>NC_137111.1:7874984-8622386 GCF_949357685.1 Gobio gobio
TATCTGTGTTGTGAAGGAACCCTTATTGTTAAGGTTCAATACCTTGGCTATGTGTCTTTTTAAATATGTATTTATATCATATTTAAAAGAAAAAAGGGAGGGTAAACCACCTCTCCCCCCAAAAAAAAGAAAAAGTCATGCATTCATCCACTGTCAGAAAGATGGAGAACGGGGTGGAGGAAGAGCGAGAGGCCTTGGTGACGCCTTGGCAACCTCTAGCCCTGCCCCTTATGCGTTAAGGGTGGGCGCAAGTGTGAGAACGCGTCATGTGACTTCACAGGTGCTGCCAGTCGATGCCCACCAAAGTCTGATTGGCCTCCTGGGCGTGGCCGATCTCCTCTGTGATGCTGTGCTGGCGCCACAGCTTCTGGATCTTTCTGTAGCGCTCATGGCACAAGTTTAATGGGTTTCCCCGTCTGAGAGAGACAAACACAAAACTTGATCTCACACTCAAACTGTTCGAAATGAGCACATGGGTGAAGTACCGGCAGCAGAGACGTACCTTAGCCCTTGGTCTGTTTCCCCGTAGTCGTCCAGGTATGGGGGAGCGTAAAAACAGCCCTTCGTTTTGCCAGCCAGGAACAGGACCTGACTCTCCCGCACCCTAACACACAAACATACACAAATGAAACCCTGCTGACAAACGCAACGCAAAAAGCCACAAGGTCATGAGTTACAGTGATCTGACCATGGGCATGACAAAGTGCCTAAAACAAACAATGGGAACCCCACTGTAACTGTGTTGCTTTTAAAGGAACACGCCGACTTTTTGGGACTTTATCTTATTCACCGTATCCCCCAGAGTTAGATGAGTCCATACACACCATTCTCATCTCTGTGCCATAACTCTGTCTGACACACCCACCGCTAGCCTAGCTTAGCACAAAGACTGGAGGTAAACGGCTCCAGCAAGCCTACTGCTCAATAAGTGACAAAATAACGCCAACATTTTCCTATTTGCATGTTGTGATGTGTATAGTTACATTGTGTACTAAGACAGACGGAAAATGAAAAGTTGTGTTTTTCTAGACCGATATGGCAAGGAACTATATTCTCATTCCTGCGTAATGATCAAGGAATTTGACTGCCGTACCATGAGTGCAGCGGCGCAATGATATTATGCAGCGCCTGAAAATAGGCTTCAGTCAACATAACCAACTTCATTGTGATTTGTCTTATAATTCGTTTTTTGTGTACATTTTTGACATTTCTGTGTTTAAATAGGTTTAAGGTCTGTATTATCTGTCTTAATAAGTAGGGACTTTTATTTTGACGGATGTTGTAGTCTACAGAAAGATAGTGAGAGCTTGCGGTACATCGGAGTGGTTAGTCAGATTTAAAGTTTGCAGTTTGTTAAGCACCCCCGAAAAGGCAAAGGTGTGTATGTGCTTGTTTACTGTCATCTGTAATGAGTATTTTTGTGTATTTCGCTGTATGTTAATGAATGATAATGCTATGAAGAGAGAGAGCTTGTGTACGAGGCGTTAATGCGCACTTTTTTGTCACAATTTGTTCAGCTCTTACAGTGATTTTTTGGAGATCAAAATGCTTGCACAGAGAGTGTGCACTATTATCAGGTGCTGCATAATATCATTGTGCCGCTGCACCCATGGTACGATTTAAAGTTCCTTGTTCATTACACAGGAATGAGAATATAGTTCCTAGCCATATCGGTCTAGAAAATCACAACTTTTCATTTTCCGTCGGTCTCAGTACACCATGTAACTATACACATCACAACATGTAAATAGGAAATGTTGGCGTTATTTTGTCACTTATTGAGTAGTAGGCTAGCTGGAGCCATTTACCTCCAGTCTTTGTGCTAAGCTAGGCTAGCGGTGGGTGCGTCAGACAGAGTTATGGCACAGAGATGAGAATAGTGTGTATGGACTTATCTAACTCTGGGGGATACGGTGAATAAGCTAAAGTCCCAAAAAGTTGGCGTGTTCCTTTAAAATAGCAGCAACATGCATTACATCCATACAGTTATATAGTTCTTGGCTTAACTGGAAGGCATTTATGATTGCCAAGACACTTAAAATTCAGCCCCTGCGTCCGAATATGCCTACTTCCCTACTATATAGCTGGTGAAAAACAGTATGTGAAAAGAGTAGTATGTCCGAATTTATGATATTCATAGAACAGCAGGTAAAAAAAAAGTCAATTTTAAGGAAAAGTTCACGTTTTCTGAAGGTTCCAAAACTTAGAAAACCATACCTTGAAATCCCTGGAAATAACCAAAATTGGCACACATCAAATCAAAACCAAATATCTATCTGAAATATGTTTAACTTTTTTCCCCCTCATACCACAATTGTTTGATTAACATTAATGCCCACTATATATTAAGACCTGCTGTACCCCACGCATCTAATATAATGTTACACATCAGATGTTTTTCCTGGACCGTTAACCAAACGTTCACTTAAGACATAACCGATAATGTTTGTGTGAATACTGTATTCTGTGTGTGTATCGCTTCGGATCTGTCAGTCAGCATGAGTTTGAAAATCACATTTTCATCGGTTCAGACTCATGCCATCGAGAATTCGCTATGAATATTCACAAAGTTGGAATGATGCGCTTTAAAACGATACTAAACTTGTGCTGAAGGGAAGAGGCAGCCGTCGAGAAGACCGCAGAGAGAAATGGACAAAGGAAAAGCACTCCTCTCAGAAAACATAAATAAAGATACTTTTAGATGTTTAATTGCTATTTGGAGCATTGGGATTGTTAACAACGACCTTATAATGGAAAATATCCACCCAGTCATTTTAATAAAATCAGAAACAGTCTCAAAACGAGCTGTCCATTAGGGCAAGCCCCGCCCACTGGTGACAATCTCTGCCTTATTAGCATAGATCCCGCCCTGAGCGAGCCACACAATCCTCGCTAGTTCAGCTAGTGATAGAATGTCTCAGCTTTTTAAACATTATAACTGTTCTGTTGGCTTTAAAAATGAACATAAAAGTCTCCATAAACTCCCGGCATCTGAGGACGCAGTGGATTCATTTTATTTATGAAGGGAATGTGCCCGAGAAAATAGGTAAATTCATATATGTTTGTGCAAATAATTTGATCTGCTTTGCAAACGAGGGTCAGTGCAACGCATGATTTGGACAAAATTTGATTCTCAAAGATGGATCAATACCAACTATTTGTGATCCAAAATCGTATCCAGAACATACAAGTATCTCACTTTATATTTTGTGAATGTTTGCAAATCGCTTTTCTGAATGCGCTCATCTCTGACTGTATTCACAGAATTGTTTTATTCCAAGTCGTTATTTTTACCCCGAAAACGCTCATTGTCTGTATTAGGGATACAACAATACAGTTAGTCCACGGTTCAATACATACCTCGGTTTTTAACCACGGTTTTCGGTTCGGTTCGGTTCTGATGGCTTGTCACATCAGTTTTTTGCTATTCTATTCTTAGGTGACAAGAACAGCAAGAGGTTAAGGAAAAAAAAGACTTTTTTATTGCAATACGCTTTCTTTATTTTACTTAAAAGAATTGAAAAACCTTACCTTAAACTTAAAACTTTACTTAAAAAAAAACCCTTGTACACATTCTTAGTGTATTGTATAATATAAAATAAATATCAAGATTTACACTGGCAGCTCAGAGCTGTACAGCAGCATTTAAGTATGAGACTGAATTAATAAATGTAAAAATAAAACACTACATAGACTTCACAATAAAATATACATTGATTCTTATTAAAGCTACTGTATTAGTTTTTCAGTCAAGAGCAGTGAGGGATTTTCTCTTTGTCTTTTGTTGTTGTAATAACATTAAAGGGATAGTTCATTCAAAAATGAAAATTCTGTCATCGAGAAATGAATACAGGTTTGGAACAATATTAGAGTGAGTAAATAATGACATAATTTTAGAGATGAACAGTCCCTTTAAGGATCGCGTGTTCACTATAGGCTGCACTGCTGTCAATGTAAGACCTCTACACATCTAATATACAGATACGCGCCAATTTTACTTTCACTTTAGACATAACTGTCTGTGTTTATGTGAACCTTGTGTGTATTTGACAGTATTAGCGCAGTAAGACGACTACTTAGTCCTGTAATCTCGTGTTTGACAGGCGTTTAGTGCCTGCGCTCGGAAAAGCGCATGTTAAAAATGAACTTTCGTGATTGTGAATAACTATTGTTCCATTAGTATAACTCTACCACTAACGTGTGATGTGAATGTATGTCGCGTTGTTCAGTATTGGGATGGAGACAAATTATAGAATTTGTAGAAAAATTATTAATTCAATTCAAAACCGAAAAAAAAACGCAATTCACAAGCGCGTATTGAACCGTGAATGCCGTACCGAACGGTTCAATATTATATTGAGAATTGTGGCATCCCATTATAGCCTATGGTAAGTCCGAAATCCTACATTTTTTAAATGCTTAAGGTGCCCTCAACTCTATTTTTTGTATCTCTCCATGGTCGTATTTTAGTATTCATGTGTCTGTAATGAGTGTGTTTTATTGGTTGTTGTCTCCGCACAGCATCATTTTGTGGGGCATTCTAGTCAATCTACTGCAGTATTTCCTCTCTCAATCAGTATAAAATGTGGTTAACACCCGGTCATGCATAGGAAAAAAAAAAAATACCATATACTATGAAACCGATATCATTTTGAAAAAAAACATAATATAAATGTTTGGTCATACCGCCCAGTGCTACTGTAACCATCTACAAAGTCAACAAGTGAATGATGCAGCATTTTAAAATCTGTTCCAATTTTAAAAAGACGTGTAGTGTCCAGCCTTAAGGCAACAAATTCCCTACACTGTGCTTGTCATGTGACTCCTAGCACTCTGTGCTGTCTTTCCTCACATAAGAAATGTACATTCAGTCCATTAATATTGCAAAATAAACCCAAGGATCCCAATGCAAAAGGCTTATCAAATGATAACTGTAGCTCATGCATTACATAATTTGCCCATTGACAGACTTTAATCAACATATGCTTGCACAAACCTGAGGAAGATGCCGACTCCGGCTCCGCAGGCGAAAGTGTGTGCGGTGCACGCGCCCACGTCCTCTCCTTCCAGCTCGGTCTGACAGCAGTAGCTCTGAGAGCACAGCATGGTACCACACACCAGACACAGAGTAGGAGCGCGAGACTTATCCCCTCCAGATTTAGGACACCTAGATGCCGCCAGGATCAACGGAAGATCAATTATTTGACTTGTGGAATCAGGAGATTTGATTTACAAAACAGGAGGTGACTCACGTGAAGCTGGAGGCCTGGTTAATCAGAGCACTGTAGTCGCACGGCAGCTCTATGAGATGATTGGACTCTCTGGGAAACCTAGAGCAGGAAATGGGAGAATGAAACAGGTGAGCACTCGAATGTCGGCTGCAGTGAACGTTTGAGTGTTGAGGTGCAGGACGCACCTGACGAGAGCCACACTGCTCTGAAGACCCTGCAGCACACCTGGGTGAGAGCACCATCTGCAGAACACAACTAACAGTTATCACACCATCATTCATTCAAGCCACAGCAAATATCTGGTCAGTGCACCAGTTTTCAGCTAGATATTGACGTTTACCCATGCAGCAGAGTTTCCATGACCTCTTGATTGTTGTAGTAGAGCTGTAACAGGTTGGAGGGCAGACACAGGTATCCACATAGAGCCTCCCATTCACCCACACCTAGAGCTGAAAACACAGTCCTCATTAGAAATAGCAAATGGAGGAGTAAAAGCAGTATGTGTGTTCAATGTCATCATGTTGTCTTTAAAGGTTTAGGTTCACCCAAAAATTTGAATTCTGTCATTAATTCCTCACCCTCATGACGTTCCAAACCCAAAAGACCTTCGTTCATCTTCAGAAAATAAATTAAGATCATTTTGATGACATCCGAGAGCTCTCTGACCCCTCCATAGACAGCAATTTAATTAACACATTTGAGGTCCAGAAAGGTAGGAAAGATATTAGTCCCATTTACACCAAAATTACCCAAAACAATTTGTCCAAGGAACTTTTTTCCCCCAGACCCGTTTTGCATCGCAGTCTAAAGTACTGTCCAAAGTCCCTGATTCCTGCCGTCGAAACACACCGAGTACCACCCCAAAGTCCCTGGTTCCTGCGGTCGAAACACACAGAGTACCACCCCAAAGTCCCTGGTTCCTGCGGTCGAAACACACCGAGTACCACCCCAAAGTCCCTGGTTCCTGCGGTCGAAACACACCGAGTACCACCCTAAAGTCCCTGGTTCCTGAGGTCAAAACACACAGAGTACCACCCCAAAGTCCCTGGTTCCTGAGGTCAAAACACACCGAGTACCCCCCCAAAGTCCCTGGTTCCTGCGGTCGAAACACACCGAGTACCACCCCAAAGTCCCTGGTTCCTGAGGTCAAAACACACAGAGTACCACCCCAAAGTCCCTGGTTCCTGAGGTCAAAACACACCGAGTACCCCCCCAAAGTCCCTGGTTCCTGAGGTCAAAACACACCGAGTACCACCCCGAAGTCCCTGGTTCCTGAGGTCAAAACACACCGAGTACCACCCCAAAGTCCCTGGTTCCTGAGGTCGAAACACACCGAGTATCACCCCAAAGTCCCTGGTTCCTGAGGTCGAAACACACCGAGTATCACCCCAAAGTCCCTGGTTCCTGAGGTCGAAACACACCGAGTATCACCCCAAAGTCCCTGAGGTCGAAACACACCGAGTATCACCCCAAAGTCCCTGGTTCCTGCGGTCGAAACACACCGAGTACCACCCCGAAGTCCCTGGTTCCTGCGGTCGAAACACACCGAGTATCACCCCGAAGTCCCTGGTTCCTGAGGTCGAAACACACCGAGTATCACCCCGAAGTCCCTGGTTCCTGAGGTCGAAACACACCGAGTATCACCCCAAAGTCCCTGGTTCCTGCTGTCGAAACACACCGAGTATCACCCCGAAGTCCCTGGTTCCTGAGGTCGAAACACACCGAGTATCACCCCGAAGTCCCTGGTTCCTGTGGTCGAAACACACCGAGTACTTCCCCAAAGTCCCTGGTTCCTGCGGTCGAAACACACCGAGTACTTCCCCAAAGTCCCTGGTTCTTGCGGTCGAAACACACCGAGTACCACCCCAAAGTCCCTGGTTCCTGCGGTCAAAACACACCGAGTACCACCCCAAAGTCCCTGGTTCCTGTGGTCGAAACACACCGAGTACCACCCCAAAGTCCCTGGTTCCTGCGGTCAAAACACACCGAGTACCACCCCAAAGTCCCTGGTTCCTGCGGTCGAAACACACCGAGTACTTCCCCAAAGTCCCTGGTTCCTGCGGTCGAAACACACCGAGTATCACCCCAAAGTCCCTGGTTCCTGAGGTCAAAACACACCGAGTACCACCCCAAAGTCCCTAGTTCCTGCGGTCGAAACACACCGAGTATCACCCCAAAGTCCCTGGTTCCTGAGGTCAAAACACACCGAGTACCACCCCAAAGTCCCTAGTTCCTGCGGTCGAAACACACGAGTACCACCCCGAAGTCCCTAGTTCCTGCGGTCGAAACACACCGAGTACCACCCCAAAGTCCCTGGTTCCTGCGGTCGAAACACACCGAGTACCACCCCAAAGTCCCTGGTTCCTGAGGTCAAAACACACCGAGTACCACCCCGAAGTCCCTGGTTCCTGAGGTCAAAACACACCGAGTACCACCCCGAAGTCCCTGGTTCCTGAGGTCAAAACACACGAGTACCACCCCAAAGTCCCTAGTTCCTGCGGTCGAAACACACCGAGTACCACCCCAAAGTCCCTGGTTCCTGAGGTCAAAACACACGAGTACCACCCCGAAGTCCCTGGTTCCTGAGGTCAAAACACACGAGTACCACCCCAAAGTCCCTAGTTCCTGCGGTCGAAACACACCGAGTACCACCCCAAAGTCCCTAGTTCCTGCGGTCGAAACACACCGAGTACCACCCCGAAGTCCCTGGTTCCTGAGGTCAAAACACACGAGTACCACCCCGAAGTCCCTGGTTCCTGAGGTCAAAACACACGAGTACCACCCCAAAGTCCCTGGTTCCTGCGGTCGAAACACACCGAGTACCACCCCAAAGTCCCTAGTTCCTGCGGTCGAAACACACCGAGTACCACCCCGAAGTCCCTGGTTCCTGCGGTCGAAACACACCGAGTACCCCCCCAAACACAGACGAGAAGAAATTGTTGAATAAAGTTATTTTTGTTCGTTTTTGCGCACAAAGTATTCTCAACGCTTCATGGTTGAACCACTGTAGTCATATGGACTATTTTAACGATGTCTTTACTGCCTTGACCTTTCTGGACCTTGAAAGTGTTAATTCATTTGCTGTCTACGGAGGTCAGAGAGCTCTCGGATTTCATCAAAAATATCTTAATTTGTGTTCTAAAGATGAACGGTCTTACAGGTTTGGAACGACTTGAGGGCGAGTAAATTACAGAATTTTCATTTTTGTGTGAACTACCCCTTTAAGTCATTTACCATGCAACTCAGGTGGTGCTGGAGCTCCGTTAAGATAGTGGAAGAACAGAGCGGTTGCCCTGAGATAAGGCAGGATTCCAGCTTTCACACAGTGCCACAGATGCCAGCCTGAGCTCACCTCACGCAAGCCACTGAAACACACACACATACAGCTTTCATATTAGAGTCATGCAAAGCTAGTAGGGGTGAAACAGTCCCCCTAAAAACTGAACTTCATTCTTCATTTTGCAATCAACCGTGTCTGACGGTGCCTATGTTTACATGCACCCTCCTAATCCGACTAATGAGATTTAGGGAATATTACAATGAAACTGTACCTCAAGTAAACAATACTTTGATCAAATTGATGCGATTAAGCTCATAATTGTAGCACTCATAAAAGTAGTAAAACATGGCATATGCTGAATTTAATCACGATAAACACTTTAAATCGCATCTATTCCACTGATCAAAGTGTGCATGTGGAGTTTTGGGGTGGTGAAAAAAAAACTGTTCATGCTGACAATGTTGCACAACATGAATATAAATGCAGTATATTTATGGTCAAAATATAGAAATGTAGGTATTTTTAGGCATGTTACAAAGAAAATGACCGGAATCCAGACAGAGGTATCAAAGAACTGGATCTGTGAAAGAGCTTGGCCAGTAACACACCTACTGTATGTGAGTTCATCATCTGTGCTGTGCATTGGGTATGTGAATAAGGCCACGTGTCCACCAAAGCGTTTTAGCCGCCTGAAAACACTAGGCACTCTGCTGAAAACGTCTCGCTGTGGGCGCTTGAGAGCGTTTTTTTCAGTTGAGACTCTTTTCTCGTTATGATACGGAATATCCGCGGAAGTGTTACAAGTATCTAATTTCACAGATTGTTTGTTTCTGTATTGATTCTATATAAAAATGCAGACACAATGTAAAGTATTTGCTCTGGCTCTTGTGTTAAATTATTTTGTTCCGTTATTATGCTGCTTGTTTTCATCTGTTGACGTTGTACACGCAGAATGTGGCGGTTGGACGGTGTTGTATTTGTCCCGCCCCCTCCTCCACTGTGATTGGACGGCTGGGTGAAAAGTGACAGTGATGGGAGCTGCGTTATGGTCAACATTCTTCAACTCACGGCTGAAGCCATCAGTAAAAAACGCAGACCGCTCAGCACTTGAGCGTGAAATACTCGCTCAGCGCCTCGTTACGCTCATGGCGTTCTAAAAACGTGGTGCTCCCATTAAAAACAATGGAATACGCCAGCTAGCTGCGTGAAAAACACTTTGGTGGACACACGGCCAAATGGTGCTATAAAAAAATAAATAAAAAAATAGCCAAATTCTTTGAGAATAACCAGAATAATGAAAATTGTATGTAAACAGAGTGAAAAGGTTTGCTTGTGTCATGTAAATATCTTACTGTCATAAAGTCCTTACTCTAATTATTGGAAATTATTATTATTAATGCTGTAAAATGTTGTGCTGCTAAAAGGCACAATATGTAATTTTCGCCACTAGAGGTCACTTGATCAAAACAAAAGGCGTAGCTCGATGACGCCATGATTTCGCGGAATCATGGGAGTTGTTGTCTTCACCTCTCTGGCCATGGAAAAGAATCCGCCAGAAATCCTTTTCATAGTTGAGCTAAATTAAAGATTTATTAACGTTACTGTCGTATGAAGCAGGGTGGGGCTGAAAGCCGATGGAGTGGAACGAGGCCGCTGGAGTGATTTCTAATGAGAGATAAGCGTGACATGGCTCGATAGCAGCCATGAGACGACCGAGTTCGACCAAGTCAACAAAGTATATAACATTATTCTAGTGTTTACCAAATATTTGAAATCTTACGTATTGTTCCTTTAACATTTTGTGATGCATTTTTTTTCCAGGATTCTATCATGAATAGAAAGTTATTTTGTAACAATGTCTTTACTGTCAATTTTGATCTATTTACCAAACTGAACCGAAACTATGACCCCAGAATAGTGATCAAAACCAAACTGTATGATTACCAGAGACAATTTTAGACAAAATTATTTGTGATACGGACAGCAAGTGCATCCCTTCGACATACTAACAGAGACAAACGGCATATTAAAGCAATAAGCCCAGAGAAGCAGTGTTTTACAGTGAATTTATAGCATGTTATAAATTCAAATGTAAACCACAGCTTCACGGGGCTTATTGCTTTAATAAAAAGGTTACCACACAATACAAATATTAAATGGAAATGCAACTTATCAATGCAACTTTTTATAAAGTAAAATCCAAGCGGCAACCTCCTCGAGTTTCTCTTGAAGCCAATACGGAAGTGACTTTCCGCTTTTCCGGGCATTAGTATGAGGTAATACAGCTCTGTTTATCATATTAGATACATCTGAGTGTGTTAATGATGTTATGACGTTACTCTGTGCATTCTCTCTGCGGCTGCTATGACACTTGTTCACACTGCAGTGAGAGTAAAGCGTTTCTGCAAAATAAATCAGAAAACTGAGGGTAACGCAGATATGATGCAATTGAAAGGCCACTCCCTCAAACGTCCCGGTTCATTGGTTAAAATAGCAATTTTCTCACGATTTTCAAATAGTTGGAAAGATGTAGGATATTATAAGTACTCAGCTGAACAAACTATATAACACTGGCCTACTGGCTTTTGGATATTTTACATGAAAAATGTTACAAAGTGCACCTTTAATTTTGTATTTGCTTCATTTGATTTTGTGGTGAAATGATATAACAAAAATTATAAAAGTCAATTGCAAGGTTTAAGGGTGTGTGTGCGCTTTCACCTGCTCAGATGTGCCCTGAGAGTGTTGTAGAGCATGCACACTCGCTCCTCCTCCTCCCTCTCTGCTCCTCCACTCTCCTGCTCCATCTGCACCTCCTCTGATGGCACACAGGAGACAGCAAACATGAACATCCCAAAACACTCAAAATCATCTACGGAGTCTCTATGGTCATGTTGCCACTGAGGTTCTCACCTGGTACGGAGGTGAGAAGGATCTGGATTATGTGAGCAACAGTGACTAGGTGCAGGAAGTGCAGTTGAGCAGTGTCCACGCTAAGCCCTGAGGAATCCAGACAGTGAACCGCTGGATGGGACAGCACCAAGCTCACCTGTCGCACATGCATAAAAAGTGGGGTCAGAGGTAATTCTGAAACAACTGACTTGAGTATGAGTAAGAAGCTTTACACTAGGGGTGTCCTGGAGGGCCACTGTCCTGCAGAGTTTAGCTCCAACTTGCCTCAACACGCCTGTCTGGAAGTTTTTAGTATGCCTAATATAAGACCTTGATTAGCTGGTTCAGGTGTGTTTAATTGGGGCTGAAGCTAAACTCTGCAGGACAGTGGCCCTCCAGGAGCAGGATTGGACACCCCTGCTTTACACAAAGTTTTTGCTGTTTTTTTATTGTTTAGAGGTGAGAACAAGATGTGGCAAAATGCTGTTTTATTTTTTGGTCAACTTGAGTTATTAAATTAGAAGAGAATGTGTGAAGTCTGACGCTTATGTGAATGGCAGATGCAGGACCAACTCTGGACGTTTACCTACCAGCAAGTGGAACATGTCTATATCCAGAATGCATGGCGTGTTCTCCACCCGGGGATCAGGAACAAGGGCTGAACAAGCACAGATGTTCAAATCATTCACTCACAATCTTTGACACATGCCAAAACAACTGTAGCACTAATTTCATACCTGCTAAGAGCCTGATAAAGTGATTCTGTACAGTAGTATGAGAGGCAGAGGCTATCCAGCAGGCTGAGCCAAACCGCGTCAGAGAACTCAAACAGTCGTCCTGCATGCACAAAACATTTGGGTTAATAAACAAAAACTCAAGAGTAACAATTTCAGAACCCACTTAGATATGACAAACTATTAACTGATATTCGTTACACATTCAAAAAAACCAAGCTTGCATAATTATTCAAATGTGTTTAATTACCTGTCTGCATGGTAAACTTCCAAACAAAGGCTTTTCTTCATCCACCAGCAATCTCTCTGTGTGAGAGATGAAATTAATGTAATTTAATTTTCCATTTACTTCTAGCCCTCATAATTCACCTCACTTAAAAATCACAATACATTTTTTTGCATTCATGGGTCCGGTGGAATTTAATCAGTAACTAATTATTGAGTGAACGCACAAATATGTTATTATTACTACTTTTACCAATTTTACTAATAAACAGAGAAATTCTTTGAAATTTCTAATTTTGCATGAACTACACAATAACACTGATGCAAGAAAAATATTATATGATATACAACAATATCAAAACAACAGCAATATTACTTTGAAATGTTTTTTTTTTTAAATATTCATTTTACTAGCAGAATGAAAAACTTCATGCTGCAATAGTTCATCAATAAGCATGTGTAGTTATCAACAATCTTAAGGAAAGTTTACAATAATTTTACCATAATATGTACAAAAAATAGCATCATGTGCAGGCCTCGGTTGATACCAGGGTCAAAATAGACCAGAGCACAAAAACGATTTTTATCAAAAATATAGAAAATAATTAATGATGTGTAAATAATTGATGGCTCACTTGCACAGTACTAAAACGATGCATTCAACAACAACAAAAAAAAAGAGAAAAAAAAGGTATGCATCTCCTCCGGGTCAAAACGGACCCGAATTTATTATGAGGGTAAGAATCATATTTACAAATTCCCTGATAATTTCAAATTTTCCATGTTAATATGAATTCTATTTCTTACCATTTTTTTACATTTTCCAAAGACAAGTTTCGCCACCGATTTACTGACCAGTTCAATTCTTGGGGGGTATTATGCATTAAAGTTCAACAATTACTTGGACTGACCTATGGACTGAATGGTGTAGGCACAGCTGCCCCAGCACATGATTGGCACGCGGGGGTCCTGCTCATTTGGGTGCACTTTAAGACCCACTTTATATGTGGCTGTCCCAAACGTGGTCAACATCTCCTTTATGGTGCTTGAGTACGGGTTGCTGACAGATAGACACATTTTGTATTAGTGTTGTGTCTTATGTTTGACTTTTAACAAGGACACTTTTGAGCTTTATGGATTATGGATGACTGGTAGTTTGAAATGTGGTTTTACTTTGGAGTGTGGTCCAGTCTGAAGCCATCAGGCGGTGGACAGCTATTAACACTATCTGTATCATCAACACCTTCAGCACCTGCAGACACACATTGATCACTTCGTTTTCATTCGAGAACATTGCCTGTAAGCCACTGACTCAATGAACACAGAGGCTGTTTTGGGCACATTTGAAGCATCTTTGAGGATTGGATTGGGGTTACTCACTGTTGGCCTTGCTCTTCCTGTGAGCAGAAAGTAGGGCTTTCATCTGATGAGAGGTGATGTTCAACCACTGGCTCAGATCAGGCTGTTCAGAACTGCAACAACAACTGCAACACAAACACTCAATCACATCAATCTAATGCCTCATATTTTGATAGAAAAGGACAGAAATCATGCAATACACATGTAGTCATACTAGAAAAATGTTGGCGAAATTTCGCAAAACACATCCATTGTCTAATCGCCAATAGTGTGGTAGGCTATATGTACACTCAGCCACAAAGTGGTAGGCCTAGTAAAATCACAGAGCGGGGTCAGCACATGCTGAGGCGCACATTGAGCAGAAGTCACCAAGTTTCTGCAGCGTCAAGAGCTCCAGACCTCCAAACTTCCCGTGGCCTTCAGATGAGCTCAAGAACAGTGTGTAGAGCTTCATGGAATGGTTTTCCATGGCCGAGCAGCTCATCCAAGCCTTACATCACCAAGTGCAATGCAAAGCGTGGGATGCAGTGGGGTAAAGCGCGCCGCCACTGGACTCTAGAGCAGTGGAGACGTGTTCTCTGGAGTGACCAATCACGCTTCTCTGTCTAGCAATCCCATGGACGAGTCTGGGTTTGGTGGTTGCCTGGAGAACGGTACTTGCCTGACTGCCTTGTGCCAAGTGTAAAGTTTGGTGGAGGGGGGGGGGTTATGGTGTGGGGTTGTTTTTCAGGTATTGGGCCCCTTAGATCCAGTGAAAGAAACTCTTAATGCTTCAGCATACCAAGACATTTTGGAAAATTTCATGCTCCCAGCTTTGTGGGAACAGTTTGGGGACGGCCCCTTCCTGATCCAACATGACTGCGCTCAAGTGCACAAAGCGTCGGTCCATAAAGACATGGATGAGCGAGTTTGGTGTGGAGGAACTTGACTGGCCTGCACAGAGTCCTGACCTCCACCCCATAATACACCTTTGGGATGAATTAGAGAGGAGACTGTGCCAGGCCTTCTCATCCAACATCAGTGCCTGACCTCACAAATGCGCTTCTAGAAGAATGGTAAAAATTCCCACAAACACACTCCTAAACCTTGAGGAAAGCCTTCCCAGAAGAGTTGAAGCTGTTATAGATGCAAAGGGTGGGCCAACTCCATATTAAACCCTACGGATTAAGAATGGGATGTCATTGAAATTCATGTGCATGTCAAGGCAGGCGTCCCCAAACTTCTGGCAATATAGTGTATGAAGCACAGCTAGCACAGAAGTCCATTTTAAAACCTAGAAGCTTGAGAAAATCTTTCGCCCTCACACAAAATTCCTGATCGCCTGGATTTGCAAAACTTTGCTGAACAACAGTTAATATAACCAGAAATGTGAGATATAAGCTGACTGAAATAGGCCGAACTGTAAATTACCAATTACTATGGATTTACTAACCATTTATTTAGTAGATGCTTTTATCCAAGTGGCTTTCTCAAGGGTGCACTGGTTTTGAAAAAGGCAGATAAATATAAAGGATGCATATTCATGATGTGTCTTACCATCTGCACTGTGTCTTATGTGGCGGTGTGTAGTAAAAGCAGTGCTGAGCTTATATGAGTGGGGCTTTTAGTCTCTATCACACAAAAGGATCAAAGGATTTGGTTGATTATGGCCAGTGTCTGTGTAATACTCTCATCTGTAGTAAATTTGGCATTTACTCATTCACCTGTATGTGGAGTGTTAATCTGAGAGGTCACACTAATTACCTATTGCTTACACTCTGAGAGCGTTGCAAAATACAGTAGTCGTAACAAGTATTATATTAAATGTTTGTTGCAGTACCTGCAGCTGGTCTTAGTAAGAGGCAGGAGTGGAATGACTGTGTTACTCAGACATTCGCAGAGCGGACACAAGAACTCTCCGTTCTCCACATCGTAACTTGTATGCACACGTAACCTCTGCTGTCTGCGCTGCTCTTTAGCCTGCACAGCTTCAAAATACCTGCAGGGGGAGACATTACACACAGTTGCAATGCAGAATGATATAAAAATCAATAATAAATGATGATCGTGACAAAAACACTTTAGGGCTGAAGGACTTAACACATCTCTTCGGTTGAGTTTTCATAGTTTTGGAACCATTTAATGTGACTATAAAATAATTATTGATTGTTATTGTGATTATTAATTGATCATTAAAAAAACATTTAAATAATAATTATATTGCAATGCAAAATAAATTGAGTATTTAAAAAATTGTTCAATTTCAAACTGTAAAAATGACTATTTTAATATATTAAATATTAACAAAATATTTGTTAGTAATTAATTATTGGTTATATATTAAAATAGTAATTTTTACATCACAATTACTTCATTTTCGAATGTTAAAGTTAGCATGAAATTCAAATTCACCCTTTCAATCTGCAACTTGTGAAAAATTAATCTCATAATGTTTATTCAGAATGTACTAACTCGATCTTCCAGTGAAATGAGACGTTACATTGCCAGATCATATAATCGAATCAATTTCTCTACAATGCATTCACATATATCAGAAGTATGCTATAAAGTATTCTAATATATGATACATTACACTTGTGGACAATATGACTATTATAGTAAGAGTACACAGATTTATTTTGAAAAAACGAATCCTTATAATAACATATGTGATGTGCGTTTAACAGACCTTAAACAGTCTAATGCCATTTCATGCATTCTGACTTATTTACACTGTTAAAGAGTCGATTCTCATGCAAAACGTGGCCAAAAAAAAAAAAAAAAGCACACCCATCATTCAGGTAATGCAAGTCGAGAAGGATTCTTTTAACAATGTCACCAAAGAAGTGTGTTTTTGGCTGTGAGGGAACCTTGTTCAGCTTCCCAAAGAACCCAGCGTTGTCTTTCAAGTGTGTTCCTGGCATTTTCGGTGATTAATGTTTTATAAGCAAGGCTCGTTGGATTTGCAGATCGTTGCAGGCGGTGAGTAAAATGCATCAAATGTCTGTTTTGTTGGCAATCGGCGCACAAGTGCATATAAATGTAACCAACACGAACGTATAGTGAATCAAAAGTTATCCATAATGCAATGCAGTGGCGTAACTTTGTTTTTAAAAGTGGGTGGGTGAGGGAAGCCATGAGAAGTCATGTTTAATGTGATTGTTTCATCCTTAATGTTACATCTCCTAATTATAGCAAAATACAATACTGTCATTCCCGAGATTCTTCACATAGATTCCCATGACATGCATGTGTGCCTCGGAGTAGTCCAGTGGTAGAGTTTGTGACCGGTGAGCGTGTCTTAGGTTCGGTTCTGGGTTTGAATCCCCCATCGTAAAGTTTTTTTTTTCCTCATGTTCATCAGTGATTCTGTATCAAGAGCAGGGACACGTTTGGGTACATTTTATTTTGTGATTTAACCAGAACGAATAAAGAGTCTATGATGCGATGACGTTGTGTGTGAGTGTGTGTGCTCGCGCACGTGATTCACACGGCACGCCTTCCGGAGCTCGGCTTTTTTCGGAAAGAGTCAGTACAGCTTATCTGTCTTTTTTAAATCTAATAAAACTAAAGACTTTTTTGAGATATGAAGGATGCAATACTACTCTATACGTACTCAAGATTAACATGAGATTGGCTGAAACTGTGTGTTGTCAGGGAGTTATAACTAATAGATCTAAACCAGTGGTTCTCAAACTTTTTATACCAAGTACCACCTCAGAAAATATTTGGCTCTCCACATACCACCATAATGACCAACTTTAAAATGCAGTAGCGTAGAGGACCTAACTATTCAGCTACAGCTCTGCACAGCTCAAAAACTAGGCAGTTTATTTCTAATAGGAATATTTATTGTTGTCAGCCACTTTAACATTGTAAATACACTGTTTGAACATTAACACTGCACTGTGCTTACATACAGGTAAATAAAATAATTAAATAATGATCAAATTAAAATGTCGTAAAGTTAAATTAAAGTCTGTACTGTACTTAAATGTAAAACAAAAAATTTACTAAAATAAAGATTAAATTAAAATGTATGTGTTTTAAAGCAGCACTAGGTAACTTTTCAACCTTTATAATATATTTTCAAGACTCTTGTGATGATACATCGACTTACAATAGGTTGAATGACACGTCTGCCATAGCCTGACGGGGTCTGTATCGTTTTTAATCATACTTTTAAACTTCGGGTTTCGGGTTGTAACCCGAGAACAAAAAGAACTACAAAATTCGACTGCTTTACGGCATTTACGTCACTTCCACCACCACCACCACCCCCACTTCCTTAAATTCTGACGTGCGAGCCCAACTATCATTTGTTTGCCGAATGTTATAGTCATGGCCGAAGCAGCACAGAAAAATAAGAAAGCAAAGGTTTTGTCGGAGCAAAAAGAGAAAACGAGAAAGTGATGGGATTAAAGGCAGGACGAGGATCAACATTGGGCAGCGTTTGCTCGTTGGCGTGAGCTGAAGGAGGAGGGGCTACATTCTTGCAAGTAAATACATAAGACGTACAAAATCATATTTTAGGATACCTAACATGTCGGTGATATTTGTTTATTTGTCTTGCCTCAAGCTATGCAAATCGATTTTTCAAATTTGCAGATTCATCTATGGTAGCTTGATATTATAATATTGACGATATATGGTTATTACCTACCACTCAAACATTGAATTGAAGTATCATAGATTCTGTAAAACGGGAACCAATAGACTAGGCTACTATAATGACGCTGGCTTGTAAACGTGAGCATCGCGATCATTTGGCGTTTGAAAAAAAAATAAAACCCATGAAATTATATTCATATGACATGCTGAAACATATGCCACTGTACCTGGGATGAAGACATTTCACACGCGACGCAAGCAGAACACCTGCATGTGAACTCCATAGACATGTGAACTCCGGCAGTGTTCAGGGCTATAGTTGTCATGTCAACAAATGCACGTGCGATGCATCCCCTGATGTAGATGTTTACGACAGTAGTAGAGGACAATACTGTTTCCCAACTGTAGGGGAACCCCGAGAGCAAAAACTACCTAGTGCTGCTTTAACATTAATTTATTAAGTGATTCCTCTGAGTACCACTAGTGGTACTCGTACCACACTTTGAGAACCACTGATCTAAACGATTAGTTATGTATTAAAAGGGAGATTTTTGTGCGTGTATTGAAAGAGTTTACTGCACATTTGCCATGACCCTTTACTATCTCTTTAAGTGCTAGATGATATAAATCATAAAATAAGTGGAAACTATTTAATAATGACAGAGGGAAATACTGGAACTGAGGCTGCTGAATAAGAGGACGCATTTATGCTTACATTTTTATCCCTTCTATAGGAAGAGCACATTTTTGACATATCAGCATGTGGTTCTCATTTTTCATGATGATTCTTACCGCTGCCAGCAGTGAGAGTGCATGATGTGTCCACAGCTGCCTGTGTGTGTGCCAAACGACAGGTCAGGGTGCATGAAGAGAGGGTCATACTTATCTGTAGCACAAAAACAAGGGCATTCATTAACACGAACATGCACGTATAAGGTACAATGTACCAAACATGCTCACAAGACATGCCTGGGTTGTGTGGAGGTCTCTTGCGGTTTTTGGACATGACAGTGGAGCGCTGGACAAAAGCAGCGAGCACCATGGCTTTGCTGTCAATCCTGATTTCCTGCTCTTCCTGACACAGGATACATGTCACCACCTGTCTCCGCTCACTGCCACCTGCGCGCCACCGCCGTGGACCCACACACACCAGCACGCTATCACACGAACTGGGGCTATGAGGCAAAGTCAGAGAAATTAGAACCTGGAAACTAATGTTTGAAGAGATTTTGCAGCGTGATGTGTTTGTGTACCTGTGCTCCAGTGAGGAGGAGGTGGAGGGGTCGAGCTCCTCCAGGCTCTGCTGAAACAACTCTTTGTTCTCGTTGATGAAGTGTCTTTGCATCTCCGACATCTGAGCCATGATCTTCTCCCTCCGGAGCCGCGCCATTTCTGCTTTCCTCTTCCGCTCCGCCTTATCCTTGTCGCGCACCGTCTACACATAAATCCAGTGAGACACTACTGCAACCTTAACGGGTCATAACACAAGCGTGTTGCACTTCCTATGCTCACCTCCTCTTGACTGTGCCCGGAGCTGTCACTAGGGGGCGCACTGGCCGTGCACTCCCGTGTGGTCTTGATGGTGGCTACAGTCTGCAGATACACAAATGTGAAAATAATCTCTGAAAATTGCAAAAGTGTCATCTTTTGCTGCACCCTATTGGACAGCCAAGTTAGTTAAACATTCATTCTAGGTGACAGGTGGTTTTGTAATACGATTTTAATCAGCTTTACCTTGAGGATCCAGCGGATCATGTCCTTGTGCACCTCCAGGTGAGGAGCGTTCTGCAGGGTTTCCAATAAAGCCAAGATACTGGGAGTGTTCGCCGGAGCCTCACCTGGTCCTACAAAGAAGAGATTTGTTAATGGATCTAAATGATTAGTTATGATTAGTTATGTATTAAAAGGGAGATTTTTTGTGTGCGTGTATTGAAAGTGTTTACTGCACTTTTTTTTTTTTAAATGAGGGTAAAATATTTGCCATGACCCTTTACGATCTCTTTAAGTGCTAGATGATATAAATCATAAAATAAATGGAAACTATTTAATAATGACAGGGGGAAATACTGGAACTAAGGCTGCTGAATAAGAGGACACATTTATGGTTACATTCTTTTATCCCTTCTATAGGAAGAGCACATTTTTGACATATCAGCATGTGGTTCTCAACTATAAGAGGTGTTTGTGTGTGTGTGGATAGGAGACAGAAGAAAGACATACTGGAGATTTTGAGAGTGAAGTTGAAGTTGGTATCATTATCTTCCGCGCTGCTGATGAGATGTTGCTGTTCCTCCACCAGGCCCATGCCTATAAGATGCAGCACCTGTGGGACACGTTCATACAGAGCTCTGACTTGGGTGGGTGGTAAGAACAACGTCTAACATCATGGTACAAGTACATTTATATCAAGATAACATTCATAACAGTTACTTTCACCAGAAATCCAATAGCCCCTTTCACACATACAGTCTGTACTGGTAAATTGCTGGTAAATTCAAAACTACAGGTAAATCCGTTCCGTCAATTTACCAGTAAGGGAAGGTGTAACATTACCAGTAAATTACTGGTATGATGCGCTGTGTGAGCGCAGAATGAAGATTACCGGTATATTCACGTATTAAATCAGAACACGCTGATGTAAGAAGTCTGTTTTGGGCCAGTCATAATACTCCACGCCGTTTACAGTAAGGTTTTTAATAGTTATGTAAATATGCGCTGATCATATTTGACCGCTGCGCCACGTCTTGCAGCTTTTTCATCAGTGTTGCGTAGGGCTGGGTAAAAAAATTATTGATTTCTCAATTTTAATTGATTCTCACTTTTACAAAACAATATCGATTCTTAAATCCCAAGAATCGATTAGTCATCCTGTTTTCAGTTAATGAATGAAATAAACATTGTAGCGCACCTCCCATCCAATAAATCGCTATAATCTTTGTGCTTTATTACTATTGATATTAAACAGTCTCAGATTTCAAATTACATCTATTTTTTTTACGAAATTCTAAAACATAAATACCGTTTTGGCATTGTGGCGCGAGATCGCTCTGTCGCAGCTCAGCTCAAGAGAACCGGCAACGTGGAATGCACATGAACTGATCTTCTCTTCCGCCTTAATACCAGTTACAGCGCAAAATAAACATGAATAAGCTTCTGAAAGTGTGTTAAAAGATACAGGATAACTTACTGAAATCCGTATCATGTCACATAGAATAGCCAGTGTTTCAACCGCAGAAAGACGCAAGTAAAATGGCTTGTAAACAGTGTCATGTAACGTCACATTTACCTCAGAAACACCATATCCAGTGTCCATAAACTGGTTAGTCAGCTAGAAAAATGTACTCTAGATTGGAGCATTTTGATAATTATATGCACCACATTACATAGGCTATTCATTGTCATTTTTAATGTTCTTCAATATTTAATGCATGTATGTAGCCTATGAATAAATCTGGCAATTTTTTATGACAGCCAAATGTTTATATTTCAAAAAACTAATTGGAGTAGAAATATGATGTAATTGTAAAGTTAATATTTTAAAACTTTATTATTATTTTATAAAAAAACTTAATTTAATGTTATTTAAGTGTTTGTATACAAATCAGTTAATTTTTTACCTTCAATATTAGTAGGCTAATGTAGTACAACTGACTCCCATAGTTTACAACATAGTTCAGAGATTTGTTTTCCTTGAGAAAATTGGCCATGTATTGTACCTGATATATATCTAAAGTAATCGATATTGAATTGAAACTAATCAAAAATTGAATGCTTGTGAATCGAAATCGAATCGAATTGTGAAATTTGTGTCAATACCCAGCCCCAGTGTTGAGGCTCTGCAGTTTGAAACTCGCGTTTCAAGAGCAAAAACGCGTTCTGTTCATCCCCTCATGCCTTTCACTCAGATGTCAAAATACATTGTCAAATTGAACAGAGAGTGAAACTAAAGTGCTTCTTCTTACCGGTAGTCATTCTGGTAAAGTGGCTTTTGACAAAATTATTTAAATATTAAATAACCTTCTTTTTTTAAATAACACTGTGACTTAATACGAGAGCTAATATGACCAGTTTGTGCAGACGTACCCTCTGAAGCATGGACTCAGACCAGTGTCCCCCGCTGGGCTCCATTGCCCACTGCAGCACAGCTCCCAGAATCCCCAGCAGCACATCACACTGCAGCATGTTCACCAGACTGGCAAACAGCGGACAGAACCGAGGCAAAACTGGCGGAGGCAGAACTACAAGAAACATACATGCAAATCAGTTTTTGGCACTGACATCACATATTTCAGGGCTGCACGATTTATAGAATACCAAAATCGCAAAGGCAGCCATTTTAATGAATGTATGCGATATGTATTTCAGAGTGAAGTGCGGCACTACGTTTATTTCATAGACTGTAAAAAAATATGGACGTAGTGTCTGTGACGTCACCCATTGGATTCTGATGAGCAGTTTTGAAGTGTAAAGTAGGGACGAGCTGACCATTTCGATGGTCCTAATTTGGACATTCTACTTAATATAAGTAACTTGTCAACTAACTCTCATTACAGTATTAGTAAAGAGTCAAGTTATTAGGTGTTAGGATTCGGGTTAATAGAATAAGTTGACGTAGTTGCAAAGTTACTGATAGTCATATTGTCGGGAGGACCATCAAAATAAAGTGTTACCGATATTATTTTTCTTTAATACTCTGTTTTTATTTTACTGTGAAATATTACAGTAGCAATATATCTTAGTTTTTTTACAGTTTTATAATTTAGTTTATATTTACGGTGACGCATTGCTGCCAAATACATATTTTTTCCACTCAATTATGTCGTAATAATGAGATGTTATGTCGTTTTAATGACATCTTTTCTCGTAATAACGAGATGTTATGCCGTTTTTTCTCGTTAAAACGACATGCATTTTATCCTAATAAGGACAAGTGTTGTATAGTGATGTGTGTATATATGTCTGTATCCACATTAGAGAATTCATATAGCCTATGTGCCTTTTCTTTAAAGTGAATTTTGTGAATTTTCGGTTTCATCAACTAATTGCCTGCTGTTTATTTAATAAATATGAAGCAAACCAGGAACCCCGGGAATTAATTGACGTGCGTAACGAACCCACTGGCCATGTTTCCGCGGCCTTTGAGTAGCCTAAGGCTGAAACTATATCATCTTTCTGTTTTTAATACATTTGTTGAATATATGTCTTCATTACAATGGGCCTTTTATAGATAGTTATGATATTTGTGGCTGCACAGGGGTCCGTTATTTAGGCTACTAGGTTAAAGTTACGCCACTGAGGCTAATCATGAGCGGTCTATGCATGGCACCTTACCCATGGCTATCTGTTATGAACTGTGGGTCACATCAATAAAATTACAACAGTTTCGTGCAATGGGCCATTGATACAGGTAGTGGAAGAGCCTATTTTACTTTGCTTTTCAAACATGGAAGTGTGACAAAGGCATTTAGGCTATATGAATTCTCTAATGTGGATACAGACATATATACACACACACACATCACTTTACAACATGTCATTATTAGGAGAAAAACACATAAATATGCGCACATTATTTTTATGTCGTTTTAACGACATATCTCGTTATTAAGACTTAATTGAGTGGAAAAAATTATATGTATGTGGCAGCAATGAGTCACCGTGTATATTTGTATAAAATATAAAAAAATTATTTTATAGCCATATTGGCTGCGTTCACACTGCAGGCTGAAACGACCCAATTCCAATTTTTTTGCCCTTATGCGACCTGTATCTGATCTCTTCATGACAGTCTGAACGACACAGATCCGATCTTTTCAAATGCGACCCAGGCCACTTGGGTATGTGGTCCAAATCCGATACATATCCGATCTTTTGAAATGCGTCTTCAGTCTGAACTGCCAGGTCACATGTATCCGACCCGCACGTCGTTGATACGCGGCAAACGTCATCATTGTACGTTGAAGTAGGCGGGAATGAGAAGATAAACAACTAGGGCGGACGATGCTGAGACCAGTCAGTGGAAGGGAAGCGAGATTTCGGAGTTAATTAATATTTGGGGGGACAGCTCTATTCAGGCCAAACTCGAGGGCTCTTATCGGAACCGGGCGGTTTTTGAAAACATTTCCAGCGAAATGGCGAAACAAGTGACGTCGTTGACCGTTGAGTACTCTTCTGCGCATGCGGGTCACTTCTGGGTCATTTCACGTTCACACAGGAGATCACAAAAGGTCGCATTTAATTGGAAATGTGAACGGCCTTGCAAAAAAATCTAATTTTTTCAAAAAATCGGAATTGAGCATTAAGCCCTGCAGTGTGAACGCAGCCATTGATACATAATCACAAAATTTGGGGCAAAATGTGCAGCCTTACAAACGCGCACAGCAAAAACTCTACTATAAAACTATAACGAAACTATAGACAAAAATAATGAAACAATCCATTTTAAATTACACAATGTGCCTTTCTGAGCGAAATGTTTAAATTGTTTGCCCACAACTTAAGTTTTAATAGTTTATAATATCATGTATAGCTAGTACCTGAATCTTCCCCATTTTGCCTCTTTATCTTTCTCTGGGCCTCTTCAGCCTGAATGACGACAGAAAAAAAAAATTAACATGGGTTTTCAACAGTTGTTCTTTGTGAGTGTAAATCTCAAACATGCAGCGTACCTTAGACTGGTCCGCTCTGGAGTAATGGTGGAAGTACAGGTTGAACATCTTGGCGCACTCTGGCCTGAGTTTATAAAGTCCTCTACCCGTCACACCAGGCTTCCTGTACAACACATTTCACACAGGATTATATACAGACCAATCCAATGCTTTGGCCGAGACTCTTTTATTCAGGACACTCACTTAAACAAAGCCACACTATCGATGACCCTCTCCATGCCGGTTTCCTTATTCTCCTGTGTGCAGAAGACAGAAGAGGGAGGGAAATTCGTTAGCACCACTAGGTGGCAGTCACATTCAAAACAAGTTTGTCAAAAGGAACTTCAAGTGAAGATCAATACTTTTTAGATTTTCTAGCACTTTTTTCTTGACTATCATTGTTTGTGCACTTGTAAGTTGAGCAAAGAGATCTATTATACAGTTATTCTCTGCTCAAAGCCCATGATTAAGGATTAGGGACAGGAATTATACAGAATTTAATCATTTCTTAATGATTCGTGGAGTGATTTAAGGTAGAAAGAACAGAATGTTTTCAAAGCAAATTATCAGAAATAAATAGCTTTACATAATTCTTGGAATAATGAGGATAAAGGGATACAGGGTTCCCACTCTTTTTCAGCGATCATTTTCCAGGACTTTTTCAATTTTAGACGAGGATCACACCCTAAAGTAATATATTGCTGTCTCCGTAAGTCTTTAAAAAGATTTACAGTTTATATTCATGATTTAACTATAAAATCATGAGCTTTTAATTACACACTATAAGAAAATAGTTCTCTCGTTACCAATGTATTAGATCTGTTTAAAAGTTGTGTTTAACTATTTCAAAATAAAAAAATATTAGTCAATGATAAACACAACACAACAAGTGGCAGGTCTATTAGGCTGCATTTACACTTAAATAATTATTTAAACTAGGGCTGTCAAGAGATTAAAAATGTTAATCTTATTAATTGCACGATGTGGCGGTTAATTAAACTAATCAGGAATTAAATCGCACATTAAATTTGGCCTCCAAAAGATAATTAAAAGTCATTATTGCGCTAAATAAGAAGAGCATTAACGGACCCACTTTATATTAGGTGGCCTTCACTACTATGTACTAACATTTTAATAAATCATTTGATACAATGCACTTATTGTGTATATGCATGTTTTTACATTGTACTTACATTTAAAAAAATACCTGCATGTAATTACGTCTGTATTTAATTTCTGTAGTTACTAGTTGACCGTTCCCTTACACCTAACCCTACCCTTAAACTTACTCATACCACCACACCTGTCCCTAACCCAACCCGTATCCCCCACCTCAATATCAGCAAAGGTGTTTTGCAATACAATTGGAACACAGAAAGTACATTGTACTTATTTTTTGATGCAAGTACATAGTACTTAAGCCCACCTAATATAAAGTGGGGCCGCATTAACTATATATTACAATAAGTACCTTTAGAAATAATTTTAGCCATTAGGGTGAGTAAATTACGTAATTTTCCTTTTTTTGGGTGAACTAGTTTATTTTATTTTATTGTTACGCCCTCAGAGGATTTGGTTTATTGCTGTTTTTCCTTAACTTTCACTTTCTCCGCGATCACCTCTCAGGGCGATACTATTGGCTTGTATACTGTCAGTCATCATTATGGCGATGACATCTGAATGGCCATCTTGGTGATAAAAGGCAGACACAAACCGGAAACAGCAGGAGGAGGAGGGAGCGTGATCTTTGGTTTTGCCATGCTTTTTTTTTTTGCGTGTTTTGGGTTCTCATTTACATTTTTTTTGCTCCTTGAGATCCTTTGATCAGTTGAGAGTTAATTTGTTCTTTTTTTCCCATTGAAAAAACAAATACGTTGAATCTTTATTCTCTTTAATTGTTTTTTTTCCCCTCTCCAATATTTTATTCCGACCAGGGAGTAGGGAACAGGAAAGAATGTCACGTGACTTCCATTTCGCAGCATCTAGGGAAGCGCGTTGTTAACACACTAGGTAAGGAGCGGTGTGTTGTATGTTTTGAGTTTTGTAGTTAGTGTAGATTATGTAGGGCGTCTTGGACACTGAAGATTTTCTTTTTCTTATTTTTATTTTCTTGTGTTAAGCAGTTTAGTGGGGAATGGGATGCCCAGTTTAAGTTCCTACTCCCTAGTATTGCCTTCTGGGTTTTTGTTTCCCTCCTGTGTTGATTTTCCCTCCTAATAACGTTATTGTGAATAAATTACCCCGTTTTCTTCATTTAAACTCCATTTGCGCTTTTGTTCTTCTTGCACCAGCACATTTGATAACGTCTACCAGGGTTAAAAGATTTGGGAATCTATTTATTTATTTTAAGTTGTGTTCCCTCATGCCCTTAGCAATCTTTGGGATGTAACATTTATAAATATGAAAATATGATTTATTTATTTTTTAAACGAAGTGATACTCTAAATAAGAAACTAAAATGCAGTAAAGGTCTTAATAAGTAAGTCATTGCATCATTCATTCATTCGATTCGTTCAAACAGCTGATTCATTCAGTAATGAAGTAAATGGCTCTCTTTATGAATGGGCCATTGAATCATTGGTTCTCTCGATTGATTCGCACAAAACAGATTCATTCAAAAACAAACAGTCCTTCTCTGGCTTCATAGGTCATATTTTCGTTGGCAAAATTGATTAAAAACAGACTTTATTGAACTGTTGTATAAAATCAATATCACATTTGCACTCATGTTATTCCGGGCAAATAGTCCATATAATGCACATGAATGGCTGGCGCTAATTTGACGCTTGAAAAACCACACACACACAGCGATTGTAACGGTAATCCATACAACCCCAGAGGATGAATCCACGTCTTATGAAGCCAAACGATAGGTGTAAGAAAAACACTCATATTTTTAACTTTAACTATAATTCATCTCTTCTGGCCATTGTGAAGCTCATGCGAGTGATGCTCCCTTGTGCATCCGCATTACTTCTTGTGTGAACTACACAATGCATTAATTATGTCATGTGTCGCGATGTTCCTCTCATGAATGCTCGTATGACAGCAGACCGGAAGCAATGATTTGTATTTAAAGTAAAATAAATGTGTAGTTAAAAGTATTTTCTTACACACACCTATCATTTGACTTCAGAAGACATTGATTTATTTACTGGGGTTGTATGGATTCGTCACAATCGCTGTGTTGTTTTTTCAGCGTCAAATGAGCGCCAGCCATTCATTTGCACTATATGGACTTTTATTTTCCAACAATTTGGGATGGCATGAGGGCGAGTAAATGATGATACCTTTTCATTTTTGGGAGAACTATCCCTTTCACATCGGTTCACAGTTTCACAATTACTGAATCTCTTTTTTTTTTTCAGATTTCAAAAGCCAACATGATTACAAAACAAAAACACAGATCATAAAATCCTAACAATTGTAAGACAATAACCGGCACTGACTTGACTTACATTCTCAGGCAGAGCTTTGACCAGCTCGCTGTGGGCCATGGGTCTAATGCACAGCTGGTGAACAATCTCTCGCCTTATCTCATCAGAGCTCTCCACCTGACCAACACCTGCAGTGTATCGCTCACCTGCAGGACAGAACAAACAAAACATAAATGACTAACTGTCTATGGTGTCTAATAAGCTCAACGTGTTGGACGTGTGTTGAGAAATGATCACTCACCCACAATCATAATGACCAGGTGCAGCATCTCCTCAATTAGCGTGTTATTCTGCTGAACCACATCCTGAGAGACAGAGAGCCACACACGTGAGTGCAGAAGAGAGTGCAAGTAGAGAGAAATCAAGTAAAAAGAAAAGTAATAGGGGAAAAAGTGGTTGCGAGGCAAGCAGACCTTGTTAGCGTTCTCTCTGCCGTATCTCTTTCTGCAGTCTGCTGAGCTGAAGATATGATAGAGCTCGAAACGGCTCAACACGATCATCAGGAAGTGGTTGGGATCCATCATGGAAGCCCCAGCCTAGATCCAAAAGCATGAAACATGATCACTAAATTACTCATGTTCACTCATGTTACTCTAATCATACTAAAAAACAACTAGTATTTTTTATTTAAATCAGCATAAAGGCAGTAAAATGAATATCACCATGATGTGTAAACACACATTTTAATAATAGTGTTCCCACACTTTAACAAATTATTTTCAATGACTTTTCCACAGATTTTGTTTTGCAGAGTTTTGTTTTTAAAAATAAAAAGAAGAAAAGCACGTAAACATTTGAAATGGGCCGTTATTACGGCAGCACTTGTATATGTTAAAATAACCAAGCAGCTTTATGTTTACCTCATATAAATAAGAGGCTGTATTCAATTATTTCTGCTCATTTCCATGTGTAATCAAATGAAATCCTTTATTTTGAGATAAAATACAAGACAGAAAACCATTTGAACTATAATGTGTGTCTATATATCTTCCTATTTTTAAACAAAATTAAATAATAAGGATATTATTTTCCTATTATTAAATTAAATATGCATTTATTCTTATTATTTACAGCATATAATCATGTTATTGACCACGTGAGCGGTGCGTTCCCAAGTGCGCAGGTTCACAAAACTCGCTCCACCACCGTCAACAGTTTTATCACTGAGGTGGCATGCAAATTTATTTTTACGGACTTCCGCGTGAGAAACAATTACCATTATTAAATTGGGAAAAATGTATCCCTGATATTTCCAGGTTTTCCATCACTGATTATTTTCCACTTAACAGAATTTTGGCACAGTGAATTGTGCTTAATTCATGAAATATATATATATAATTTGCTATAAGTCCCTAAAAAATAAAAATAGAAAAAGAAAAATATTATTTTTACGTTTATTTTAGGACCATAAAAAAGAAATTGGGTTGCTGTCATTTTTATTATTAATGAAAATGTATGTGCTTGTAAAAGTAACATGTAAATGTCTCAATGCAAAAAAAAAAAAAAAAAAAAAAAAAAAAAAAAAATTATATATATATATATATATATATATATTTTTTTTTTTTTTTTTTGCATTGAGACATTTACATCATGTTACTTTTACAAGCACATACATTTTCATTAATAATAAAAATGACAGCAACCCAATTTCTTTTTTATGGTCCTAAAATAAACGTAAATATAATATTTTTATTTTTCTATTTTTATTTTTTAGGGACTTATAGCAAATTATTATATTATTCTATTCTATTCTAATTATTAGGGCTGGGTATTGACACAAATTTCACAATTAGATTCGATTTTGATTCAAAAGCTTGCTACGCGATTAGATTCGATTCAATATTGATTATTTACAGATACAATACATGGAAAATTGAAGGAATATTGAAGGTAAAAATGAACTGATTTGTACACACTTAAATTACACTCATTTTTTTTTATAATAATAAAGTTATAATAATAACTTTACAATTACAATCATATTTCTACTCCAATTAGAGATTAATTCAAACATGCATTCAATTTTGAAGAACATCAAAAATGATAATGAATAGGCCTGTGTGATATGAGGCATATATTTAGCAAAATGCTCCTCTCTGGAGTTAATTTTTCTAGCTGATTAACGAGTTTATGGACACTGGATATGGTTTTTCTGAGGTAAATGTGACATTCCATGACACTGTTTACAAGCTATTTTATTGACGTCTTTCCACGGTTGAAACTGATTGAGCGATTCCATGTGACGTGATACAGATTTCGGTTTGTTGTACTCGATCTTTTAACACACTTTCAGATGCTCATTCATGTTTATTTCACGCTGTAACTGGTATTAAAGCGGAGGAATAGATCATTTCATGTGCCGCTTCTCTTGAGCACTTTTTGCACTTATTGCCAAAACAATATTTATTTATTATGAGCGTAATTTGAAAACTAAGACTTTGTTTCATATCAATAGTAACAAAGCAAAAAGATTATTGCGAATTTTTGGATGGGAACAGAAAACAGCATGACTGATCGATTCTTGGGATTTAAGAATCGATGTCGGTTTCGTAAAAAAGATAATCGATTAAAATCGAGAAATCAATATTTTTTTACCCGGCCCTAATAATTATAGCAATGCATTATTAGTTAAACTTCAGAAATATTTTGACACCACTGACCTGAAGCATGATGAGATCCTTATCAAACATCTCCACTCTACACTTCACGTTGTGATAATAATAGATCTGCAAAGACAAATCAAGAAAAAGTTATATTTATTGATGGAAAGGCATTAACACTAAAGACGATGATACACAGGGCAACTTTTTGAGCAATGTTTCCATCAACGGGCAAACAGGTGACACACAGGGCCCATGACCGATCTAAAGTATCCAATGGGAAAGTGCCCAAGCAACATCGCTCAAATGTTTCCTATATATTATATATTTCCTATACATTTCCTATATTTCCCTGTGTATCATCAACTTAACAATGGTGCCATTAAAAGACAATTTGTATAAGAATGAAAGAGATGTATAAGCTTCTTGCCTGATTGACCAAAGAGAAGCCATTTCTCCTCCACATCCCAGCATGCACCTGAGCACACAGTACAAGGCAGCGGAGCGGGTGCTCGATCAACATGGGTGGACTCAGTTCACTCTGTAGAAGACAAGAGGTTTCAGAAAGCGCTGAGAATGTTTGTGAAGAACAAAAACAGACATTACTCCCAAACTCACCAGGGGCAGCTGCTCAGGGAATCGATAGGCAACCTCAGTTTTGCTCAGCAGAGCATGTAAACCTAATTGCAAGAGAGAGCAAGTTGAGGTTTAGTTGATATGCAGTGTGGTTATCATCAACCACTTTTCAAGCAATTTCAGGAGTGAATCATATATTCCCATACACACACACAACAATAATGGGATTTATTAATCAAGGGAGCACTCAGTATTTATTCCCAAAACTACAGAGTATATATGGACCTTCCTATGGAAGTTTGTTTCCGCCACGGAATAAAAGATAAAAGGTAATTGCGACTTTTCTCACAATTATGACTCTCTCAGAATTACGACTAAATTTTGAAATTCGAACTTTAAACTGGCAAGTGCGAGTTTATTGCGCAAATCAATCTCACAATATGGACTTCACAATTCTGAGAAAAAAGTTAAAACCCAAGATAAACTTAGAGATAAACTCAAAGTTCTTATTTTTTTATTGTGATTGTGTACATTGTGATACAAACTCACAGTTGTAGGGCCCTAAAATCCAGCCATAAATTGAATTTACTGTACAATAAATTTGTAAAATTTGATGAATAAATAAAAAGCAAGATGCAAAAGACTATTTAAATATGAATCCTGGATGTTCTGTGTGTCTGTGTGAATGAAGGGTGCAGATGCGTGGTTTCATTTCCCACACACTCACTGAAGCACACGTGACGCTCGCAGTGTTTTCAGCCTCTGCCGTCTCACTATATGAACGCATGAACTTCATCTCCAGAGCCGCTCTGAGAGTCACTTCATCAATATTTTACCGCTTCATTTGAGAAAAACTAGTTTACTAAAATGTAAGTAAACCATTCAAATGGAATCTAGAAATTTTAAAACCAAAAACTAGGGACGCACCGAATCTAGATTTTTGACGTTCTGCCAAATACCGAAACCACTGGTTAAGATTCTGCCGAATCCGAAACCGAATAAGGAATCCTTCTCCCATCCTCAGTCCATTATCACAGTAAACACATTAAAGAAGTAAACAACGTCCATAGCAGTGTAATGATGCTCATATTGCAAAATATGCTACGAGGTATTAAAATACAGCAGTAGAACAAGCTCTTGACTGGTGGAAAGCTAATGAAAGGCGCTTCCCGAGAATGGGACACTGGCCACTCTAGCGAGGCGTTATCGCTCTATTTCCGGGGCAGCAGTGCCACCTGAAGTCTTGTTTAAAGCTTTTCGTAGTGTGGTTTTGGTCAACTTTACTAAAGTGAACATTGTCACGCATGTTCTTCTTGCCGCTGTTTCCTGATGGTTTATTGAACAATTACCCCGAGTCTTGTCGTTTTAAAGAACAGCACAACGGAGAGCGCAGAAGGAGCGTGTGCAGTCAGCAGATCTCACGCTGCAGAGAAAGACGAAAGTATAAGCGAGGGTGTTTTCTGTCAACAGGCTGTACTCCAGACTAACCCACATCACGTAGATATGTTAGTTAAAAAAAAATAAAAACCATACAAGGTATGGATTGAGGTGAGCCTGCTATTTTTATTTGACAAAAAAACTATTCCGGTTCTTCAAAGCTTCAAAGGGATTCAGTGTATTTTTGTTTTGTCATCTTAATTTGGTAATTATTTAAGTGAAAAATATTTAGTGTAGGTCTATTTATTTTATTCTTTTTATTTATATTTTATCTCATCTGTATGCTATATCTGTGTGCCAATTCAATATTATAATCTTATCAGTTAACTGTTAATAATCGGATAATGACCAGCGGTTGTTGGTTGGGAAAATTAACCGAATGAGCATCCCTACAGCAGTGTATTTTTAATTTAATTTAATTTAATTTAATTTAATTTAATTTAATTTAATTTAATTTAATTTAATTTAATTTAATTTAATTTAATTTAATTTAATTTAATTTAATTTAATTTAATTTAATTTAATTTAATTTAATTTAATTTAAGAATAGGCAACATTATTCCAGGATGACTGTCTGTCCTTTGCCGTACCTGAAGTTGCTGCATTTTGGCTGCTGTCTGTAGATTCCCTCATGCACAACTCGTATTCTTTCAGATGTTTCATACGCAAATGTTTCAACAGTGGTTATTGTTTCCTTGCTACCACGAGACAAATGGGCATTGCAAATTGAACATGTAGCTCGACTGGAATCGGCTTCTTTTGACTGAAAGTACTGCCAAACAACACGTTTTCTGTTCACGAGTTCCATTTTGACTTTCTCACAGCCGATCGGATTCGAACGGTCGAACTTGTAAACACGTTCTCATAATCAACGCGGCATCAGTACGTTCGACCAGCGGAGGCGCATAGTGCAAGCCTAGGGTTCGGTTTGGTGGAAAAAAAATGTAAGGTTCGGCAGAAATCGAAACCCGTCAAAAAGCCCAATATTCAGCCAAACCGAACACGAATCCTGAATTCCAAATACCAAATACACAGAATTTGGTAAAAATAAAAGGGGCCCTAAACAAGATTCTTGAAAAATTAGGACGGAAATAACGGAATTTGATGGCAAAAAAACAACGTAATTCTAACTTTATAACTCGCAAAAAAAAAGTAAAGTAGTAAAAGTAAAAAGTCCGAATTGTGAGCTAAAAAATGACTTTTTTTATTCTGTGGCAGAAACAAACATCCATACCTTCCTACACAATGGATTTTGCGTGAAATAATAAGAGTCACCTGCTAAAAGCCGGGACACAGGCAGGTGTATGCTGACTTTCTCCTGAGAGACGCAGTAGCGGATGGTGTCAACGGAGTGGCCGCACATGCTGAGGGTTATGGGCTGTTCCCCATCTGTGAAACCACTGTGGCAGTGAGTCAGCGCGCTCAGGCACTTCTTATAGGCTTCGATCAGCCCTCTCTCCTGTATGCGTGATGAATAACACACTTATACACAGGCTCCATCATGGTGCATTGTGGGTACTGATGTGACCGAGTCTAACATGCACTCACATCGCTGGCACACCATTCCTGCATCATGGAGATGATATGTGTGAGCTTCATCTGTAAGGTGAATGCTGCCTCCCATTCTGGCTCCATTTCTATGTGCTGCCCCACCTGACGTACTACTGGGTCCATTCCCTGCAAAGATGACACACACACACACACACACTTTTTTTAGTGCTCAATTACCCTAGACACTCAACCCTAAGATCAGATTGGTATAGTCACCTGCATGCATTTCAGCAACTCCAAGAAAGTATCAAACCCCTCCAGATACTTCTCCCTGAGCTGATCGCCCCACTCTGTTGGACGGCTTATCAGGACATACCTGCAGCCAAGAGAAATGCATCATGACACGCATCTCAAAGGACATTTTAGACACAAATAATGCACAACTGTATATGAAGTCATTCAAACGAGTGCAAAGTAGTGTACCGCAATGATCCACTGTCTTATATTCAAAGCCAAATTAATGCATCTGTATTCAAAACCCTCCATAAATCAATTAAACATGGAATCAGATTTTGTGTGAATACTTTCCGTATTGTTCTGAAAGCAGAATAACAAGACGACCCCCCTCCCTTTTTTTCAAGATTTACCTTTTTGAAGACCAAATCTTGTATTTTAAAGAAAACAATTTTCATATTGCATATTTTTCACATTAATTTTTGTTTTTCTTTAGTTTTTTTTATACTGGTAAAATGTACCAACAACAATCACATTGAAAAATTAACACTATGAAATACCTACCATAAAAATAAAAATAAAAAATAGTTCCCAAAACTTAATTTAGAAGATTTCTCTATGACTAATTTCTCATCTTTGTATGTGACAGATGCTGGCATGTAAAAAAATACAGGTGTTTGATCCTCATAACCTGATCCAGGTGGATATGAATGTTTTTTCCTTAGGCCGATCACATAGCTCTGTAAAGACTGTTTCTCCCTGAAGTCGGTGGGCAAGCGCTAAATTCTTAAACTGCATCAAAGCGGTCGCTTCGAGGAAATTGACAGGGAAGTGCATCAGTACGTAGCCGAAATAAGAAATGATGGGCCTCGCTGGTGGGTTAGTTCAGCTCTTTGCCGATTTCCATTGCCTTCAGCTGGATGACTGCTCTGGTTATGGACAACGCCTCATTTCTTTTTGCGGCTACGTACTGACACACTTGCCTGTCAGTTTCTTTCAAGCGGACGGCCGGACGCTTTTAGGACAGCAGAAAGCTTTTCTTTGACTGTTAGCATTTTAAGATTTTTTTGGGGGGTTCTAACATTATACTCTGACACACCGGATTTCTTGGCTGCTTAATGAGAACTAAAAAACGCATTACAAGCAATAAAACAGAGAGTGCTTTTAATATGTAACAGCAGAGGGCTTAAGCCACTAACAGTTTGCCATGTTTCTTTTTTCTCTCAACATTAATGCTGTTTGGTTCTAACTAGGGATGCACCGAAATTTCGGCAGCCACAAATGTTCAGCGTTCTGGTTTCACTCTCGCTCTAGCCATTAGTCATATATCATACGGTATAGCGGCCCAGAATTTTCTTTTCTGTTGCATCCCTAGTTGTAACAACATCACAGAGAGCAGAAGGACTCTTTAAACTGTATTTACACTGCAAGACTTTTATTGTGAAATATTCAATGTTTTGTTACATCCGTTTTCAATCATTTAAAGGATTAGTTCACTTTACAATGAAAATTTCCTGATAATTTACTCACCCCCAACGGTTGAAGGTTCACTCTTATCTAGTGAACCAATGGGTATTTTTCTAGAAAAAAAATAAACATTTATATGCGTTTATATACGCTGCTCTGCGGCGAGCCATGGATTGCGTAATCACATGGGAAAGGTCACGCTAGACGTATACAGAAGTACCGCCCCAAACAAACGTTTATTTTTCATTGCAAAGGCAAATACCTAGAGCTTTATTCAAGACACGCATTGAAAAACGTATTTTAAATTGACGCAGACATGCACTCAAGTTAATTGTCTATATACATGAGTGAACAACCTCTTACAGTAGAAGGTGAAGTCTGAAGATAATAGGGATGATCAATACTGGTACTGCTGCAGATCAATTATTGTATTCATTATATCAGCATTTAAAAATACACTGTTCGTCATAGTGGTGATTTAAAAATCATTTCTCATTGTGATTTGTAACAAAACTGATCCCCCCCCACCCCTAATGTATATAGGCCACAGAAATACTAAGCAGTATTCTGTGATCACTAGTTGCAATCATATTGTCTGACTTCTACGCTTCCAGCTGAGTATCATACATTTCAGACAGGTCCTTCCTGTGTAAATGGATGGTTCTTGACCAAAATAAGACCATTTTATAACCACACACACTCATCTTACTTGAGGTCTCCTATAAGGCTCTGGACTCGGCGGAATTTGAAGGCCTGTTGTGCGGTGTAGCGTTCAAACTGAAAGCGGCCCTGCAGGTCTCGGTGTCTGAGGTGGTCTACGAAGGTGCGGATGATGGTGGTCATCAGGTTCTCTTCTGTGATCAGCATCCGCGCCTGAAAATATCAGATATACCGTGTTCATGGTCACATCTAACAGACAGCTGGTGGTTTAGGTAATATACACACATATATATATATATATATATACACATATATATATATATACATATATATATATATATATATATATATATATATATATATATATATATATATATATATACAGTGAGGAAAATAAGTATTTGAACACCCTGCTATTTTGCAAGTTCTCCCACTTGGAAATCACGGAGGGGTCTGAAATTGTCATCGTAGATGCATGTCCACTGTGAGAGACATAATCTAAAAAAATCCAGAAATCACAATATATGATTTTTTTAAATTATTTATTTGTATGATACAGCTGCAAATAAGTATTTGAACACCTGTCTATCAGCTAGAATTCTGACCCTCAAAGACCTGTTAGTCTGCCTTTAAGATTTCCACCTCCACTCCATTTATTATCCTAAATTAGATGCACCTGTTTGAGGTCATAAGCTGCATAAAGACACCTGTCCACCCCATACAATCAGTAAGAATCCAACTACTAACATGGCCAAGACCAAAGAGCTGTCCAAAGACACTAGAGACACAATTGTACACCTCCACAAGGCTGGAAAGGGCTACGGGGAAATTGCCAAGCAACTTGGCGAAAAAAGGTCCACTTTTGGAGCAATCATTAGAAAACATGACTGTCAATCTCCCTTGGACTGGGGCTCCATGCAAGATCTCACCTCGTGGGGTCTCAATGATCCTAAGAAAGGTGAGAAATCAGCCCAGAACTACACGGGAGCTGGTCAATGACCTGAAAAGAGCTGGGGCCACCGTTTCCAAGGTTACTGTTGGTAATACACTAAGACGTCATGGTTTGAAATCATGCATGGCACGGAAGGTTCTCCTGCTTAAACCAGCACATGTCCAGGCCCGTCTTAAGTTTGCCAATGACCATTTGGATGATCCAGAGGAGTCATGGGAGAAAGTCATGTGGTCAGGTGAGACCAAAATAGAACTTTTTGGTCATAATTACACTAAACGTGTTTGGAGGAAGAAGAATGATGAGTACCATCCCAAGAACACCATCTCTACTGTGAAGCATGAGGGTGGTAGAATCATGCTTTGGGGGTGTTTTTCTGCACATGGGACAGGGCGACTGCACTGTATTAAGGAGAGGATGACCGGGGCCATGTATTGAGAGATTTTGGGGAACAACCTCCTTCCCTCAGTTAGAGCATTGAAGATGGGTCGAGGCTGGATCTTCCAACATGACAATGACCCGAAGCACACAGCCAGGATAACCAAGGAGTGGCTCTGTAAGAAGCATATCAAGGTTCTGGCGTGGCCTAGCCAGTCTCCAGACCTAAACCCAATAGAGAATCTTTGGAGGGAGCTCAAACTCTGTGTTTCTCAGCGACAGGTCAGAAACCTGACTGATCTAGAGAAGATCTGTGTGGAGGAGTGGGCCAAAATCCCTCCTGCAGTGCAAACCTGGTGAAAAAACTACAGGAAACGTTTGACCTCTGTAATTGCAAACAAAGGCTACTGTACCAAATATTAACATTGATTTTCTCAGGTGTTCAAATACTTACTTGCAGCTGTATCATACAAATAAATTGTAAAAAAATCATACATTGTGATTTCAGGATTTTTTTTAGATTATGTCTCTCACAGTGGACATGCACCTACGATGACAATTTCAGACCCCTCCGTGATTTCTAAGTGGGAGAACTTGCAAAATAGCAGGGTGTTCAAATACTTATTTTCCTCACTGTGTAAATATAAAATATATATATATATATATATATATATATATATATATATATATATATATATATATATATATATATATATATATATATATATATATATATATATATATATATATATATATATATATATATATATATATATATATATATATATATATATATATATATATATATATATATATATATATATATATACACAAACATATATGAATATATGATTTATGATGTATGATATTTCTTCCTTTACTGAGTTTCATATATTGATAAGATGAGAAGGGAGAGTGAAGAAGAAAATGGAGGAGGAAAGAGGAAAAGTGAAGATGAAAAAAAAAATAGTAAGGCAGAAATTATTTGGAGAACGTTTTGGAGGGCTGAAATCATTGATCAAAAGGTGACGATTAATTAGTGCTTCTCTGATGGCGTTTTTGACTATGTCAGTGTCTGATTCGTGCGCACAGCGAGGACATGCTGTGAACATGTTAGCGGTGTGGAGGCTAGTGCTGGGTGGAAAATTCTGATAACTGATTTTTCCCGTTTTTAATCGATCTTCATGTTGATGAACCACGATCTTTTAGTCTATGATGTATTCAGTTGATGTGTGAACAAAACTTACTAAACACAATAAGCTTTGTAACTTTTGATATAAATAGTCAATTTTAAGAAGAAATTCTAATAAAATGTTGTTTTGATGCTTTTTAATGTTTGCAGATTGCTGTAGACGCTTCAGTTCAAGCGACACGTGAACCGATCATCTCTTCCTCTTTACTACTAGATATAGCACCAAATCCACTTGTTAAAGGGTTAGTTCACCCAAAAAGTTCACTCTCAAGTAGGGGTGTGACAATTTCCCTTCGAGGTGAAAAGATGTCTCGTGTCATATTGTCATGACCTGGTCATGACGGAGTGTGAGGGTGAAGTTAGGATAGAATATGCCAACGCTACGTTTACATTACACCTCCATTGTAGTTTTTGGTTAACAGTCGCTTCAATTCCATCAGCTCATCCAACACGAGCTGTTCGAGTCGAACACAGTGCGCAGCACTGATCACGTGACGAGAAGACTGACTGGACCGTGGCGGAGGATTCGATGCGCAACAGAAGCGTCAGACAATTGTCTTATATTTTAAAATGCGCGTTCAGCACCACTGCTCCCTATTCACAGAGTATGCACGATCGCGAAATTGAAAGTGAAAGTAAACGGGAGCGCTCATGCAAACGCGATTCAATAACTTACCGCTGTTTGAAAGCGGCTCCCTGAGGCACACGAATATCTCCCAATATAAAAGCTATCCCATTGTAACCATCTCTTAGCTCTGTATCATGCTTGAAGATAAATTTGGTCTCTATTTGCACTTTGAATATTGAGTACTTTGATTATGGTTATTGTTTGCACTTAATATCTATGATCAATTTGTGGGAAGGAGTTCAGTTAGGAGGTCAAAAGAAGCTCATGTGCAGTTAAATGGTCTGAAGAGACAATCATACAGGAAAGTTGAGTTTTTGGCAAAACCTTTACAGTGCTTGTTGTCTTTTACTGCATATGATAATTCATAGACAGAAAGTAGGACTGAAATGACATTCATTAAAAGATGATGAGTTAAAACATATCAAATGCACCTGCAAACAATTTTTCTTGAACCTTGAACAATCCTTGAACAATTTTTCAAGGATTTCTTTAAAATACTATGTAAAGAATCTTGTCTCGTGAATCCAAACTCGTGTCTAGTCTCGTCTCGTGAGATGCGCGTCTCGTCACACCCCTCTCAAGCCATCCTAGGTGTATATGACTTTGTAAAGAGTTTTGTAAGCAGTATTATACAATACAGCGTTTAACTGCCAAACGGTTGCTAAAAAGGACAACAAAGTCAGCAAAGCATGCAGTTCCGTCTCTGTGTTAGTGTTTACACAGTCTTCAAGGCTGGTATGTTACAGAGCCGTTGAGAGACATGGCTCTGGGCTGCGTTTCACAAAAGCATTGTAACAATAGCCACCAACGGTCTCTACGATGCTTTTGGGAAATGCTGCCCTGGTCTGATATTGTTGTGTTCAGGCAGCATGAATAAAAACAGCCCTGTAAATAAAAACTTTAATTTCGGTGTCTGTGTTTTGATTAAAAAAAAAAAAAACATTTCGGTGCACCACTAGTAAAGAGGAAAGAGGGAGGAACAAGTGGAAAATGAAATACAAAGATGGAAAGGTAATAGAAAGAGTAAAAAACAAAACAAAATCAGCTACATGAAAGGGCAAAAACCCAAAATGACAAGCCCTCTTCCTCATGGCAGTCCGTCTCTCCTTGCACGTACTTACCAGAGAAGGCACGGTGAACATTTGCACAGAAAGGTCAGTGACTGAGAACTCCCTGTCGTGGTCATCTTTCACGTAGTCGCTCTGCAAGCGCTCATAGTTCTGCAGGTAGTGGTGAAGGAGGCGGAGGAGAGGAGAAAGAGGCAGAAGAGAGAGCAGAGGTGTGTGGGATTGGCGGTACTCACCACAGTGGGGGCGGTGAAGAGCTGCACTGACAGAGAGGTCACTGACACTACACGCTCGTGATCGTCCTCCATAAAATCTGTCTGGAGGCGCTGGTAATTCTAAAGGAAGGGGGCACATTCACCTTCCGGGTCAGAGGTCAGAGGCCATCTGAAGGTATGTCCCCCGACTCAGTTCTCGTTCTGCGGCACATACGGCCTAAAGTTACACCGTGGCACAGGTCAGTCTTGAGAACGGGCATGTGTGGAGCCGGGGGACTTGAGTTAAAGCTGAACGTTGCACACTTTTTTTTAATAGACTTTCTAGAGTTGTTTAAGCTAATGTTCCAATCTCTGGCAGAACATGCTGTCAGTGACACCTGAGGTAGGGCCCCATACACATTTTTAATCTTCTGTTTTACATTTGACAGTAAACCTTTGTTGTGCAGCACTTTGCTTTACATAAAATAAATTGCTACATTTGAATTTGATTGGACCTCAAAATTAATTAAATTGTTAATGTTATAGAACTTTATACGATTATTGATAATAGATTTGTATTAAATCATGAATCCAGAAAAATTCAATATGAACTATTATTGTACAAATTAATTGTTAAAGTTTTATGAATTCAATCATGCCTTTTGATTCTTGCAATTTAATTACGGCAGTATTTACACCAAGTGAAAATAACATTTTCTTAGCAAAGCCCTCCCTACACCGACCCATAACTCTACTCAATAAATGCTTTTATTATCATTAAACATTTTGTTAGGCACTTTATTTCCACTTTAAGTAAATTTTCTCAATTTGTATTGAAAGTAAATGCCTTTCCGATGTGATATGTGATGGGAAAAGGGAGAAGAGTGAGCTCTGCAAAAGGCGGATCCGGGTAGATTGCGTCAAAACTAAGATCCTTAAGCCTTACGCTTTACTGACTGCACCACTGAAGAAATTGAAATACACATTTTTATCTTGTTTGGCCCAACCAGGCATTGTTAGGCGGAGCTAGTGCGAATAACACATGCCAACAAGGCACGCTGTTTACACTTGGTGAAAATAGAAGCTGTTTAACTAAAGCATTAAAACGAAATACGAAAAAAAACATAAATAAAACTGATTTCATAGGGTCCTTTGATTTGTTAACCTTTAAAAAGAAATATTAAAGGATATAAGTTTTATGATTTCAATTAATAAGACATGCTTTTTGATTGCTTAAGTAGTTTTTAACCATTAAAATTGAATTCAGAAAATGTTTTACGGAACCTTGGGGGGAAAAAATGATTTTATAGGGCCCTACACCTGAGTGCATGCTGAGAGACAGATTTCCTGCTGTCACAGAATGACCGGGTCAGTCGGAGGACTGCAGTGGGCAGCAAACCAAAGAGAGCAAGAGTAATATGCCAAAGAATCACTCTCTATTACTTAGGCTCTCTCTCTCGGAGATGATAACTCACTGAACAGGGACTGGATTCTCAAACTCTCTTATCCTCACAGATCAGCTAAATCAAACTGAGTGTGAAGTGAAAGTGAACTGTATTTTCTAGTGTAAATCACAGACTTATTGGGAATATTCTGGCCATGCTTATGGAAAATGATATCAATTCTGTCTCACAGGACGGTGCAATACACAAGTTTAAGCTCTATTGACAGAATATATAACATTTTGTTGATTACCACAGAAAATAATTTCACCAGTTTGGAAAAAAACAAAAATGGTAATTGCAGTTATGCGCTTACACTGGAAACCCTGTGTGTGGAGTTTGCTCCATTTAAAATGTGTTTTACAAAAGGTATCCTTGCAGATAACCATGTTTACCTGGTCATGACACGAGTTGAGACTGGAAATTTAATATAGATAGCAAGAAGAAAACCGGGTTCATGCTAGTCTTATGTTAACAAGTATGTTTTGTGGCAATGTTTTAAAACGGTGTGCATTTTCATGTTTATTTGCCTTCCCCTATAGACTTTAAGTGTAACCGCATTAAAGCAATTTTAAGTAATTTAAACTTGTAATGAAGCCAAAACGTTTCTTCAAAACATCATGTACTCTAAAAACAATAGTTAACAGGATAGTTCACCCAAAAAAGAAAAATCTATCATTTACTCACCCTCATTCCAAACTAATGAGGTTTGTTCTTGTGTGTCAAGGAAATGATGTGATCTGATCATCATGTAGCAATTGTGTCTCTTCAACACTTGGATTAAACCACTGTTTTTATTAACTACATGAAGTACCAAAGTTTTCTTCAAAGTTATCTTCATTAGTGTTAAACAAAGATAAATGAATAAAGGTCTTTGGGGTTTGGAATGACATGAGGGTGAGTAATTAACATTCATTTTTGGGTGAACTATTCCTTTAATATACAGGTTGTCATGGAGTCACAAAAAGCGTAAAGTCTGTTCCAATATCTTACAATTATGTTATTTTTCTGTATGTATTAAACAAATTGTAATCCATTCCTCTGCAAGCATGAAAATGCATGTTAGAGAATGCTGGTGGGTATATGCACCATCTTTCCACCACTTTTTGGGGCTTCATGGCCTACAAAGATAAAGTTCTGGGCTGTATTATAGAAACTTCCCATCTTCTTGAGATTTGAACAAGTTTTAATTCCACAACAGACAGGACAAGATTTTAAAGTTAGGATGTTTGTGTAATACAGCCCGTGATATTTTACTGTCATTCAATATAAGGACTGTGCCATTGTGAATGGAAGTCTTACCCTCGCAAACTGGACTGCAAAAAGTTTCTTGTACTTTGGATCCATGAGAAGGCTGCTCATAAAGAGCTGATGGTAAACATTTCTCGCTCCTGCAGGAAACACAATATGAGGTAAAGCATGAGCTTAACTAGCTGAATCACACAAAACCAGGCAACATGCCTCGGCCATATTTTATCCAAAAATAAAAGAAACAAACGGACATTACGGTTACACTATTTCAAGGTGTCCTTGTTACAGCGTATTTATACAAGTAAGCACTGTAATATTATGTAACATTAATTATCAACAAGTACTTGTGGGGTCAGGGTTAGAATTAGGGATTGGTTTAGAGTCTGGGCCCACTTGCATGAAACCTCTTAAGTGGTTGTATCCCTAAAGGGGAAAAAATCCCTAAGGCAAGGGATTTCTTTAAGAGCGTTGCAACAAACGTCTTAATCGTCACCCTTTCCTAAGTGTTTATACTAAGCATTTCACAATAGTTTCTGGCAAAAAACGGCAATAGAGAAGCGGTTGCTATAGGTACGAAATCTGACTTTTAAACAAGTTTGACATATATTAAACTATACAGCTGTACAAAAATGCTTGAGTTATGGAGAAAATGAAAGGCGGTCTGACGGACGACACAGAGCGTCCTCGAGCTCATTGTTTTCCAGCTACGACACCTGACCGGAGGATGTTCAAAATCCTGCCACACCACTCGCATCGTTTTCCATCAAATGACATTATATATGTCCAACTCGTTGTTATTGTATTGTACTCATCAACGCCACTTTATTCACAACTTCAGTTTGGTGATTATTCAATGAATGACGCATTCGGTGTCCTAGACGCAACGTGTGCTTACCGGCTTTAAAGTAATGGAAACAAAAAAAATCTGAAATAAACTGGACCAAGGACAAACAGCCTATTTTTTTTAAAGACAGGGGAAAAACACCCAAGCCTGCCACAATAATCAGTCACTCTTGCGCACAAGATGAAAGCCTGCCATTAAATAATTAAAGGGATATTTCACCCAAAAATGAAAATTCTGTCATCATTTACTCACCCTCAAGTTGTTCCAAACCTGTATGAGTTTCTTTGTTCTGCTGAAAACAAAAGAAGATATTCGGATGAATGTTTGTAACCAAGCAGAAAGAGCAACCATTGACTACCATAGTAGGGGGAAAAAAATACTATGGTAGTCAATGGTTGCTCTCTTTGCTTTGTTACAAACATTCTTCAAAATACCTGCTTTAAATGTTCAGCAGAACAAAGAAACTCCTACCGGTTTGAACAACTTGAGGGTGAGTAAAATATGACCGAATTTTCATTTTTGGGTGAACTATCCCTTTAATTCAAGTGCACATGTGTAATATATAAAAATCCGAAAACTTTGGTGTTGAATGTTTATTTAATCAATATACACTGTGTCACGTCATACTTTCAAGAGGCTTATATTAATTGATTGTTAAAAACGCACATCGGTACATTCTTTCTCAATTAACATGAAATCATCCATTGCGTTTGAGTTCAGCAGATGACTTAAGGGACCTATTTGGATCCCTTAATTTTTTAAGGGCTAAATGGTAACTAAGGACTTTGTTGCAACGCATAACAGAACTTAAGGTAAAACTTAAGCATTTACGGAAAATACTGCTAGCCTTAAGATTCCTTAAGTGGACCCTTAGGGTTTTTTCTTGCAACCCATGTTTCACTAAGGGAACCCTTAACCTTATAACTAAGGGTTTTCTTAACGCAAGGGCTTTCATGCAACTGGGCCCAGTTACTTATAATTATGCATATTCTACTGTTATTACCATGTAATGTACATAGGTCATGTAATATGTGTAACAAGGTCACTGTAAAATAAAGTGTTCCCCAAACTGCATTTTGATTTAAGGAAATGTATAATGATTTATATGTATTTTTTGTTTGCATGACAATGAATCACTTTCCATTCAAATCATCATTACTGGTTCGTTTTTTTTTTTTGACGCGGCGCGTTAAACTGCTTTTGTTCACGTGCCTGGAGCTGCTGAAGTTACAGTAAAACACGACTTGGAGCCACTAAAGCACTAAACGGTCTTGCCGAGCACACATTGATATGACGAAGTAGTAGTAAGTAGACAAAGAAGAAGATGAGCTGTTAATGGTGCTTGCCAGTTAGCAAAAAGTGAGTGAATGGTTTTGGCCATAGACATAATATGTCTATGGTTTTGGCAAGCGCGTAAATATTCTCTCTCTTCTTCTTCTGTGTGACAAGCGAGTGTCAGAAGCGTAAAGTGCCGCAGCACCAGCTTGTGTACCGGGAGCGCATCTACTGAATTTGCACGTTCACTCGGCGCATCGCCAGTGAAAATCGCTTGGGTGTGAACACTAAAGACGCCCCGAGAAACGTCACTAAAAACGCTGGCGATAAGCGTGTGCGATATTCTTCCCGGTGTGTACAGGCCTTAACACATCAAGGACAAAATGTTCACTTGCTGCCTAATATATCCCACCCACTAACAGGTGCCATGATGAAGAGATAATCAGTGTTATTCACTTCACCGGTCATAATGTTATGCCTGATCGGTGTACAATATCATATATTTAATATGATTTAATAATATATTAATATAACATAATATAATATACAATATATTAATATAACAATATAATATAAGTCACATTAAGATGAAATATAAACACAATTATAAGGCCACACAGAGAAAGTCCTTTTTGTATACATGCATTTCAATAGTTCTTCGTAAATTTAGAATGAAAATTGTGCAGGGCCCTAAAACACAAATTTGTGCGTATGCATGCTTAGTGAATGAGACACACTGTCTCCTAAAAAAGCAAGCGTTCCTGAACTGCTAAACTAAGTTGTCAGCAAAACCAGTGTCACTTCCGTAATATTTGTTTAATGGTCTTCATTGATTGCCTGTGAACAACGTCTACTTAGTACTTTGACCTGCCCTCAAACACTGTAGCTGAGAATCAACATGTTGTAGCAACAGGTCGTGTTGTCGACATGTTGAGAAGATGCTGTTTTCTGCGCTGTGAAAGCAAATCCACTTTGCTGCACTTCCAAAGGAGGAGGACTTGTGCTGGAATAGATACGCTAAATATGATGCCATTATTATTGTTTGTGTATGCAAGCGCTGAGGAAGCCTCCAGAGCTGAAATTCAGAAATGCTAATGGACATTTAGTTTACGTCACACACTTTAAGCGGTCAACAAATCACAACAGACTGGGCTGTCCAATCAATCAGAGCAGAGGGAGCTCCCAGTAAGTAGGGGATTAGAGAGACTGAATGCTTTCAGACACTGTGTGAAAAGAGCTGCAATGTATATTAGGAGAAAATTTAAGTTTTTTTTTTTTTACCTTTAATGCATGTAAACCTATTGTAGGAAACTCCAGAAAAAAATAGGAACTTTTAAAAACAGCATAATAGGTGGAACTATAATTTTCCTAAAATATGCTTCATTTTCCTCTTTAATTGGGGTGAACTGATATGAACATGTTGTCATGTCCTTCACCGAGTTGCGCATTTCTGCAGTGCTGCAGTATCTCAGGAGAGCTGATGTCAGCACACTCATTCAATCACCTTTCCACATCTTGGAGTCACAGAGCATGAGCGTGTCCACTAGAGACGAGTTCTCTCCCTCCAGTCCGCGCTGCAGTCCCACCTGACACAGGATCCTCCTCAGAGCATCTGCTGGGTGACAGTAATACACTCAGGCACTGATTCACTACAGCAGACGCCACACAAGCAGATGCAAACGCTGACACAGAGCACACCGCTCTATTAAACACGCTTTTGGTGAACTTATGATTACTGGAATCCTAGCAAAATACCAAAATAAACAGCTGTGAAATCGAACTGCATAGTAATTGCTAAAAGGAGAACAATTTAAAGTTTGGCTTTGAACAAGACAAAGCAGAAATTGAATAATATGACTTCTACAGAAGTGATGGGAAAGAATCAAAGGGAAACGTTGCCCAGACAGACCTGAGTATCTGATGATTTGGCCGAGCCAGTTGAGAGCTTTGAGCGCAAAACACTGATGAGCCACTACAGAGGAGTGCATGACCTGAACCCGCAGAGGTTTCGTCTGACGACTCGTGTTCCTCTGCAAAACATGTGTCCAAAGATGTTCACGAACAAACTACATTTACAAGTACATAGTATTACGGGTGGTTCTAAGCCCACCCAGGGTCTACAGATGTCCCTCCTTCAAATGTAAGTCTATGGGATTTCTTTCCACTTGTTTCATCGTCTGGTGAAAACCTGACTGCAGGGCTTAGAGAAGTAATAGTGCACAAGCCACACGATTTGAGGCATCACTCATTCAAGCAGCACAAAGAATGTGAGACGTGTAACACATGGACAAATCCCTATTGATCAATAGTAAAATTGATGCAGAATTTTTTTTTTTACAGAAACAGCAAAACTGACATTTATAATTTAACCCAATTTGGTAAAATTAACATTTAAACGGTGGACGAAATAAAAAAGAAATGTATGGAAGATTTATTCAAAAAAGGGCTACATTAAATAATGAAGACACCACTAACAGGTTAAAGGTGCACCATGTAACTTTTACGTCCACTAGAGGTCCGTACGGCAAGTTTGAGCACAGAATCTTGGGACATGTGGTCTTCACCTCAAAGCCGGAGGAAAAGAATCGGGATAGGACTCGTGAAAATCGTATTTATGGATGTGATTATTAATGTTACTGTAGTCTGAAGCAGAGCAGGACGAGTGTTGTGGAGCTGAGGAACCGCTGGAGCGAGTGTTAAAGGTCCCGTTTTTCGTGTTTTTTTGAAGCTTTGATTGTGTTTACAGTGTGCAATATAAAATGTGTTCATGTTTCGCGTGTAAAAAAACCACCGTATTTTTCACACAATTTACTTATCTGCATACCGCTGTTTTCACTGTCCTAAAAACGGCTTGAAAGATTTCCCTGTTCTATGAAGTCCCTCCTTCAGAAACACGTGATTGTGCCAGCGGTTCCCGTGTTGTGATTCGACAGCAGCTTAGCGCACGTTGCCCGGAAAGGTCAAGCCTCTTACCATAACGGAGATGCATGTGCTCAATGATCTCCAAGTACAGCGTCCCTGGGAAGGCTAAACAAAGGTGATTTGACTCCGGGATGAAAATAACAGCGTCTCGACGACATGGCGACAAACAAGCTATACAAACGCAACACTTCCTCTTCTCCACGCGGGAGCAACAAGACCACGCCCCCTTTTTTGCGTATTCTTGTGGGCCTTATTCTTGAGGTTAGTCGACAAACTGTTCTACTGACGTCATTAAAGCAGGATGTACAGGGATGTAGTCCAAACCGGCCATTCGCTGTAGGCTTTGAAAGGGAACTTCTGTTAAATAAAATATATCACTTGGCATTGAACTTTGAGCTTTATCATTTTACAGGTATTATTTATGCTCTAACAGCAACATTACACACTAACTAAAGTTTGAAAAATGGGATCACAAAGAACAGGACCTTTAATAAGATGAACGCAACACACGCATCGCGAACAGCGGGACTTTTATTATGACAGTCGGCGGCATAATTTCCGCTTTTCCGCTCATGAGTATGAGGTAACGCAGCTCTGTTGATCATATTAGATCTGAGTGTGTTGAAAATTATGTTATGACATTACTCATTACTTGTTACTGACATTACTTGTTCACACTGCAATGAGAGTAAAGCGTTTATGCAGGATAAACCCAGAAACCGAGGGCAACACAGATATGATGTCATTGACAGGCGACTCCCTCACACGCCCCGGTTCATTGGTTAAAATAGCAATTTCTCACCATTTACAAATAGTTGGAAACATTTGGGGTATTGGAAGTACTCAACTGAACAAAATATATAACACTGGCCTAATGGTTTTTGGATATTTTACTGAAAACATTTTACATATTGCAGCTTTAAGTAAAAATATGTATTGTAGTGCAAATATTTATCAAAATATACTTTTTTTTCAACTTTGTGGGTGAACGAACCCTTTAACACTTCAATTTTGGTGCAGACTCCTTCATGAAACTTAAATGAATGCCCTAGCTAACAACAAAACGTTTTCAGTAAAAAGAACAAAAAAACGGATGGGATTTGTGATTGCAGAGAACTTACCACAATAACAGATTTGGCCTGCTCACAAAACTGGAAGTCCCCAAAGCGAACGGACTTCCTGCCCTAAATACGGTGAACAGAAGTAATCAATGAACAAAAGCAAGAACCTTAAGCCTGAATTGTGGCACTGTGGGGCTAACAGCAGGTGAAGCTGGCACTTACATCTCTGTCCACGGTGGTGGCGAAACTGACGGCCTCTTTCTGTGTGCAGTTCACAGCTTTCTGTAGTGTGTAGATGACCTGCTCGTACGTGTGGACCTCATCATTGAACAGCATGCAGTAGTACGTGTCTCCACGGGCCCTTGGGAAGAAAATAAGCATGTTACATATCGCCTAATATACTAACATGCATCTTTCAAAAACATGCATAGAGGGACTAGAATGGGTTATTTTCCCACCTAAATGCTAAAAATGGTTTCTTCTAATGGGGGGGGGGGGGGGGGGGTTTAGCATTTAAGAGACATGCCATAACATGACTTCAAGGTATGAGTGATAATATATCTCACGGTGGCTCAAGGCCTTCAGGTAGCTCGTCTTCTTTGTCCCAGGTGAGCATGTCCACAGCATATTTGAGAATGATGGAGAAAACATTATACGTGCGAGCGATCATCTCAGCAGACAGATTAGCCAACGGATCCTGCCAAACGAGAAGTGTTGTGATTGTTAACCAAAACAATTCAAAAGGATTTTCAGTAGTGTTGTCAAAAGAACCGACCGCGATACCAAGTCGGTACTGAAATTTTAAAAATGTGACGCTTTGCGCGCCGTTGTGCGGAATCGTAAACAGCTCTGATTGCCCATTGTTCTCACATGCTCATCAAATATGTCTGTGATTGGCTACATGGTCTGTACTTTTGACAACAGTCATTTTTTAACAATTGAAATAAAGCAGAAATTAAATAAAATATTAGATGAAAAACTTTATAAAAAATAAGAAACGCTTTAGGGAAGCCAGCTGCGCTGCAGTCACAGGACTTCACAGAATTAACAATGTCACCAAAGATGTGTGTTTTTGGTTGTCAGGGCAAGACAACCCTGCACAGCTTCTCAAAGAACCCAGCGTTAATGGGACAGGGGATGGAGTTTGTTTAGCGGGAGCAGCAATGGAGTTCTGCAAGTGTTTTTGTTTGTTCCCTGAATTTCGGCGACGATGGTTTATAAACAAGGTACAGTTCAACCCCGGATTTGTAGGTCGTTTAATGCTGAAAGATGGAGCAGTCCCAGCGATTAAGGTTCACAGTCGTATGTTGGAAGCAGGCGGTGAGTAAAACTGCTTCAAATGTCTTTGTTTTGTTAGCTATCGACTCGTTCATTCAAATGCGCTACTATTCCATTGTTTTTCTATGTAAACACGCACTAGTCTGACGTGCAAAACCGTTCCGCTTGCTACTGCTAACATTAAAACGCATACAGTCCATAAACCAAATTATGTCAGTCATAAACCATGACTAAACACACACAGATGTTGCAAAACTCGCGCATGACAAGCCTCTAAGCAAGTATATAAGTTACAGTTACAGTACTTTCCATAGAGACGTCCTGCTGTAGTCGTCGTTGCTGCTTCTCCTGTTCAATTTCAGCCTCTAGATCTGATTCTGGATCATATATGTGTGGCTAAATCTGATTGATCTCAATGGTTTATTTAGGATAAAGTTTTTTTTTCTCTACGTTAAGGATGTCACAGCTTTCAGACGCTCTCAACTATAGACTGTAAAAAAACAATCGTCATTCTTTAGCTCCGCCCAAACGATACACCCCCAGACGTTTTTTTTTAAAGACTTTACAGTGTATCTTCCTTTTATAAATATAATAAAACTAAAGACTTTTCGGAGATATGAAGGATGCAATACTACTCTACAGGTACTCAAGATTGACATGAGATTGACTGAAACTGAGGTACTAAAAAGGCCTACTATTACATACATTTTATTATTTATATTACAATTAGTGCAGTAATTAAGGTTAAAATAGAAAATTCCAATGCAAAGAGGCAAATTAGAGTCATCTTGTGGCTGGAAAAATAATAATTTTCATTTGTAAAGCCATGGTTTATCCACTAGGTGCCTGTATGTCTCTTTAATAAATATGCATGTATCTAGTCTGGTTGCTCAAAAAAGTATTGCAGATCACATCTTACTTATTTTTAGGTTTTGCATTTGAATAAATATTTAGACATGATCAAACACTAGATTTCTTTAAATGTGAAATTTAAAAAAGTTAATAACTTACATCACACAAGTGAATATTAATGAATGCAAGCTAATATAATTTAACCCAAGAAAAGTTTAAAATAGTGCTAAAAAGACAAACTTATTTTTCCTTATATGTACAGTAGGATATATACATATGAATTGATACTGAATCAAGATCGAAACTGATATTTGTGCCAATCACTCCCCAATCCCATGCCCCCGCCCACCCGCCACCACAAATTGGTTTCTAATCTGTGGGAAACACTGCAGCAGCTTGATGTAGTTGGAAGCTCGTGGACAGCCATAAGAAGCAACCAATGCATTAAATAAATGTATTAGAAAACGCAGCATTTGCTATACGGCATCCATACAGTCGGATTAACGTAGTTCATATGGGTCCCAGGTCAAAACACACAAAAATCACATCCCTGATGACTTTGACGGCGTGTGGTTCCATTAATGGACCTTGAGAGCAAGCGGCATCATTAAATGCCTCATTATTCCCATCCTCCTGCTAAGACTGTCACGGATGAAGAGGCATCTTACCTTCTGGGAAGAGTCACTGATATTGGGCTCGTGTTTCTGACAGTAAGGGCCCTTCTTCCAGGCCTCTGTGTCGCCACAGTCACAAAAGCCTCCTCCTCCTGAGGTGGTCATCTACAGGGAGCACAGACAGCCACTTACACACAAAGACAGCAGCATATGACAGCTCAAGGTTGATCTCAAGTCTCCTATATCTGTATCTTATAAATAATAGACCTGTCATTGTCTTGAGTCTACCTGCAACACACATGACTATCTGCTGTAGCGTTCCTTAAAACAAACACACTTTCCTCACACCCTATAAAGCCTACTGTATCATATTTGATACACAAATTTCTACGGCCTCTAGATGATCAACATGATCAAAACTTTGCTGAAAAACCTGTTGCACACAATCTACTACATGCCTGTCTGTCGTGTGATTGGTACTTTACAGCAAGTAAAAGGCCTTTTAGAATAATTGTAAAAACATCCCACTTCAGATCAAGGTTCCCACGTCTTTGTTGTGAAATCTTTACTGATTTTTATACAGTAAAGGTAAGAATAACTTGTTAGTAGATCAGTTTCTTTTAGGAATGTTTACTTGCTCATCTCTCAATTGGGGTTGCAAAGTTTCCAGAAACTTTCTAGCATCTTTGGAAAGTTTCTGGAAATTTACCAGAAATGTTCAGCCCCTTTGGAACCCTACTCTCAATCATCATTGTATTGCATTGCATTATATGTGTTGCACACCAATGAAAACTACAGCGTTTTGATCATAAAACTAAGCATGTAAATATCATCTAACATATTATTGGGAGATATAGAGTGGCAACTGATATTTATATGCATTTTATGCAAGTAGTCTGCTATACTTTAATAAAGATCTCTTTGAGATTAAAAGCATCAGAATGTCATCTTACTTTTTGGCCATGTAAATATCAGTAACTGCACCAAATTTTGTTCAGTTTGGGCCTTTGAATAAAACTGAGGTGTTTTTTTTCCCTCGAGTATGAACTCTATAGTATCACTATATCAGACTATATGAGCCATAAAAGCATGGGCGTCAGAACCATTTAAAACCATTTTTTAAGACCAATGATATTGGACCCCCTCACTTTTATCGTTCTGCCAGAAAAGGCTGACATGGGCTGTGTTCACACGTCTTTTTAAAAAAAATACTACTGTTAATGTGTGACAAAACGTAGTTTTAAGACTTTTCAGGCGATAATGTAGTTGTTTAAAGCTCAAATCGGTGGTTTATTTATAAAAAGAGTGCCTATTTGAAAATTTTATCTGGCGTTTTCGGAGTTGTGAGATCCAGGCGATCAGCGTTCGTTAACCCAGGCGAGAGCAGCCTTTCCTCGGCAAGTCCTTCAGACATTTGCCGCTGGCTCTGATGTGTCTGTGGTGTCTCGAGCTATAATTCGTCTTGTAATGGGCGATCTTTGGTCTCATGGCTCTATAATTGGTTCCCTGGCAAATCGTTTCCCTGAGGGGAAAGTGAAGTTTCATTACTTTTTTATTTTTAGGCTATAACTTGACGTTACCGTTGAAGCCGACTAGCACTGACTTTGAATGTTTGACTGAATTGTTTGCTTTATTTCATGTATAGCTTATTATACCTTTTACTTATACTTTTGTATTATTGATCATACATAAACTTCCATTTAACAAAAATAGACTGGGTTGTGTTTCATGTAATTTAATGTTATCACAGTGATAGGATATGCACACTTGAACCAGATATTAATATATGATTAATATAAACCAGATTTTCTCCTCATTGTTGTCACTACTAGAGCAAGCTCCTGATTAGTTACCGCGGCGCGAATATCCACCAATGTTCAGATTTTTCAACTCATTCGCGTTGCCTCATTCGCGCGAATTGCACCGCAGAATGTATGTTCGTGTCTTTGCATTGACTTAACATGTAAATCACTCGCGCGAAACGCTTCATTCGCGTCCGGTGTGAATGCACCATAAGGGTTCAATAAACAGTCAAAAAATCTATTTTATATGCCAGGCTTTACAGGATTAAAAAAAAGGAAAAAAATATAACCAAGTTTGCTTATCGTAGTACTAACTTCACTTTTTTGAGAGTAATTTTTGCAATGGCTTTTGATCAACTGCTGATTTTTGTATGAAAATGATTTTTTGCAACCATTTTGTTTGAAACTGGTCAGTCATAGGTTAAACTGAAACAGCCCTTAAATTATAGAACAGTTAATTGTGTCAGATTGATTGTTTTCTCTTCACAGATACAACAGCACCATTAGTCCCGTAACCTATACAAAGAACTGCACCATCAGTTTTAAATGCTGAAAAGCTATCATCATAGCTTTTCATAATGAGTCATAATGACCATCTTCTCAGACTTAGTTTGGTTGGACAAATTTGGACAGGAATAACCCTGACAGGGAGAAGTCAGTTTCCACGAGGCACTAGTTCAGACGCGCCCATCCACTTGGTATTTGACACTTTCTCTGCGGCTGTCACACTAACATGCTGACATACCTGAGTGAGATGTTTGAGAATGTAAAAGTGGCTACCGTGCGTCTCATTTCCTCTTACCCTGTAGCGATGCTCTTTGTGAACGCTGCCTAAGAAGCACTGCATACACAGCACACAGGTTGGATCGGCCGCACACTCCCTGATAAGGAGAAAACATGTCAAATGTAAATGACTTATACAGAAAGATAGCAGCGGTCAAAACCCCAGTGAGCTGCCTACAAACAAACCATTTTCAGAGAGCTTGGAGACAAGAACAAAGGTTGTTAAAAATGGTAGCAAAATTATGCAGCCATTTAGATACCTCATTTTGGCTGAATTCTAAAGCAGCATGGCATGCATCAAAGCATTCCCAGAATGCACTGTATCCCAATTTACCTACTTATACGATGCCCTAAAATGATGTACTGTTTTTGTAAAGAAAATGCACACACTTAAGTGGATAGCAGAAGAGTAGGCCAGCTTTGGGACACACACTATTTCCTCATGACTGCATCTTTAATGGGCCACTCTGTCGCTCAATTATGTTCATCCGGTCACTGTTTAAACTGCCCTGTCAATCATCTTGTCACAATTGATTGTGACATTCAATATCATTTCCAACCATATCAGAGAGAAATGTAGAAGCACGCTGATCTGCTAGTTGTGGGCATTTCGTGCAGAGTCTCTCCTCATGTGTTTGCATGATGATTCATTTAAAAGTTAATGATCAAACATATCTTTATAAAAGTTCACAAATCTGTTGCAGATGAAATATGTAGATAACATTGAATAAATGTTAATTATGATAATTATGATAAATAAATGTGATTATTAATCACTCAAAGCTCTTTATCTAAACCTTTCTATATGACTGTCGGTCTTGCACATCCGCCACGTTTGTAGTAAAACTTTTTGTTCATGTTTGTAGTTCTAATCCTCGTCCAATAGGTTGTGGGTAATATTATCTGTTGGAGTGTGCATTGATCTGCACTTTGGATTCAAACCAGAAACAGTAGACCTTCTGGGTCTCTCTGGAATACTCATTTCAACATGCTACGATTTGGGACACACTAATTCTAATTTTGGATACTTTTTAGGATGGATAGTATGTGAATTGGGACACATGTAAAACTTTTCATCCAGTATGGCAAAATCATGCATGACCACTTTTCAGTGCAGATAAAAAATAGTGATAATTAACAGTGTAGCTGCAAAGCCCCTCAAAATGATGCTATGGAGAGACCACCAATAAAACACAGACCTGCAACACACTCATTACACATGAATATTAAAATATGACCACAGAGAGAAAAAAACAGAGTTGAGGGCATTGTAAGTATTTAAAAAAAATCTTATCTTGTTGTTATAAAAATCCTATAGAAAACATGCATGTCACTCATAACACACTGACCTAAAAAACACTAAAAACAGGGAGCTAGATTTTTATATTTCAAAATAACTTCTGCAGAAATGCTTGAAATGTGCCATCATTCTGATTTGAATGTGCTTTTATCAGTTTTGAAAGTAGTGTGTTAGCATATGAAAAATATCCTGCAAATATATAGTTTTTTGCAGTTTGTTGCCTTTGGCTTGGCTTGCTCAGTTGGGGATACTAAATGTTCAACTAAATATCCAAATAAATCTAATTAGTAAACTAAATTAACCATACAAACTAAATTACAGATCTGTCCACATTGTCACTGTATGATAATTGAAATGAGCTGATGACATCACCGTTTTCTCCAGAGCGGCTGTACAGCCGAATCAAATTCTGCTGCATTATTTTTCTGTTTAACACTGTGAAACTGCCTTGAAACAATCCGCATTGTAAAAAGCGCTATATAAATAAAATTGACTTGACTTTGTGGAGTATGAATGACAAAAGTGTTTGTGGATTTTGAAAAATGTAGTGATTGAATGCATTTTGTCTGAAAGCAATGAAAAATTATTCACAGTTTGGTCCCTATACACTTGTGTGTCGCTGAATGTGTGACAAGTTTTGAAAATGTGGTTTCAGTATTGAGCAATGCTTGTTAGCAATTGAAAAAAATTGTAAAGGGATAGTCCCACCCGAAGATGCACAATTATTATAGCACAATTCTTAACACCCCACCCCGGACCTCACTCATTTTCAAACTCTGGTTACGGCCTTGAGCTCTGATACTGCCATTTTTGCTGGATCAGGTATTGGTCAGATGAGACCAATGCAAATCCGATATTGTGCGTATACTATGCTTATACTATTCTGTGTTATTGTTAAGCCCCACAAAAGGCATAAAAACATTAAAAAGCACCATACAGATTTTGTGCATATGCCAGCAGCCATATCACCCTGTAACCCAAGACTGGTTTCCCACCTTAGCTAAGCAGGGTTGAGCCTTCTCAGTACCTGGATGGGAGACCACCTGGGAAAACTAGGATGCTGCTGGAAGAGTAGTTAGTGAGGCCAGCAGGGGGCGCTCACCCTGTGGTCTGTGTGGGCCCTAACGCCCCAGTATAGTGATTGGGACACTATACTGTAACAAGCACCGTCCTTCGGATGAGACGTTAAACCGAGGTCCTGACTCTCTGTGGTCATTACAAATCCCTGTATGTCCTTCGGCAAAAGAGTAGGGGTGCAACCCCGGAATCCTGGCCAAATTTGCCCATTGGTCTCTGTCCATCATGGCCTGCTAATCATCCCCATATACTGATTGGCTTCATCACTCGGTCTCCTCTCCACCATAAGCTGGTGTGTGGTGGGCGTTCTGCCGCAATATGGCTGCCGTCGCATCATCCAGGTGGTGCTGCACATTGGTGGTGATCGAACAGATTCCCTAGACTGGGTAAACCCAGCCCGATCTGCTGGTGATTTGATTTCGCCCTGCAGCTCAGGCTGGAAACCTGTACATATTTCTATCCTGCTTCTGTTCCAAATTTGTGGGGACCAATCACAAACCGGCTTATCCACCTGGCGCGCTATTGGCGGGTTTAACACGATGACGGATAGAGAAGCGATGGATCGTTGGTCTGATTGGTTGAAGGACTATCCAATTGCGTACAGAGTCATTTGAACTATGCCCGTTGATCACGCCTCTTGTGCAGATGAAAATACAGAGCAGACTCCCTTAGACTAATGTTCAATCTTAAAAGATTGAGCTTGGTCTGGTGATTGCCAGACAAGAGATTCCCCTCTTCTATATGTATAGCGCTTTGAGTACCCATAAAAACAGCGCTATATAAATGTAACAAATTAAGTTTCCTGAAGCTTTTCCATATTTTAATGTGAGGTAAAGATGAATATTTAAGCCGTTTAATTCAAGTTCATGTAAACTCTTCTGCGGCTATCAGTCATTCTCCATTAAACATTCAAACTGTGTGTCGCGTTCGGTTACGACAGTAAACTCTCTCGAAGAGGATTCAATGTTTCTATTATTATACTTGATCTAGATAAAGGTATATGGTTTTGCATAAATTAAACAAAACTATCTTGCTGAAGTTTACTCTGGTTTCTAAATCATGTGATCTAACACACCAGGGAGAAAGTAACAACACCGGAGTCGAGAGCGCTATAATTGTTCTTCACATGCACAGTAACTGAAATGTAAAACTGCTAAAAGAAAAGGGTCAAACCACTGCATAGATATTACACTACGCATCAATCTCTCGTGTCTCTGTGCTTTGAACTTTTAAATGTGAAGGGTTGCGACTCCATGTTGCTTCAAGCGCATCATTCAAAGCATAAGCTTTCTGAACTTTGTGATGCTATGTATTGGAGCCCTTCATCTTATAATATTTCTGCGCAATGAAAGATTGTTATTAGCCTTTCTTGTTCTGTCCTATCTATCATATGTTGCTGCCTCATTAAAAAGATTCAAATTCAAATTTTCAAATAGTTAAATCAAATTTTTGTTTGTTTTTGCAATGGTCCCGTTTGGGTTCCTAACCACTTTTGCTTAGTTGAGGACACATTTAGCAATACTGATTTGACGGTGTAGTATATACTAGTACTGTTAGTATTGGATGAGATCTGAGAAATGCATGTGCCGTCACAGTTGGCCGGACTCCCTGCGGTGATGCCCACTGAGTGAAGCAGCATTGGTTCAGCGGGAATGCTGCGGAAAACACACAAAACCCATCTAAAACAGGAAAGAGCTTTAAGATTAGGCGGTACAAATAGATTTCACAGAAAATCGGAGGTATATTTTTACTGAAAAGAGAAGCAAATGGATCGCAATTCACAGAAACAACTGGACTCCAGGCAGCCAAACATGGATTAGCAATTATTTTGTGGCAATATGTTGAATTTAAGGGTAAAATTATACCCTATAAATTGTATTGTTATATATTGTATTGACAACTCATCAATTAAATATTTACCATCTTATATTCTGGATAATTGGATATTTTTAAATAAACACTGAAAAAAACTATAAACTTTTTAGGGCTGGAAGATATTTCAATATAAATATATACACATGTATACACACACACACACACACACACATATATATGAAAGTCAAATAAACCACCAACACATGTTAAGCGGGTGGAAAGTGTCATGGCATATTTAAAGTTAGAGAAACTGAGACAATCCATGCAAGGCTCTGTCAACAAATTTTTTTTAAAGTCTGGAGGCCTTTCCTTTCATATTCTGAAGATAGATTCAACCCAAACACTAATTGTAAGCTGTTTGGTAAGATGTAAGGAACACTATCAAGTCCAACCTTTATAGTTTAAACTGACAATCGTTTGTTTTGCTCGCATTTTAGCAGTTTCCCCTATTAACTCCAGTCATGGAGGAGCTCTTCTGCCACTCAGTCTGGCTGAGGGGGCGTGTTCCGGCCGGAAAGTGACGCCAATGCATACCCTCTATTACCCAGCCCTAGTTGAATGAAGCTTTATGAAGCTCCTTTGGCTGCCCAGGATGCCACCCATGTAGACAGCAAAGCAGATCACTGGATTCTGGATCAGAGCCAGTAACACATTACATGACAGGATTGTAAAACTATCCGCACAAATTCTTAGGATGCAAGATATATTTCACACATCATTCAGATCAGATTCCAATCTCATAAAGCCAGCATGATAAAGCATCGGGGATGTGTGTGAGCCCAAACAAACAGAGCAGAACAGTACAGACTCCAGTCACCTCCGGCCTCTTAGCCGGCTTACAGTGATCTTGCCTAAAGGACTTAACCTAACAGCAACCTGACCTAATTCAGCCAAGACTTCCACGTCTGTGGGAACACAGTGACCCACACTATCCCAGGTCAGATGACGACAACAACTTCAGCATCTCAACAGCATGCATGCATGAAATAAATGCATTTTGACGGACACCCTACTAAATCATCAGTCTAGGCAATAGAGCAGCTCACTGGGTTTTGAAACCGAGCCATGATCACATGTTTTTTTTAATGTCTTTGACATCAAGTGTGGGTGCAGACGAGATGAGTGGATCAGAAAGAGGTGATGTTTGAAGTTTTGTACCTGCAGGAATACGTTGGCTCTCCCACTTTAAACACATGGCCACAGAGCTGTGAGGGCTGGTTGTTCTGTTCCAGCTTGGCCAATCCCACGGACGGCTCTTCCCCGCACAGGTACCACTCCAGCGGGCCCTGAAGCAGCAGCTGAGCCAGCAGATCCTCATTCTGGGGGTTCAGGTTGGGGCCCAGGCAGTAGATCTTGGGGACGTAGCAGGCCAAGTGCTGGTACACCTCTGTGGGCAGGTTGCTCACCTGTAGCCATTTCTGTGGACAGATGGGGAAAACATTAGACACACACACAAAAACTGTCTGAATATTAGAAATGCAGCCTTTAATCATTTTAAATATGTGAACAAATTAGTCAATTAGTGCTACAGAGCAAAATCAGACACACAGAGCCAAAACAAAAACAACATAAAATGGCAAGGTAAATAAGATCAGGTGGTCAAAGGTCAGTTTTAAAAAGGAACACTAATGGTCAGTCTTTGATTGCATTGCTTGCATTCACCGCTTTATATTTGCATGACCTTACTGGACAGCCAGTTTCTTAAAACATTTCTCAACAAAGTATATATTTGTGCAAGTACCTAGCAGAACACAAAGTTCGTTCTAGAGATGTGTTGTTTGAACTTGAGCAACTACACCGTATTAGTCACGCCGACCGGGTGTGATGTACTCCACAGATCAGATCAGTGTGAGAATTATTAACTTTATCAGAAACACAACACTTTTGATACATTTGTGTGTGTGGTTAGAGCTGCACAAGTCTGGATAAATTGAAAACTAAAAATAATTTACAAAATGTCCTGACAAAATATGAATTGCTGCAGTCTATTTAAAATGGTCAATTAATCTGATTTATTTAATAAATCCTTTTTGAATTAATTATTTAATAACTAGCTCTAGAACTTCACATATTTCATAATTGGAGGAAACAGCGTTTTTCAACAAATCTCTCGAATGAATGATTCAATGACAAATAAATTTTTTAACAGTCACCTGTCGCCACCTGGTGGTGTACCAATGTAATCGATATAATTGTTATTTGACAAACACCAAGTTACTTTCAAAAGGTGATTTGCTCCATTTTGATCGCTACCATAGACATCAGTGGATAACGGGCTCTTGCATTTACATTTCTTTACTGGAGATGCTGGAAGAAATCAGTGTGGGCAAAACACTACCTAGCTAGAGTATTACCATTTAGTGCAAGAGATGGGAGGGAGGATCTCTGAGAGAGCAAGATCATAATAAAAGCTCATTACGACCGCCACTAGGGGGCGAATTCCAACAGTCATGGCCAAATGTCATGTGCGGTGGAAAGGCGGCTTAAAGGATTAGTTCACTTGAAAATGAAAATTTCCTGATAATTTACTCACCCATCTCATCCAAGATGTTCACGTCTTTCTTTTTTCAGTCGAAAAGAAATGACGTTTTTTTGAGTAAAGCATTCCAGGATTTTTCTCCATATAATGGACTTTGATGGCAACCAACGGTTGAAGGTCCAAATCAAATTTTTCTTGAAAATGGCCGATGGTTTTGCAGAGCCTCTGAAGCCCTTCCTTTGAATCTGCATTGATTTGGACCTTCAACCGTTGGTTGCCATTGAAGTCCATTATGTGGTGAAAAATCCTGGAATGTTTTACCCAAAAATGTAATTTTTGACTGAAGCCGCGTTTCCACCGCAGGAACTTTCCCCAGGAACTAGGAACTTTGGGTTGGGACTCGGTGTGTTTCGACCGCAGGAACCGGGGTCTAAATGAAGTTCCGGGTAAAGATTTCCCCCTCCAAACGGCTCTGCTCCCGAGGTAGTACTTTTCAAAGTTCAGGAACTTTCGGGGGTTAGACTTGTGCGCTGAACATGCTGATTGGTTGAGCTAACGCAGAATTTTATTTCAACCAGCATTTTTAAAAGTCTTTTGCGAGGTTCGTTCTGCGTTCAGTAAATATCAGTCTTGCTCTTTCTGTCCGATGGCACGCTTTCGTCTGAGCAATCGCACGGCCAATGTCTGTAATAGCTGATATTAACATACGTTGTCTTATTTTAAATCTAGCTTTACGAGCTTTGAGAATATGCTTTAGTATCAGTGCTCGTCTCTTTTCTGCCGTTTTGTTAATGACCTCTTTAGTAAACCAACACATAACTAGTAAAAGCAGCGCTGCTCGCATCTCCTCCATACTTGTTATTGTTGCCGACAGTGTCACGCAAAAATTATTACTGTCCGTCAGTGACTGGGAGGAACAGTCGCGCGCAGTCCCACGTCTCTGGACTAATTCAGGGTTTTAGCAAAATACATAGCCTACAATCATTTAGACTGGAGTGAGGTGAAACCAGAACAAAGTTGTTATTAGCTAGCTGATAATTTTAATTCAATTGCATATGGCAGAAAATTAGGCTATTTGTTCATTTTTAATGCTAGTTTTTAATATTGATATGATTATATACCAAAACAATTATCTGTAAATGGTGTAAAAAAGGAGGAACAAAAGAAACAAACATCGATGTAAGAGACATAATATAAGATGTCAAAATAAGATAATCAAAATTACTAGCATTTTTAAAATGTATTGTCAGTATTGCGCTCGCAGATCACGTGGGTAGGGTGTGTCTGTGTGTGTGTCAACCACCACCGAAGACCATTTTTGACCCAGGAAAAACCCTGTAATTTGCCTAATCTTCACAATACTTTAGACCGCAGTGGAAACGCAGACAGTAGCAGGTCTGGGGGAAAAATAATTCCTGTAAAAAAAGTTCCTGGTACAAATTGTTCCGGGTAATTTCGGTGGAAACGGGGCTAGACATGGACATCTTGGATGAGATGTGGGTGAGTAAAATTTTCATTTTGAAGTGAACTAATCCTTTAGGATAATCTAAATCTAATCTAAAAACGCATAGAAAAAGCCAGTTGCGCCGCTTTCTCCTCTTTTCAAAAGTGTGCTCGGCAGCTTGCACTCCCGTGGTGTTTGCCATTGCGAAGCACTCATGAGCCGCGTTCTCTATAAAGACAAATACATTTCATATTCGTTTTCAAATACGTTATCTGCTCCGATCAGAATTTTTGAGGCCGATTACGGATTACACTGGTCTACAGCCAAAATGCTTCTGAAATAAATGTAGTCAAACTTTACCAATTCTGGATCCCTGAAAAAAAAATTATGCTAAAAATTGTTGATTGGCTGAGGATCTAGTTTTCAAGATATGCTATATGGTCATTATTACGACTTTTGACTTGGGAACAGCAGAGGATACGCGAGTTATAAAGGGAAGAGATCTTAATTTAAACCAGAAATGACTAAAATACATCTTTGACTGGATCTAAGGTTAACTGGGTTTGGACAGTACTTGCTTTTTGGGCAAAACAATGAACGATGCAATCTGAAGCTGGTATTGCATCATACATGATATGAATTGCATCATGTTATTCCTAGAAGTCATGGATGAAGCAATCATAATAGGGGTGTCGCAATACTAGGGCTGAACGATTAATCGCATTTGTGATTATGCCACGATAAGATAAAACGCAAGAGTAAAGCAGTCAACTCAAGAAGCATCAACTTGGCAAGTTACGCAACAGAAAAGTTAGTTTAATCCACCTATTTTGTTGGTCAAACTACACAATAGGGGTGGGAGAAAAAGATTCTCTCTAACGATTCTGAGCTTTGTTTTTAGTTGCGCGATGGTGCTTGCATGTAGAGAAACAACCGTATTCGAACGGCTTCATCATATTTAGTAGGGGTGGTGAAAAAAATTGATTATCGATTAATCGCGAGTATGTTATGGACGAGTATGAATCGATAAAATCGATTCAAAAATCGATTTTTTTATTTATCTAAACCTGACACTACCACCGTGTGTGTGTGTGTGTGTGTGTGTGTGTGTGTGTGTGTGTGTGCGCGTTCATTAGATGAATGTAAATCTGTCGTTAATGCTGAGATGATTCTGAGGGAACACTCTAGAAATCCTCCCGCCTCGCCTCCTCTGGAGCTCAGGCACATTAGCGCGTTAGCACGGCTCAGATTCGCGCACAAACACCGAATAAACGCCTTCAATCCGCAGATTTATGAGCGCGTCAGATGAGCGAGCACGGCTCAGATTTGCGCACAAACACCGAATAAACGCCTTCAATCCGCAGATTTATGAGCGCGTCAGATGAGCGAGCGCGACACACATCGATGCGCACATTCGCGAGAATAAAGGCTGGAATGCTGGAAACACACAACGCCACACTAAAGCAGCACAGATGTGTTTACCGGACAGGCCCGTCTGATCTCCCCGAGCTCGAGTCCCGCGCTCCGCTGCACCGACCCGCGGCTCCCGCTCACGGAACCATCACGCACACTCTTGACATAATGACATTTTGTCACTGTGTTCTACAGTACAGTATATAAGCTGAAGCTACAGTAAGTTGTTCAAAAATGTTCATTTTGTCTTCTTAATGATTAAATTGGACAATTTTCTTCTAGAAAGACAAGGTGTTTAGGTGGAGAAAAAACTTCTTTACCTTGACATGTTTCGACTGCAACCTGCAGTCTTCCTCAACCTGAACACGTTGTCTTTCTAGAAGAAAATTGTCCAATTTCTACAGTATGTTGGTTCTGATCTACTTCCTAAAGGAAATAAGCCTCTCATTTATTTGTTATTGTTTAGTTCAACTTGATGAGTCACAACACAATGTGATGTATTCATTTCTGTGTAACTACACGACAAGTGCTTTGAGTTGTTGTTACTCAATAAAAGAGTTAAGTAATTCAGTAGCTGACTTTTTTTTATACTGCAATCACTTTGTAGTTTATTTTCGTTTACTGTTGTGAAATGGAAAATCAATAATCGCTAATCGAGAATCGTTAATAATCGAAAATCGACTGTAATCGAATCGGGACTTCAATAATCGTAATCGAATCGGGAAATCAGACAGATTAACCACCCCTAATATTTAGTCAACCTTGTCCTGTTTTTGTTTAGTCAAGTTTTAGTCGACTAAATGTCTGAGCATTTTAGTCTAGTTTCCGTCATGCTGCATTGATAATCCCGATTATTTTCCTCAAATATAATTTGAGAAATGTATTTTTACATTTCATCAGAATTGTTGCACTTTCAACTATAAATCACAATGAATGGCGACCCAACCACATGGTTTATTTGACCTCATCTAGTTTAATGATTTATTATAGGCTATTTATCATATAGGCCTAATGAAAAAATAAGAAACTTCTCAAAATGTAAAACAGTGAAATTCCACATTTCTTTAATGTTTTTTCTATTAAAACAACAGCAAAAATGTGTCACGCAGAGGTTGTGTAAGTGCAGTTATTCAGCAAACACAATTGCAAATAGTCGAGAGATCCATGCTTGGATTTATTAAAGTTCATCACTGAGAAAGTTTGATCGCAGATTTAGTCGCACAAACAGCACAAGTGTCTGTGAGCTGTGACAGAACACAGACCAATCATCCGCGCGCGGGAGAAAGAGCGAGCTTTTGTGCAAATTTTTAAGTAAAACACCGGATAGAATACATGCTCTTTTAACAGAAAAGCTCTGATTGGGGGATTTAATTATTCAAGAATAGAAATCTGGCAACCGCAAGCACAAATGCACAAACACTCCTCTAAATTAAATCACAAAGCTGGGTCTTAAAAACGGCTCCATAAATCTCAATCTTAAAACAAGCTGCTAAATGTCTTCTTTCAAATGAGTCTATAATGTTTGAAGTCATGAACGATGTACTTTAATCTGGATATGGGATTTCTGAAATGGGGACACAAGTTAGCAGGTTATGGTATTATATGTGCTGTTAAAGCTTACTGAGCAGTATTTCTCTCTCCTGGTTATTTCTTAGGCAGTGTCAAAGAAGCCGTTCTCAATTGTTGTATGCAATGGTGTGATTCACTGGCTAAAAAAGAAAGCAAAACACAAAATAACCAAAGTAAAGATGAATTTGACTGGTAACACTGTTAACTGTTGTTCAGCACTTTGTTTGACAAAAAAAAAAAAAAGTTTAATTTAATATATGAAATTCACATATGATTAAAAGATCAATTAAATTAATGTTGTATGCCTTCATTTGATTGCCAGAAAGAATAAAATATACACAGAATTTCTGAAAAAAAAAAAATTAGAAATGAAAATAATAATAATAATAATTTGTTTTCATGAATTTGATTAATTAGACTTTCATAATTAAAAAAATGGAATCTAGAAAACAAAAGAAAAAATAATTTGAAGAGCTCTAAACATGTAATGTTTGTTAAACTTTAAATAAAATGTTAAATTGTATAAGTTAATTAATTAAATATTCAAAAAATATAAAAAATATTTAACTATTAAAATGGAGTCTAAAAAAATTTAAAAAATTGTTTTATTGAATTTGGAGAAAAAAATTACGAATTTCATAGGGCCCTAAAATGTGCAATTGAATCTGCCTGACAGTGATAAGCATGGCAATGGATGGACAGAACAAAACAATCCGATACTGTACGTCAAATGATCGGTGCATTAAATCTTAAATTGTAAATGCTAAATAATAGACCTGCCTTTATGTAATGTGTTACTTTGTTGTTCATTGTATTTACATTTACATTTACATTTACATTTACATTTATGCATTTGGCAGACGCTTTTATCCAAAGCGACTTACATTGCATTCAAGGTACACATTTTACATTTTGTCAATTCTTGCTTTCCCTGGGAATCGAACCCATGACCTTGGCGTTGCTAGCGCCATGCTCTACTGTTTGAGCTATAGGAAAGCCTATAGGTATTACTCCACTCAGTGACTTTTTACATTTACATTTACAGATTTTTAAATATAAAATAGCTCTGAGCACTTTGTTTTATGATCTGTCCATGCAGTTTTTTTTATTTAATATATAAAAATTGGATAAGTTAATATTAAATATAATTTCTTTGCATCAGTCCTCTGCTCAGTTCACATGGGTCGGGTACTTTGTACTGTGTGTGGATGACCGTGTTAATCCGCCACCACAGAAGACCATTTTTGACCGAGGAAAAAACAGTAAAAATCACTCCTGAAAAATGGAAGATAAGGCAACTAAAGAAAATAAATGTGCTGCCTATTTAGAGCGCATCAAATCAGTCATTTTAGTTAAGATGCATGCCTTAGACATTCATCCAAGTAGGAAGCTCACAAGGTTTTGTAATTATATTATGCAATTCTGACATCATTTGTTCCTGAAGAAAATACTGTAACAACAACCTAGCTGATGTCCAATAGCAGGTATATGTGCCAATCACATGCTAGAAGGAAACACAGGGATTACGTATGCACAGTAAGCGGAACTTGGCAGTCTCTGTTACTGTCCTATATCGACCTACTAACCTGGATTGAGTGCTAGAACATATAGCCAAACAATCCAGCATCCTGGACCACAAAACCAGTCATAAGTCACATGGGTATATTTGTGGCAATAGCCAACAATTAACATTGTAGGGGTCAAAATGAAAGATTTTGCTTTTATGCCAAAAATCTTTAGGATATTAAGTAAATATCATGTTCCATGAAGATATTTTGTAAATGCCCTACCGTAAATATATAACAAATTTATTATTATTAGTAATATGCTTATCTAAGGACTTCATTTGGACAATTTGAAAGGCGATTTTCTCAATATTTCGATTTTTTTGCACCCTCAGATTCTAGATTTTCAAATAGTTGTATCTCGGCCAAACATTATCCTAACAAACCAACAAGCTTATTTATGATTGTATTTAAATCTCAATAAAAAAAAAAATTATACTTATGACTGGTTTTGTGGTCCAGGGTCACATATGGTGATAATAAAAATAGTAGATAATATAGACTGCTGTCATACAGTCTATCAGACAATACAAACCACAGAAAATTGAGGTCTTGTATGTGGTTTTAAATAACCACCATCTGTGCTACGTTGTAAAAACAAACCTACTCGTGTTTAATATAAGATAGATGTGGCATGAAAATATAATGGGTATTGCAATATGCAAAAATGACAAACAAACATGTGTAACTGGAATATGTCAAATAAATTAATGTTTAGCCACAACATTCTTCAAGTGAAAGAAACCAGAAATACAGCTCACACTAATGTTTTTACAGGAAAAACTACACAAATAGACAACCTCAGCTTGACTGTTTGCTAGTCTAAATCAATTTAAACAGAGTTTCAGAAGAGTGAAACTATGTTAATAGCAGCATTAACCGCATGACGTAAAGATAGTGAACAAAGCAGCCAATGTTGTTTTTATCCAACTCTTGACAGATCTCTTTAAAAGCTCATTTCTTTGTAACCAAAGCCATACATTAAACACCAAATGCGAGAGATGAAAGCATTTATAACTTGTAGATATCAAACAAATTCATGTATAAACGGAGTGTCAAATGCGTGTTTTGGGGCTTGAGCTGTGAACATTTCACAAGCTAGCGGTTAGCGCGTTAGCAGGACAACACTGAGCAAAACAACCCGAGATGAGGAGCGAGAAAAAACAGAAAATTAATCGCCCTCGTATCGATTTCCGCTACCACATATATATGCTTAATCAGGATAGACCATATACTGAGTCTTCATAAAACTGTCGCCTACCGCAGCGGTGTCCTTTGCGGAGAAATTGAGGAATTCGCTGCAGAGAGCGGACGGTGCATCGCGATCAGTCTCGGCCGCCGCCATCTTTACTTCAGTGACCAGCAGCAGCAGCCGTCGTGAGGGAAGCGGAAATCAGCCGCTCGTCCTACTTCCGTAAAAGAGCTGGGAAACTTTTCAGCTGACTAATGGGAAAGTACGGTGTCCACGCTGTTGCCTTGGTGACAAGTCACAACAGTAGCCACTCCATTGCTCAGGTGTTTTTTTTTTTGTCTCTAAATAAATTGTTCAGGTAAAAACGAGCTGTCCTCCCAAACACTTATTTATCTTGTAAACTCCCTACATAGGCACTATTTTAAGGTGCCATAGCGATGCTCATGACGTGAAGGCTGTTCTAGTTCATTTTTGAAAAGTACCGGTAATATGCATCTATTTTTCAATCAGCAACAGTTGATCTAAACTGGCATGAAAACAGTAGGAGTATCAGATGATTCATATAATTACATTTTCTTTCTGTTTCTCCAGATGAAAAATTTATAATAATTAAAAATAACTAATATAATTTTCAGCATCATTAGGCTTCTCCAGTCTTCATTGTCAAGGCAAGTTTATTTGTATAGCACATTTCATACACAGTGGCAATTCAAAGTGCTTTACACAGAAATGAAGTTAAAATATTCATAAGTGAATCAAATAAAATATATATATAGTATAAGAGTTATAATAGGAATGAAAATAAAATAAAAAATAAAGATGAAATCCCCTATCTGGGGTGGAAGAAAATGGAGAGTCAGGTTTACTTTAAAAATATTTGTCAGGTAACTGTGCGTTTAGACAGTACCTTTACAGACAAATCTTCTTGGCCTAACTTGAGGGCGTTCTCTAGATGTTTTACCCGCCAGAGCAGATCTAAACGGGTCTTCCTCACACCGGAGGGAGTACTCAAAAAATATTTGTCAGGTAACTGCATTTAAACATAAACCTTCAGAAATTATTTAGTTAGTGATTATTATGTCAAAAACAGTAGTCTTGCTGCCTTTTGTGGAAACCTTAATGCCTTTTTTTAGGATTCTTGGGTGAAGAGAAAATTTAAGCAGCAAAACAAATGTTTTTTTTTTCAGTATTTATAATAATCATAAATGTTTCTTGAGCATCAAATCATCATATTAGAATGATTTCTGAAGGATCATGTGACACTGAAAATTCAGCTTTGATGACAGGAATACATTACATTAAAAAACATATTAACATAGAAAACATTTCTTTTAAATTGTAGTTGTATTTTTATCAAATAAATGCAACATTGATGAGCATATGAGACGTCTTTCAAAAACATTTAAAAATCGTAATGATTCTGAACTTTTGACCTGTAGAGTGTGTGTTTGTGTGTGTGTGTGTGTGTGTGTGTGTGTGTGTGTGTGTGTGTGTGTGTGTGTGTGTGTGTGTGTGTGTGTGTGTGTGTGTGTGTGTGTGTGTGTGTGTGTGTGTGTGAGTGCGTGCGTGCGTGCGTGCGTGCGTGCGTGCGTGTGTGTGTGTGTGTGTTAACAGCGTATGAGTTTTGAATGGCATGAAGGTGAGTAAATAATGAGTGAAGTGAACTGTTCCTTTATAGTTTTCTGGGGTTCAGAGTTTTTCTGGTCTTGTCTCACATTTAATATTTAAATAAAACCTTATTAATTAAGATAAAGTACACAGATGCCCATCTATATTGTTACAGTATTGTTACAGTAACTTGGTACAATGCATAACTTAAATAATAAAACAACTGTGGGTCACAAAATAATCTACAACATGCTACACAGTAGTCATTTCCAAGTCTTGCTCCTGGATTCAATGTTGATTTCAGTAGTTCATTGGTCAGTTTCAGAGGTGTTGCTCTCCGGTTTAAGGTTGCTTTGTCTCTGAGTGTGTCTTGCCCTCATCAGTGGCTGCAGAAACACCAGTAGCATTACTTAAATAAATATTCTGGATGAACCTAAATTGCATTAAATTTACCCATGGCTGTTTTTCAAATGTACATAACAGATTTCCAATAAAATATCCAAGTCTCCCAGTCGCTGCCTTGTGCTAAAACAATTTGTGTTATTTACAATCACCTGTTGTTAAAAATTGTTTAGATAAAATCAGATTTAAAAACGGGGCATTTATACCTATAAGCGCCAGCGGTCAAATTTACCCCTATATAATTCCTCTATTTCCGCGCTGTGTTTGAGCAACGACGGGCTTACTGTAAACAGTCACACAACGCACAGTCAAATAAAGATGTTTTAGCCTATTTATAAATGTTCAAACTTTGGATATGATGGAATGAATAAAACAATTTCCATGATTATCCCAAGTTTATTGGTGTTGTTCTCTTATTCAAATTATAAGTGATATAACTATACAAATGAATAATTAATTAAGTCAAACTGTGCGCTTGAATTCGTATGTTATCCTTATCGTAAGCTGTCATACATCTTATGCAGTGCTGCGAATTATTATTGCTCTTCATTGTCTATTTAGGGTATTTTAGTAATTTAAATAACATGGGTTATCTTAATATGGGATTAATGACATTTTATTATAATATCACACCACCCAAATATGTATTTATTTCCATCTAATTATCTTCGTCATTGCAGGCTGGTTTAGCATATAGTCACCAAAAAGTGATTAGTGTAGCCTGCTTAAAATAGCATAAAACAACAGGACAAAAACATGATGACTAAAAATAATCATTTCATAACTCTATACATTACTTTGTGAAGACAGTGGCATAATACAGTGACATATTACGTTTTTTAGCCGTATCAATACAGTAATAACCTGCATGGGTAAATTTTACCCGCTGGCGGTTTTAGGTATACAGCGACCCCTGGTGGTTCTAGTGTTAACCATGAATGAACACACAATAATTTAGATTTAATGGCTACTTCATTAAAAACCAGCAAAAATGGGCAGAAATGAACTTCCATAATAAGTGCAGAAGTCTCTTACATGATGTTGAGTTTGTCTTGGGCTGGATGAGATTGAGCAGCAAACTGTGGAGTTCCTTCACTTCAGCCCTCAGCGCACTCAGGTCCTGACTCTGCTTCTGCTGGTCTTTCTCAAGTCTGTGAAGAGTCTTGAGATGTTCCTCTTTCTCTGGAGGTGCAGCACTTCTCCTTCTGTTAAAAAACAACATATAAGGCAGCCTTTCCAGGAACATCACTTGTCACAATACATGTTATTTACACCAATCCGCATAACATTATGACCACCTTCCTAATACTGTGTTGGTCCCCCTTTTGCTGCCAAAACAGCCCTGCTCAATTGGACTGAGATCTGGGGAATTTGGAGGCCAAGTCAACACCTCAAACTCGTTGTTGTGCTCCTCAAATCATGGCAGGCGCATTATCTGCTGAAAGAGCCACAGCCACCAGGGAATACTGTTTCCATGAAAGGGTGTACATGGTCTGCAACAATGCTTAGGTAGGTGGTACGTGACAAAGTAAAATCCACATGGATGGCAGGACCCAAGGTTTCCCAGCAGAACATTGGCCAAAATATCCTGGTGCCATGTGTTCCCCAGGTAAACCACGCACACACACCCGGCCATCCACGTGATGTAAAAGAAAACGTGATTCATCAGACCAGGCCACCTTCCATTGCTCCGTGGTCCAGTTCTGATGCTCACGTGCCCACTGTTGGTGCTTTGGGTGGTGGACAGGGGTCAGCATGGGCACTGGTCAGCGGCTGTGCAGCCCCATACACAACAAACTGAGATGCTCTGTGTATTCTGACGCCTTTCTATCAGAACCAGCATTAACTTCTTGAGCAATTTGAGCTCCAGTAGCTCGTCTGTTTGATCGGACCACACGGGCCAGCCTTCGCTTCCCACGTTTATGAGCCTTGGTCGCCCGCCTTGGTCACCGGTTCGCCACTGTTCCTTCCTTGGACCACTTTTGATAGAGACTGACCACTGCAGACCGGGAACACCCCACAAGAGCTGCAGTTCTGGAGATGCTCTGACCCAGTCATATAGCCATCCCAATTTTGTCCCTTATCAAATCCTTACGCTTGCCCATTTTTCCTGCTTCTAACACATCAACTTGAAGACCAAAATGTTAACTTGCTGCCTAATATATCCCACCCACTAACAGGTGACGTGATGAAGAGATAATCAGTGTTATTCACTTCACCTGTCATCGGTCATAATGTTATGCCTGATCGGTGTATAGATGGTAACAGGAAAATTTTTTTAACAATCTAAGACCAAGAAGTTCTAAGATGTTCTTCGACCAACCTTGTGACATCTCTAGCATCTGCATTGGCTAACTGAGGTGAGATTGTCTCTCTTTGGATGTCCAGGTATTTATCTAAAGTATCCTGTAGAACATGCAAAGTTTCAGTTTATGCTGAGATGTAAGAACAGACGTGTAAAAAAACACCGCTTTCTAGTAGTTGTTAACGTAGACACCTTGATCTGTTGCGTAAGCTTCTTCTTCTCAGCATGCTGATCTGGGTTAGTGGTGACATCATCATCAAAGAATTCTCCAAGCGGGGCGCAATGGCGGTGGATGTGCTCGTTGTCATAGCAACGTCTCAGACAAGGCATGGATTCCTCTATCTGCAGAATAATAGCTGCTTGCTGCATCACCGCATTGGCCAGAGCGTTGTCATAGACCCTGCAAACACAAGCGTTCAGCATAAGGGTTAAAGGAATAGCACACCCTTAAAATTCTTTAATTCTTTAATTGCACAACACATCATGCCCAGAATGCACCATAAACGTTAGGGGTGTTGATCAAACGTTTCATTAAGATATGATCTGGCATCGAAACTCTTAGCCAGCAATACAGTATTTGCAGATACCTCTAAACATGCCGGCAAACGATTACAAATTTGATTAGATCCAGGGGCATGCAATCGATAAATCAACTTTACAATAATATGTGCCTATTTAACACAACCAGTTGCATTTGCACAAGAACTCTCTAAAAACTGCAAATCCTTTTTCCCAATTGGGACATCCACAAAAAATAAATTACTTCATTTATTTATTAATTTTTTTAACAAGAGATCATCAATTGTTTGAGGATCAGAGCCATCCTCAGGGCGGTGCAACTACTGCGACTGCAAAGGGGTGGCCCAGTGCGGACTCCTTTTAACTACCCACATCCCTCCTGTAACGCAATCGTGATCAGACCAAAGGGGGACATCACCACTCCCCAACCCTCCCGAACGGACCACTTTTAACTACCCACATCCCTCCACCAATAACGCAATTGCGAACAGAACAAGAGGGACATCCCCACCCCTCAATCCTCCCAAATGGACGACTTTCAACTATCACACCCCTACCCACACCCACCCGTAACACAATCATGAACAAAATCGAGGGGGACATCCACAACACTTCAATGCTCCCGAACGGAGCACTTTCAACTAACACCCAAGCCCCCCGCAACGCATTCGTGATCAGACCAAAGGGGGACATCACCACTCCCCAACCCTCCCGAACGGACCACTTTTAACTACCCACATCCCTCCACCCGTAACACAATTGCGAACAGACCAAGGGGGACATCCCCACCCCTCAATCCTCCCAAATGGATGACTTTCAACTACCCACTGCCCCACCCATAATGCAGTCACGGTCAGATCGAGGAAGACATCCCCACTCTTCAATCCTCCCGAACGGAGCACTTTCAACTACCACACCCCTACCCACACCCACCTGTAACGCAATTGTGAACAGACCAAAGCGGGACATCACCACTCCCCAACCCTCCCGAACAGACCACTTTTAACTGCCAACCACCAACCCCACCCCCCACCTGTAATGCAATCACGAACAGACAAAGGGGGGCATCTCCACCCCTCAATCCTCCCGAACAGAACACTTTCAAATACCCACCGCCCCACCCATAACGCAGCCACGGTCAGATCGAGGGGGACATCTCCACCCCTCAATCCTCCTGAACTGACCATTTTCAACTATCACACCCCTACCCACACCCACCCGTAACACAATCATGAACAAAATCGAGGGGGACATCCACAACACTTCAATCCTCCCGAACGGAGCACTTTCAACTACCACACCCCTACCCACACCCACCTGTAACGCAATCGTGAACAGACCAAAGGGGGACATCACCACTCCCCAACCCTCCCGAACAGACCACTTTTAACTACCCACATCCCTCCACCCGTAACGCAATTGCGAACAGACCAAGCGGGACATCCCTACCCCTCAATCCTCCCGAACGGAGCACTTTCAACTACCCACTGCCCCACCCATAATGCAGTCGCGGTCAGATCGAGGAAGACATCCCCACTCTTCAATCCTCCCGAACGGACCACTTTCAACAAAAATGATTGTCCGTAAAAATATTTTTTTAAAATAATAATTTACTGTTTATTCAAACATGAAATGCTTGTTTCATTTGCTAGCATTGATTCATATTGACATATAAACACCCCTAATAAGCATGTCATAAAAGCACATATGACTTATTAATACCTTTGGAAGGTGTCAGAAAGCAGAGCAATCAGTAAATTAACACAGAGAACAGCAGACAGGGCCAGAAATGTTCCGCAGAGAAGGTAGGCCATCACTGCGTCCACATCCACCATGGCATCAAACTCATACTCGTCCACCAGGGTGATGCGGTACAGGCTGTACAGCAGCTCAGGAACCGTCTGCATACTTGGCACCTCAGCTAAACCTGAGAGCAGTAGAGGAAACGTTTATGTCTCATGCATCACGTGTTTAACTATACTGTAAGTCTTTGAGATGGTACCTCCAAATATGATCCAGAAAGCACAGGCATATGGAATGTAGATCTCTATATAGAGAAAGAGGAAACGCAGCACGTCTCCTGCAATCTTCCCCAACATGACAATGAAGGGACCCATAGCTCTAGAGAATAACATCAGACATTTACCTGGAGTACAATCATGTGTCACAGTATCAGCTAGAGTGCAAAAATCAGTTTTCAGAAGTGAAAACTATTAAAGGAAGACAATTCTGTCATCATTTACTCACCCTCATGTACTTCCAAACCAGTATGACTTTCTTTCTTCTACGAAATACAAAATATAATGTCTAAATCTTTTTTGTTTACACAATTAAAGTCAATGGGGTCCAATGTCGTTCTTCAAAATATCTTTATGTTCTGCAGAAAGAAATATGTTTGGAACCACATGAGGGGGTGAGTAAATGAGTTTTGTGTTTGGGGAACCATCTCTTCAATTGTCACCGTAGACAAATTGTACTGTAATTTTGGACTCAATTACGTCTCAGTTACATAAGTTTCATTAACTTTATTAAAGTACACTACTCTTCGAATGTTTAGGGTAAGATGTTAAAATGTTTTTGAAAGAAATCTCTTCTGCTTGCCAAGACTGCACTTCTTTGATACAATAAAAACATACATTTTGTGACATATTATTAGAATTTAATATAGTTTAAAATGTAATTTATTCCTGTGATCAAAGCTGAAATTTCAGCATTATTATTCCAGTCTTCAGTGTCACATGATCCTTCAGAAATCATTCTAATATGATGCTGCTCAAGAAACTTTTCTATTATTATCAATGTTGAAAACAGACAGCTATTTTTTTCTGATACTTTTAAAAATATATATATATTAATATATGTTGGAGCTGGTTGGTTTGGTTTGGTTCATCTTAGTCTTTACTAAGTTATTTTTGAAATCCCTATGGAAATAATAGGGAAATTATTTTTAGGGACAATTATTGTTGCCACTGCTTGAAAAGTGAAATGATAATCCAGCATATGTGGAAATACTGCAGTACTATTCAGAAGTGACTGAGCACATGGTGTGCAAACCCCTGTGTCCTTATGTTTCTATGGTTACCGTAACACTGACCATATATTCCCATGGTTACCTAGTTCACAAATAGGAGGCCACCTGTGGTGTCTCAGAGAAACCTGAGATATGGAAGCATTGTTGTTTGGCCCACTGACCAGGTGGTTTCATTCGGCTTCAGGCGCTCTGTGTGCCGTTACAGCCAAGAGACCGAAAAGGTGTTGTCATTATATCTGAGGTCTTTGCTATGCAGCATAAGTATCTATGGTAACTGCCACTGACCAGGTGTTCCTAAGCCAACCTTTTTCTCAGATGACCACTATTTAAAGTGCTTCCACAGTTTATTTCACTTATACATCTCTTAAAACAGAATTGAGCAGTGGGCAATTTATGATTTAGCCATTTTGAAAAGGAAAACAGTAATATTGTGAAATATTATAACAATTTAAAATAACTATTTTCTATGTTCAAATAATTAAAAATGTAATTTATTCCTGTAAACAAAGCTTAATTTTAAGCATAATTACTCTTCAGTGTCACATGATCCTTCAGAAATAATTTTAATATGATGGTTTTTTGCTTAAGAAACATTTCTTAGTATCAATGTTGAAAACAGTTGTGCTGGTTCATATTTGCGTGGAAACCATGAAAGTGAATTTTTTGATTTTTTGACTCAAGTTTGAATGAACAGCATTTATTTGAAGTAGAAATATTTTTTAACATTATAAATGTCTTTACTCCCATTTTGATAAATTTATTGGAGAATCAATTGGATAATCTATTGGAGAATCTTTTGGAGAATCATTGGTGAATCTATTGGAGAATCATTGGAGAATCATTGGCGAATCTATTGGAGAATCCATTGGAGAATCATGGGAGAATCCATTGGAAAATTCATTGGAGAATTCATTGGAGAATCCATTGGAGTATCATTGGAGAATCATTGGAGAATCTATTGGTGAATCTATTGGAGAATCTATTGGAGAATCCATTGGAGTATCATTAGAGAATATATTGGAGAATATATTGGAGAATCGATTGGCGAAACTAATGGAGAATCTATTGGAGAATCTATTGGAGAATCATTGGAGAATCTATTGGAGAATCTATTGCAGAATCTATTGCAGAATCTAATGGAGAATCTATTGGAGAATCTATTGGAGAATCTATTGGAGAATCATTGGAGAATCTATTGGAGAATCATTGGCCAATCTATTGGAGAATCCATTGGAGAATCATTGGAGAATCTATTGGAGAATCTATTGGAGAATAATTGGCGAATCTATTGGAAAATCTATTGGAGAATCTATTGGAGAATCATTGGTGAATCTATTGGATAATCTATTGGAGAATCTATTGGAGAATCATTGGTGAATCTATTGGATAATCTATTGGAGAATCTATTGGAGAATCTATTGGAGAATTACTGGCGAATCTATTGGAGAATCATTGGCAAATCTATTGGACAGTCTATTGGAGAATCTATAGGAGAATCTATTGAAGAATCTATTGGAGAATCATTGGCAAATCTATTGGAGAATCTATTGGAGAATCTATTGGAGATTCTATTGGTGAATCTATTGGAGAATCTATTGGAGAATCCATTGGAGAATCTATTGGACAGTCTATTGGAGAATCTATAGGAGAATCTATTGGAGAATCTATTGGAGAATCATTGGAGAATCATTGGCGAATCTATTGGAGAATCATTGGCCAATCTATTGGAGAATCTATTGGAGAATCCATTGGAGAACCATTGGAGAATCTAATGGAGAATCTATTGGAGAATCTATTGGAGAATAATTGGCGAATCTATTGGAGAATCTATTGAAGAATCATTGGAGAATCTATTGGTGAATCTATTGGAGAATCTATTGGAGAATCCATTGGATAATCTATTGGATAATCTATTGGAGAATCTATTGGAGAATCTATTGGAAAATCATTGGCGAATCTATTGGAGAATCTATTGGAGAATCTATTGGAGAATCTATAGGAGAATCTAATGGAGAATCTATTGGAGAATCTATAGGAGAATAATTGGCGAATCTATTGGAGAATCTATTGGAGAATCTATTGGAGAATCTATTGAAGAATCATTGGAGAATCTATTGGTGAATCTATTGGAGAATCTATTGGAGAATCCATTGGATAATCTATTGGATAATCTATTGGAGAATCTATTGGATAATCTATTGGAGAATCATTGGCGAATCTATTGGACAATCTATTGGAGAATCTATTGGAGAATCTATTGGAGAATCTATAGGAGAATCTATTGGAGAATCCATTGGAGAATCTATTGGATAATATATGGGATAATCTATTGGAGATTCATTGGATAATCTATTGGAGAATCATTGGCAAATCTATTGGAGAATCCATTGGAGAATCTATTGGAGAATCTATTGGAGAATCCATTGGAGAATCTATTGGAGAATATATGGGCGAATATATTGGAGATTCATTGGAGAATCGTGTTCATGTTAGTAGCCCACATCAAGTAGTTCATTAGTAGTTAGTAGTCCGTTAGCAGAAAATCAGCATATTAGAATGAATTCTGGAGGATTATTTGACACTGAAGACTGGAGAAATGATGCTGAAAATTCAGCTTTGATCACATGAATAAATTACAAATTGTCATATATTCAAATATAAAACATTTATTTTAAATTGTAATAATATTTCATAATATTCCTGTTTTTGTCATCAAATAAATGCAGCCTTGGTGAGCAGAAGAGACTTAAAATAAAATACATAAACAAATCTTAATTATTCAAAAATTTTGACCAGCAGTGGATTACCCTGCATTCGTTGAAATGTTTTTTATTATTTCAAATTAGATTTTCAGTTTAATTTCACCCCACAAGGACAGATGTGTTTATAGTATGGGTTATTAGATTTTTGGTAATCATAATCAGTTCCTCTACAATCAAATAGTCTTGACCTGCAAGAGCCGGTGGAGGTCAAGATCCCGAGGTTGCTTACAAAATTGTACATTACCTAAAAGCTCGGACATGCTTCATTAGCCTTAACCACAGGAAAATAATGGACACCGCGAAGAGGCGAAGACTGTTCTGTCGAAGTGTGTCAGACACTAGGAATATGTCTGCCAAGTGGATGCCCAGAACGGACAGCAGCAGCAAATACACTAGCCAATCAAAGATATTCCTGTGGGTGACACATCAGCATACTTACTCAGATAGTATATTCTTTTTTTGTACACTATTTCACAATCTACATTGGCTTATTCTGAGTACATTACCAGGGGTCTTGAGTGTAGGTTCCTTCCAGGTTTCGAATATATTTAATTTGGCCTTCTAAGTAATTGCGTTCCTGTATTATAAAGTAAAACACATTCGTTATTACAATTGTTACAATTGTAACAATGTTACGGTATTGTTACAATACCGTAAGTCTTCAGAACACAAATTAATATTTTTTGATGAAATCTGAGAGCTTTATGTCCCTCTGTTGACAGTCTACGCAACTACCACTTTGACGCTTCAAAAAAATCATAAAGAGGTTGTAAAACGAATCATAAGTTGAGTGGTTTAGTCAAAATTTTCTAAAGAGACAGAAAAACATATCATGAACATCATAAAGCAGTTGAAATTAGGGCTAGGCAAATTAACGCGTTAACGCGGGCAATTCATTTTTTCAGCTTAACGCATTAAAACTATTTAACACAAATAACGCAGCGTCAGTTTTTATATTCATTTTTGCCTAGCGTTACTAGCCTGACATCGTCATACTCAATTCTAGTCAGAATATGAGTCTGATACTGCTCCGTTGGGCTGTGATAATGGGGCGTTTCAACCGAACCAGGAAAGACCTCAATTGGATAGACCTACAACCAATCAGAGCAATGGAGTGACGCATAACGTCAGTTGTCAAATGTCAACAGAACTCAACTGCACTGTGTTGCCAAGTCCGCGGGTTGAAGCGACCCCAATTATGTGATATACAGACCCAGGAATGCGATTTTACCCCCCAAATGCCTTTTTCCCGGAGAACCCCCCTGGAAAGCTATTGGGCTTGTTTTTGACTAGTTTTGAGGAACGTTAGCAATTGGGCGGGTTTTGTTGTAAAAACTTGGCAACCCTGTACCTGCACGCACGCTGGAATAAGTAGCCTAACGTTAGAAGAAAAAGATTAGTGTAAACGATCTTTGCCGGTGTTGTAAAAAAGAATTTAAGGATAAACAGAGTACTTACCAACACGATCATCATTTCTGAGAGAAATAGTAAAGGTGAATGCATATACGAACAAGTTCTCCGTTTAGGATTAGAACAAATTCAACCCAAGCGCCTTTGATGACGTGGATGATTACGTTAATGTCTGGCAGTACGTTTTGGGAGTTCATTTTTAGTCCATTTCTGCAAAACGGACTTCAGGATGGACTACAATGAACTCCCAAAACATACTGCCAGATTCTGGAAGATGAATTCTTCAAACAGTGGTACTAGAGGATGTGGTGCTGGTCCTTCAAGAGTCACTCTCAACCTATAAAACCTATAAAGCCTATAAAAAAGCAGGCTTCATGTATTTTACAACACTTCAGCTTATGATTCTTATCTAGTGGGGGTCATTTTTTAGGATTCTTTACCTAACTGAAGTCTCTGAGATCCTGACACCTTGCACTTCTGGAGACTCCAGGTAGGTTGCAGCTTTGGAAAATGGATGCGCTGGAGACTAAAGGGTTCCTGATGGTTTCACCCTTAATTCTTCACCTTAATTCTTAATTCTTTTGCAGTTAACAGGTGTCTTTTCTCCGCCACATGTTTTTGTCTGACCCTGCTGACCCAACGAGCATTTCACTGTCCAATGGTCACGCCTTAACTGCAATGTCTAGTATTGCATTAGTATTGCATCCTTCTCATGGGCATTTAATACTTTTTGACTTTTCAGTCTGAGTTAAATCTCTTTTTTGGCTCAATTTATCTGTAAAAGAAAACATGCCTAATAATTCTGCACACCTGAATATAAGGTGTTTTTCATTTCCAGCCTTCATGAACAATTATATATCACTTATACATTATTAAATACTAAATCAATAGTAGTTATTAGGATTACTGTGGTTTGGAATTGGTCAAATGTGCCTGGAAAAAAAATATGATCAGAAAATCAACGTGCCTAATAATTCTGCACTCCCTGTATGCATTCACCTTTACTATTCCTCTCAGAAATGATAATCGTGTTGGGAAGTACTCTGTGTATCCTTAAATAATTTTTACAACACGGCAAAGATGGTTTACACTCATCTTCTTCTTTTACTTCTTCCAGCGTGCGTACAGTTGAGTTCTGTTGATAACTATGCATCACATTGCTCTGATTGGTTGTAGGTCTATCCAATTGAGTGCAGAGGCATTTTCGATCCTGGTTCGCTTGAAACGCCTCATAATCACATCCCAATGGTATCAGACTCATATTCTGACTAGAATCTGCATTTGACTACAGTCAGGCTACAATCTTTTAGCAATGGAGACACTTTTCTAGGAAGATGAACTTAAACAAATATAATGTTTAAGTTTTACATTTACATTTTAAAAGTTTGTATTTTAACACATCTTCCAGTGACTTGCCCATGAATAGTCAACCATTGCAAGTGTATCAGTGTAAAAGATCGAAGGGCTGATTCTGTAAAAGATTTTGAGGGCTGATTAAAAAAATATTCAGTGGAAATTGAAAGAATGCCACAGATTCTGTGAATACAGCAACCACTTAAATAAAATATAGTCTTTAGTATGAGAAAACATCTTTTTAAAGGGTTAGTTAGTTCACCCAAAAATGAAAATTCTGTCATTATCTCACTATCATGTTCCAAATTCTGACTCATGAAGATTTTTTATGAAACCTGATAGATGTTTGTCACTCCAATCAACCAAAACACTTCAAAATGTCATAAACACCTCATAAAAGTAACCCATATGAATTGAGTGGTTTTCTAAAGTCAAGTCACCTTCATTTATATAGCGCTTTTGCAACACAGATTGCTTCAAAGCAGCTTTACAGTGGTGGTAGGAAATTAATTTCGTTTTTGAAGAAAAGTTGATTCATTTCTGTAGTAAAAGCTGATTAGTTATTTAAGTTGGTGCCATTTAAACAACAACATCCTCAATTAAAACATAACAATAACAATAATTTAGTTTAGGTGCTAAATAGGAAAAGGATCGACCACCTGCAGTGGATTTTGTTATTCTAGGTATGATCAACTGGCCAGAGTTTAGAGATCGCAATAGACGTGATGGAGTATAATGTGTTAAGAGCTCGCTCAAAGTACTGGGGGGCCAAACCATTTAGTGCTTTGTAAGTAATAAGCAAGATTTTAAAGTTGACCCCACTTTATATTAGGTGGCCTTAAGGACTATGTACTTACATCAAAAAATAAGTACAATGTACTTACTGTGTTCATATTGTATTGCAAAACACATTTGCTGATATTGAGGTGGGATACGGGTTGGGTTAGGGACAGGTGTGGTGGGATGGGTAAGTTTAAGGGTAATGTTAGGGACAGGTGTGGTAATATGGGTAAGTTTAAGGGTAGGGTTAGGTGTAAGGGAAGCGTCAATAGTGTAATTACAAATGTAATAACAGAAATGAATTACAGATGTAATTACATGAAGGTATTTTTAAAAATGTAAGTACAATGTAAAAACATGTATGTACACAATAAGTGCATTGTATCAAATGATTAATTAACATGTTAGTACATAGTAGTTAAAGCCACCTAATATAAAGTGGGTCCTTAAAGTTTATACACTCTAATAAATGCTGGGTTGAAAAGGGATTAACCCAGCAATTGGGTTGTTTTAACCCAGCAGTTGGGTTAAATGTTTGCTTAAAACAACCCAATTGCTGGGCTAAAACAACCCAATTGCTGGGTTAGTCCATTTTCAACCCAACTTGGCAGCCAACAACAGCATTTTTTTAGAGTGTACAATGTTTAATAGGGAGCCAGTGCAGTGTTGACAGAACTGGGCTAGTATGGTCATACTTCCTAGTTCTAGTAAGAACTCGAGCTGCTGCGTTTTGGTATCCTGGCTCTGCCCTCCTACGTACTTCCGCTCAATTTTCATTTTCCTTCAGTACTCCGTCTGGGATTGCGGTATATTCTCTGGTAAAATTGTAACCGGTTCAATCAGCGAACAGAGGGAGTGGCTGAGAACGATGACGTTGATGTGCGCTAGTTTGAGATGACATGCGTCACAACTAAATGTTAGCGATTGGTTATGGCAGATCCAATAGTTTTAAACTTCAACAGAGTACCCGCCTTCAAGGAAATTAACGCTTGTCAATGGAGAGAGGCCAGACTCTCTGTACAAATGAAATGAGAGTCTGGTAGGACCAGGCTAGCGTTTTGGACCAGCTGAAGTTTATTTATTAAGCGAGCAGGGCAACCACCCAGTAGAGCATTACAATAATCTAGCCTTGAGGTCATGAACGCATTAACTAACTGTTCAGCATTTTGCATTGAAAGCATGTGCCGTAGTTTAGATATATTTTTAAGATGGAATAATGTAGTTTTACAAATGCTAGAAACGTGGCTTTCAAATGAGAGATTGGTATCAAAGAGCACACCCAAGAGAAATAACTGCTTTATTTGATGAACAGATTTGATTTAACATTTTATTCACATACAAATATAGATCAACGCACAGCAAATATGGTAAATGGGAGCACATATATGCTTGCTTGACGGGGAAGGTGAGCAAATGATGACAGAATTTTCATTTTTGGGTGAAGTAACCCTTTTCAGATCGTGAGCTCAGGCCATAATGGTATTATCCTTCATCTTTCTCTCTTGAATAAGAGCTGTACGGGTTCAGTGTGTTACCTCAGGCCACATGGGGTGAGTGCAGCTCAAGTCCTCATTGATCTTCTGCACAGTCCAGCGCTGCCAGTGCTTCAGTTTCCTCCTAGATCGCACAATCTCCATCACTTCCCTGTACACCTCGGTCACCGTCAGCATAAGTGCCAAAACCACCAGCAACACACGCCACCAGTCCTACCAAGAGGAGTGCACGTACTGTATACTGAATATTCTAGAGCTCATACAGCTTTTTGCATTGGGTGATCTACATAATGTTCAAAAAAAGGAAGAGCCTTTACATATGTCCTGGATCATCAACACAGGAAAATAAACCTGTGCTCGTCAAGCAATTTGTTACTGCAAAGTTACTTATAGTTAGAAGAATGTCTAAAGTGTGACCAGCGAGACCATCGCAATAAACCGGACAATGAACTACAGTTAGTCTTACCTGAGGAAGATTGTACCGATCTCCATCTGGACGTACTGACACAGATATGGCTACTGTTGTCCAGGAGACGATAAATAGGAAGTTGAGAAACAGGAGTATCCAGGCGCCCGTTCTGTAGGGAAACATGTAACCTGATGTTAATCTCAGCCGATGTTTCTTCAAGCGTCATCATTGGACTTTGATACGGGTTTACCTGCCATATAAGTTCCATTTGACAGTGATGAGTTTGAGCACTACGGGGTGCATGATGAGATCCAGTTTACCTTCATTGACAATAAACTCCAGCTGTGGACAGAGACAGCTCTCATCATCCAGTGCGGCAACACCTGTATCGAGGAACTTTAAATGAAATAGGTTTAAAGATGTGTACCGGTGAGGACGGATCAGAACCTTTTGGGTTTGTCTTGTCATCCGGCTTTGGCTCCAAAAGATGAAGGTAGTAGAACTGTTGTCGGGCCATTCGGTCTTTCATATGGAACTGATTCATTGCCAGATCAGCCTGTCGACACCAAGACGATGGTCAATGAAAAGAGCACTACTGTTCAAAAGTTTGGGGTTGGTACAATTTTTTATGTTTTTGAAGGCTGCATTTATTTGATCAAAAACACAGTAATATTGTAAAATATGATTGCAATTTAAAGTAACTTTTCTATTTGAATATATGTTAAAATTGTATTTATATCTTGTGATCAAAGCTGAATTTTCAGCATCATTACTCCAGTCTTCAGTGTCACATGATCCTTCAGAAATCATTCTCATATGATGATTTGATGCTCAAAAAAACATTATTAATGTTGAAAACAGTTGTGCTGCTTCATATATTTTTGTGGAAACCTTGGTACATGTTTTACTTTGATGAATAGAAATTTGTTCAAAGGAACAGCATTTATTTATTTTTTTTATAAAATTGTACTGACCCCAAACTTTTGAACGGTAGTGTATTTTTTTTACTCTGTAATTATCAAAATCATAATTTAGGGTTTAAAAACAGGAATGTGAAACTTGCCTTTTTTTATAAACACCGACATAAATAATATAAAATTATGTAAAATTATAAGATTAAACTACTCACATATGCAAGTTATATTCCAATTATTATACAAAAAGCAAGCATTTTATGTAATGTTATGTTTTGTGTTTTTTTAAAGGTGCAGTGTGTAATATTTAGGAGGATATATTGACAGAAATGCAATATAATATACTTAATAGGGGTGCCACGAGATCTCGCGAGATTAAACTGTGACAAGATTTCGTAGAGGTGAAAAACTGTCTCATGTCATATTGTCTTGACCTGGTCATGACGGAGTGTGAGAGTGAAGTTAGGATAGAATATGCCAACCCCAAGTTTACATTGATTTAATTCAGGTGGTTAACAGTCGCTTCAATTCCATCAGCTCATCCAACACAAGCTGTTCAAGTCGTACATAGTGCGCAGCACTGATCACGTAACGTAACATGAGTGTTTTAACATGTTTATGAGTGTGTTACGTGTTAGTAGTGAAGCGCTCGCATTAAGCGCGTGTTACGAGTGTGTGTTAAATGTAAATGTCTCGATGTAACCATCTCTTAGCTCTGTATCATGCTTGAAGAAAAATGTGGTCTCTGTTTGCACTTTGAATATTGAGTACTTTGATTATGGTTATTGTTTGCAATTAATATCTATGGTCAATTTGTGGGAAGGAGTTCAGTTAGGAGGCCAAAAGAAGCTCATGTGCAGTTCTGAGGTCTGAAGAGACAATCATACAGGACAGAAGCCGGTCAGTTGAGTTTTTGGCAAAACCTTGTGCTTGAGTATTGTTGTCTTTTACTGCATACGATAATTCATACTCAGAAAGTAGAACTGAAATGACATTCATTACAAGATGATGAGTTAAAACATTTCAAATGCACCTGCAAACAATTTTTCTAGTCATGTATTGCATCATTAAAAATACTGTGTAAAAATCTCGTCTCATTCTCGTTCTTGTCTCGTCACCCCTAATACATAACTATGTTTTCAGTGATGTATAAAACCTTACATAATGAACCGTTATGCTTTTATGACCTTAGAAAGAGCCATTTCTATCTCCATACACCGCGGGTCCCCTTACAGTGAAGTCGCCATTTTGCGCCGTCATGTTTCTACGGTAGCCCTAAACGGACAAACTGCTCTACAGAGCGCTAGCTACTCTCTGCTGTCTCAGACCATGACATCTTTGTCCTGTGTCGGCCACCGTAGCTTCTCTACGTTCGTCGTAAGGGAGGGGTGAGCGGTTGCAATTTGCAACCTCACCACTAGATGCAGCTAAAATTTACACAGTGCACCTTTAAAATGAATTTTTGTTGCCCACAACATTTGAGGTCGGGAAGTTCGGTCTGGACTTGATCCGTTGTGGAGGAACTATGCTCGTACCAGAGCTGTTTGGACCAATGAAATGATATGATGATGGACTGATGATCAACTGTAACGTAATCATCCACATCATCAAAGAGCGCTTGGGTTGAATTCGTTCTAATCCTAAACGGAGGACTTGTTCGTATATGCATTCACCTTTATTCCTCTCAGAAATGATGATGGTGTTGGTAAGTACTCCGTGTATCCTTAAATTCTTTTTACAACACCGGCAAAGATGATTTACACTCATCTTCTTCTTCTACTTCTTCCAGCGTGCGTGCAGTTGAGTTCTGTTGACAACTATGCATTGCTCCGTTGCTCTGATTGGTTGTAGGTCTATCCAATTGAGTGCAGAGACATTTTCTTTCCTGATGGAGCAGTTTCAAACTCATATTCTGACTAGAATCTGCATATGACGACGTCAGGCTACTTCATTATGCCACACAATTGCAATCTCCAGATATACCTTACAAAAACTTTTTTTTTTTTGCACTTTGTATTTCCAAATATTTAGTAGCAATACTTGTATTGTGTCTGTCTTGGATTAATGGCTTTTGCTTGTATTATTTTAATTTGAAAGTCACTTTGGAAGCATCTGCTAATCTACAAATGTTGATTAACTTGTACAGTCCTTGACTACTCACCACAGGGCTCATTTTAGTGATCATGGCAGTAATGCAGAGCTGTCCGTCAGAGTCCTGCACCCCAGCATCTGCTCCAAAGCCCAGCAGCAAACGTGCTGTCTCACTGCGATCTGTACATAACACACACACTCAATAACTCTCGTGATACGCTTGGATGCAGAAGTCAAAACAGAAGAGATTTCTTCCACAGCAGTCATCAGATTTGTCCACTTTTAGAGCTTGAGGACATGCATTATTTATGACTTTATAGACTAATAAACAGGGCCATGCACAGACATTTTGGAGGGCAGGTGCTCAAGCAGGAATAAAAGTACTATAAAAAAATAAGTTAGTTAAATACGGTGGAACATCTTTAAATACAACTTAAATATTTAAATACATAAATATGTCCTTTGTTTCTGTAATTGGTAAAGATGATTCATTCATGAATGAAACGCCACTCTGAGTTGCTTGGTTTGTAACTACTATCATTGGTGAAATTGAGCAAAAACAGACTAAACTGATGTTACATTACTATGTAAAACATAACATTAATATCAAATTATTGTTTATTGAACTGTTGTATTGAAATAAATATCACATTTGCAATCATGCTGATATTTGGGAAAACTCGTTTGTCTGTGTATTGCTTAACTACATCGATCAGGCATAACATTATGACCACCAAAACAGCCCTGAACCATCGAGGCATTGACTCCACTAGACCCCTGAAGGTGTGCTGTGGTTTCTGGCACCAAGATGTTATCAGCAGATCCTTTAAGTCCTGTAAGTTGTGAAGTGGGCCTCCATGGATCGGACTTGTTTGTTCAGCACATCCCACAGATGCTCGATTGGATTGAGGCCAAGTCAACACCTCAAACTTCCTGAACCATTTGTGCTTTGTGGCAGGCGCATTATCTGCTGAAAGAGCCACAGCCACCAGGGAATACTGTTTCTATGAAAGGGTGTACATAGTCTGCAACAAGGCTTAGGTAGGTGGTATGTGTCAACATAACATCCACATGGATGGAGGACCCAAGGTTTCCCAGCAGAACATTGCCCAAAGCATCACTGCCTCCACCGGCTTTCCTTCTTCCCATTGTGCACCTGGTGCCATGTGTTCCCCAGGTAAGTGAGGCCATCCACGTGATGATGTAAAGGAAAACGTGATTCATCAGACCAGGCCAGGCCTTCTTCCATTGCTCCGTGGTCCAGTTCTGATGCTCACGTGCCACTGTTGGTGCTTTTGGCGGTGGACAGGGGTCAGCATGGGCACCCTGACTGATCTGCGGCTATGCCGCCCCACACACAACAAACTGAGATGCTCTGTGTATTCTGACACCTTTCTATCAGAACCAGCATTAACTTCTTGAGCAATTTGAGCTCCAGTAGCTCGTCTGTTTGATTGGACCACCAGGCCAGCCTTCGCTCCCCACGTGCATTAATGAGCCTTGGCCGCCCATGACCCTGTGGCCGGTTCACCACTGTTCCTTCCACTTTTGATAGAGACTGACCACTGCAGACCGGGAACACCCCACAAGAGCTGCAGTTTTGGAGATGCCCTGACCCAGTCGACTAGCCATCACAAATTGGCCCTTGTAAAACTCATTGCCACGCATCAACTTTGAAGACAAAATGTTCACTTGCTGCCTAATATATCCCAACAGGTGCCGTGGTGAAGAGATAATCAGTGTTATTCACTTCACCGGTCAATAATGTTATGCCTGATCTGTGAATGTCACATGATATAAAAGACAAAATCTCATACAGGGACAAATTATATCTTGAATTTTGAAAAAAAAGTCTTGCAAAAATGGACACTTGTCTAGTCAGACACTATAGTCGGGGTCTATATCTGTGCCCGTGCCTGCTAATAATAGCCTTACCAAAGTTTGCAGCCAGCTGTAGAGGCGTCCTCTCTTTATAGTCTCGTACAGTGATGTCCGCTCCGTTCTGCAGTAACATCATAACTGCGCCAACAGCATCGTTCTTAGAAGCAAAGTGCAGCGGGGTCTGCTTGTCTTTGAATGTGCGAGCTTCAATGTCAGCTGCCGTAAGACAAACCATCAGCAAATTCATAAGTCAACACCATTGCGGAGTATTTTCTGCAGTGAACCAGTCTGATGTCACTAAATACCTTGTAACCAATCACGTCACGAGGGGAGCGGGCTTTAGCATATCATTAACTATGAAGGCAATACAATAAAAAAAAAACAATATAGCGGGTGTATGATGTATATATTACGATGTTATGATGAACTATATGCCTTTCTCCACTGACGTTCTATGATGTTCAAAGCGTTTCTAAGGATGCTGATTTCCAGAAGGCAGACTGACATGGAGAACAGGAACATGGTTTGTGTAACATTAGCAACACGTTCTTATTAGCTGTTTGATAACGTATTCAAGCAAAAGGATAATCATATTAATGGGTCCGGTGTTGTAAAGGGTGATACCTTTTGCGTTTACTACAGTAACTTGAGTAAAGATGAGCGAGTGGATCTCAGAGCTGGTGTGAGTGAGTGGAGGCGGGGATCATTTGTATATTCATGAATCTGTGTACACTAAATGAAGCACGGGTGTAGAGTTACATTCAAACTATTTTAAAGCTGCAATATGTAACAATCTTGCAGTAAAATATCCAAAAACCACTAGGCCAGTGTTACATATTTTGTTCAGATGAGTATTTACAATATCCCAAATGTTTCCAACTATTTGTAAATCTTGAGAAAATTGCTATTTTAACCAATGAACCGGGACGTGTAAGGGATTCACCTGTCAATTGCGTCATATCAGCGTTCCCCTCGGTTTCCGGGTTTATTTAGCAGAAACGCTTTACTCTCACTGCAGTGTGAACAAGTGTCATAGCAGCCGTCGAGAGAACACACAGAGTAACGTCATAACATCATCAACACACTCAGATGTATCTAATATGATCAACAGAGCTGCGTTACCTCACACTCATGAGCGGAAAAGCGGAAATGGTGACTGTGGCATAATAAAAGTCCCGCTGCTCACGAGGCGTGTGTTGCGTTCATCTTATTAACAATCGCTCCAGCGGTTCCTCAGCTCCGCAACACTCGTCCTGCTCTGCTTCAGACTACAGTAACGTTAATAATCACATCCATAAACACGATTTCTGCCCGAGTCCTATCCCGATTCTTTTCCACCGGCTGTGAGGTGAAGACCACATGTCCCAAGATTCTGCGCTCAAATTTGGTGTCATCAAACTACGCCTTTGTTTTGAATAGGCGACCTCAAGCGGACAGAAAAGTTACATAGTGCACCTTTTCACAGGAAAAAAACATTTAAATATATAATTTTGGTGATCAAAGATGAGTTTTAAGGGATAAAATTATTGAATATAAGGGGGACTTTATTTTAAAATCACAATTGTATCTTAAATTCTGAATTTAGCTGAATCTAAACGCACACCTCCTCTTTGTAACAGGAAGTGCAGCATCTCCTCATAATCCAGCGCTGCGGCGACATGAAGAGGTGTCACTCCAAAGGCATCGGCCCTCTGAAAATCAGCTCCTCTTTCCAGGAAAAAACGCATCACGTCCACGTTCCACGCCCGAGATATCTACCAAATAAACACAAACATCCGTGAATGCTTTACAGCCAAGAAGTCACTTATATTCTCAACATTCAAATACAAGCATCAGCTGAACATTTACATCCCAGAATGGCAATTTATGGCATAGGAGTCAAACATTAACCTCATGCAGGGCCGTTTGCCCGTATTTATCTGCTGAGTTTGGGTCGGCTCCATGTGTGAGGACATCATTCAGCAACTGCAGGTCCACCTGAAGCAAAAATCAATATCACTGTGTGACACTGACAAATATAACACAGTGTCTCCCAAAGTTCACCAAAGTGGAGCATTTGTTTCATGTTACCTCATCTGTGTCTTTATTGCTGGCCGCCAGAACTCTGAAGTGATCCAGAAGCCTTTTATTCATCTGGATCTTTTGTCCATCTACAGCGTCTTCATCTGTCGCCAGACCCTTGTACTTACTGCCTACATATTCCTCTAAAAACACACAACGATTTACATTTAGGATTGATATTACACCGAAAAGTACCATAGTGACCTTCTTTTTTTGGACATTTGGACATTTGTTGGAAATATATTGTAAAATGCAATGCTATATATTTGCTATTTAATAAAAAAATATTTTTAATTTTTATTTTTAATCAAGAAAATCAGCATATCTGAATGATTTCTGAAGGATCATGTGACACTGAAGACTGGAGTAATGATGCTGAGCTTTGATCACAGAAAAAATATTAAAGGGGTGGTAAAACACATTCTTTTGAAGGCTTGATTGTGTTTGTGGGGTGCTCTGTAACATGTGTTCATGCTTCGTTTTAAAAAAAATTGCCTTATTTTTCATATATTTGACCTTTATTCTACACTGCTCTGTCCCTCCTTGTAAAACGGTCTGATGCTTTCCAAGTTGTATGAAGCCAGTCCCTCAAAAATACGCAATGGGCTCTGATTGGTTAGCTGGCCCAGTGTTTTGTGATTCGCTAAACGCCTAGTGCACGTATGTCGGAAACGTCACGCCCCTTACCGGAGGCTGTGCTTTGGTCAGTGTTAGAAACAACGGCGTCAATAAAACCATACCAATCTGAGCCCGAATCAGACCCAGAACATTTGAGTGAAGATGATCGAGCAGAACCTGTTCAGTCCTCAAGAGTAAAGACTGCGGATCTATAGTGATCGCTACTGAATGGCACTTTAACTAAGCACTGGCTTTAACTAGTAAGTTAGCCAAATCACACACAGAACCATGTTTAGCAAGCCTGTAGATAAATAATACATAAAAGCTCTAATAAAAGAATCATTTACACTAATGCCAAGTTCGCTGTTGAGATTTTAACGTTAGTGTTTGTAACGTTAGGTGTTCGTCGGATAACGTTTAGTATGAATGAGCATTTAACAGACTGGTTTGCAGAACAGCGTTGTCATCTGTTTACTTCCTTGCTACAACCTATTACAGGAAAACACATCGATGAAAAATAAATCAGACTTACAGGTTGTGGCCCGTGAACAGCTTCTGTTTGTAAATCCAGCTTTCAGGACAAGCCGTTGTGCATATCCTGTATTGAACTCGCGAAGTTTGTGGAAGTTTGTGTTGTCCTCCGTGAAATGTGCAGCGCGCGCGCGTCGTGCATCCACGCACCGGCAGTGTTTTTTTCACGCAGCTGACGTTGTGCAAATCTGGCATTGAAATCGCGAAGACGGTGGATGTTTTCCTCTGTTAGATGTGCTGCAGGGAGCCCTGCGCGCGCCTGATTCCCCACTGACTCAAACACACATGCATATAAACGCTCTGCAACGCACCCCCGTCCCAAGGAAGGCTGAACAGAGCAAGTACCCCAGACCTGCAATCCGGATGAAAATAACAGCGTTTCCTCGGCATCGCGGCAACAACACTCCAGCCTAACTATACCACAACAGCGCCGCGATACAAAATGGCCTCACCCCCCCTTATTTAATATTCTCGGAGGAGGGGTTTATGTAAATATTGAGCCTGTTGATGTCACCAATCCTGGAGGAATGTCTGTAGTCCCTACTGGCCGTTTGCTGTAGTTCTTAGAAACTGATTTCTTTAAAAGCAAATATCTCCCTTTGCTTTAAACTTTGAACGTTGTAACTTTGCAGATGTTGTTTATGCTCAAGCAGCAACATTACACGCTAGCTAAAGTTAGAATAGTGAAATCGTGGTTTACCACCCCTTTAATAATGTCTAACTTAATACTTGTTCAAAACACTCACTTTGGCAAACATTTGTACTATTTTCAGTTTTGTTTTTAATAAATGAATTAATTTTTGTTGATTAACTTATAAATATACTGTAATTACAATATGTTAATTTAAAGAAATATTAATAATAATAATAATAAAAAAAAAGTAATGATTCTGAAAGCATTGAATGAGATCCCGCAATAATTTAATATACACTGTGTGCAGAATTATTAGGCACGTCGATTTTTTGATCATATTTTTTTTCCAGGCACATTTAACCAATTCCAAACCACAGTAATCATAATAAATACTATTAATTTAGTATTTAATCATGTATAAGGGACATATAATTGTTCATGAAGGCTGGAAATGAAAAACACCTTATATTCAGGTGTGCAGAATTATTAGGCACGTTTTCTTGTACAGATAAAATGAGCCAAAAAAGAAATTTAACTCAGACTGAAAAGTCAAAAATTCTTAAATGCCCATGAGAAGGATGCAATACTAGACATTGCAGTTAAGGCATGACCATTGGACAGTGAAATGCTCGTTGGGTCAGCAGGGTCAGACCTGTTAACTGCAAAAGAATGAAGAATTAAGGTGAAGAATTAAGTGTGAAAGCATCAGGAACCCTTTAGTCTCTAGCGCCACCATTTTCCAGAGCTGCAACCGACCTGGAGTCTCCAGAAGTGCAAGGTGTCAGGATCTCAGAGACTTCAGTTAGGTAAAGAATCCTAAAAAATGACCCCCACTAAATAAGAATCACAAGCTGAAGTGTTGTAAAATACATGAAGACTGCATGCAAAACGGACTTCAGGATGGACTAAAATGAACTCCCAAAACATACGGCCATATTCTGGAAGACAGTGATGCAAGAGGATGTGGGGCTGGTCCTTCAAGAGTCACTCTCAACCTATAAAACCTATAAAGCCTATAAAAAAGCAGTCTTCATGTATTTTACAACACTTCAGCTTGTGATTCTTATTTGGTGGGGGGCATTTTTTAGGATTCTTTAACACTGTAAAAAACACAACTTGAAGAAAGTTGCAATGACCGATTTTGTTGTGTTGGTTCAGCAAAAATTCACACACTGTAAAAAACACAAATTGAAAAAAAGTTGAAATGACTGATTTTGTTATGTTGGTTCAGCAAAAATCCACACTGTAAAAATCTCGTACAACAAAAAAAATCTTAGTACTAATTTCCCCTAGCTTTTTCAAGTTGACTCAACTTTTGTTAACAGTTATACGAACTGAAAATAAGTTGTCTGTGACACAAAATAATTTTTTAGTTGACTCAACTTGACATTATTTGTTTTTTGGAGAGATGCAACTATTCTGTAACAAATCTTTTGTAGTTGAGCCAATTCAACATTTTGTATCTATTGGAAACAGAAGTTCTGAAGAATTAACAGGTTCAGATGTAGAATTTTTTATTAAAAATGTTTGATCACCATTTTGGTGATGAGCGTTTCCTTTAGTTGGGCAGTTTGACTCTTGGGGGTTTTATGTGAGTTTGTGGTTTTTGTAACAGTGTTTAACAAAACACTTAATTTGTTGCAAAGAAAGCAGTAACCAATGATCAGGTGATCTAGATTATAGCATTATAATATAAAGAGGAGTAGTTTACTACTTTATTCCTGATCGAAAGTGATCGAAACTTTCGACCGACCGCCTTCCCTGTTCAATTTATGGAAAAATTGTTGAAAGTTCCCCTGCCGATCGAAAGACTAACGCGTCCAGGTCCACTCGTCATGACGTCACGGACGCATCTTGAGTTTCACTTTCAACATTCAACACTTTTCCATGGAATGCTGTCGGTCGAAAGTTTACTTGATAAAGTTATAAATATGAATATATTTTTCTTACACAAACGCGTCGATTCGCTTCAGAAGGCCTTTATTAACACCCCAGAGCCACGTGGAGCAGTTATTTGATGGACAGATGCACTTTTTATGGACTTCAAAAACAGAGCAACTATGAATCCAATTCTAATGCTTGGTTTAGCCTGGACTTTTGTAATATAACTCTGATTTTATTCATCTGAAAGAAGAATGTCACATACACCTAGGATGACTTAGGGGTGAGTAAATTATGGGCTAATTTAAATTTTTGGGTGAACTATCCCTTTAAGAAAAGTGCTGAGTTTTTGTGCCATCTAGTGGTTTAAAAGAGTATAAAGTTAAATGCGCCTTTTACCCCAGTGCGCCTTTAGCCCAGTCGTATCCATACATTTATTGTAAATACCTGTGGGTTTCTTCCTGGCAGACCTGCGGGCAACATGTTTCCAGCGGCCTCTGGCATAGGACGCCAGGTGAGCGACTGACCGTCCCACATCTTTAACTGATGTCACGGATACCGGAGAAGCAATGATTGGCTGCACTGACTACAGCCACACATACAAAGTACATCCAACACAATGGTTAAAAATGAGACTTATGCTGAACTCAACAGTTCATGAGATGGGAAATAATAAGGCAGTTTCCTCACCTGCCTCGAGACTCCATCAGTCAGTTCAAGCTCAAGGTTATCAGGTCCAGCTCGACCAAATCTCTTCATTCTTCTCCTGTGTTCACCTGAAGATCTCCTCTGCCTTCTTAAGATGCTAAAAGAGTGAAGTTACAGCCCAAAACATGAACTCGGCAGAAGTCTAATGGAACCAGTACAGCAGAAAATGCGCAGCTTCACGTCAGTTATCGAGCGGAGCGCTCTTGACGTCTTTAATAACAGGCTGTGTTTGTCTTCAGATGATTTGTTTCTCAGTTACCCGTACTGTGAGTCGTAAAGCACGTGTGTGTTAGACACTCAGTTACACCCTCACCTCCCTGTAATAAATCATGATGAACTTACATTTATCTCATAATGTTTAACAAGAGGTCACAGGGCAACATTATGGCACAGATTATGTTTAGGGTCCGTTTATGGCACCAGTACTGAGTGTCCTGTTTGAACAGATAATGACCATCAAGGGCATCTAATCACCATATAAACCAGATAACACACAGGCAGGCTGGTTTGGACTTGTTGTTGATTTCTAAGGTAGTGTACTAATGAGAAACCTCATCAGTGTTTTGTAGCGCTCTACATTACCAGCAACTATTACAATGGATGTCAATGGACTTTGGTGTTAGCATGTTGCTAACAACACAGAACTCCAGTAAGCATAACATTACGAAGCACAGACACATATTAGGTAAAATAGTCCACTTTGGGTAGCCTAAACTAGTTATTATCAAGCATGTTTATCATTCAGCCTGGGCCTGTAGTATTTGAAGGCCCTGGTGGTGTTCAGTTTCTCTGAGGCATGAGACTTTGAAGGTTTCTGGACACCGGCTCCGTCGGTTCGGTTCATAATCCAGTCCTGGTGATCCTCATGAGGAGCAGACAATAGTGAGAGACTGGAGAGGTAAATGATTGACATGCCAGGAATGCGATGACATCGTGTATTGACAGATGTCAAATTACATCAGCATTGGAAGATTGAATGCAAATAGATCAAAATAATAATAAACATACAATGAAAACAGGTGGATGTGTTATGTTCATTTCACATTAAAAAATGCAAATATAGTGAGATATTTTCAATGTAAAAAATAATCAAAATACAACTGAATCTTGGTCAGAGCTAAAAAACAACAACTAAAGGATCATGTGACACTAAAGACTGGAGTAATGATGATGAAAATTCAGCTTTGATCACAGGAATAAATTACAGCTTAAATTACACTATATTGCCAAAAGTATTGGGACACCCCTCCAAATCATTGAATTCACGCTTCTACAAACATTTGTGAAAGAATGGGTCTCTCAGGAGCTCAGTGAACTCAAGTGTGGTACTGTGATAGGGTGCCGTCTGTGCAATAAGTCCATTCGTGAAATTTCCTCACTACTAAATATTCCACGGTCAACTGTTAGTGGTATTATAACAAAGTGAAAGCTAACAACAGCAACTCAGCCATGAAGTGGTGGCCACGTAAAATCACAGAGAGCTGGGTCAGTGCATGCTGAGGGTCACAGTGCGCAGAAGTCGCCAACTTTCTGCAGAGTTAATAGCTACAGACCTCCAAACTTCTGTGGCCTTCAGATGTGCTCAAGAACAGTGTGTAGAGCTTCATGGAATGAGTTTCCATGGCCGAGCAGCTCATCCAAGCCTTACATCACCAAGTGCAATGCAAAGCGAGGGATGCAGTGGGGTAAAGCACGCCGGCACTGGACTCTAGAGCAGTGGAGACGTGTTCTCTGGAGTGACCAATCACGCCTCTCTGTCTGGCAATCCCATGGACGAGTCTGGGTTTGGCGGTTGCCAGGAGAACGGTACTTGTGCCAAGTGTAAAGTTTGGTGGAGGGGGGATTATGGTGTGTAGTTGTTTTTCAGGGGTTGGGCTTGGCCCCTCAGTTCCAGTGAAAGGAACTCTTAATGCTTCAGCATACCAAGACATTTTGGACAATTTCATGCTCCCAACTTTGTGGGAACAGTTTGGGGACGGCCCCTTCCTGATCCAACATGACTGACCAGTGCACAAAGCGTCGGTCCATAAAGACTTGTATGAGCGAGTTTGGTGTGGAGGAACTTGACTGGCCTGCACTCTAAAAAAAAAAGGTTCTATATGGGATGAAAAATGGTTCTTCGTCGTAATCATAGAGGAACCACTTTTGGTGCTATATAGCACCATATCTTAACATGTTCTGTATATGGTAGCGGTGCCATATAGCACCTTAGTCAAAGAACCAGGGAAGAACCTCTGAAGAACCGCTGAAGAACCAAAATTGGTGCTATATAGCACTTAAAAAGGTTCCCCTATGATTACGAGCCAATAACCATTCTTGGTGCAATATAGAACTATTTTTTTTTTTAAGAGTGTGACCTCAACCCGATAGAACACCTTTGGGATGAATTAGAGCGGAGACTGAGCCAGGCCTTCTCGTCCAACATCAGTGCCTGACCTCACTAATGCGCTTCTAGAAGAATGGTCAAAAATTCTTATAAAAATAATTATTTTTAACTGTAATATTATTTCACATAATTACTGTTTTTACTGTTATATTTTTTATCAATCAGTTGCCTTGATCAATAAGAGACTTTTAAGATCATAAAACAAAATCTGACAGACCCCAAACCGTTGAACGGATTTTGAATTGTGGATTTAGCATAACAATCAAAGCTGGATTGGGGTCAGGAAAAACTGGAAAACTTTGGTTATTGAGTACAGTCAGTAATACAGCAACACTCCCGAGCCAATCAAATATGTTGGAATTTGATGACTTAAAAGAAAAACATGACACAGGATTTCAATAAAACATTTTAATAACACTAGAATTTTATTCCATCACCTTTGAATGTCAGCAGCATTTCATGATATGTACCTCAACACAGTGATACTGATTTGACTTGCTAATGATTGACAGTGTCCTGCGAGGTTTCCCATTGGACCGTTCCCTGAGTTTCGGCTCACAGCGAAAGCGCATCCGGCTCATCCGAACCAGTGGTTGCCCATACACTCTCTGTTCCACTCCACACGACAGAGCCAGCACCATTCAAACTTACACTGTGGACGAGGACACACCATGTGCATACAGCCACCTGAGGAAGATCATGACAACACACACACAAGAGGGGATTATTATCCATACTGAAGGAGATAATGACATCTTTATGATGCACTCTTCAAGTGTAAAGATGAAAACAAAGATAACCATCCTATTTTACAAAATAGTACTGTATGTGAAACAGTATTCAGTATGTAATGCAAAACATTCCATATAATAATATGCTCATATTTAACACAAATGGTTAATTATTTGCTGAATTAACCATGTGTGTATATACACTCACCTAAAGGATTATTAGGAACACATACTAATACTGTGTTTGACCCCCTTTTGCCTTCAGAACTGCCTTAATTCTACGTGGCATTGATTCAACAAGGTGCTGAAAGCATTCTTTAGAAATGTTGGCCCATATTGATAGGATAGCATCTTGCAGTTGATGGAGATTTGTGGGATGCACATCCAGGGCACGAAGCTCCCGTTCCACCACATCCCAAAGATGCTCTATTGGGTTGAGATCTGGTGACTGTGGGAGCCATTTTAGTTCAGTGAACTCATTGTCATGTTCAAGAAACCAATTTGAATTTATTCGAGCTTTGTGACGGTGCATTATCCTGCTGGAAGTAGCCATCAGAGGATGGGTACATGGTGGTCATAAAGGGATGGACATGGTCAGAAACAATGCTCAGGTAGGCCGTGGCATTTAAACGATGCCCAATTGGCACTTAGGGGCCTAAAGTGTGCCAAGAAAACATCCCCCACACCATTACACCACCACCACCAGCCTGCACAGTGGTAACAAGGCATGATGGATCCATGTTCTCATTCTGTTTACGCCAAATTCTGACTCTACCATCTGAATGTCTCAACAGAAATCGAGACTCATCAGACCAGGCAACATTTTTCCAGTCGTCAACGGTCCAATTTTGGTGAGCTCGTGCAAATTTTAGCCTCTTTTTCCTATTTGTAGTAGAGATGAGTGGTACCCGGTGGGGTCTTCTGCTGTTGTAGCCCATCCGCCTCAAGGTTGTGCGTGTTGTGGCTTCACAAATGCTTTGCTGCATACCTCGGTTGTAACGAGTGGTTATTTCAGTCAAAGTTGCTCTTCTATCAGCTTGAATCAGTCGGCCCATTCTCCTCTGACCTCTAGCATCAACAAGGCATTTTCACCCACAGGACTGCCGCATACTGGATGTTTTTCCCTTTTCACACCATTCTTTGTAAACCCTAGAAATGGTTGTGCGTGAAAATCCCAGTAACTGAGCAGATTGTGAAATACTCAGAACGGCCCGTCTGGGACCAACAACCATGCCACGCTCAAAATTGCTTAAATCACCTTTCTTTCCCATTCTGACATTCAGTTTGGAGTTCAAGAGATTGTCTTGACCAGGACCACACCCCTAAATGCATTGAAGCAACTGCCATGTGATTGGTTGATTAGATAATTGCATTAATGAGAAATTGAACAGGTGTTCCTAATAATCCTTTAGGTGAGTGTAAATATGTCTGAATCCGAAATCGGCCCTTATACCCTCAAATAGGGCACTATTTGAGGGGACAGCCATTTGTACACAATAACGAATGTACAGCCGATGTACACACAACGGCTGTCTGAATTCACTCACTCGTTTTCATGAACTGTATTAGTGGATAAAGTAGGGAATAGTGATTGAGGGTTCTCGGATTCAGCCATATTTATAAACACGCACCGGACACTTTATTAGGTACACCTGTTCAACTGCTCGTTAACACAAATATCTAATCAGCCAATCATATGAAAGCAACTTAATGCATTTAGGCATGTAGACGTGGTCAAGATCTGCTGAAGTTCAAATTGAGCATCAGAATGGGGAAGAACGGTGCATACAGGTCTGAGTATTTCAGAAACTGAAATCTACTGGGATTTTCACACACAACCATCTGTAGGGTTTACAGAGAATGGGCCGAAAAAGAGGAAATATCCAGTGAGCATCAGTTCTGTGGGTGAAAATGCCTTGATGATGCCAGAGGCCAGAGGAGAATGGCCAGACTGGTTCAGCTGATAGAAAGGCAACAGTAACTCAAATAAGCTCTCGTTACAACCGAGAACATCTCTGAACACACAACACGTCAGCATAGATGAGCTACAGTAGCAGAACACACACCGGAGACACTCCTGTCAGCTGAGAACAGCAAACTGAGGCCACAATTCACACGGGCTCACCAAAACTGGACAATAGAAGATCTGCTGCTACATTCAGATGGTCGGGTCAGAATTTGACATAAACAACATAAAGCATGGATCCAGCCTGCCTTGTATCAACGGTTCAGGTAATGGTGAGTGGGATATTTTCTTGGCACACTTTAGGCCCTTTAGTAGGGTACAACGGGGCTAAAGGCTCCACGGAGTCAAAGGCTCCTTTGATTTTATTCTCCTCTAAACACAGATGGCACAAAAACTCGCCGCAGCACTTTCCAAAACATCGGCTTATTAAAATGCACGAGGAAATGTGTCTGATCTTTGACGAGATCGTGGGCAGCAGCGCAAAGATGATTCTGTGCTGATTTTATCCAATATTTGGTGTTTTTTAAAATGTTGTAGATTTAAGAATTGCTAAAATGATTGACTATATTTTGAGACAAATGTCTTTTAAATGATCTTCAGTTTTTCAATAATGGAAGAATATGTAAAAGTATGGTATTTGGGGTAAAAGACAATAATAAACATGATAGTAAACAGCCTGGTAAACAACCTGGTTGCCTTAAAAGTGAGTTAAATTTGAGTTAATACAATTAACATTTGAGAATCGACATCACCCTTTATTCAAATATTATTAAAAGATTTTGTAAGCATATTGCGTAATTGTGTGTTTTATTTGTAATAATGCAGTGAACCATGCCAAATTGTGCTATTTTCATGATTTATTACAACATATTTTTAAATGTATGTGGTTCAGATACAATATTTTGAGTTTCTATATATTAAACCAATTTCCTTCATTGTATTAACTCAAATTTTTAATTTCAATGAACTCAATATTTGAAGGCAACCAGGTTACTTACTTTTTTAAGTTAAACCAACAATATTTTTTTACAGTGTGACTTTTCTAAAACCTACTTTAGAGATAACCACCCAATTTATTATGAAACCATCATATTTAAAAATATGATATTAATCATATCATATATTAAAATATGAGTTAATGTTACTACTGTAAATCTAAATTCAATTATTATGGGATCTCATTGAATGCTTTCAGAATACTTACTTTTATATTAACATACGTGACCATGGAGCACAAAACCAGTCATAAGTCAGTGGCAATAGCCAACAATACTTTGTATAGGTCAAAATTTTCTTTTATTTTTCTTTTATGCCAAACATTTGGATATTAAGTAAAGATCATGTTTCATGAAGATATTTGTAAATTTCCTACCGTAAATGCTTAAAAAATGTATTATTAGTAATATGCATTGCTAAGGACTTCATTTGGAAACCTTTAAAGGAGATTTTCTCAATATTTGATATTAACATTTATAATATTAAAAAATGACTTAATGTTTTTAACGGCCAAATACTGTCCTATCCCAACAAACCATCCATCAATTCATAATACATAAATCAAAAGCTTATTTATTCAGCTTTCAGATGATGTATAAATCTCAATAAAAAAAAAAACTTATGACTGGTTTGTGGTCCAGGGTCACATATATTAATGATTAATGATAGGATGATATTTATTGAACAAAAATTAATTATTTTATTTATCAAAACAAACAGAAAATAGTGCAAACTTTGCTAAAGTGATTGTTTTGAACGTGTATTAACTCTAACATTTAGCATTATTTTAGCTAAAGTATCTGTATCAATACTGTGTGTGTTTTGCCCCGTGCTGGTTTTACCCCGTGTGTCAGTGGGGTAAAAGGCCCCCTCACCACCTCATATATTATACGATTTTGAAACAAAATAAACCACTTTTATGATTTATTTTCACACAAATTCTGTTGCTCCATAAATGTTCAATACAAACATAAATATTTTTTCTGCAATCATGGGATCTATGGCAGCCTTTAGCCCCGTTGTACCCTACCTATTGAGCATAGTGTAAAGGCCACAGCTGACCTGAGTACTGTTGATGACCATGTCCATCCATTTATGACCACAGTGTACCATCTTCTAATGGCTACTTCCAGCAGGATAACATGCCATGTCACAAAACTCCAGTCATCTCAAACCGGTTTCTTGAACATGACGATGAATTCACTAAACTCAAATGGCCTCCACAGTCACCAGATCCAGCTTTGGGAATGTAGTGGAACAGGAGATTCACGTCCTGGATGTGCAGCCGACAAATCTGTGTGATGACATCATGTCAATATGGACCCAAATCTGTGAGGAATGTTTCTAGCCTCTTGTTGAATCTGTGCCATGAAGAAATAATACGCTTCTGAAGGCAAAAGATGGCCCGAACCGGTACTAGCAAGATGTACCTAATAAAGTGGCCAATGAATGTATATAAAACATTCCATTGTGAGATATGATATGTCATGCCGTCTGTACCAATATCATCATTAGGGCTCTTTAACAGTGAGTTTGCGACCCCTAGCTGGTCCATAACGGTACTGCAGGGGACTCACAAATTAATGTCTGATTTAAAAAGAAATGCAATGAAAAAGTGACCATATATATGATACAAGTCCCTTCTATATTAAAGTGCATAATGTAAAATGAAAATGCAAATTAACCTGTACATCAATAACGATTATTTGAAAGGTTTTGCTATGTAAGCATCATAACAAGTTCATACATACACTAATATAGTATATTATGTATGCTACTATAGGTTAGGCTTTAAATGCAACTTTAATGTTTTAGTATCAGGGGTCCCTGCTTCATCTCTCCAGGGGTGTTTAGCCTGAAAAAGGTTACAGACTCCTTTAGTAGGTCATCTAGGGGCTGTCATGCACACTACACACAGTATAGACCTTAGTCAGGTTAGACGCCATTTTGAATTTAATGTAGATGAAAACGAGGCTGTGAGGGATAACAGTTTTTACAATGGTTTGCACTGTATAACATATACTTTTCACAACTCACAACTTTTCTTGGAAAGATTAGCTGAACAATCAGTATGTTGTTAAACAACAGTAGGAAACATTGAACGCGCATCCCACACAGAATCGATTTCATTCCTGTCAGATATTAAATATGTCTCTACCCTGACTAATGTCTATTAGCAGTGCTGGATAGATTACTTATCAATTGTAGCCTGATACTGATTTCAAATTACATGATGGAAATTACAATTAGTAACAGTCCATTACATTACACGTTTTAGGTAATGTAATATATATATATATATATATATATAAAATAAATAAAACACTATTAAAAAGGATCAGAGACATCAGAGACTTTTCAAACATACACCAATCAGGCATAACATTATGACCAGGTGAAGTGAATAACACTGTTTATCTCTTCATCACGGCACCTGTTAGTGGGTGGGATATATTAGGCAGTAAGTGAACATTTTGTCCTGGTCAAGTGGATGTGTTAGAAGCAGGAAAAATTGGCAAGCGTAAGGATTTGAGCGACTTTAACAAGTTGTGATGGCTAGGCGACTGGGTCAGAGCATCTCCAAAACTGCAGCTCTTGTGGGGTGTTCCCGGTCTGCAGTGGTCAGTCTCTATCAAAAGTGTGAACCGGCCACAGGGTCATGGGCGGCCAAGGCTCATTAATGCACGTGGGAAGCGAAGGCTGGCCCGTGTGGTCCGATCAAACAGACGAGCTACTGGAGCTCAAATTGCTCAAGAAGTTAACGCTGGTTCTGATAGAAAGGTGTCAGAATACACAGAGCATCTCAGTTTGTTGTGTGTGGGGCGGCATAGCCGCAGATCAGTCAAGGTGCCCATGCTGACCCCTGACCACCGCCGAAAGCACCAACAGTGGCACGTGAGCATCAGAACTGGACCACGGAGCAATGGGAGAAGGTGGCCTGGTCTGATGAATCACATTTTCTTTTACATCATCACGTGGATGGCCGGGTGTGTGTGCGTGGTTTACCTGGAGAACACATGGCACCAGGATGCACTATGGGAAGAAGGCAAGCCGGCGGAGGCAGTGATGCTTTGGGCAATGTTCTGCTGGGAAACCTTGGGTCCTGCCATCCATGTGGATGTTACTTTGACACGTACCACCTACCTAAGCATTGCTGAGACCATGTACACCCTTCCATGTAAACGGTATTCCCTGGTGGCTGTGGCTCTTTCAGCAGATAATGTGCCTGACACAAAGCAAAAATGGTTCAGGAATGGTTTGAGGAGCACAACAACGAGTTTGAGGTGTTGACTTGGCCTCCAAATTCCCCAGATCTCAATCCAATCGAGCATCTGTGGGATGTGCTGATCAAACAAGTCTGATCCATGGAGGCCCCACCTCACAACTTACAGGACTTAAAGGATCTGCTCTTAACATCTTGGTGCCAGATACCACAGCACACCTTCAGGGGTCTAGTGGAGTCCATGCCTTGACGGGTTATGTCTGATCGGTGTATATAAGCGAAATACTTTTTTATAAATGTTAATTATTTAAAAAATTAGGGAGAATTAATACATTATGAACAATTAACTGCCATTGTGTGAATAATGCAAACATGTAATCAGTAAAAAACACAACTGTCTGAATAAGAGTATTTTAAAATGTAACATATTCTAATTAAAAGTACATAAAGTCACCATGAAATCAAAACTGACTTATTTTTTTATGGAATATTGCAGTATTTTATTATAAATGATTTACCCAAGCACATCATTATTTTTGTAAATTCATGTCCCTGTCACTCACAGGAGATCGACCAATAGCAAACCACAACCATCCAATCAATTCCCCATTGGCAAAATCAAGCCCCACCCTTGTTCTTGTCGGTTTCACTCGGATATACGTCACAATAGGGAAGAAAAGACTATCGCAACCTCCATTTCATGCTGACTTAAATTTTTGGAACCTGACTATGTAATCCAGATTACATATAAGCACTGTAAGTGGTAAGTAATTAGCCTGACAAACCAGACCCACATCAAGATGTTGGGTCTGGGAACACACCATTGGCAGGGCTCAATCCGAGAGAACTGTTGTCTTTCAAATTCCCTCTGCATGCAATAGGATAGCGCTACAACCAACCAGAGCAACGAAGAAGGTGAAGCGGAGCTAGTTGATAGATTAAACTTTCACCGTATGTTCGGCAAAACTCCGAACACATCTTCTTTTCTTAAAGGTCCTGTTCTTCGTGATCGCATTTTTCAAACTTTAGTTAGTGTGTAATGTTGCTGTTAGAGCATAAATAATACCTGTAAAATGATAAAGCTCAAAGTTCAATGCCAAGTGAGATATTTTATTTAACAGAAGTTCCCTTTCAAAGCCTACAGCGAACGGCCGGTTTGGACTACATCCCTGTTCATCCTGCTTTAATGACGTCAGTAGAACAGTTTGTCGACTAACCTCCGCCCACAAGAATACGCGAAAAAGGGGGCGTGGTCTTGTTACTCTCCCACGTGGAGAAGAGGAAGTGTTGCGTTTGTAGAGTGTTTTTTTTCGCCATGTCGTCGAGACGCTGTTATTTTCATCCCGGAGTCAAATCACCTTTGTTTGGCCTTCAGGGGCTGTACTTAGAGCACATGCATCTCCCCGTTATGGTAAGAGGCTTGACCTTTCCGGGCAACGTGCGCTAAGCTGCTGTCGAATCACAACACGGGAACCGCTGGCACAATCAGAACTCGTTACGTATTTCTAAAGGAGGGACTTCATAGAATAAGGAAATCCTCAAGCCGTTTTTAGGACAGTGAAAACAGCGGTATGCAGATAAGTAAATTGTGTGAAAAATACTGTTTTTTTACACGCGAAACATGAACACATGTTATATTGCACACTGTAAACACAATCAAAGCTTCAAAAACACAGGAAAAACGGGACCTTTAAGAATGACTTCAGTGCCGTTTTTTTTTCTTTTCTCAAAGAAAAGCTTAACTCCAAGTCTTTCAGAGTCACGGCCAAAGCCGTTTCGAAAGACCGCTGTTCGCCAGCTTCTTTGTTTACGAGTAGCACGCAGAACCGGCGCAACTCTGCCGTCATTATGTTAAGCCCAACTCTATACACGATGTGATTGGCCTGACCAGAGTTTGGGTTTTCCAGCTCGCAAGCCAACGGAGAGTTGCTAGACGACCCTGGCTGCAAATTATATTTGCTGCCGCTAAGGTGCATCTAGATTTCTAGGCTAGTAAGTAAAAGTAATAGTAAGCAGTATGGCAGTACAATATTCTGAAAAACTAGAGCAAGGTAAAAGACCATTCGTACCGTCCTTTTCCACAGGAACTTGGCATTTGGGGCAGGGGTGAGTGGTTTTGGCTATTGTGTCCTGTGAGGCCTGATCCCAGCGGGAGCGAAGAGCCGCTTCTTCATCTACAACGTAACCCTGAAACACACACACACATACTGTACAGCAGGTATCAAACACAGCACAGCGAGATTTGAGCTTGAAAATCCTCCTCTTGTATGATTCTTTTATGAATCAGGTGATTTGTGAATGGCTTGCAGGCATTGTCCTGCACTGACACTCTTATGACTGTAATCTCAGGCTGTTCAACCCAAAGGGAGATGACTGATGATATCTAGCCAACATAAATTGAACTGTGCCCATGCATATGTGATGAACTAATATTAAAAGAGTGGCGTTCTTACCTGTAGGGTACTTCCTGTTGCTGCGGCTGTCATGTGTCTGCAGGGACCCTCGTGATGCTCTTCTTTACAGTCCCTGCAAAACACAAACTGACACAAACCCACACAGTCACATACCGCTATATGCCACAGCTCTGATATTGATCAGTAATTAATATTAAAGTACTTTTGATATTTTGCTTCACAATAGAAATAGAAGGTCAAGTTAACTGTGCTGCATTGTGGGACAGTTTGTGTGTGTGTGTGTGTGTGTGTGTGTGTGTGTGTGTGTGTGTGTGTGTGTGTGTGTGTGTGTGTGTGTGTGTGTGTGTGTGTGTGTGTGTGTGTGTGTTCGTGTTTTTGTATCCCGGTGGGGACTTCAACCTGAATGCACACTGACTCATGGGGACTTGTGTCAGCATGGGGACCTAAATTGAGGAAACAAGCTTATAAATCATACAGTTTTGTTTTGAAAAAGTAAAAGAGCAGAACATTTTGTGTGATGGGTAGGTTTAGGGGTAGGGTTAGTGTAAGGGGAGAAAATATACAGTTTGTACAGTATTAAAACCATTACGTCTATGGAGAGTAAACCCCACAAAGATAGAGAACCAGACAGTGTGTGTGTGTGTGTGTGTGTGTGTGTGTGTGACTGTTTTCTATCTGAATATATTTTTTAAACTGTAATTTATTCCTGTGATCAAAGCTGAATTTTTAGCATCATTACACCAGTCTTCAATGTCACATGATCCTTCAGAAATCATTCAGATATGAGGATTTGCTGATTTTTGTTAACCAAAATATAACCTTTACAGGTGAAGCAGGTGATTTTTACAACGTTTGAATTATTTAAACTATTAGCAGGGTTAGAATTTTAGTATTAATCGTATGTATTAATAATTTTAATTAGCTTTAGTCTTCATATATATAGTACCGGCCAAAAGTTTGGAAACATTACTATTTTTTATGTTTTTGAAAGAAAAATGCTCACCAATGCTGCATTTTTTAAATCAAAAATACAGAAAAAACTGCAATATTGTGAAATATTATTACAATTTCAAATAATGGATTCTATTTTAATATACTTTTTAAATATAATTTATTCCAGTGATAAAAGCTGAATTGTTAGCAACATTACTCCAGACGTCAGTGTCACATGATGAATAAAAAGTTAAAAAAAGAACAGCATTTATTTAAAATAGAAATCTTATGTAACACTACAAAACACTACCGTTCAAAAGTTTGGGGTCAGTCATTTTTTTTATTTCTTCTTTTGAAAGAAATTAATATTTTGATTCAGCAAGGATGTGTTGAATTGATAAAAAGTGATAGTAAAGATTTATTTTTTATTTATTTTGAATACAAGCTGTTCTTTTTAACTTTATTTATCAATGAATCCTGAAAAAAGTATCACAGATTCCCAAAACATATTAAGCTTCCAACATTGATTCATCATATTAGAAGGATTTCTGGATCATGTGACTATAAATCATGTGACTGGAGTAATGATGCTGAAAATTCAGCTTTGATCACAGGAATAAATTACATTTTAAAGTATATTAAAATTGAAAACGTCTTGGTAAAGTATGTAACAACCGTTCTGGGATCCCAATATGTCAATGACGTCGACGTGATGTTGAACGTGACCGACTGAAAGTGAACTAGTATTTTAAATTGTAACAGTATTTCACAATATTACTGTGTTTTCTGTATATTTGCAAAAATAAATGCAGGCTTGGTGAGCATAAGAGACTTCTTTCAATTTTTTTTAAATATGAATGTTACAGTTAAAGTGTTACATATATACACCGATCAGGCATAACATTATGACCTAGTGAATAATGGTGAAGTGAAAAACACTGATATCTAGAAGCAGGAAAAATGGCCAAGCGTAAGTATTTGAGCCAGTTTAACAAGAGCCAAATTGTGATGGCTAGACGACTGGGTCAGAGCACCTCCAAAACTGCAGCTCTTGTGGGGTGTTCCCAGTCTGCAGTGGTCAGTCTCTATCAAAAGTGCTCCAAGGAAGGAACAGTGGAGAACCGGCCACAGGGTCATGAAGGAACAGTGGAGAACCGGCCACAGGGTCATGAAGGAACAGTGGAGAACCGGCCACAGGGTCATGAAGGAACAGTGGAGAACCGGCCACAGGGTCATGAAGGACCAGTGGAGAACCGGCCACAGGGTCATGAAGGACCAGTGGAGAACCGGCCACAGGGTCATGAAGGACCAGTGGAGAACCGGCCACAGGGTCATGAAGAACCAGTGGAGAACCGGCCACAGGGTCATGAAGGACCAGTGGAGAACCGGCCACAGGGTCATGAAGGACCAGTGGAGAACCGGCCACAGGGTCATGAAGGAACAGTGGAGAACCGGCCACAGGGTCATGGAGGACCAGTGGAGAACCGGCCACAGGGTCATGAAGGAACAGTGGAGAACCGGCCACAGGGTCATGAAGGAACAGTGGAGAACCGGCCACAGGGTCATGAAGGACCAGTGGAGAACCGGCCACAGGGTCATGAAGGACCAGTGGAGAACCGGCCACAGGGTCATGGAGGACCAGTGGAGAACCGGCCACAGGGTCATGAAGGACCAGTGGAGAACCGGCCACAGGGTCATGAAGGAACAGTGGAGAACCGGCCACAGGGTCATGGAGGACCAGTGGAGAACCTGCCACAGGGTCATGAAGGAACAGTGGAGAACCGGCCACAGGGTCATGAAGGAACAGTGGAGAACCGGCCACAGGGTCATGAAGGAACAGTGGAGAACCGGCCACAGGGTCATGAAGGACCAGTGGAAAACCGGCCACAGGGTCATGAAGGAACAGTGGAGAACCGGCCACAGGGTCATGAAGGACCAGTGGAGAACCGGCCACAGGGTCATGAAGGAACAGTGGAGAACAGGCCACAGGGTCATGAAGGACCAGTGGAGAACCGGCCACAGGGTCATGAAGGAACAGTGGAGAACCGGCCACAGGGTCATGAAGGACCAGTGGAGAACCGGCCACAGGGTCATGAAGGACCAGTGGAGAACCGGCCACAGGGTCATGAAGGACCAGTGGAGAACCGGCCACAGGGTCAAGAAGGAACAGTGGAGAACCGGCCACAGGGTCATGAAGGACCAGTGGAGAACCGGCCACAGGGTCATGAAGGAACAGTGGAGAACCGGCCACAGGGTCATGAAGGACCAGTGGAGAACCGGCCACAGGGTCATGAAGGAACAGTGGAGAACAGGCCACAGGGTCATGAAGGACCAGTGGAGAACCGGCCACAGGGTCATGAAGGAACAGTGGAGTACCGGCCACAGGGTCATGAAGGACCAGTGGAGAACCGGCCACAGGGTCATGGAGGACCAGTGGAGAACCGGCCACAGGGTCATGAAGGACCAGTGGAGAACCGGCCACAGGGTCATGAAGGAACAGTGGAGAACCGGCCACAGGGTCATGGAGGACCAGTGGAGAACCAGCCACAGGGTCATGAAGGAACAGTGGAGAACAGGCCACAGGGTCATGAAGGAACAGTGGAGAACCGGCCACAGGGTCATGAAGGAACAGTGGAGAACCGGCCACAGGGTCATGAAGGACCAGTGGAGAACCGGCTACAGGGTCATGAAGGAACAGTGGAGAACCGGCCACAGGGTCATGAAGGACCAGTGGAGAACCGGCCACAGGGTCATGAAGGAACAGTGAAGTACAGGCCACAGGGTCATGAAGGACCAGTGGAGAACCGGCCACAGGGTCATGAAGGAACAGTGGAGAACCGGCCACAGGGTCATGAAGGACCAGTGGAGAACCGGCCACAGGGTCATGGAGGACCAGTGGAGAACCGGCCACAGGGTCATGAAGGAACAGTGGAGAACCGGCCACAGGGTCATGAAGGAACAGTGGAGAACCGGCCACAGGGTCATGAAGGAACAGTGGAGAACCGGCCACAGGGTCATGAAGGACCAGTGGAGAACAGGCCACAGGGTCATGAAGGAACAGTGGAGAACCGGCCACAGGGTCATGAAGGACCAGTGGAGAACCGGCCACAGGGTCATGAAGGACCAGTGGAGAACCGGCCACAGGGTCATGGAGGACCAGTGGAGAACCGGCCACAGGGTCATGAAGGAACAGTGGAGAACCGGCCACAGGGTCATGAAGGACCAGTGGAGAACCGGCCACAGGGTCATGGAGGACCAGTGGAGAACCGGCCACAGGGTCATGAAGGAACAGTGGAGAACCGGCCACAGGGTCATGAAGGAACAGTGGAGAACCGGCCACAGGGTCATGAAGGAACAGTGGAGAACCGGCCACAGGGTCATGAAGGACCAGTGGAGAACCGGCCACAGGGTCATGAAGGAACAGTGGAGAACCGGCCACAGGGTCATGAAGGACCAGTGGAGAACCGGCCACAGGGTCATGAAGGACCAGTGGAGAACCGGCCACAGGGTCATGGAGGACCAGTGGAGAACCGGCCACAGGGTCATGAAGGAACAGTGGAGAACCGGCCACAGGGTCATGAAGGAACAATGGAGAACCGGCCACAGGGTCATGAAGGAACAGTGGAGAACCGGCCACAGGGTCATGAAGGAACAGTGGAGAACCGGCCACAGTGTCATGAAGGACCAGTGGAGAACCGGCCACAGGGTCATGAAGGACCAGTGGAGAACCGGCCACAGGGTCATGAAGGACCAGTGGAGAACCGGCCACAGGGTCATGAAGGACCAGTGGAGAACCGGCCACAGGGTCATGAAGGAACAGTGGAGAACCGGCCACAGGGTCATGAAGGACCAGTGGAGAACCAGCCACAGGGTCATGAAGGAACAGTGGAGAACCGGCCACAGGGTCATGAAGGAACAGTGGAGAACCGGCCACAGTGTCATGAAGGACCAGTGGAGAACCGGCCACAGGGTCATGAAGGACCAGTGGAGAACCGGCCACAGGGTCATGAAGGACCAGTGGAGAACCGGCCACAGGGTCATGAAGGACCAGTGGAGAACCGGCCACAGGGTCATGGAGGACCAGTGGAGAACCGGCCACAGGGTCATGAAGGAACAGTGGAGAACCGGCCACAGGGTCATGAAGGAACAGTGGAGAACCGGCCACAGTGTCATGAAGGACCAGTGGAGAACCGGCCACAGGGTCATGAAGGACCAGTGGAGAACCGGCCACAGGGTCATGAAGGACCAGTGGAGAACCGGCCACAGGGTCATGAAGGACCAGTGGAGAACCGGCCACAGGGTCATGGAGGACCAGTGGAGAACCGGCCACAGGGTCATGAAGGAACAATGGAGAACCGGCCACAGGGTCATGAAGGAACAGTGGAGAACCGGCCACAGGGTCATGAAGGAACAGTGGAGAACCGGCCACAGTGTCATGAAGGACCAGTGGAGAACCGGCCACAGGGTCATGAAGGAACAGTGGAGAACCGGCCACAGTGGAGAACCGGCCACAGGGTCATGAAGGACCAGTGGAGAACCGGCCACAGGGTCATGAAGGAACAGTGGAGAACCGGCCACAGGGTCATGAAGGAACAGTGGAGAACCGGCCACAGTGTCATGAAGGACCAGTGGAGAACCGGCCACAGTGTCATGAAGGACCAGTGGAGAACCGGCCACAGGGTCATGAAGGAACAGTGGAGAACCGGCCACAGGGTCATGAAGGAACAGTGGAGAACCGGCCACAGTGTCATGAAGGACCAGTGGAGAACCGGCCACAGTGTCATGAAGGACCAGTGGAGAACCGGCCACAGTGTCATGAAGGACCAGTGGAGAACCGGCCACAGTGTCATGAAGGACCAGTGGAGAACCGGCCACAGGGTCATGAAGGAACAGTGGAGAACCGGCCACAGGGTCATGAAGGACCAGTGGAGAACCGGCCACAGGGTCATGAAGGACCAGTGGAGAACCGGCCACAGGGTCATGAAGGAACAGTGGAGAACCGGCCACAGGGTCATGAAGGACCAGTGGAGAACCGGCCACAGGGTCATGAAGGACCAGTGGAGAACCGGCCACAGGGTCATGGGTGGTCAAGGATCATTGATGCACACGGGGAGTGAAGGCTGGCCCGTGTGGTCCGATCAAACAGACGAGCTACTGGTGCTCAAAAACAGTGGCACGTGAGCATCAGAACTGGACCACGGAGCAATGGAAGAAGGGTGTGTGTGCGTGGCTTACCTGGGGAACACATTGCACCAGGTGCACTATGGGAAGAAGGCAAGCCGGCGGAGGCAGTGATGCTTTGGGCAATGTTCTGCTGGGAAACCTTGGGTCCTCCATCCATGTGGATGTTACTTTGACACGTACCACCTACCTAAGCATTGTTGAAACCATGTACACCCTTTCATGGAAACAGTATTCCCTGGTGGCTGTGGCTCTTTCAGCAGATAATGCGCCAAAAATGCTTCAGGAATGGTTTGAGGAGCATTGAGGAGGTACCATTAACAACTAGTTTGAGGTGTTGACTTGGCCTCCAATTATTTAATTTTTTATTTCAGTTTGTCATTTTTAGTACTTCAGTTACTTTCAAGGCAACATTTCTAACAAATTAGTTTTTCATATTCTATTTGATCACAATTAGCAAATATCTTGAAATAGTTTTAGTTAACAACACTGGATTCTCATTGTGATAAGTTCATTCACGCAGCATCCGAAGGCCACACAAGGGGGCAGCCTTTCTCCACACGCTTTAGCTCTTCCTCTACAGCTCGTCTGAAGCTCCACCGATTCAGTATCTCTTCAGAGATCCAGACTGTGAAGTAGGGAAGCATCACATCATCTTTTTGCTTTATAATTTCTGCTGCTCATGACGGATCCTCCTCTCAAGGTCTCGAGACAGATGCTTCTTTGTTTTCCCCCTCTTCAGTAATGATGAGAAAACAGAGTTCTTTTGACAGCCACTTTCTTTCTACTCTTTTCACCCCGGCTATCATTTGTTCCCTCTCAGACGCTCCACCATTCATGTTTATTACCCACATCGTTGGTGTCCTTCTCCAGCGCAGTCATTTTCCGCGGCGCATGAGACAGGAAGGATGCGTTTGATGCGGAGCGTGGAACAGTGCGAAACCCTTCTTAGTGTGAAATTAATGCCACTTTGCAGTCCTGAACAAAGTGTTTCGGTTTCTTTACTTTTCCTGCAATGGGATATTTGAATTGTCAAGTCAGTTCTTGAAGCATTTCAACAGGGAATATGTTCCCGCAGAACTCCCAGAATGCTCCGCAGATCCTCTGCCAAGCTGAACATCACTCCGCTTTGTTTATCAAATATCGGAGCTAACTGTGGGATCCTGAACCTTTCGACTAATTAATTTACACGACTTTACAAACCATTCATAATTAACTGGATAGGGATTTTAAAAAGATTACAGTAATAATTTAATTCTAGCCGATTAAATATTTCTTAACTAGGAATTGATACTATTTAACCAATGATGTCTTTATAATTGCATTTTTTAAATGTTTAAAACCAGCAGAAAATGCTAGATTCCCAGGGGAAAACACTAACAATTGCACATACTGATAATATTTTTATTTATTTAAATCATTTGTAAATGCTACACTACCTGTCACAGTTTTGAATCATTAGAATGAACAAGTCAGCAGTATTTAGTAATCTCAGCTAATGTTCCTTTCAACATTTACCAATCCTGTATTTAAAAACAAACAGTATTTGTTAACGTTAGTTAATGCACTGTGAGCTAACATGAACAAATAATGAACTGTATTTTAACTAACTAATGACTAATTAACAAACATGAATAAATACTGTAACAAATGTACAGTGTAAAAATATTGTTGGTTTAACTTAAAAAAGTGTAACCTGGTTGCCCTAAAGTTTGAGAAAAATTGTAGTTAATACAATGAATGCGATTGGTTTAATAAATAGAAACTCAAAATATAATGTTATCTGAACCACATTAATTCATAAGTTGTGATAAATCATGAAAAAAATGTTTTTTAGTGTATTGCTATTTAAGGCTCACCAAATTAGCATTTATTTATTTAAAAATACCGTATTACATTTCAAAATAGCTTAATAATAAATAATTTTCTATGTGAATATATTGTAAAATGTAATTTATTCCTGTAATCAAAGCTGAATTTTCAGCATCATTACTGTCACATAATCCTTCCGAAATCATTCTAATATGATGATTTGATGTTAAATAAACAGTATTATTATTATCAATATTGAAACAGTCAGGTTGCTTAATATTTTTGGTGGAATTCCTTCCACAATTCAGTTTTTCAGAATTCCTTTATGAGAAATTTGAAAGAAGATAATTTCAGTCAGGTCCACTTGAGTCCATATACAAACTTTTAGTCGACTTTTTTATTGCCAAATTTAGCAAAAATGTACATTTGCCGATATGGCTCTGTTCTAAATTCCCCATCCTATTCATGAGCTCCATGAAAAGCCAAGACAGGGAACAGCAGCTTCTGGGGACAACCTCCCTTTTTTTTTTATTGGGAGGGCAGCGTAAATCCCCCATTGAGAACAGAGCATGCTAGCCTGGTCCTACCAGACTCTCGCACATTTCATTTGTACAGAGAGTCTGGCCACTCTCCATTGACAAGCGTTAACTTCCTTGAAGGCGGGAACTCTGTTGAAGTTTAAAACTATTGGATCTGCCCAGAGCCACTCTGGATCTGCCATAACCAATCGCTAACGTTTGGTCGTGACGCATGCCATCTCAAACTAGCGCACATCAACGTCATCGTTCTCAGCCACTCCCTCTGTTCGCTGATTGGACCGGTTCAAATTTGTTCGGAGACAACCAGAGAATATACCGCAATCCCAGACGGAGTACTGAAGGAAAATGAAAATTGAGCAGAAGTACGTAGGAGGGCGGAGCCAGGCTAAGAGCATGCCTCAATGACAACAGAATGACATTGATTAAGTTAAACAGTTTAAGGAGGAGCTGGGGAGGAGGTGGGTTGCAAACAGTGCCGCCGCTCCCACCACGCCCTGCGCGAAGGGCACCAAGTGCTCAGGGGGAAAGAAAATGAAAAAAAAAAAACACAAGAAAATGCTCTCTCTACCCCAGTTGTATCTGTTCTTTGAATGTGACGTTCCATCTATAACATAGACATATAGAGCGCATTTTCTAACTGACTGTCACTTATACATGCGGCACACGAACAAAGCATTGTGGGCACTGAGCTATAGGATGCTTTGATCTGTGCTCCAGCATTTATAAATGCAGTCAACTCTGTTTGCACTTGTGTGTGTGTGTGTGTAGACTAAGACAGGATCTGACAGTGGCAGTCTGATGTGTGTTAAATAAGAACGTCAGAGTGAAACGGTGAAAGAGCTCTTAGAGGAGAGACTTCTCTGATCATCTGCCAGACTGATCTCTCTCTCTCACACACACACACACACAAACGCATGCTCACTGTCCTGACCCAAATGTATGGCTTCAGTGCAATAATAGCATCTTTCTGACACCTGGCTCACTGTCCCCAGCGCTCAGAGCAGAGAGAGAGAGAGAGAGAGAGAGAGAGAGAGAGAGAGAGAGAGAGAGAGAGAGAGGGAGGACTGAGCCAAAGACACAATGAGAGAACAGACAGATTGTACAGAACAGATTCTCACTCTCAGCCATCCATAAACATGCTGTTTTAAAAACACACTTCATCTAGTTACCTGACATTGTCTACAATTAGAGCAGAAAATAGGGCTTGAAACTTGGAAACACAAAGTTTTGATATTTTTCAACAAGTTGAAAAGAGAAGTGAAAATTAAGTTTTTCATTTTATTTTATTTTTAGTCTATAAAACAGGTTGTGAAGTGTACAAAAAAGTGTAAACAAACACAAAAGGTGATGCACTGTTTCCCTGGAGTCCCTAGGGTTATTATTATTATTATTATTATTGCAAAAATGTTCCATCCTCATGTAGTTTAACTTGAATGAAATAAAAATAAAAAATAAAATTAATAAAAAATAACAAATAACAAAAACTAAATAATTAATAGAAATTAAATAAAAAATAAAAACTGTCTCATTCAAAATCTCTGATACTAAAATAACACTTTTTCAGGAGAATAAAACAATGATTAAAATTCTATTTTTTCTACTTCTAAATTTTACATTTAATTCAATGTGTAACCTGCTGTTTAATTTTTAATAATTTGTAAAATTCATAATTAATGTTTGAGCAAAATTGTTCTTCATCAACTTTTTTTCAGTCTATTATTTTTCCGCTTCAGGAAAATCAAATTATTATTAAATGTCGTCTTTTTTTGTGCATTTTTGCAGTTCAAACCCTTTTGCGATTGTTTTAGAATTGTTTTAAACATTAAATGAATAAAAATAATCAGAAATCAATAACATTCCAATTTAAAACTTCTGATAAAACAAGCACACACACACACACACACACACACACACACACACACACACACACACACACACACACACACACACACACACACGCACATGATGTGTTTTCATGTTTTATGGGGACTTTCAATGGACATAAAGATTTTCATACCATATAAACTGTGTATTCTCTTCCCCTACCCCTAAACCTAGCCTGGCTTCGCCCTCCTACGTACTACTCTAAATGTTCATTTTCCTTCAGTACTCCATCTGGGATTGCAGTATGTTCGCTGGTTAACTCTGACCAAATTTTAACTGGTCCAATCAGCGGACAGAGAGAGTGGCTGAGAACGATGACGTTGATGTTGTGCGCTAGTTTGAGTTGTAGTTCAGTAATGGCGGCGGAGAAAGATGCGAGCGAAGCCGTCCGGTCCGTTGTGGCACCGCTGCCGAATATCCAGAAGTTAAAGCCGCAGCAAGAACAATCTTTGCTGAGTTTTGATGGTGGCCATGATGGTGTGGCCCTCCTCCCCACGGGGTTTGGGAAAAGTTTGATATTCCAGCTCGCTCCATTAGTGATGAAGGAGATGGGGGATGGTTGTTGTTTACAGCCTACATTGTTTCCGGCCGGTTCCCGGAGCATGACATACGCCACGACCAAACGTTAGCGATTGGTTATGGCAGATCCAGAGTGGCTCTGGGCAGATCCAATAGTTTTAAACTTCAACAGAGTACCCGCCTTCAAGGAAGTTAAAGGAACACGCCACTATTTTTGAAAATAGGCTCATTTTCCAACTCCCCTAGAGTTAAACAGTTGAGTTTTACCGTTTTCGAATCCATTCAGCCGATCTCTGGGTCTGGCGGTAGCACTTTTAGCATAGCTTAGCATAGATCATTTAATCTTATTAGACCGTTAGCATCTCGCTCCAAAATTACCAAAGAGTTTCGATATTTTTCCTATTTAAAACTCTTCTGTAGTTACATTGTGTACTACGTCCGACGGAAAATGAAAAGTTGTGATTTTCTAGGCCAATATGGCTAGGAAATATACTCTCATTCTATATAATATAATTGCGCCTGCTGCACCCATGGTAAGTTCCTTGATCATTACGCAGGAATGAGAGTATAGTTCCTAGTAGGGGTGTGACGAGACACTTATCTCATGAGACGAGACGAGATATGAGATTGGGTTCACGAGAACGAGACAAGATTTTTTACATAGTATTTTTTTTTAAATCCTCAATGATGAAATACATGACTAGAAAAATTGTTTGCAGGTGCATTTGAAATGATTAAACTCATCATCTTGTAATGAATGTCATTTCAGTTCTACTTTCTGAGTATGAATTATCATATGCAGTAAAAGACAACAAGCACTGTAAAGGTTTTGGCAAAAACTCAACTGACCGGCTTCTGTCCTGTATGATTGTCTCTTCAGACCTTAGAACTGCACATGAGCTTCTTTTGACCTCCTAACTGAACTCCTTCCCACAAATTGATCATAGATATTAAGTGCAAACAATAACCATAATCAAAGTACTCAATATTCAAAGTGCAAATAAAGACTACATTTATCTTCAAGCATGATACAGAGCTAAGAGATGGTTACAATGGGATAGCTTTTATATTGGGAGATATTCGCGTGCCTCAAGGAGCCGCTTTCAAACAGCGGTAACATTGAAATCGCGTTTGAATGCGCGCTCGCGTTTACTTTCACTTTCAATTTCGCGATCGTGCGTACTCTAGGAATAGGGAGCGGTGGTGCTGAAGGGGCATTTTAAAATATAGACTCACCACGGTCGAGTCCACTAACATGTAACACACACTCGTACTATGCGAGCGCTTCACTAACACACGTAACGCACACTCATAACACACTCAATGTCTTCTCGTCACGTGATCAGTGCTGCGGATGGAATTGAAGCGACTGTTATCCGCCTGAATTAAATAGTTTTTATTCATATAAAAAGCAAAACTAGAGTGGAGGTGTAATGTAAACGTAGTGTTGGCCTATTCTATCCTAACTTCACCCTCACACTCCGTCATGACATTATGACTGTAAAAAAATTGATTATGACACGAGACAGCTTTTCACCTCGACGAGAAATCTCGTCACAGTTTAGTCTCGCGGCACGAGATCTCATCACACCCCTAGTTCATAGCCATGTCGGCCTAGAAAATCGCAACTTTTCAATTTCCGTCGGTCTTAGTACACAATGTAACTACAGAAGGGTCAAGTTTTAAATAGGAAAAATACTGAAACTCTTTGGTCATTTTTGAGTGAGATGCTAACAGGGATGCCTAAACCTACCATCACACAAAACGTTCTGCATTTGTACATTTTCAAAAAATATCACTTAGTATGATTAATAAGCGGTTTTCCTCATGGGGACAAAAAAATGTCCCCACAAGCACAAGGATTTGAGATATTGCCGTCTTTTGTCCCCATAATGTAGGGTTTACCAGGACCACACACACACACAAACAATTAAAGGCCTGTACACACCGGGACGAACATCACACGTTTATCGCCAGGGTTTTTCGTTTCGTTTTTCGGTGCGTCTTGAGCGTTCACACCCAAGCGATTTTCACTGGCGATGTGCCGAGTGAACGTGCACATTCAGTAGATGCGCTCCCGGTACACAAGCTGGTGCTGCGGCACTTTACACTTCTGACACTCGCTTGTCACACAGAAGAAGAAGAGAGAGAGTATTTACATGCTTGCCAAAACCATACACACACTTTTTGCTAACTGGCAAGCAGCATTAGCAGCTCATCTTCTTTGTCTACTTACTACTACTTCTTTGTCGTATCAATGTGTGCTCGGCAAGAGCGTTTTGTGCTTGAGCGCCACCAAGTCGTGTTTTAATGTAACTTCAGCATCTCCAGGCACGTGAACAAAAGCGCCGATCTCATTGGTCGGCCAGTTTTTAACGAACCCGAGGCGTTTTTAAAAATTGTTTCGCTTTTAAACCTGCCGTTTTGCGCGTCGGTGTGCACACTCACATTGGTGCCCTTTGTTTAGTCACAAGGCATTAAACGTCGGCGATAAACGCGTGTGAAAATCGTCCCGGTGTGAACAGGCCTTAAGAGTAGGTAACAGGGTTGATTTTGCATGCATCTCTTAGAAGTTGCGAGCTATTTTGGCATAAAATACGAAATAATATACAATAAGCATATTATATTTCATCATTTGTACTGAAAATTTGTATCATTATAACTGAAAATATAAACAAATGATTAATGCAGCACGTGTATATAATGCCTGTTGTTCCAGTAGCTCAATTAGTACAGAATGGCACTAGCATCGCCAAGGTCGCCGGATCTTTCTCCATCACTCGAGACGGTGAGCTAATCTGGCCTCTCATGATGCTGAGAGCTGACCGTTCACACTTACTGTCCACACACACCACCACAGCAAACCCTGCTGAATTCACACGCACTAAAAAAAAAACTGAAACCGCTCTGTTGCCAACGGCTTACAGCGAGATCAACTCTAGCATTCAACACACACTGCTGATACACGGCCCCTAAACCCCCAAACAAAAGAGAGGAAGGCCGAATAAAACGGTAGAGGAGATATAGAGAGGGGATATATTGATTTTTCTGTAAGTGAAGTAGGACAGGTAGGTTGCGAGGTGTCCCTCAGGTCCAGAGCGTGTAAAAACCTGTCTGTGTTTTTATGTGCCGTCGTTGGTATATGTGTGTGTGCTGGAGCCAACGGTTCATTAACACCAACTCCAATAAAGCCTTTATCTGCGGCTCGCAGACGCAGCTCTGACCAGCTCATCACTTTCAGCAAAACGGACACACAAACTGGTACTGTAAAAGCTGGTATGGTTAGAAGATAAGGGTCAAGCTCTCCAAACTTATGAACGATGATTATGATGAAATCATTAGCCAATATGTTCTCACTAGCAAAAACGTATCAGATGAAATGAGAAAATATTGTTTGCCCATCACAGGATGTTACCTACTACCAAATTCAATTCATTTTGAAAGTCTTGAACCCTAACACAATTATCTTATTTTAAAGGTTCCTAATTTTGTTTCAGAGTCCCCTATAATACGTTTACACGCATCCAAGGTCAAAAAGCATTTTAATTTTCTCATAATATTAATTTGAGGCATCAGCTTATTTCTCAGAGAGTCTGAAATGGTTCTTTCGCAGATTCAGGGTGTGTCTCAATCAGCTCCCCAGCTCAGTAGTCAGGGCACTGATCAGGGAGTCGGCCATTTTAAGGCCTGTCTCAATCGCAGAATCGTTCCAGTGTTCACTCCCTAAAAAGTCCCACAATCCACCGCAAAACCCAGGGTGCATCGATGCTCACTATGCCCCCTTAACGTAAGTTCTGAAGTGCAAAACTTAAAGGAATGCACCGACTTTTTGGGACTTTAGTTTATTCACCGTATCCCCCAGAGTAAGATAAGTCCATACACACCATTCTCATCTCTGTGCATGCCATAACTCTGTCTGACACACCCACCGCTAGCCTAGCTTAGCACAAAGACTAAATGGCTCCAGCTAGCCTACTGCTAAATAAGTGACAAAATAAAGGATGCATATGTGTAGCCTTCGCGCTCTTCGCGTTCTTCGCGCTCTCAAATCACCCACAATCCTATGCGTGCAGCTTTGCTATCTTGTTAAAAAAATACAAAATATCGGACGTTGGCGGAGTCAGATGCGTTAACGGGGCAATATGCTTTCAAGTGTAAGTATTTACGTTACCAAACATTTGTTATAACGTAAAGTTTAACGTTTAAATGCCAGTACAAATGACTACCGTATTGATATGATACAAATTACGTTATTGATGGCTAACGGACCTTTTCACTGATGTAATGACGCAATGACGTGCACTTGCTAGCCTGTTCCATTTAAGTGTTCTCCGAATGCTAAAGAGGAGCCTCGCCTAGCCTCTGAAGGAAGTGACTTGGAAGGACCAGTCCTGCAGAGGAAGTATCCTTGACATTGAGAAACACCTTTAAGGCCTGTTCACACCGGGACGATTTTCGCACGCGTTTATCGCCGACGTTTAACGCCTCGGGACTAAACAATGGGCGCCAATGTGAGTGTTCACACCGACGCGCAAAACGCCAGGCGTAAAAGCGTCATTTTTAAAAAAAACGCCTCGGGTTCGTTTTTTTATTTTGACGCGGCGCGTAAAAAACTGTCCGACCAATGAGATCGGCGCTTTTGTTCACGTGCCTGGAGCTGCTGAAGTGACAGTAAAACACGACTTGGTGGCGCTCAAGCACAAAACGGTCTGGCCGAGCACACATTGATACGACGAAGAAGTAGTAAGTAGACAAAGAAGAAGATGGGCTGCTAATGCTGCTTGCCAGTTAGCAAAAAGTGTGTGAATGGTTTTGTCCATATACATAATATGTCTATGGTTTTGGCAAGCACGTAAATACTGTCTCTCTTCTCCTTCTGTGTGACAAGCGAGTGTCAGAGGCTTAAAGTGCCGCAGCACCATCTTGTGTACCGGGAACGCATCGACTGAATGTGCACGCTCACTCGGCGCAGCGCCAGTGAAAATCGCTTGGGTGTGAACACTCAAGACGGCACGAAAAACGCTGGCGATAAGCGCGCGCGATATTCGTCCCGGTGTGTACAGGCCTTTAGTGTGTAGATCATTATATCCTTTCTGTTTCCGTGGTTTCTTAGCATGCTTTCGTTTGTTGCTATGGTTACTCATTGTTTCATTGATTTGATTCACCTGCTCCTTGGTTTCTCTGTGCATTTATAGCCCTCAGTGTTGTTAGTTGTCTGTTCTCCTCTATGTGTAGTTGGATGTGATTCTCTCTGTTCTCCTGCGTGTTTTTTTGGTTTTGGTTTATTGTTAAAGTCCCACTGAAGTGCCTTGAAACGCACAACATTATTCAATGAGTTGACGTAATTTCCACTGAAACAGGAAGACAGGGCGGGACATATCAAACAGCTCCTCCCCCTTTTTAAAATAGCCAATAGCGTTTAGTTTATATTTTTTTAACCCTTAAATGCATGAATGTTTGGCCAATTATTATTACATATTCAGGTCTTTATCGACCCGGATCTATATCTAACCCAGACTGATTTCTGTCTGTCGTGATAATATAAAACTCTCGTGATATTAGAGTAACAATTACAGAAGAAAGTAAAGCATATTTTGTTACCTTTTGGCCATATGGAAAGCATATTTACACTGTCTGATCGTTCCCTATCCCCTATATAGTGCACTATGTGCCATTCACCATGTTGAAAACAGTAAATGTCTAAACAAATGACCGATTTCAGCTGCAGCTTCAGCGTCTATTTATAATGTAGGGGGCGGGGCTTCAGATTCTAGAGAGCACTTGATTGGACAGAAAATCAGCTGAGAAGCTGAAGTGCAGTGATGTCATCAAACTCATTGATCCATACCGGCGGAAGTGAGAGACTATACATTTTGAATGCTTATTTCTTCCAAATGAGGATTTTGTCCTTGTTTTGGAGCAACACAAGCTTATAGATAACAGAAGACTAAGACTAACATATTAAAAGACAAGAAACTTATATTTGATTTCAAGGGAACTTAATAAAGTGACTGCTGCGTATAGATCCAGCCTCACAACTCTCCTTGCAACTAACTGTGACACTGCCCACCAAAGTTTTTTGTTTTGTCATTCAGAAAATCCTGCTGTGTGTGTTTTTGCAGATATCAGAACTATTTTTTTATTTGTTTGGATGAAGACTGAAACTATCGACGTAATTAATTTAATTAATTCTCAGGCCTCCTTAGTCTAATGCCCATCTACAGCTCAAAACCATGTCATGTTGTCCATAAAAACAGCTTAAACTTCACCAATGTGGTATATTGGATTGCATTAGCATTTGTACATAAAGTGTGGTTTTGTTCGTTTTTGTTTCTTTTTTGATTTTGAAAAGTATTAAAAATTTAAGTTCAACTTGTTTCGCCAATCTTTAGCGACCCGAATAAATATTTAACACGGATGGATCTCAACATGTCGAGATAATATAACACTCACGTGATATTAGAGTAACAAATACAGAATATTAAAATAAAGCATATTTTGTTACTTTTTGAGGCTTGGAAGGATTCAGTTTGAGCAGATGTTTGATACTATCATCACTGTCATCATCAGAACTAATTTCCCAGTACATTCAACATCTGGCTCATATTCACCATCTCGAACATATTCTCAAAACTATCATTTTCAACATGTTCACTAGATCTGCCATCAGTGACAGAGACACTAATATTTGATCGTGTTTTGTACGTTGCTGAGCCATTTCAAGTGTTGCTAATGATTCTTCCTATTCTTTTGTTTTCTGCCTGCAGTAACTATGAGTGAAGTGTCACTTCATCATTGTGTTTCAGACGCTGCCACTTTGTGGAATAAAGGTGAATTGCACTTCTTCAGTCATCAAAGATTCAATTATTGTTGTGCAGAAAAAATATACTTACACTGTTACACACCTCGGGTCATTAGCGATTAATTTGTATAAAAATGAATGTGAAAACAAGCATTCTTTTATAATTTTATAGATTTTTTCCCTTTTTCTTGTTATTTTGTTAATAAAGAATTGATTGAGGAACACTAAGACGGTTGATGTTGAACTTGAACGAATGAGGTGGAGGGTAGTGAATGACGTCACAATTCACTAAAGACCCGAGGTATGCATTTAAGGGTTAAACTAAGACTAAAAGTGTTGTTGGAAGCTTAGTGGTGGTGATGTTAAAGCAATGCGACTGTAATGTAGTTTAGCCTACCTTTAGCATTTTACTTCTGGCAATTATATTTACGCTTCAAAATGTTGATTTTATTTATTTATTTATGATTTAATGCCATATCAGCAACAATGGCTATATTCATGGCAATCAGCAGTATCACTTCAATACATTGTTTACAATAATTTAACAATTTTGTCTTAAAACGATCAATATACAAAATCACGCATTTATACCAATATTCAAAATTTTGATAATAATAATCCAAAAGCCAGTGGAAAAATCATATTGGCTTTCTGTCGAGGAAACCTGGGTGATGCTAACTCATGGGCTGGCTTCAGACTGTAAAAAAATATGGACGTAGTGTCCGTGACGTGACCCACAGGTTTCTGAAGAAGTTTTGACGTGTAAAGTCGGCAGTTGCCATCTTGGCAGCACGTCATCGCTCGTCATTCCCGGATAACTGAAAATGGGCAAAGAGGCGAGACGCGGGTGGAGCTGAGGTGATGACTAACATACAGCAGACAAACGGCAATCCACCTGTCACTCAAAGTGGCCACGCCCTTAATTATGCAGAACTTTAAGGCTTTATATAATGTAAACAAATTAGTTATAAAGAAAATTCACCCCCCTCACAGTTGTCATGAAGGGCAAAATTAGCCGTATAGACCAAAACCACAATTTGTACCAGACTGTAAACATGTTTTTTTCTGCTGTAAAGTTGGGCATTTTAACATGAGCTCAATAAAATTCTGCTCCCTTCTGGAGCCTGTCCCTAGTGGCCAGTCGATGAATTGCAGTTTAAGTCACTTCCGTATTGGCTTTAAGAGAAATTGAGGGAGGTTGCCACTTGGTTGGCCAACAAGTCTAAAGTTTTTTGCAAAAACGTATGAGTGAGGAAGTGTTTCAACTTTAGAAAATACTGTTTGCCCACCACAAGGTGTTTTGTTTTGCAATCCTGTTACCAAGATTGTGTCTTAAAGCTACACTATGTAACTTTTCCGTCCGCTAGAGGTCGCCTGTTCAAAACAAAGGCGTAGTTTGATGACGCCACGTTTGAGCGCAGAATCTTGGGACATGTGGTCTTTACCTCAAAGCCGGTGGAAAAGAGTCAGGATGGGCAGAAATCATGTTCATAGATGCGATTATTAACATTACCGTAGTCTGAAGCAGAGCAGGACCGAGTGTTGTGGAGCTGAGGAACCGCTGGAGCGATTGAAGAGCGGGACTGTTATTATGGCATAGTCGCCGGCGGGACTTTTATTATTACACGGTCGCCGGCGCCACTACCGCTTTTCCAGTGATGAGTATGAGGTAATGCAACTCTGTTTATCGTATTAGACACATCTGAGTGTGTTGAAAAGGAAGTTATGATGTTTGCTCAGCGGCTGCTATGACACTTGTTCACACTGCAGTGAGAGTAAAGCGTTTCTGCTAAATAAAACCGAAGCTAACGCAGATATGACGCAATCCACAGGCGACTCCCTCACACGCGTAGCTCACACGTCCCGGTTCCAAGGTTAAAATAGAAATTTCTCACGATTTACAAATAGTTGGAAACATTTGGGATATTCTCAATAGGACTCAACTGAACAAAATATCACTGGCCTAGTGGTTTTTGGATATTTTACTGCAAAAATCTTACATAGTTCACCTTCAAATCCAAGCTTTATGTGTTTTGTTGGCGATCAACACTACGTGTTTGCTTGTTTGGAATCAACTTAATTAATAATATGAATTCTCAAGCAAATGTAGCCTGGTCTAATGCTCATCTACAGCTCAAAACTACTGTCCATGACCATAGAAGGATTTGAGGCGGCACTCTGTGACGCAGGTCAACGGCTGCACCTTTGACAGAGACAGACAGAAGCAGCGATACAGGGCTTTCCTCCCCCTGGAATGATGATGTTTGTGTTTGCAAACATGTAATCAGTCAGTGCTAATGGCAGCTGAACTGCACCCTAATCTTTAATCGACTGGCTAATTAGAAAACATCATGCAAATTGTGTGGTAATTACATCTTAATCGTGCCGTGATTGGACGAGTGGAGTATGCAAGCGATAGAGGGCAAGGATGACAAAACAGTTGTCTCACACAGGAATGCCATCCTAAACTGGGATATACTCGTTTGTAAAGGTTTGTACAAATACAGATCACAGTCATTTCAGGCTGACTGTTGTGAGTATCGCATGAGACTGTATTGTTTGATAGAGTTCATACTTTATAATTACTGGCAACACAACGCGTACTAAAGGTGAAGTGTGTAATTTCTACACTCTTAGAAGAAAAGTTCTATATATGACAGGAATAAAAGCGAGGCTGTGAGGGATACACTTACTGTGTCTTCAATGCCATCCGCTGTGAAAAGCTGTATAAAGCTCCTAGATCGCTTATAACTTTCCACAGCTCATGTTGCCTGGAGTTTTTGGTGTACTGACATATTTTTTTGCAGAGTTTCGTCAGCAAAACAATCCAAAAACACATTAAATAACAGTACAATCCACTGAAGAGGTGTACGTCTATCCCTCACAGCCTCGCTGTCATTCAAAGATCCTCAACAAATGTGGCGCAGCTGTGAATAATATTAAAAGAACGTTAAAGGCCCCAATATACTCACAACAAAGTTCTTTTTCATCCTTTGCTTAGGGGTAAAAATAAGTTCAAAATAATTGAGCAGCGATATACTGTTCCCATTCAGTCGGTCACGTTCGACGTACGTCGGACGTACCGACGAATTGGGATCACTTCTGGGAGCCCCTATCAGCTTCGAGCTATCTAGAACCGGCCAATGGACAATTGGCGTGCGAGATTTGCATCTCGCGCCCCGCCCCGCGCCGCGGGTATAAACAGGAAGCGAGAGCGAATGCACGCTGTCATTCACTTCGGAGCCACACAGGCATATGAAGAGGACTCACTCATCTGTTAGACGAGTATTTTCGCTGCTACAGCAAGAGAACTAAAACTAGAAGACCGGAGAGAACCAGAGGAGGACGCGTGTTGGAGAAAACGGCACCTTTCAGCGGGACCGTGCTGACTCATCCAGCTGCTGAGAGAGCAGAGAAAACTGCTGTTTTCACAGCAACAAATTTCTGTTGGTCTGGTTGGGCGTTTTCCCTGTTTGAGTACAGGCACGGGCTGCACACAATCCCGTGCGCTGTCGCGTTTCCCCCTGAGTGCTTCAGCACAGAGCGTTTCCTCACAAAAAGAGTTCACGGGTGACGTGCCGTCCTTTTCAGGATGTCTTACCACCCGTGCGTTTCTGGATGCGGTCGTTCCCTGTCCCCTGCTGACGGTCACAATCGCTGTCTCACGTGTTTGGACACACAGCACGCTGAGGCGGCGTTTGTGGATGGTTCATGTTCCCACTGCCCCTAACCCGGGCGGACCTGCTTCTTTGGATGGCCAGGGTGATCTGAGGATCACGTTTAGGGCAAACCCGCGGAGTGAATCTCCGCAGGCCCCTATTCCCTCTGCTCCGCAGCCGGTAGAGCCTCCAGGAGAACCCGCTGGACCCTCCCACGGGAGACCAGTGGTGACTTTTGGAGCTCCAGCGGACGAACAGATGTCAATCGCTGCATCGGAGGGGGAGTTTCAGTCCTCGGGGGATGAAGGGTCAGTCGTACTGCCTCCCTCTGGGAGAGTGGCAACGGCTGCCCCGGACCCTGAGATGGCTGCTATGCTTGCCCGGGCCGCCGAAAGGGTTGGGCTCGAGTGGAACCCTCCACCGTGTCCCGAACCCTCTAGGTTGGACGATTGGTTCCTCGGGGTGGGTCGCGCTGGTTCTCAGCGTCCCGCCCCGACACCTTTCTTCCCGGAGGTGCATGAGGAGCTCACGAGGTCGTGGACGGCACCTTTTTCTGCCAGAAACCGGCCGAGTGACTCCTCCCCCCTCACTACCCTCGACGGCGGGCCAGCCAAGGGTTACGTGGGGATCCCGCCAGTGGAGCGCGCTGTCGCGATGCAACTGTGTCCGGCGACCGCCTCTAACTGGCGCGGTGACCCACGTCTCCCGTCCCGGGCCTGTAAGTTCTCTTCTGGTCTGACCGGGAAGGCTTACAAGGCCTGCGGACAGGCTGCGTCCGCCTTGCATGGCATGGCGTTGCTTCAGGTCCACCAGGCCCAAGCACTCCTTGACATGCACGAGGGTAGGCCTGACCCAGAGCTCCTCCGGGAGCTCCGGACGGCGACGGACCTCGCCCTCCGGGCGACGAAAGTCACCGCCCGTGCCATCGGTCAGGCGATGTCCACGCTTGTGGTCCAGGAGCGTCATCTCTGGCTGAACCTGGCTGACATGAGGGAGACCGATAAATATCGGTTCCTGGACTCCCCCATCTCGTCAGCTGGGTTATTCGGCGACGCGGTCGAGAGCTTTGCCCAGCAGTTCTCGGCCGCCCAGAAGCAGACGGAGGCGATTAAACACATCCTGCCCCGGCAGCCCGCTGCTGCCTCCACCCCGCCGCCGGCGGCAGCGCCTCCGACTACTCGTCGCCGAGGACGTCCACCCGCCGCCGCCTCCGCCCCCGCCCCCGCCAAGGCGCCGCAGCAGCCTTCCACCAGCCGTCGGCGTGGGGCCGGCCGTGGGAAGGACGTCCAGCCCGCTCAGGCCGCCGCCAAGCCAGGTGGCAAGCGTCGTCGCAAGCGGCCCTGAGACGGGCCACCCAGAGATGGAGGAAACTGCTCTGAGGGAGATGGCTGCAGCACCACTCCTTCCCGAGGAGGAGGGCCGGGGGAAAATCTTTTGTTTGTCTGTTCCGCCGCTGGCCCCAGTGCCAGCGGCACCCAAAACTTCAATAAAAGAGCAGTTTCCAATATCTCTGGGTGCCAAGAGAGCGCGCTTGGCGGTCGATTCCATGCCTCGCCACCCTCAAGTACCTCTCCCTTCGCCAGCAGGGGACGCCGGCTGTCGGGACGCACACAAGCGTCCCCTCCGCGGATGCAGGTAAGTGTTGCACAGCACACTCAGATCCCGCTTCGGGCCGCTCCCATGCCGTCCGAGCCGGATCCCTGCGTTCCGCCTCGCTGCCCCGCTGCGGGTACGTCTGTGGTGCCGATGGTCCCCCTTGCTCGGAGTCTGGGAGCCTGGGAGCCTGGCTAGCGCTTCCCAGCCCGTCTCGGTGGCTCCTCCGTACCATCAGACTCGGCTATGCGATTCAGTTCGCCCGGCGTCCCCCCAAGTTCAGGGGCGTTCACTTCACGACTGTAGTGGAGGCGAACGCCCCCGTGCTCAGGGCGGAGATCGCTGTCCTACTGGCGAAGGACGCGATAGAGCCGGTCCCTCAAGCCGATATGAGGTCCGGGTTCTACAGCCCGTACTTCATTGTACCCAAGAAAGGCGGCGGGTTACGACCGATCTTGGACCTGCGATTCCTGAACCGGTCCCTTCACAGGCTGCCGTTCACGATGTTAACGCAGAAGCGCATCTTCAGGTGCATCCGTCCCCGAGATTGGTTTGCAGCGATCGACCTGAAGGACGCGTACTTTCATGTCTCGATTCTCCCTCGACACCGGCCCTTTCTGCGCTTCGCGTTCGAGGGACGGGCATATCAGTACCGCGTCTTACCCTTCGGCCTGTCCCTGTCGCCCTGCGTCTTTACGAAGGTGGCGGAGGCGGCCATTGCTCCCATGAGAGAGCATGGCGTTCGCATCCTCAACTACCTCGACGACTGGCTGATCCTTGCCCAGTCGCGGGAGCAGTTGTGCGAACACAGGGACAAGGTGCTCAGTCACCTCAGCCAGTTGGGACTTTGGGTCAACTGGGAGAAGAGCAAACTCTGTCCCACACAGAGGATCTCTTTTCTCGGTATGGAGATAGACTCGGTCGCCATGACAGCGCGCCTCACCGAGGAGCGCGTCCAGTCAGTGTTGAACTGCTTGAATTCGTTCAAAGGCAGGACAGCGGTACCACTGAAACATTTTCAGAGGCTCCTGGGGCATATGGCATCCGCAGCCGCAGTAACGCCGCTCGGATTGCTTCATATGAGACCGCTTCAACGCTGGCTACACGATCGATTCCCGAGATGGGCGTGGCACAGCGGTTCCCTCCGTGTCCAAGTGACTCAGAGGTGCCGCCAAACCTTCGGCCCGTGGTCGGACCCTTTGTTTCTCCGGGCGGGAGTCCCCCTAGAACAGGTGTCCAGGCACTCCGTTGTCTCCACGGATGCCTCATCCACGGGTTGGGGTGCCACGTACAACGGGCTTGCAGCTTCGGGTCTGTGGACGGGGCCTCAGCTGCAATGGCATATCAATTGCCTCGAGTTGTTAGCAGTTCGTCTTGCACTCAGCCGCTTCAAAGTACCGCTCAGAGGCAAGCACGTTCTGGTCCGGACGGACAACACTGCGGCCGTAGCGTACATCAACAAACAGGGTGGTCTACGCTCCCGTCGCATGTCGCAACTCGCCCGCCATCTCCTCTTATGGAGTCAGAAGCATCTGAGGTCGCTTTGTGCTGTTCACATTCCGGGCCTGCTCAATCGTGCGGCCGACGAGCTGTCACGTCAGCAGGAACTTCCGGGAGAATGGCGACTCCATCCCCAGGCGGTCCAGCTAATCTGGAGTCGTTTCGGGGCCGCACAGGTAGACCTGTTTGCCTCCCCAGAGACGACCCACTGTCAGTGGTTTTATTCCTTGACCGAGGGGACCCTCGGGTCGGATGCCCTGGCCCACAGCTGGCCCCGGGAAGAACGCAAGTATGCGTTTCCCCCAGTGAGCCTTCTTGCGCAGACACTGTGCAAAGTCAGGGAGGACGAGGAGCAGGTCCTGTTGGTCGCTCCGTATTGGCCCAACCGGACTTGGTTCCCAGAACTAGTGCTCCTTGCGACAGCACCTCCCTGGCCCATTCCTCTGAGACAGGACCTCCTGACTCAGAGACGGGGCACCCTATGGCACCCGCGTCCAGACCTCTGGAAACTCCATGTCTGGTCCCTGGACGGGACGCGGAGGTTCTAGGTGACCTACCAGAAGCGGTAGTTGACACCATCACTTCCGCTAGAGCCCCCTCTAGAGGCGCCTCTATGCGTTGAAGTGGAACCTGTTCGTCGATTGGTGCTCTTCTCGCCGAGAAGACCCCCGAAGATGTTCGATCGCTTCTGTGCTTACCTTTCTACAGGATGGGTTGGAGCGAAGGCTGTCTCCCTCCACCCTCAAGGTCTATGTCGCCGCTATCGCCGCTAATCATGAGCTCGTAGATGGAAAATCTCTAGGTAAGCACGATCTGATCGTCAGGTTCCTTAGGGGAGCGAGGAGATTAAATCCACCTCGTCCTCCCTCTATACCCTCTTGGGACTTAGCTCTGGTGCTTACTGCACTACAGAGAGAACCCTTTGAGCCTCTGCAGTCAGCTGAGTTGAAAATCCTGTCGTTAAAGACTATACTCCTGATTGCGTTGGCCTCCATCAAGAGGGTAGGGGACCTGCAGGCATTTTCGGTCAACGAATCATGCCTGGAATTCGGGCCCGGTAACTCTCATGTGATCATGAGACCCCGGCCTGGATACATGCCCAAGGTTCCCACTACTCCCTTCCGGGACCAAGTGGTGAGCCTGCAAGAGCTGCCTTCGGAGGAGGCAGACCCAGCCCTAGCTTTTCTCTGTCCCGTCCGTGCTCTCCGGACTTACGTGGACAGAACGCAAAGCTTCAGGACCTCAGAGCAGCTCTTCGTCTGTTACGGAGGACAGCAGAAGGGAAAGGCTGTCTCCAAGCAGAGGATGGCCCACTGGATAGTGGACGCCATCGTCTTGGCTTATCAGTCCCAAGACGTGCCCTGCCCGCTCGGGTTAAGAGCCCACTCCACTAGGGGTGTTGCCTCTTCCTGGGCGCTGGCTCGTGGCGCCTCGCTGACAGATATTTGTAGAGCTGCGGGCTGGGCGACACCTAACACGTTCGCTAGATTCTATAGCCTCCGTGTAGAGCCGGTCTCTTCCTGTGTGCTCACTTCCCATAATCAGTAACACCGAAGTGCCCGTTCTAGTGTCGGCTTGCTGCGCCATTCCCTCCCCTATGGTAGACGGATGCGTGCGCTTATTCTGCTCCAGTCGAGTTCCCCGGATCGGCGAACCCTGTTGAGTCCTCCGCAACCCGCGGCAGTCGGACGTGGCGGAGCGTTCGACGCCAGGTCTAACACTCGTATGCATTGGTGGAACTTGTGTTAGGCTGGGTTCCGTATGTAGTGACCCCCACGGCGGTCCCATATGTGTATTCTTCCACGGTACGGCTCCCTACGGCGAGCCCGTGTCTTTCCCTCGGCAGAGTTCCTCTGCCGTCCCAGGTTCGTGTTGTCTCCCTCCTAATTGGCCGGGGCCACCCCTGGGACTTCCGTATGTTGTGCTGCCCACGGCCAGCCCATACGTGTATTCTCCACATGTTAACTCCCTCTGGGCATGATGTGGCTTCCGCAGCTGCCTTCACAGGCACGCTTTCCCAGCATTATCCAATACAGTCAGCGGAATGGGTCTTGCGGAACAGCAGCTTTGACTCTCCCTGCGTGAACCTACCCGCCCGCATCAGATCGGGGTCTGTGGGGCTCATCGCTGGGCGCTGGAAGTGGTAGTAACTATGGCGTTTTCCATAGGGGATCCCAATTCGTCGGTACGTCCGACGTACGTCGAACGTGACCGATTGAATGGGAACGTCTCGGTTACGTATGGTAACCCTCGTTCCCTGAAGGAGGGAACGGAGACGTACGTCCCGTCGCCACAGTTGCTGTACCATCACTGCAGGTTGAGCCATTACGTGTGGCTCCTCAGTGAAAAACAGCGTGCATTCGCTCTCGCTTCCTGTTTATACCCGCGGGGCGGGGCGCGAGATGCAAATCTCGCACGCCAATTGTCCATTGGCCGGTTCTAGATAGCTCGAAGCTGATAGGGGCTCCCAGAAGTGATCCCAATTCGTCGGTACGTCCGACGTACGTCTCCGTTCCCTCCTTCAGGGAACGAGGGTTACCATACGTAACCGAGACGTTATTGAATATCCGACGCCGTCCACACTGCTGAGAGAGACGTTTAGATGAATATGTAAATACACTATATTGCCAAAAGTATTGGGAACACCCCTCCAAATCATCCAATCACTTGCAGCGAGACGCTTCTACAAACATTTGTGAAACAATGGGTCGCTCTCAGGAGCTCAGGGAACTCAAGCGTGTATATCTAATAAGTCCATTTGTGAAATTTCCTCTCTACTAAATATTCCACAGTCAACTGTTAGTGGTATTATAATAAAGTGGAAGCAATTGGGCAGAACAGCAACTCAGCCACGAAGTGGTAGGTCATGTAAAATCACGGAGCGGGGTCAGCACATGCTGAGGTGCACAGTGCCTGGAGTCAATAGCTATAGACCTCCAAATGGCCTTCAGATGAGCTCAAGAGCAGTCTGTAGAGAGCTTCATGGAATGGTTTTCCATGGCCGAGCTGCTCATCCATGCCTTCATCACCAAGTGCAATGCAAAGCGTGGGATGCAGTGGGGTAAAGCACGCCGCCACTGGACTCTAGAGCAGTGGAGACGTGTTCTCTGGAGTGACCAATCACGCTTCTCTGTCTGGCAATCCCATGGACGAGTCTGGGTTTGGAGGTTGCCAGGAGAACGATGCTTGCCTGACTGCATTGTGCCAAGTGTAAAGTTTGGTGGAGGGGGGATTATGGGGTGGGGGGATGTTTTTCAGGGGTTGGGCCTGGCCCCTTTAGTTCCAGTGAAGGGGGTTGGGGGTTCAACCTACAAACGGCTTACTGACAGTTGTCTCTGCAAATGATAGTAAAAGCTGTTTTGATGTCAGTGAATTGGTGTTCAGAAGATCTTACCCCACAGCCGAGTCCATTTCCCAACTCACAGCAGACTCTCCTCCCATCATCCACAGGAAGCAGCCCGGCACCACATCCTGGAGCGGGACACAGAACTCCACCCATCTGAAGAACACACTCCTCCGCTGCATATTGCTGGTAGCGCTCATACTGGAAAACAGAGATGGACTGAGACTAAAAAACAACTCAGCAATGCTAAAAAGAGATAGTTGATCCTAAAAGGACTCAACCTCATGTCATTCCAAACCTGTATGACTATCTTTCTTCTGCAGGAATAAAAGAAGAAGCAACCAAACAACTCTTTGACTTCCATTTTATGGACACATTTTCTTTTTCATAATTTCTTAAAATATATATTTTTATGATCCACAGAAGAAAGAATATCATACCAATTTGTAATAACATGAGGGTGAGTAAATGGTGTCAGAATTAGTATTTTAGATTGAACTATGTAAGTGTGTTAAAGATTCTTGCAAAAAAGTCAATCACAGGTTCAAACACTGAATGATTATACACTTTTGAATAAAATAAGTCATAAGACGCCTTTAATTTGTGTTTCACTGAAATTCATCATTAACCCCGTAAGACCTGACATATAAAATAATAGTCAGTAAAAATCAGTTTTTAAATGGAAGTTTATTCAATTAAAAAAAAGTTTGCATTTGTTTTTTGTTGAGTATCATATTTGATACATCAGGAATTTATGGCACCTACTATAATATAATATAGGAGAATATGGAGCTGATACGCAAGATAAAAAACACCTGAATTTTATTTAGAAACAAACATAAGCAAAAATATGCAATTTGGTGCAGTTGATTATATTTATATGGACAAAAAGTAAAATGAAATTCTGATGTAATCACTGAGATCTTTAACAGTCCAGCAGACTTCTTACATAATATGCATATAAATATCACTTTATATCTCTTAACAATGTCTTACTAAGATGATATTTAAATGTTTGTAATTTAAAAAAAAAAAGCTCTGTAGTTTTAAAACATATACAAAGATCAGGCATAACATAATGTCCACCTTCCTAATATTGTGTTGGTCCCACTTTTGCTGCCAAAACAGCCCTGACCCGTCGAGGCATGGACTCCACTAGACCCCTGAAGGTGTGCTGTGGTATCTGGCACCAAGATGTTAGCAACAGATCCTTTAAGCCCTGTAAGTTGCGAGATGGGGGCTCCATGGATCGGACTTGTTTGTTCAGCTCATCCCACAGATGCTCGATTGGATTGAGATCTGGGCAATTTGGAGGCCAAGTCAACACCTCAAACTCGTTGTTGTGCTCCTCAAACCATTCCTGAACCATTTTTGCTTTGTGTCAGGCACATTATCTGCTGAAAGAGCCACAGCCACCAGGGAATACTGTTTCCATGAAAGGATGTACATAGTCTGCAGCAATGCTTAGGTAGGTGGTACGTGTCAAAGTAACATCCACATAGATGACAGGACCCAAGGTTTCCCAGCAGAACATTGCCCAAAGCATCACTGCCTCCACTGGACACACGTCCTCTTCCAGGCAGATTCGTAACATCTTTAGTTGATTGAACTTCTGAATTATTGCCCTGATGGTGGAAATGGGGATTTTCAATGCTTTAGCTGTTTTCTTACATACACTTTCTATTTTGTGAAGCTCAACAATCGTTTGCTGCACATCAGAACTATATTCTGTGGTTTTACTCATTGTGATGAATGATTAAGGGAATTTGGTCTTTGTGTTTCCTCATATTTATGCTCCTGTGAAACAGGAAGTCATGGCTGGACAATTTCATATTCATAGTCAACCCGGTGTGCTAAAAAAAAAAGTAAATATTAATGGGAATATATTCAGAGATATTTTACTCATACCCCTTTTCCACCAAGGCAGAGCTAGAGCTAGATCGGAGCCAGAGCGTAGTTTCAAATCGGTTCTTTGTGTTTCCACACCCAAAGCCCCAGCTCCGAGCCAGGAAAAGTGGTTCTTAAGTAGCACCAAGACATTGCTGGGCTAGAAGTAAGAACCGATTACGTCAGGCGCTGGGGGCGGGGTCAACAAGACGAACACAAACTGGAGATCCGCCATTGTTGAAATAGCAGCTAATGGAGCTAACAGCTGCTGCTCGTTTGTAATCTCCGTCTATACAAATCACGGCGAACTGCATGAATGCGTTGGATTCGCTGTGTTTTCGTTGTGTTTTGATGCGATGTAGGATCGTAAAGCCATGAGCATCAATAGTAACGCAACGTTTGCTTTGTTGATGGAATGCTTGTTCGCAGCGGTGCTGTGCAGACCGATCGCGGTATGACAACAAGTCCAGCGAGAGCATACGACTCCCTATGCTTTTGATTCAGTCATGCGTTTTTTTATATATTTCATACGTGGATCGGTCTACGCAGTGACGATGCATCTCGAACAAGCCTGGTGTGTTTATGTTTCCCGCAAGCCTGGTGTGTGTGTGTGTTTCCCGCTGCCCAGGGTTGCCAGGTTTTCACAACAATACCCGCCCAATTGCTACTCAAAACAAGCCCAATCGCGTTCCAGCGGGGGGGGGGGGGGGATTCCCCAGTAAAAATCACATTTGGGGGTAAAATATGTGTTTTTTGGCATGGTTGCTTACTAAAATTCGCATTCCCGGGGCTAAATATCACATAATTGGGGTCACTTCAACCCGCGGCAAAACCACAGACTTGGCAACACTGCCGCTGCCTCGCTAGCGTTGCTGAGAATGATCAGACGTATACAGTGACGTAAGACATGGCTCTGTTGTGGCTCTCAGCCCGTGGAAAAGCAAACGGTTCTTAGAAGGCTCCTCAGTCGAACCAACTATGAACTGGGACTAGCTCTGGCTCTGAATTAGCTCTAGCACTGCCTTGGTGGAAAAGCGGTATCACAACATTTTTTAGGGGTGCCAATAATTGTGGCCAACATGTTTTGAAGAAAAAATATTTTTTCCATAATGTGAGTTTCCCTCCACTTTCAATTATTTTACTTCAATGTAAGGTTAGATATTTGCAATTTTTTTTAAATTAAAGATCAAAAAGATAAACAATGCAGATTTATTTTTACAGCCATCTTTGATCATATTTACCAGGGGTGCCAATAATAATATATTATTATAATATATAAAAGTCATTCTTATATTCACATAAAAATCAGTAAAGATTTCACAGTAAAAATACACGTGAACCACGACCTGAAGGTGAACATTTTTACTTGGCATTTAGTAGATTGTGCATAACAGGTTTTTCAGCTAATTTTGATCACGTTGATCGTTTAGAGATTTTGGAAATTTGTCAAATATGATACAGTAGGCTTTAAAGGGTTTGTTCAGCCCCCCCCCAACCCCCAAAAAAATAAAATAATGTAATTTATTACTCACCCTCATGCCGTTTCACACCCGTAAGACCTCCGTTCATCTTCGGAACACAAATGAAGATATTTGTGTTGAAATCTGATGGCTCAGTGATGCCTGCATAGCCAGCAATGACATTTCCTCTCACAAGATCCATTAATGTACTGCAAATATATTTAAATCAGTTCATGTGAGAACAGTGGTTCAATATTAATATTATAAAGCGACGAGAATATTTTTAACAACTTATACAGTGATGGCCGATTTCAAAACACTGCTTCATGAAGCTTTGGAGCGTTATGAATCAGTGTATCGAATCATGAATCGGATCGCGTGTCAAACTGCTGAAAATCATGTGACTTTGGGTCTCCAAGCTGCTGATACGATACACTGATTCATAACGCTCCGAAGCTTCACGAAGCAGTGTTTTGAAATCGGCCATCACTATATAAGTTGTTATTTTGGGGTTTTTTGGCGCACAAAAAATATTCTATTAGTATTGAACCACTGTACTCACATGAACTGCTTTAAATATATTTGCAGTAAATTAATGGATCTTGTGAGAGGAAATGTCATTGCTGGCTATGCAGGCGTCACTGAGCCTTCGGATTTCAACACAAATATCTTCATTTGTGTTCCGAAGATGAACGGAGGTCTTACGGGTGTCGAACGGCATGGGGGTGAGTAATACATGACATTATTTTATTTTTTGGGTGAACTAAACCTTTTATAAGCTGTTAATCAAATTATTATTGTTATTATTTTATGATCCCTGAAATTAGATGCAGATGGCAAAAGTATTGGTATAAAAACAACCCAGTGATCATCCAGCATCATTTTGGTTGTGACATCTGGCCCAAAACCCGACCGTCCCAACAGGACAGGAGCGAGTGAGATGAACAAGATGCACACAGATGTCAGGAGAGGACACTTGCCACAGCAACATGTTCTGAAGCAACTGCACAAACATCCCTAATGGTGCTTTGCAAAGGTGTCACATAACAGATCCAATTGGCGTGAAAACTTCAGACAAAAACTTGGTGAAGATGGAGGGAAGAATGAGGAAACCCGTGGAGAGGATAATTTTTCACACTGCAAGGACGGCTGGTGAGACGGTACGGTATGGAGGTGAGGTCTTGTTGCGCGCGGAGGGCTCAGTGAATGGCATGGAACAGCAGATGGGCCAATTAAGAGCCTCTCGCATGTGACGATCTGACGATCGGGATGAACTTGGATTTCTCATGAGCCGTGATCAGGACAGGGAAGGTTCTGAGAAGGTGTGTGTGCATGAGGTCAAACTTACCTGCTCGTCTCCCAGGACTCGGAAATGATGAACCTCTTTAATGAGTGAATCAGGACAGCCGGCTGGAGACAGAGAAAGAAAGAAAGTAATACAGTCAGGAACATTAGCATGGGCCGAAACAGCTGTGCGAAGCAGATCATTCACTCAAAACTAAAGAAATCTATCATCATTTACTCACCCCCATGTTATTACAAACCTAGTTTATTTCTTCTGTGGAACATAAAAGAAAAGAGTTTGAAGAGTTTAGGGGTTCAAATAACATTGGAAACCCTTTCGATTGTGTGGACAATCATATTTCTGAATATCTTCTTTTGTGTTTCACAGAAGAAAAAAAGTCATAGGGCCCTATTTTAACGATCTGAGCACATGGTCTGATGCGCATGGCGCAGGAATTAGTGTCCAAATCCACTTTTTCTTGTTTAACGATGGAAAAAATTGCAAACCCATGATCCAAAAGGATTGTCCCTAGTCTCTTAAGGAGTCATGGGTGTGTTTTGGGCGTAACGTGCAATAAACCAATCAGAGTCTCATCTCCCATTCCCTTTAAAAGCCAGTTGCGCTCGCGCCATGGCGGATTTGCTATTTACATGTGAGTGGAAAGACTAAATTCTTCTCCAGAGAGAAAACTTTTTATTTTTAATATTTGGCATGTTTGTGTGCTGTGTGTGTAAGCAGAGTGTACGTGCGTTGTTCACCCGCCTATAGGCGCATATTACTAACGCGCATATTACTAATTGTCTTTAGAGCAGGTTTTTGTTGGTCAATGGCGCAGTCGTTTTCAGTTCCTCAAAAGAGCAACATGCCAACAATGCACCTAGGGGTGTGATGAGATCTTGTGCCTAAACTGTGACGAGATTTCCCGTCGAGGTGAAAAGCTGTCTCGTGTCATATTGTCATGACAGAGTGTGCGGGTGAAGTTTGGATAGAATATGCCAACGCTACATTTACATTACACCTCCACTGTAGTTTTGCTTTGTATATAAATAAAACCAATGTAAATGTAAAATAAGTGTGTTATGAGTGTGTGTTACGTGTGAGTGAAGCGCTCGCATTGAGCGTGTGTACGAGTGTGTGTTACATGTTAGTGGACTGCACAGTGGCGGAGAATTCGTTACGCAGCAGAAGCGTCAGACTTATATTTAAAAATGTACGCACGATCGCGAAATTAATGTTGAAAGTAAACGGGAGTGCGCATTCAAATGTGATTTCAATACGTTACCGCTGTTTGAAAGCGGCTCCCTGAGGCACGCAAATATCTCCCAATATAATCTCGTTGTAACCATCTCTTAGCTCTGTATCATGCTTGAAGAAAAATGTGGTCTCTATTTGCACTTTGAATATTGAGTACTTATGGATTATGGTATTATGGTTATTGTTTGTACTTAATATCTATGATCAATTTGTGGGAAGGAGTTCAGTTAGGAGGTCTGAAGAGACAATCATACAGGACAGAAGCCAATCAGTTGAGTTTTAGGCAAAACCTTTACAGTGCTTGTTGTCTTTTGACTACTGCATATGATAATTCATACTCAGAAAGTAGAACTGAAATGACATTCATTACAAGATGATGAGTTAAACCACTTCAAATTCACCTGGAAAAGTCATGTATTTCATCATTGAGGATTTCTTTAAAATACTATGTAAAAAATCTTGCCTCGTCTCGTTCTCGTGAACCCAATCTCGTGTCTCGTCCCGTGAGATAAGTGTCTCGTCACACCCCTAAATGCACCTGAACACACCTGGTTTTCAGACCAACACGCCAATGGGCGAACAGATGGGCGCGAGTGCATTTGCTTTTTTAAACAACGTGGTGCTGGACGTGAAAATGATAACTGCTTCGGGCTGAAACTAGCAAAAAACACTTGAGTTGCGTCTGCCGTCACATTGCGCCGGGTGTATGCTAGGGCCCTTCCTGCTTTGGAAGAACAAGAGAGTGATTAAATGATGAGCGAATTATCATTTTGAATATTTACATCTGGTATGAATAGACCTTTATACCAGCATGAAATCCCATCCTGATCCATGTTATATGTTATTTAGTTTTGGTTCAGTGGTGGTCTGACTGGTGAAGTCAATCCAGGTCAATGACATGACACTCTTTTTTGTGTAAATCTATTCATTTATTCAAAAAGTGGTTAAATTATTGGAACACTTGGCATCTGGGAGTCGTCTTATTCGGCCTGGATTTATTTTCCAAGAGGACAATGACCCGAAACATTCTTTTAACTATTGCCGGAACTACCTGTAATGGAAGGAACATTGAAAATGATGGACTGGCCCCCTCAAAGTCCAGACCTCAACCCCATCAAGCACATTTGGGGTGAGTTGGAAAATAAACTGGACAGATCTATTGTACATTCAAAGGAAAGCCTTTGACTTCAGTGGCAGAAGGCATGGGATAACAGTATTGTTGAAGTTCTCAGAGGGAATACATTGACACTATGCCAAAGAGCTGCTGTAATTGCTGCAAAAGGTGGACATACCAAATATTAAATTTAAAAGTGGATAAAAACAGTATGACTCACTTCATCTGATATTTGAAGGTCAGAGCAACCATCTGCATGTTTCATGAACATTATGAAATGAAATCATGTTTTGGAGGCAAAAAAAATATATATTTTTTTCAGATCTGTCAGGTGTTCTAATAATTCTGGCCACCACTGTACATTAAAAAGACAATTGACAATGACACGAATACACCTCTTCTAAAATGAACACATTTTGTCATTTCTGAATTAAAATAAATGTGTATTTATTAATTCGTCTGGGCATTTGGGCAGTTTTGTTAGTCACATGGTGTAACCAATGCAAAGAAACATAGGCCTACAGGGAGAAAAAAATAAAACATTAAACATAAAAGAGGAAATGATATAGAGAGGACCCGGGCAGACCCTCATGACTGTGTGTCAGGGTCAATAAGTCTTTAAAATATCTGATAATTTAACAGTTTTAATGAACACTTATTTCCATGGTAAGGTTATTTCAGAAAATGCCTTGATGGTTATACCACATGGCATTTTTTCAGTCATTAAATTTAAACTTTTGTTGAGTTCTTAGTTAGTTTCTATGGCTGTTAATTAGTTTCCACACACCTGTTTCTGTTCTCCTTGATTTGTTTAAGCCTTGAGTTCGTTCTTTTCAGTTTCTGGTACTGCTACATTAAAGCTGCAGTCCATAACTTTTATTGGTTAAAAATGATCCAAAATATTCAGTCAAATGTTCAAAACTATCTTCTTACCTTAGCCTGATTCACAACAGTATAAACTTGTATAATATATTGTAAATAGAGTGGTATGGTGGATTTCCACAGGAAATTCGAGCATGTCTTTGCGTCATTACGTCACGTCTGTATACATGAAGGAGTCCGAATAGTAGTAGTATCGCGTGTGAGGATGCTGCAGGTGGTGGATCATTTATCGCCTTTTCTCACAGCAGCTGGAGTAATTAAACTATAATTTTGATGGCGGATTGTAATCCAGAAAGAGCCAAACGACGATCATCAGTGACAACTGGAGATTCACCCGGAGTCAAAAGCAAAAGATTAGACTGTACGGAAATTGAAATCTACAAGTAACGCTAATACACACTAAATACACGTAGTCACGCAATGTTGATGTTGTTAACATGAACAATTGCAAAGTTTGATGTGATATGAGCAAATCAATCGTTATATTTAATCACCGTTGGTAGCGCGATTTATTGTAATGCTTTTTTTCTCAGGCGGTCAGAACAAAAGTGGCAGACATGTAGTGTTGTTTTTGGCAGCCTGTTTTAATTTTAGTTTTAGTCTAGTCTTTGTGTCAAGCTATCATTTTAGTTTTTATTTGTTTTAGTCACGTTCATACTCTTTTTTAGTCTAGTCAAGTTTCAGTCGACTAAAAGTCTGAGCATTTTAGTCTTATTTTAGTCAGAATTATCCATTACTATTTTCGTCAAATTTTAGTCTACGAAAACTGATGACATTTTAGTCTAGTTTTAGTCAGCGAAAATTGTATTTTAGTCTCTTTTTAGTCATGCAATTCTATTTAACCCAGTCAATATAGTATAAGTACCTACTAGTAGTATAGACAAAACCAAAATATTCTTTTAGCCAAACCCATTTAAAACAAGGTTATTTTATTATATTATTGTTACCTTATTGACTCAAGAATACATCCGTTCCAGACATGGAAGACGCTCTGATTTGAACTTACAACATACTTATTTTACCAACCAAACATGTTAGAAGTTCACACACAAAAATTTAAATAAAATAAATGAGACGTCTCTTAAGGTTTGTGGTGTTTTTTCCCGCGATTTTGTGGCCACATTTCTCCCAAACTTTTTCCACAACACATTCCGTTTTCTTTTCCACTTCTATGTAATGAAAGTTTTTCCAAATGTCGTTTCTTCTTTTTCTCCCTTACGAACCCCGGCTGGCCGGCCATTGGTCCCTTTCTGTGTCAGACGTAACTTTATTTTCCTTCACGCTAACTCACTGCAGCTGCATCTTCTAAATAATGCCGCAAGTAGGGCTTGAGGAAGTGAAGTGACGTCCCCTGCGTCTGCCCCTGAAGTGAGACACACAGAAATACTGGAAAATAATAACAATAACGCAACGAAATAACATTTTGTCTCGTTTTGGTCAACGAAAATGAAGAGACATTTTAACATAGTTTTTATTTTGTAAACCACATTTAGTCTCATTTTTATTCGTCAACAATATTGCATTATACATTTAATTCTAGTCATCGTCACATGACCAGCATTTACGTTGCGTCACGTCTTCGTCACGTGATAAAGGTTCGATGACAACGATATTTAGTCATAATTTTCGTTGACGAAAGCAACACTACAGACATATTACTTGTTCAGAGAACATTTTGCGGGAAAATTCAAATTTTGGTCATATTCCAAGACATAGAATCTGTAGTACAGTATCCACACCGGTGTGGTGACTAACAGCCGCATGTACTCCTCAAAACATTAGATTCATCCGCGCAGAGGAGCCGTGTCGATGCACAACCCACGTAAAGAAGATAATTCCGCAAATAACTGCAATTGCAGGTTTCAAACAGAGATGGCGACAAAGAGGCAACACTTACAGTCCGTAATTATTTAAAAATGCACAATTAAGTTATTGGTGAATGGATCATGAATTTATGCTTCTGTACTCTACTATTAAATTATGTTAAATATTCTATTAGTCATCTCTGACAGGGAATGTGTATGGCGTTTTACTTGGATTAATTTGTGTTCCCAGCAAAGGTTAAGGTGAGGTTTAAACTGGCTTAGGTTGGCCAAACAATGCAGTTCACATCTGGATCGGGCCATTTGAAAGTTGTGCAATTTGCCAAACAGAGACTTGGAAGGAGAATAACGTCAGGCGGCATCAGTTAGCCATAATGTATGGGATGACTCACTGCAAGTGTTTAAAGGGTTAGTTCACCCAAAAATGAAAATTATGTCATTAATTACTCACCCTCATGTCGTTGGACACCCGTAAGACCTCCGTTCATATTCGGAACACAAATGAAGATATTTTTGTTGAAAGCTGATGGCTGAGAAAGGCTTCAGATAGGCCTCCATTGGCATTCAGTACATTTACACTCACAAGATCCATGAAAGGCACTTAAAACGTTGTTACAAAGTCCATCTGACCACAGTGGCTCTACAATAATTTTACGATGCGACGATAATAGTTTTTGTGCGCAAAAAAAATCAAAATAACACCTTTATCCAACTTGTTCTTGTCTTCCGTGTGTGCCTCCACGACGCATGCGCGAGAATATGACGCAGATCCGGCGTTCGGACACATGACCCAGAAGCGATTTGTTTACAAGCAGAGGAAGACGCGCGTGTCTAAGCTGTTGGATTCTACATTGATCGTGCTTTAGGGTCTCGGCGTAGTTCTCAAAATGGGGCTTAAGTGTGTATTTCATGGATTCCCGAACGCCGGATCTGCGTCATATTCTCGCGCATGCGTCGTGGAGGCACACACGGAAGTCGAGAACAAGTTGGATAAAGGTGTTATTTTGATTTTTTTTTGCGCACAAAAACTATTGTCGTTGCATCGTAAAATTATTGTAGAGCCACTGTGGTGAGATAGACTTTGTAACGACGTTTTAAGTGCCTTTCATGGATCTTGGAAGTGTCAATGTACTGAATGCCAATGGAGGCCTATCTGAAGCCTTTCTCAGCCATCAGCTTTCAACTAAAATATCTTCATTTGTGTTCCGAATATGAACGGAGGTCTTACGGGTGTCGAACGACATGAGGGTGAGTAATTAATGACAGAATTTTCATTTTTGGGTGAACTAACCCTTTAAGATGGCAACAAAGAGGCAAAACTTACGGACTGCAGCTTTAATATGGTTGTATTATTTATTCTCATGCAACGTGACAATATGAATCAAATATATGCTTTAATTTGTTATAAATTACGATTTTTTTCCCTTCATCTTAACCACTTATTTATCACTGACCCATAGCAAAACATAGCTGGTGAAGCTACGTGAGCTTTCTAGTCCCGCTAGTTGACCATTGAAGTCTTGCACGTCAAGCTAGCCAAGCAGCCTGTTGTTCACACCACCATCCAAAACACAACATACAGTATGCTCGTCATTTCAGCGGGGCGTTCCTTATCAAAATGCAACAAGAAATGACAAGTGCATGTATTAACATACATTACGCTCCATATCCCAAACTCGGGCGCACACAAGCGCTAATGAGCCGTGCTCTTCAGGAGACCCGCCACTTGAAATGCTGATACACACCCAGCAGCCACCTCAGGGTCACGCTCTGAGAGAAGACGCCTTTCATTTGAGCCACCTAATCTCCAGGAGGATAGGAGAAGAGCCAAAGAGGTCCCTCGTATCCCTGGCCCGCAGAAAAAAAACTTGCCGTTAAATCCATACTGGATAATTATGGACGGCAAATGAGTGAAGATGAATGTGTGTGAGCTTAGGCAGGGGTCCGACCCCGAAGTGGCAGTCCAATCCTCTCCTCTAACAACCGTGGTGTAATGATGTGGTCCCTTTTGTAGGGAAACGTTTTGCTCTGGACCAAAGATTCTTGCTACACACCAATTATACCTTAGGAGACTAATGACTACTCTAATCTGCATGTGATGACACTCACACACACACATCTTCTCGATACACCTAAGCAGAGTGGAACTTTAAATTACCAGAGTGAAATGCAGTGATCTCTAAAGATGAATGTAGATACAAAGGCTGATAGCGTCTGAGTGCAAAACACGCGCTTATCAAAACGGCGAGAAGGAATCTCACATCATAGACGTTCTGCTCCCCACCGATTCGCTTTTGTGCGACTAGATAGAGAAATTGTGCAAGCCTGTCGGGGTTCATTTGTAGCCACTAAGTAACATCTTCACAGCCACAAAAGACAGTAAATTAAAACCCTGAACATCAATTTGAATCATAATCAGCTATTTACGGTTATTATTCAAAGGCTTTAAAATGCTAATCTTAAAGGGTTAGTTCATCTAAATATGACGGGGTATCCAGGAAAGCAGAAGAAGCCAAGGATATATAAGCAGTTTATTTAAAAAAACAAACCATAAACAGAAAACATGTATAACGATTTTGCAAAAACAACCATCTATCGCAAAATAGTCTTTACGCGCGCATGAGGTGGTTTTTCAGGCAATTCGAAAAAGGAATATTCCACAACACGGCAACGGAAACAGTTTTTTCACATTTACAGGTCACCTGCCGTACATAAGTCACATGATCATTCTTTAAAGGTGATGCGGTATGTTTGGACCAAAGAGAGAGTATTAAACTCATAAAAGACTAAATAATTACGGGAATACTGGATTCTAAAAAACAAAGAAATGCCACAATTTATCAACACCCAGAAACACCTCATACATGGCCGCTCTCAAGCATAAGAGGCTTTCCTTGCCATTAATGCTTGGATAATAACACGGCTAAGTCTCCTTCGATTAAAAATAATGGCGGTGGCTGCGATATAGGGGAGAGCGGGGCACAGCCTAACACGGGGTTAGTTGTAACACGCATGGTTTATGGTTTTAAACTTTCCATACATGCCAGGATGACGAAACTTAGTGTATTTTCTAGTTGCCATATCAACATTATTTAGAGAAAAAATTGCGCCAAAATTAAAAAATCTTTGGAAGATATCACTGAACATTTATTTAACCATAGCAAAAGTAAATTTCTTACTTAAGTTTATTTGTCAAATCTGATATTATTTTAATCTTATTTATGTTATTTAACAGTTGAGATCGTTCTTTAATTATGATCTAACCCCAGTTGTGCAGGTGGGGCATGTTGTCACACTGCGTTACAATGAGCACCTATTAGAACTATGATATTCTATTCTATACTTTTATGAATTATTTTAAGAAACCATGAGAAAAGGGTGAATAATGACTGAGAGTCAATGTTCAGAAATGATTCATTATTATTATGTTTTGAACTATGCTGTATATGTATTTCACAATGTGTTTTAATGAATAAAAAAAGCCATTATTTTATTTAAAAAAGTTAATAATTGTATTTTATTGACAAAATATTTTACTTTTTTTTTATCATATCAGGTAACATTTTAAGCTGTCATTTGGTCATGTTACAGTGTTCCCACACTCAAACTTTCACTGTTGTTAGATGCACTCAAATCATCCTTGTTCACATTACTTAAAAACTCATGTAACTACATGAACTTAAATTTACTGAGTTGTTTCTACTAAAAAAATTTGTATTGTCAGCTTTACTTAATAAGTGTTTGTTCGGTCAACTTAACATTGCAGAGTGAAACAAACAAACTGGGCAGCTGATCTGTAGTTCCCAGCATGCTTTGCAAGGGACTGCATTAGAAGAGTAAGTAAAGGGAAAGATGTTGTTAGTTTATGTTAGTGTTTAATGTTCAGTTATGTTGGACATTTAGAGGGGTTTCTATGATTTTGTGGTTATCATTATGCAGAAGAGTGGTGCCTGTGTTTAGGCTGTGGGCACTCATATACACATGTTTATTGGATGGACTTCTTGCCCTCAATTATATTGAACTTGTCCAATGAGTTATTTTTGCCTTTTGTTCCTTAAAATAAGCTTGTTGTTATTTGATAGTTTTCCACTTACACTTGTAGAGCTAATAGTTAATTCAATAAGGTAAATTAAAGGTGAACTATGTAGGATTTTTGCAGTAAAATATCCAGAAATCACTAGGCCAGTGTTATATATTTTGTTCAGTTGAGTACTTAGAATATCCCAAATGTTTTCAACTATTTGTAAATCGTGAGAAAATTGCTATTTTAACCAAGGAGCCGGGACGTGTGAGCTATGCGTGTGAGGGAGTCGCCTGTCGATTGCGTCACCCTCGGTTTCCGGTTTTATTCAGTGAAACGCTTTACTCTCACTGCAGTGTGAACAAGTGTCATAGCAGCCGCCGAGCGAACGTCATAACTTCCTTTTCAACACACTCAGATATATCTAATACGATAAACAGAGTTGCGTTACCTCAAACTCATGACTGGAAAAGAGGAAGTGGCGCCGGCAACCGTGTCATAATAAAAGTCCCGCCAGCGACTATGCCATAATAACAGTCCCGCTCTTCAATCGCTCCTGCGGCCTTGCTCAGCTCCACAACACTCGGTCCTGCTCTGCTTCAGACTACAGTAATGTTAATAATCGCATCCATGAACATGATTTCTGCCCGAGTCCTATCCTGACTGTTTTACACCGGCTGTGAGCTGAAGACCACATGTCCCGAGATTCTGCGCTCAAACGTGGCGTCATCAAACTACGCCTTTGTTTTGAACAGGCGACCTCTAGTGGACGGAAAAGTTACATAGTGTAGCTTTAAATCGATAAATGTGTTCACCTTACATAATAAACTTTTATCAATTTAACATAACATTAAAAAGTAAATTGCACATTTTGTATATTATGCAACAGTGACAAATTCAAATCGTTTGTATTTACTCAAAGACATTTTGTAAGCTTTACTTGAATTTCTTTTGTTCATATTGTTATTTGTAAAAAAATACTCAGTATAGTTGAGTGGAACCACTTGACGCTGCTTTTTTAAGTAAATTCAACAAGTTATTTTTTGAGTGCAAACTATGGGGCATGTTGTCACATTTCACTTCCATTCTTTCTGGGGTATATAAAAAAGCATACACTGTATTAATGAAATAAAACCACATAATTGCACTAGACGTGTGAAATTAATGTGGGAAAAAATAAATACGCGGAACCCAATGCGGATTTACACAAACTGAGACAGTCAAAAAGCATTAGGTTGTGCCCCACTCTCCCCTATGTAAACCTGCCAACCTCCATTGCCCTGATTTTTGGAATGATGTTTTAGTCACCTAACATTGGTTAATGGAAACGCTGTCATTTCGCAATAGTTTTGTATCAACATTTAGAAAATATCACAAAAGATTGCGTAAATCTGTAATGGAAACCAGGCTAGTGAAACACAAGGAAACCTGGGCTTAAACACACACTTCCCCATTGAAAGTCTAAAACATCCATAAGTTCATAGAAACTTCATAAAATGAATCTATATGAACTGAAAGCCTTCTGGAGAGATATGTCCACTTCATATGATGAACACAGTAAATCTAGACTTGCATTTGCATTTAAACATTGATCGATGAATATATAGTGCCCTCCACTAATATTGGCACCCTTGGTATAAATCTGCATTGTTTATCCATTTTTTTATATATATTTAATGAAAAATGCACAAAATTCTAACCTTTGATTGAAGTAAAATAATTGAAAGTGAGAACAAAAAAAATCACATTATGAAATTAATGTTTTACTTCAATGCATGTTGGCCACAATTATTGGCACCCTTAGAAATTATTATGAGCAAAGTATCTCTGAAGTAGATTCCCATTCATAATTAATTTTTGTAGCACACCATGGTGACTATGAATATGAAATTGTCCAGCCATGACTTCTTGTTCCACAGGAGCATAAATATGAGGAAACACAAAGGCCAAATTCCCTTAATCATTCATCACAATGAGTAAAACCACAGAATATAGTTCTGATGTGCAGCAAACGATTGCTGAGCTTCACAGAATAGAAAGTGTCTGTAAGAAAACAGCAAAAGCATTGAAAACCCCCATTTCCACCATCAGGGCAATAATTAAGAAGTTCAATCAACTAAAGATGTTACGAATCTGCCTGGAAGAGGACGGGTGTCTATATCGTCCTAATGCACGGGGAGGACGAGAGTTTGAGTGGACAAAGACTCTCCAAGATCACAGATGGAGAATTGCAGAGATTGAGAGTCTTGGGGTCAGAAAGCCTAAAACAATTCAAACAGCACCTACGTCAGGACAATGATCCAAAACAAACATCAAAATCAACACAAAAATGTGTCACTGAGCACAAAATGAAGCTTCTGCCATGGCCGTCCCAGTTCCCTGACCTGAACCCTATAGAAAATGAGTGGCTGAACTGAAGAGAAGAGCTGGGAATCTGAAGGATCTGGAGAGATTCTGTTTGGAGGAATGGTCTCAGATCTCCAAACTCATCAGGCATTATAGGAGAAAACTCTAAAGGACATTGCAATAATTGGGTGCCAATTATTGTGGCCAACGTGAACTAGAGAATAACATTTATTTTATAATTATATTTCCCCCCCACTTTCAATTGTTTTACTTCAATGAAAGATTTAGCAAGGTTAGAATTTTGTGAATAATCAAAAGGAAAAACAATGCAGATTTATTTTCACTGCTGTCTTTGCTCATATTTACCAGGGGTGCCAATATTAGTGGAGGGCACTGTATCTATACTTTTAAGGCTCTCTACACACCAAACTGACGGTCAGTCGTCGGCCAACGTTGGACTGTCATTGTGTGTCTTTCCTCTTAGTCTTTGCTTTGTGTTCTGCACAGTTCGGCACTAGTTTGTCCGCGTCTGACGTTTTTTGGCCAAATGAGCATGTTGAATTGTGTCGGGCAGTCAGTGAGATGGTTCTTTCAATTATACATCTTCATGTTACCTGAGCACTACAATACGTGAATATGTGATTCATATTCAAATATGAATCTATATGTGATTCATTTTCAAAATGGTAAGAAAACGTTGCTTTGTTTACGGTTTGTATATCTGCAGCCCTAATGCCGGTGTTGCTACCTATCAGATTGTGCTACCAACACTATATTTAACTGAGACCCCAGGCATAAGGGCAGTTTCAACCAATTTTTAGCATAATAATCCTCCGAATGCACACCGTAGAAGATTCGTCCGGACCGCGAGACCACACACCTGTCGACTGTAGTAACATTTCCACACCGAGACGAGATCTCTCAGAGGCTCGCGAGATCAAACGTGACTTGAGAAGAAAAACAAATGGAGGGCGATCAACATCGTCAGCTGGTTCTCCTGGCGTGAGATTTGTTTAATGGGAAGAAAAAAAAAGTAGAAAAAAGAATAGGGGGGATCTTTTTTCTCAATACTCTACTTTCAAGGCATGTTTGTGGCTGCCAAGCTTCAGCTATAGAAGCACGCAACATCCGGTTGGTGAAGCTTGCTTGCTCTCATTGGCTATCCCTGGTGTAACGAGGTATGTAGATATGGGAAGAACGAGGCGGGAACCGTCAAACATTTAACAACTTTAATCCAAAATAAACACAAACTGAAAGTAAGCACGCAGGCAACCCCTCACCGACGACTGCCACGCACACACATAATAAAACATAAACCAAACAAAACAAAGTCCAGGCCTAGTCCTCTCTCATCCTTCACTGTCGTCGCTCCTCCTTTTATGTGTCCGAGCTCCTCCGTGAGACACGAGACCGGTGCGGCGTGCAGCTGGCACTCATTATCACTCACGACCGGGCTCGCCCCGTTCTCACGGTCCCTCGCCCTTGCTGCTTGCCACATACCCCCAGGCCGGGGGTACTCCCGAGACTGCACTCTACTCTCCCGGGGGGGACCAATCACGGCGGCCACAGTACCTGGGGGTAAGGACAGGTGAGGCGAGAGAAAGGAGCCGGAAGCATGAGGAGCGACAAAGACTAGAGAGTGGAGAGAGGAAAAAAAAAATTCTTGGTCCGGTCCCCGGACACACTGCCACTCGGTCCTCAGCCAGCCGAAAGGCTATTCCTCACGGTTCCATGCGATGGTACTGGAAGTTCGGTGGACGGCTCGATCCCCTCCGCCCCCTGGCGGCCAGCGATGGCTCCTCTAGCTGAGGGCAGGAGTCCCGTGTTTCCTGCTCCTCCCCATTATGCTGGCCCACGGCAAATGCCGGCAACTCCCCCGCTCCCTCTCGGGCGACAGCCACCCCACCTTGACCCAGGAGCAAGGCAGCGAATTCTCTGTCACACCGGGTCTTCACTTGCTCCAGCACCACCGCCTCAGGCAGCCACTCGTGGTCTTCCCTCTTCTGTGCTGCCCGACCTCCTCAGCACCACGATCCCCCGCAGCATTGAGGGCTCTCCAACAGAATGTCCTTCCTTCCTCCAGGGTTTCAGCACCAATGTAACGAGGTATGTAGATATGGGAAGAAGGAGGCGGGAACCGGCGAACGTTTAACAACTTTGATCCAAAATAAACACAAACTGAAAGTAAGCATGCCGAAAACCCCTCACAGACGGCTGCCGCGCACACACATAATAAAAAAATAAACCAAACAAAACAAAGTCCAGGCCTGGTCCTCTCTTGTCTTTCACTGTCGTCGCACCTCCTTTTATACGTCCGAGCTCCTCCATTCTCGCGATCCCGCGGCCTCCTTGCTTGCCACAGCGGGTATCACATCAGAGGCAGCCCGATCAAGAGTCGTATATATCAAACATTTGATATTATGCAAAATAATCTTAATGACACCACACAATTGAGGATTGTTTGTACAAAAAGTCGGTTTCAAAATCTGGCTTAAAATCTTCAAGTGTGTGGCCAACGTAAGACATTCACTGATTTCCCTAAAAACACTCCCCTTTTACAACATACATTATCTACCCAGACAGTATCTGGATATTTACAGCCATATTGCATTTACACCTTCAGTCTAATGTGTCTCCAGTGTGATTGGATAGAAGCAAATAGCCACATATTAAACCGATATTTCCACAACAAAAATGGACAAAGTTCTTAAGGTCACACAGTAGTAACCTGTAGCAGCTGAAGTCTCCAGCGCACACACCGTCCTGTGAACTGCAGAATGCTAATGTTGCTAATCCTCCTCCAGGGCTGCTAGCGCAAACGCCGGCTCACTTTTCTTATGCAAATGGGGGCGAGCGCACTAATCTCACTGGACCCGCCGGGGGATTCGCAGGCAGCCAGCAAATATTAGAATTATGAAGAGAAAAAAGGCTCACATTTGTCTAAAAATAATTAAAGATAAAGACTACAGAGGGATGACATGTTGTGTTACCATGGCAATGAAGGTGTAGCATACTGAGAGGTGAACTTTTCAGGACACGCATACAGAGAGAGACATATGGAAAGAGACCAGTTAGTCTAGCATATCTCCTGTGGAGTTACCTAAGGTCAGAGCTGTGGCACAGCTGTTAGCGCACATCAGCTTGAAATACTGGAGATACGACGCTCACAGTTTGAATCCGCCCATCCCATACTCACATTATCTATACAATAATGAGGCCACATGCAGGTAGTGCATGTGCGTGTGACTAGAGTTCATCATCGTCTGCCCTCCCTCATGCTACACAAAACTCACATGACTTCTCGTGGAACACATAAGGAGCTATTATAACATATGAGGGGCCGTAAAGGCCATAATTATTGAAACGCCTCTTACAAACACTAGTGAAACGAACACATTGATCAACGTTGGTGAAATTCATTCATGCGCATTACTGAAATGAGAAAAGATTTCAGTAGTTGATGAGAGCTAATTTCACTTGAAAAGGAAGCTGTGTCCACAATTCCATTGAATTTGGCGTGTCTCACAAACTCTTTTAGGCAATGGCGGCTAGTCGTAACCGGTTGTAGGAAGCCAAACACACCTAAAGTGCAATGAAACGGAGCTCGCACCGAGCTGATATGTCAATGGACCGAGCAACGTGATCGACTCAACATCGCAGGGAGGACATGTTTGCTAGCGCCACCAAACGGACAGCATTCACATTGAGAGATTTGTTTGGTAAATGTGTTTCCATTGTAGTTTATGGGCCCTATTTTAACGATCTGTAACGCAAGTGTCAAAGCGCGAACCGCAAGTAACTTTGTGGGCGGGTCTCGGCGCTGTTGCTATTTTCCCGGCGGGATAAATGGCTCTTGCGCCCGGCGCAAATCTAAAATGGGTTGGTCTGAAGTAGCTTCATTATTCATAGGTGTGGTTTGGGCGTAACGTGAATAAACCAATCCGAGCGTCATCCAACATTTCCTTTAAAAGCAGGTGCGCAAGTTCCATTATGGATTGCTATTATTATGGCGTATTTACCAGGCGCACGCCAGGAGCGGTTCACAGCCGAGGAGACTGATGTTCTTGTAAGAGCAGTGAAAGACAGAAGTAAAGTTGTAATGTTGTACATTATGGTAAAGGTGATTTCACAGTCTTTTTTTTTTTCAGTCTTTCAGTTTTTTCAGTTTTTCAGTCGATTTTTTTTCCTGGTTCTTGACGGACAAACCAATTTGTCAGATGTCCAATATACATATATGTCTTGCCACTATTGGGCAAACAGGTCTTATCCTTAATTATTACAATTAGCCAGAATCATTTGTAAGCTAGATTTATGCCTATTTTTTCACATCTTCGTGGCACACCACAATGATTTCCGTCATCTCATGTGTTAATATTTTTTTAGTGTAACAATTTATGATTTGCAAAAATAACTGTTGCATCTGTGTAGATTACATGAGCAAAGTGTATGCGCGTTGTGCACGCTATACATTATGGTCAAGCATGCGCCCTTAAAATAGCATAATGAACAACGCGCAACGCGCCACTGACTTTAGACTAGGTTTTTTCTGGTCAGTGGCGCAATTGTTTAATGGAACAGCAAAATAGCACCAGGGATTGTTTGCGCCGGAACACGCCTCCTTTTTTGCGCTGAACCGCCCAGGGAGCGCAAGTTCATTCACTAGTTTAGCGACGTGCTTCTGTGGAGGGAAAAGCGCGCTTTGCACGGGTGCAAAATAGGAATGACACATGCGTCGGTGTACAAAGTCAATTGCGCTGGGTGCAAGATAGGGCCCTATGTGTATGTCTTTTTATCGGATAAAAAATTAATTCAGCGTACAAGTTTTTTGGCATTTCCATCCATTTTTTTATGCAAATGTGTGAATAATAAATAAAATATATAAATATACATTTGTATATTAGTACTGTCAAAATTAATGTGTTAACGCGTGCATGTAATGTTAGGTGTAATTAATCGTGCAATTAATTAATATTTTGCTAACACTTTACAATAAGGTTGTATTAGTTAACATTAGTTAATGCATTAGTTATCATGAATTAACCATGAACAACACCTCTTTTCAGCATTAATCTTAACTCACACATATATTAATGCATCTATTCACGTTAACAGCACAATTAGTTAACATTAGTTAACATGAGCTAACCATGAACAATGCCTGTAGCTGTTTTTGTAAGGTTATCTTACTGTACATATTTACATTAGTTTACGTAGCAGTTGACACACACTAAGGATGAATATTTCTGTTACGGGTGTGGCGCGGTAGAGAAGAGACTGGATAGGACTTCCAAAATAAGACGGGTTTATTTAACTGAGGATATCAAAAACTGGAAAAGCACATGCAACACAAACCAACAGGAACATAACATAATCAAGAACGGTCAAGGAGTGCAGGGAAGTGAGTCCAACATAAAGGGAGTGCTAATGATCAAGACCAGGTGCAGGGAATCTGGGGAGAGTGGGAGAGACGATGAGGAAGTGAGTACAGGTGTGAGACAGCGAGGATTCTGGGAAATGGAGTCCGGGACAGGCGTGGATTGTAACACCATTTTACTCTAAAGGTAAAAATGCTGTTGTGTTACATTATTAACAAAGCATGTGTTAATGGTTTTTCAGAACCTTATTATCAAGTGTACCCAATTTCAACATAAGTTGATGTTTTAACATTTGTAGGTTCATTACAAAGCAGTAAATAATAATAAATGCTTTGTTAATGGCAAGTCATGTTAATAAAAGTCTACAAATGTTAGTAACACATCAGTTAACTCTCTGTTTTATCCCGAGGTCTACTGCAGTCAACCGGATCCGGGCCGTATCCAGTTCAGATGGTGGACCTGCGCCCAGAAAAGACCAACGCATGACCATGTCAATTACACTCCCTCTGAAACTGCCTCATCGACACGGCATCCTCAATAAACCCGTCTCCGGCGTGATGACTCAGATTGTTCGAATATCCCTATGTAAGGTGGAAAATAATCAAAGATATTTGAAATAGAACAAAATCATCTGCTTTGCTGTTAGCAGCCATCGTCGTGATCAAGATATTTGAAATTGACTCAACCCCCTCCCCCTTAACGCCATCAGAGGGGCCAGTTGGAGTTAGAAGAACAAAAGAATGGCTGGCTGGCAAAATGGTTTTCGCACCTTTATTTTCAAACGTCTTACGGTTTGGTCTGATTGGTCAGTTTTAAAAGAGTCATAGTTGAGTTTGGTGACATCAGGGAAAAGGATAAAAGAGGATTTCAACTGTAGCTCGCTCTCTTTGTATTATCTGGCTTTCTCTAGAGAGAGCTGCTCTTTCTCTCTCTCTCTATCTCACAGGTAACATTCTAGGCAGAGGCCTACTGAGCATAATTAAGGGTTTATGTTTACATCTATTTGAAACTATTTTAAGTGTAACCATAACTAGAATTTGTGTTTCCTTTTAAAAGAGATTTCTGTCTATGATGTAATTGACATTTTACATTTACTTGATTTTTAATAAATTGTTACATTTTGATCCTTTCTGAATTAATCTGTAATTATTAACTATCTCCAATGTGGAACGGTATAATTGCAAAAAGGATTAAAACAGAACGATTAAATGTATGATTAACTATCAAATATAGATGACCAAACAACCGGTTGGGATTATCTTCTAAATGCGACAACTATGATAAATGGAGTCAGATAAAGAATATTATAATCAAATCCATTCTTTCAGCTGAAACACTGAACGCGTGCGGCCTTCACCGCGGTTCGCTACCGATCCTTGGAGTGAATTCATTTGGTCTTACACCTATTTAATAATTGTTAAATCGATATGTCATCCTCAATAAAACCCGTCACCGGCGTGTTGCCTCCGATCTTTCGAATATTGCACTTTAATAATTGTTTCATCAATACGGCATCCTCAATAAACCCGTCTCCGGCGTGATGACTCCGATATTTTGATTATTCCTATTTAATAATTGTTTATTCGACACATCATCCTCAATAAACCCGTCTCCGGTGTGTTGCCTCCGATCTTGCGAAATTTTCGATCTATTATGACCTCTGACCTGTAAAGTTGTCAGAATAATAATCATACGCTGTTTGTTAAAAAAGCGCAGAACTGACAAAATGTAAAATGTGAACCTTGAATGCAATGTAAGTCGCTTTGGAAAAAAGCGTCTGCCAAATGCATAAAATGTAAAATGTAAAATGTTAATTGGCCAGAGGAGAACTGGCCCCCCGACTGAGCCTGGTTTCTCCCAAAGTTTATTTTTCTCCATTAGGTCACCTGATGGGGTTTTGCTTTCCTTGCTACTGTCGCCTCTGGCTTGGCGTGCTCAGTTGGGGACACTACATTTTTCAACTAAATATCCAAATAAATCTAATTATTGAACTAAATTAACCATATAAACTAAATTACTGATCTAATTACTGTTCTAATGCCCACATTGTCACTGTATGATAATTGAAATGAACTGATGACATCACCGTTTTCTCCAGAACGGCTATACGTCTGAATACATTTCTTTTACATTATTTTTCTGTTTAACACGGCGAAGCTGCTTTGAAACAATCTGCATTGTTAAAAGCGCTATATAAATAAAGTTGACTTGACTTGACTAAATTTTGAAATCATGTACACTTTACAATAAATTTCTCAAAATCCAATTAATACATGCTTCGTTAATGGTAAGCCATGTTAATAAAAGTCTACAAATGTTAGTAACACATCAGTTAATGTTGAAATAGTGTACACTTTACAATAAGGTTTTCAAAAACCATTAATAAATGTTTTGTTGAATGTAAGTAATGATAATAGCTATTCAGATGGTTTCCACTTAAAGGGTTAGTTCACCCAAAAATGAAAATTCTGTCATTAATTACTCACCCTCATGTCGTTCGACACCTGTAAGACCTCCGTTCATATTCGGAACACAAATGAAGATATTTTAGTTGAAAGCTGATGGCTGAGAAAGGCTTCAGACAGGCCTCCATTGGCATTCAGTACATTTACACTCCCAAGACCCATAAAAGGCACTTAAAACGTCGTTACAAAGTCCATCTCACCACAGTGGCTCTACAATAATTTTACGATGCGACGACAATAGTTTTTGTGCGCAAAAAAAAATCAAAATAACACCTTTATCCAACTTGTTATTGTCTTCCGTGTGTGCCTCCACGACGCATGCGCGAGAATATGACGTAGCGCCAGCGTTCGGGAATCCATGAAATACACACTTAAGCCCCATTTTGAGAACTACGCCGAGACCTAAAGCACGATCAATGTAGAATTCAACAGCTTAGACACACGCGTCTTCCTCTGCTTGTAAACAAATAGCTTCTGGGTCATGTGTCCGAACGCTGGATCTGCGTCATATTCTCACGCATGCGTCGTGGAGGCACACACGGAAGACAAGAACAAGCTGGATAAAGGTGTTATTTTGATTTTTTTTTGCGCACAAAAACTATTGTCGTCCCATCGTAAAATTATTGTAGAGTCACTGTGGTGAGATGGACTTTGTAACGACGTTTTAAGTGCCTTTTATGGGTCTTGGGAGTATTAATGTACTGAATGCCAATGGAGGCCTATCTGAAGCCTTTCTCAGCCATCAGCTTTCAACAAAAATATCTTCATTTGTGTTCCGAATATGAACGGAGGTCTTACGGGTGTCGAACGACATGAGGGTGAGTAATTAATGACAGAATTTTCATTTTTGGGTGAACTAACCCTTTAAGTATTAGGTTACCAACAGCCCAAAATCAATGGTTTGAAATCAATTTTTACCTTTAGAGTAGGCCTAAGATGGTGAGTTAGAAATGTTCATCCTTAGCATGGGTCAACTGCTACGTAAGCTGATGTAAATGTACAGTAGGATAACCTTACAAAAACAGTAAAGCTACAGGCATTGTTCATGGTTAGTTCATGTTAATTAAGGCAGTGGTTCTCAACTCCAGTCCTGGGGACCCACTGCTCTGCACATTTTGTATGTCTACCTTATTTAAGGCACCTGATTCTGATCATCAGCTCGTTAGGAGAGAGCTCCATGAACTGAACTGAGTGTGTCAGATAAGAGAGACACAAAATCTGCAGAGCAGTGGGTCCCCAGGGGGAATTTGGAGGCCAAGTCAACACCTCAGACTAGTTGTTGTGCTCCTGAAACCATTCCTGAACCATTTTTGCTTTGTGGCAGGCGCATTATCTACTGAAAGAGCCACAGCCACCAGGGAATACCGTTTCCATGAAATGGTGTACATGGTCTCAACAATGCTTAGGTAGGTGGTACGTGTCAAAGTAACATCCATATGGATGGCAGGACCCAAGGTTTCCCAGCAGAACATTGCACAAACGCCGGCTTGCCTTCTTCCCATAGTGCATCCTGATGCCATGTGTTCCCCAGGTAAGCCACGCACACACACCCGGCCATCCACGTGATGTAAAAGAAAATGTGATTCATCAGACCAGGCCACCTTCTCCCATTGCTCCGTGGTCCAGTTTTGATGCTCACGTGCCACTGTTAACGCTTTCCGGTGGTGGACAGGGGTCTTTATACATTAAAATATACTGTATAAGCTGCCTTTATATTTTAGAGAAGTGGTTCCTTACAAGGGGATCATTATACCTGGAGATTCATAAACTGCCATTGCATGATGCCACCCAAAAAAAAGGTGGTTGATAGCCCTGTAGGGCAAGTTATCGTAGAGGATCTGAGAAGTACTGAAGTGATCTAACACTGGGCATCTGGCAAAAGCAGCTATATGTTAACGTTAATAAAGTACCATTCCTTTGGCATGGTCAACTTAGAATCATGCAGCAGAATAAAACCTGGTATGGCAAATTAAATTTGAAGTGAAATACTGCATTGAGGGGAAAAGTCACACAGTGAGACAAAGAAACTTCCATTGATTTTATTTTGTCATGCTGGAGGATCTACCATCTGCCAGGCACAACTATGATAAAATGTCTGCTAAAGAAACCGCAAAAAAAGCCTGTACATCTCATGCTTGGCTGGTCAATATCTGTTTAGTCTCCTGTGCAATTAAATTGATCAGTTGTGCTGTGTTGTACAATTCAATTTTACTTACAAAAGAAAATGTATTACAACATAATGAAATCAATACAGACACACGCTAATGACTGCCTTTGCCTCAAAACAGACATCTTTTGTTCGCCGTGTAAACGTGTGGTGTCATGACAATTTGACTAGTCGAACTATAGAGCACTTCAAATCCTCAGAGCTCAAACAGTTTCTCCTGTGTACGGACCATTTGGGAGGGATCAAAAGATGCAAACAAGAGGAGGAAGATCAAAGTTTAACTCCCACCCTTCTTTCTGATCTTTATCAAAAGATGTTTGATGCACTCACAAAGAGTTACAAAGACGGCATCGTAAGCCTGGCACGACTGTTAAAGCCTCATTTAACTACTTTCATAGCTTAATTACTATTCGCAGTTTGCCAGCAGGGAGGCGGCTTAATGTATAGTGCCTCCTGCTGACTGACGCAGCTGTTTGAGTCACGCTCGAGAAACGTTTTAGGAAATGAAACCAGCGGGTCCACGGCAACTCTAAATTTAATCCAACCGCAGGGGTTAGTTAGCTACTTAATGTGGATCTTATGGTTCTAGCGCACTGCGATCCTGATAAAAAGCGTGTGTTACAAGTACAATAACACTCCCCTCCACAGGAGATAATGAGCCAATGAATGTTTCCAACTTGACCACGGGCTTACCTTTTTCTGCATATTGAAAGTTTGAGTACACGTATTTACTCATCCTGATGTCGTTCTCAACCCATCTGACTATCTTTCTTCCGTGGAACACAACAGGAGAAATTCTGAATTCTGAGTCATATTCGGTTTTGTGTTTTTGCCATCAAACTTAAAGGGGACCTACTGTGCAAAATTCACTTTTATAAGGTGTTTGAACACCGATGTGTCTGCAGAGTGTGAGAGCAACCAGCCTATAAAGGTAAAAAATCCACTCACTCATTCAAAGCAGTCTTCTTGATTCAGATTACCCCCTACTATGACATCATTGTAGGGAGAAGCCCCGCCCACATCAGGTGATGACCTGCCCTATCAGCATAGACACAGCCCTGAGGGAGAAGCACAGAGTCCACCATTTCTGTAACCTCTGTAGCAGCTGGAATTGTACAATATCTGCGCCAAAGAGGCAGTACAAGTGTTGAGTCTCCATAGACTCCCGCCATCTGAGTCATTGAGGTCATTGTGATTACATTTTATTTTCAAAGGAAATGTCCTGAAGAAAATTGCTAAAGTCTTATATGTTTGCACCAATCATTTTGTGCCGGACTGCTTCACATGAGGGTCTCTGCACTTTCCACTAATGGCCAGGAACAAACAAACCTTTGCTCCAGAAAAAAAACAAAAAACAAAAAACTGCATCCACTGTTTAACGCTGGGTTCTTTAGGAAGCTGAACAAGGTTATCTTTCCCTTTTTCTAACCAGAAACACACTTCTTTAGTGATATTGTTGATTTCGTGATCTAAAAACAAAATGACAGCGCTGCAGACGGCTTCCGTAACCCGAATGAAGCTCAATGATGGGCGGCTCTTGCTCTCGCTCTGGTTGAAGCATACGTGTGTGTGCTCATCCGGGATAAGTGCTCATACAACGAATTCTGCCCTTTATGACTTCATAGAGGGCCATACATGAAAAAAAAACTTTCCAAAACTTATTTGAATCCTGAAGGAGTGTTTTTGGCATAGAAATACTCCGTCATACGTCCAACTAGTTTTTTTTTTAATTTTGGCCATGTTTAGCATGGGAATCAATCTTTTTAACAGTGTAAATAAGTCAGAATGCATTCTGAAATGTTGAAATCTAGACGCACCCTAGCGGCAACTATAATTTGCAGCCAGGGCGTCTAGCATCTCTCCGTTGGCTTGCGAGCAGTGTTAATTTTGACAGCAAAATTTGATTTAGTTTTAGTCATAGTCTTTTGACTAAAATGCCATTTAGTTTTAGTAATATTTTAGTCGCCTGAATTGTTTTTAGTTTTAGTCTAGTTTTAGTCGACTAAATATCATAAGATTTTAGTCGACTAAATATCATAAGATTTTAGTCGACAAAATCTACAGTAGATTTTGTCTCCTAAAATTGAATGAGTTTAGTTAAATTGTAATACATTAAGTATTTAAGCATTACATAACCGACTGTCACTTGAACTGACATTTTGACATAATTTAGTTTTTGACATAAAAAATTCACGAAAGAGAGCTCAATTAAATTTTTTGTTTGTTTTTTAAAAACATCTATGTAGTTTTTATAAATTTGTATTTCTGTTTTAGTTAGTAGGCCATATCAGGTTAAGCTAAAGCTTCAAATAAGTTTGTTCATTTATTTATTTTAATTTCAATTAACATTTATTTAATTTCAAGAAATGAAGATTTTTTAAAATGGTTTTAGTAAACTATTATTACTTTATTGCATATGTGTCAAATACTGATCTTTCCTCCTGACTATGAATCAAATGGGAATTAAATTAAATACAGTTTATTGTGTAACCAAAAACGAATATATAATGCATGACTTTTAATTATAAACAAGCTCTAAATACACATGGACTCTTATTTTGAAATGCGCCTTGCTATTGCAGTTGCAGGATGCTTCAAGTTCAGATGAGATAAAATATGCATTGTTACAACCGTCTAAAACATATTACAATATAAACATCTTAAAGTAAACATTGTCATTATTAGTCAGCATTAGTTCATAAACAATTGGCTGGCATAAATGTGCGCTATTCATTGATTGAGCCGCTCTGGAGCGCTGGATTGGGGATGCGTGAGCCTGTAGAAGCGCAACAGCGCCATGTTTTCCCGCGGTTAGATCAGCACGTTCCATTTTAATGTGCACATCTGTTACACAGGATATCAGTTCTGACTGGATCTCTTCCCTAATCGTCCCTCCCTAACCTTTTTGTCTCGTTTTTATTTGTTGACGAAAATGACATTAGATTTTCGTCATAGTTTTTTTCATCCAACACTAGTTTTTATTTAGTTATCGTCTCGTTTTCGTCAGTGAAAAACGTTGTTGACGAAAATTATGACGAAAATTATTCGTCAACGAAATTAACACTAATTGTGAACTCTGGTCAGGCCAATCACACCGTGTATAGAGTCGGTGGGCGGGCTTAACATAATGACGGCAGAGTTGCGGCGGTTCGGTGTGCTACTTGTAAACAAAGAAGATGGCGAACAGCGGTCTTTCGAATCGGCTTTGGCCACGACTCTGGAAGACGGAGTTCAGAACAAAGAACGGCACTGAAGTCATTCTTAAAAAAAGGAAGATGTGTTCTGGAATTTGAAAGACAACCGTTTATCCCGCCCCTCGGATTGAGCCCTGCCAATGGTGTGTTCCCAGACCCAACATCCTGATGTGTGTCTGGCTTGTCAGGCTAACACCGAACCACTTTGATGACAGACTTTGCTGAGGCATTTCAGAATGACCAAAACAGCATTTCAGATGCTGTGCAACGAGATCTGGGGTGCGTTTCCCAAAAGAATCGTTAGACAACTATGGTCGCAAGTTCCATCATTATCAACATAGTTCAACCAGTTAGTGTTTCCCGAAACCATAGTTCCAATGAACATTTGCAAACATCATCGCAAAGTTGTGTGGTTGCAACGACAGCTCTCGACCTGTGGTTAGAAGCAGAGTTTCTTGTTTGCATGACATGTGGACTTAATAAATCCTCATCTTGAACAAAATAAGCAAGCTGACATTTAGTAAAATCTATATCTTTTATTTAGAATATATACAAATGTAATTCACGTCTTTTAGTTTGTCAAGAGATTTAAAGCACTGTTTTTAAAGAGTGCGCATGTGTGCATAAGAACGAGCCTATGATTGAATCTGGAAATAAAGCAAAATAACTGAGAAAAATAATAATTAGTCCTCAGATGCCATGTCCATAATTTATAGCAAAAATTAGATCTCAAACTATTTCATTAAAAGAAGTTATTACTCCACCACCTTCGTGACATCATTAACCAACGTGGTTGAACGACAGATTTGCGACAGTACGGTGTCGGGAAACAGTCGTCAGTAGCTAGTTGATTTCTTCAACGATGCATCGTACTATGGTAGTTAAGCAGTGAGTAACGTCGTTGTATGGGAAACACACCCCTGGTTAGTCCAGTTATGCCATCCCATTGCAAAGTCACATGACTTATTTGATGTGCATAGAAGAATTTATTCGGAAAATGTGTTTCCATTGTAGGGAAGTGTGTTCAGAACATGGCAGTTCGGTCTAGTCTGGTTGTGGTTCTGTGTCGGGGTTTGGACATTCACGCTCCATGTGTTTGTCTTCTGTTGTGCTCTGTCTTGTTGAGTGAGCGTGCAATTTTTATAAATAAATACATTTCAAACATTATAACGATTAAAAAATATTCTATTGGAGTTAATGTTATTTTTGATATTTTTAGCATTCAATTTAATTTTAGTTACATTTTTTTGTCATTTTTTTACATGCTTTTGTCATTGTATTCATTTTTTAGTTTTCGTTCTTATTTATTTCCAGTTTAGTCATTTTAGTGCTTCAACTTCAAACTTATTTCAGTTTATTGCCAAGGCCAAGTTCTAATTTTCATTTAGTTAATATTAACAAATATTTTATTTCAGCTTTATTTCAATCAACATAAATGTTTTAATAGTTTAAGTTGATGATAATAACCCTGATTTGAGTTAATTTTATGGGTTTTTTTTGTTTTTTTTTACATTAATGACACTTTAAAATAAGAGTACACATTACTGTACATAAAATGTTTGTCATTCTGTAAAAAATCTAATGACGAATGGCACAGGTAAATTGTATAGAATAAATTAAAACCAGTCCTAAATTACCCTTTAAAACCAGTGAATAGAAAACATATTTTAATATCAACAAACGAACAGGTTTTTGCATCACTTCTCTTGACCTATCACATGTGGCTCATTGAGCTCTTCGCTCCAGATTTTACACTCAGGAGAGAAAGCTGGGACCCCTGACAATGCCTCATAAACTAGTCTCTATCATCATGGCCTGCCGCATCATAACCTTTGATAGCCAGGTGCAGGGGCCAAGGTCACTGTCGGTGTCTGACACCTCACATCTGACAGGCCTTTGTAGCATTACCCTCCTTTCTCTCTCACATTTTAGGAAACTGGCTAAAATGCAAGAGGTCACCCTTGCAACTCTGCCATACTCCATTAACATCACCTTATCCCAACAAATCAAGCTCTGATTGTTCCGCGTTCTGAGACAAGCGGCCAGAATTAGCATTTGAAAGCCCAATCAAAAGCCAAGTCCTTAAAGAATGCTTAATTATGTAGATAATCAATACCCCCTGCACCCCTCCCCTGCCGCCCCGTGAACCCATGACATTTCCAATAAAGAGCATGCATAAGAAATGACAGACAAGTCAGCCTTCTTCTCCTGTTCTCCAATCAAATCTCTCTGTAGTCATTACTTATTGATGTCCCAAAAAAGCAGGCAGAGGTTCAGCTCGCAGGTTTTTAGTACACAGGCACATTTGCTCATTTGAAATGTACACACTGCAAATAAATATACATTCTTTTCTTTCCTTTTCTTTTCTGACTCTTTAAATGATCCAAGGTCAACTGTTAGTGGTATTATAACAAAGTGGAAGCAATTGGGAACAACAGCAACTCAGCCACGAAGTGGTAGGCCACGTATGATCACAGAGCGGGGTCAGCGCATGCGGAGGGTCACAGTGCGCAGAAGTCACCAACTCTCTGCAGAGTCAATAGCTACATGAATAGCTTCATGTGGCCTTCAGATTAGCTCAAGAACAGTGTGTAGAGCTTCATGGAATGGGTTTCCATGGCCGAGCTGCTCATCCAAGCCTTTCATCACCAAGTGCAATGCAAAGCGTGGGATGCAGTGGGGTAAAGCACGCCGGCACTGGACTCTAGAGCAGTGGAGACGTGTTCTCTGGAGTGACCAATCACGCTTCTCTGTCTAGCAATCCCATGGACGAGTCTGGGTTTGGAGGTTACCAGGAGAACGGTGCTTGCCTGACTGCATTGTGCCAAGTGTAAAGTTTGGTGGAGGGGGATTATGGTGTGGGGTTGTTTTTCAGAGGTTGGGCTTGGCTCCTTTAGTTCCAGTGAAAGGAACTCGTAATGTTTCAGCATACCAAGATATTTTGGACAATTTAATGCTTCCAACTTGGTAGGAACAGTTTGGGGACGGCGCCTTCCTGTTCCAACATGACTGTGCACCAGTGCACAAAGCATCGGTCCATAAAGACACGGATGAGCGAGTTTAGTGAGGAGGAACTTGACTGGCCTGAACTTGAGTCCTGACCTCAACCCGATAGAACACCTTTGGGATGAATTAGAGCGGAGACTGCGAGCCAGGCCTTCTCGTCCAACATCAGTGCCTGACCTCACAAATGAGCTTCTAGAAGAATGGTCAAAATTCCCATAAACACACTCCTGAACCTTGTGGAAAGCCGTCCCAGAAGAGTTGAAGCTGTTATAGCTGCAGAGGGTGGGCCAACTCCATATTAAACCTTGATATTCTATAAACTGTTAGTATCGCTTAGGCTCCTGACAATTTGTGTCAAGTCACGAATAAATTTTTTTTCATATGCAGAAGTGAATTAAACTTCATTAAACTGATCAAAATTGATATTTATAAAGTTACAAACTAATTTTTAATCAAACTATTTATCAATAAATCCTGAAAACATGTATCAGGGTTTCCACAATATGAAGCAGCTCAACTGTTTTCAACATTGATAATAATCATAAATGTTTCTTGAGCAGCAAATCATCATATTAGAATTATTTCTGAAGGATCATGTGACACTGAAGACTGGAGTAATGATGCTGAAAATGTAACTTTGAACACAAGAATAAATCAAATTTTTAAATGTATGCGTCTGAATATTTTAAAGGGGTCATGAATTGAGAAATCAACTTTTCATTCAGCCTTTGATATAGTTCACTGTGATATAAGAATATCCTGTAAATTTCTGAGCTGAAAACGTCCTTGTTTGTCAAAGAAAAGCTTTTATTAACACCAGACCCAGCAAACGATCAATCTCAGAATATGCCCGGCTGTGACGTCTGAGTGTGGTGAAACACCGCCTCAACAGAAGAAGAACAACGGCTGATTCTGTAGCCCCGCCCACTGATTATAGGCCTACGTGGAGCTAAACTGGATCGAACTTCCAAGCAATAAACACACCGCATAAGCTTCATTTGGATTCCAATATTATGAATGAATGGATGAACTTTATTTTTAATTTAAAAAAGACATTGCGCGTTTGTTCTTTCATTTCCCCACGGATTCGTTTGTAAACAAGAGACTGGATTGGCAGACAGGATGAGATTACATGAATGAATGAAGCTACACACTAATGCGAGTAAAACAATTTTTGTTATGTAACAGTATTGCAATTTTTGCAGATTGTTTGATATCTATTGATTATGTGTACATGTCTACCTGAACATAACTTAGCACGCTGTCAGGCTTGAGAATCCTTTATTTGAGGTGTTGTTGGTTCATTGTGCTGCGATTGGTGATCAGACTCGGGCCAGGGCTTGCAAAGCTTAACGTCCCGGGCTATGTGTTTTCCAGACGGGCTACCAAAACATATGGCCTGCCCGATGGGCTTAAATAGTGAAATAACATTGCTTTCTTGGTGTGCGTTGTTCACTCTCTTGACTTGATATTTGAAGGAAAAATACAATTGCAGAAGTTGTGATCTTGCTTTGATTTGTATGACTCTGCAGTGAGACTTGCGTGTGTGTTAGTGATGCACGGTTCGCGGTTACGCCGCATTCACACGGGGCGTCGGCGTCAACGCTTCTCGTTTACTTTGAATGGGTGACGTCATGCGTTGACGAACTGAATTGTGGGTTCCGTTGCGTCGCTTCACTCGCGTTGCAAGCGGCAAAAGTTGAAGATTTCTCAACTTTTCAAGCGCCAACGCAGGCGTCATCCAATCAGATCACCCTATGCAAATATCCTAGAGCAGACGCTAGCCAATCGCATTCGTTTAAAACACCGGTGAATGAAGAGTGAATGAAGAGTGAAGAACGATCAAAAATGGAGGAAAAGCTAATAATTGCAGTGGGTAATCACCCGGTCCTTTACTACCAATCATTATTTACATACCGGGACACAAACTGGAGAGACCAGGCCTGGAAGGAGGTGGCAGAGACGGTTGGAGAATCTGGAATGTATCATGCTTGTATTCCGTCCGTGTACTCTGTTTATCATTGAATGACAGGCAGCATATCATATCATGTGTGGTTCAAATAGGCGCTATCCCCCAGCCAAATGAGGAATCAAATATTAAAGTGCAGTTATCAGTTTTCATACACAAAATAGTCTCACAGACTAGCTGTCAAAAAAGGCGCTTTTTTGTGTTGTGTTGTGGTCCAAGGAGCAAGTAATGTGATTAGCTGGGTCGCGTCAGCACCAAGCTTCAGCCACGCCCTCCATCAAGCGTTGACGCCGAAGCCCCGTGTGAATGCGGTGTTATATCCACCGAGCGGGCGGGCCAAGTAATAAAAAAATTACATTCCATTTAATTGGATGTTTGTTTGATAAAGACATTTTCCGCGCCCTTTGGGCGAATCATTCGAGTTTCCCACACGCTTTCAAAACAATCCCTCACGTGTACTTACGGGAGACCAGAAGCTCATTATAATATGCAAAATGTATCCAATCATAGCAGTGGACGTTTTACATAAAAAAGGAGCGTTCAAAACCATTGTAGAAAATAGTCTATTACTTACTGATTATGATGTTTTTTTAAATGTAAAAACCATGTGAACGTCATAAGCTGACCTTTTATACAACAGTATAAACAAATTTAAAAAGCCAGTTCATGACCCCTTTAAATTGAAATAATTCACAATATTACGGTTTTATTTGATAAAATAAATGCACCATTGGTAAAAAACATCCTTTGAATGATACTGTACATAGGTTTTGATTGTTGAAGGCCTTGCCTCTCTTGTAACCGTATTTTTCAAATTGAGTCTTAAGGTGTAACTGAATCAATGATAGATATAATGTGTCTCTGAGGTGAATTTACCCTTCAAATGACTCTTTAAGGTGCACTTTAGGCGTAAGACGTGTGATTAGCATGACAGGTGTTTACCTGTCGATAACCAAACCAGATGTGTATGTGGTCAGTGGGAAGCTGCCCTGCACGCTGTTCTTTTGTGATAGCAAAGAAAGACGCCACAAACAACTTTAAGAGGAAGGTTTTGGCGAGTCAGACGAGTCTCACACACTAACACTCAGGTAAACCTGATGACACAGCTCAGTATGGCAGAGCTCTGCAGGTGGCTTTAAAAGACTGAATTATGAAAAGGGAACATGAGAGAGATAACGAGAAAGCATGAGATTACAGGACGAGTATCAGTAATGACCCAATAGACCCGTTAATACGCATCCAGGCAGAGATGACTCGTGTAAATCAGACTGCATGAGGCGAATTAAAGGGACGAGATGAACCCGTTCCCACAGATAAGACATGGCTCATTCATGTTCTGCTGAACCATTTGAACTCTGTAAGTTTTTAAAAAGAAAATTATTTGGGAAAATAATTTGTAGATGGCAAGGAAAGTTTGAAGTTTGAAAAAAGACTTTTCTTCTCTTTTTCAAATTTTCTGTCAAAATAGGAAATATCACCTCCTCTATAGGCGATTTAACTTGTGGTTTGCCTCAGGGTTATATTTTAGCACCTGCCACATTTACTCCCCCAGGGCTCTATTTTTAGGAAACATGGCGTTCCCTTTCAGTCGGTCACGTTCGACGTACGTCGGAACTGACCGACGAATTGGGATCTATTTTCAGAGACCAATCTACTTCGAGTGTATAGAAACGAGCCAACAAACACGCCCCGCAGTGCGGGTATAAAACACGGACGTGAACAACGCATACCGCTTTCAACTTCGGAGCCGATGGTTTTGCTGCTTACCTGCACAAGACTGTTTCTGCCGAGAGTGTTCAAGAGAACGAGTCTGGAGAGTGCTCTTCCTGGTGTTGGCGTGACGGCGCGAGTCAGCGAGTGGCCGCAAAAGACTTCCGGTGTTGGTTCGTTGGGCGTTTACTTTGAGTGCTCACCCGCGGGCTTGCACTATCGGACCGCGGGGAGCCGCGGCCATCTCCCTGAGTGCCTCAGCACTATAAAAGAGCATTTTTCCATTCATAAAAGAGCAAAATACACGGTTTGACCCTGCGTCTTTTTCAAGATGTCATTCAAACCGTGTGTTTCTGGATGCCGTCGTTTTCTGTCCCCAGTTGACGGTCATGATCGTTGTCTCACGTGTTTGGGCGTTCAACACGCTGAGGCAGCGTTCGTGAATGACTCATGTTCCCATTGCGGGAACATGACCATTGCAGTGCTAAGATCTAGGCTCGAATACCTCAAACGGGGTGGAGTCCCAATGCGCATCTCCCGATCTAGTGGTCCTCCCGCTGCAAAGCAGAGGGCTGCTACTTTGGCGGATGCCTTTGGTGGAGATCTGAGGGTGACGGTCAGGGCTTCCCCGACGGGCCAAAAACCCCTTGGGCCCCTCCCACCCTCCGCTGCGCCGGTGGAGCTTTCGGAGGAGCGCGCTGGTTCTTCCCACGGGGGGCCGGCCGTTTCCTTTGGGGCTCCGGCTGAGGATATGATTTCGCTGGCTGCATCGGAGGATGAGCTAATGGGTTCTGGAGATGACGACCCGGCTGCGTTTCCCCCTTCGGGTGTGGCGGCGTTGTCCGAGCCGGATCCAGAGCTTACGGCTATGCTCTCCCGGGCCGCCGCGAGTGTCGGGCTCGAGTGGAACCCTCCACCGTGTCCCGAACCCTCGCGGTTGGATGATTGGTATCTCGGGGCGGCCCGTGCTGGTTCTCAGCGCCCCGCCCCAGTGCCATTCTTCCCGGAGGTGCATCAGGAGCGAAGTCGTAGTCGGCGCCCTACAGCGCCCGCCATCGATCGACTGACTCCTCCATCCTCACTACCCTCGACGGTGGTGCGGCTAAGGGCTACGTGGGGATACCTCCGGTCGAGCGCGCCGTGGTGATGCAACTGGGGGAAGCCATATCATCGCTGCATGCCATGGCGCTCCTGCAGGTCTACCAGGCCAAAGCGCTCAAGGAGATGCACGAGGGTAGTGCCGACCCAGGGATCATGCAGGAACTGCGGACAGCGACGGACCTCGCCCTCTGGGCGACGAAAATCGCTGCCCGCTCCCTGGGTCGGGCGATGTCCACTATGGTGGTCCAGGAACGCCACCTGTGGCTGAACCTGGCTGATATGCGCGAAACCGACAAAGTGTGGTTCTTCGACGCCCCTGTCAGTCAGGCCGGCCTCTTCGGCGACGCCATCGAGAGCTTCGCCCAACAGTTCTCGGTGGCCCAGAAGCAGACGGAGGCGATCAAGAACATCCTGCCCCGGCGGACCGCTGCTGCCTTCACCCCTCCGCCGGGTCCAGCGCCTCCTCCTGCTCGTCGCCGAGGGCGTCCTCCTTCGTCCGCCTCCGCCCCTGCTAAACCCAAGCAGCAGCCTCCACCTGGGAAGCAGGGCGCCGGAGGAGGAGGACCGGGGGGCCAACAACATAACATCTCTGCCACTAGCTCCTCGGAGCTCAGTGGTACCCACATTGTCAATAAAAGAGCAGTTTCCTATGTCCCTGGGCCCCAAGAGGGTCAAGATCGTTGTGCGCGACGCCCCCGGGCCTTGCCACTCCAGTCTTCCCCTCTTCTCGCCAGGGGGCAGTGTGAGGCTAGAGGACGCCCCCGGGCCTTCTCTCCCACACACTGCCCCACCTCGGATGTTCAGACCCTTCTCCGGGTCGCCTCCGGGCCGTCCGAGTCAGGTCTGAACATTCCACCTCGCTGCCTCACCCCGGGTACGTCTGTGGTGCCGTTGGTCCCGCTTGCTCAGTTTCTGGGAGCCTGGCTAGAGCTCCCGGGGCTGTCTCGCTGGCTCATCCGTACCATCAGACTCGGTTACGCGATTCAGTTCGCGCACCGGCCCCCCAAATACAAGGGCATCCTGTTCACCTCAGTGCGGAGCAGCGATGCCCATGTATTGCGGGCGGAGATCGATGTCCTACTGGCGAAGGGCGCGGTCGAGCCGGTTCCTCCAGCCGATATGAGGTCGGGGTTCTACAGCCCCTACTTCATTGTACCCAAGAAAGGGGGTGGGTTACGGCCAATCTTGGATCTGCGCATTTTGAATCGGGCCCTGCACAGACTTCCGTTCAAAATGTTAACGCAGAAACGCATCTTCGAATGCATCCGTCCCCAAGATTGGTTTGCAGCGATCGACCTGAAGGACGCGTACTTTCATGTCTCTATCCTTCCTCGACACAGACCGTTCCTACGCTTTGCGTTCGAGGGGAAGGCATATCAGTACAAAGTCTTGCCCTTCGGGCTGTCCCTGTCGCCCCGCGTCTTTACGAAAGTCGTGGAGGCAGCCATTGTTCCACTCCGAGAACGCGGCGTTCGCATTCTCAACTATCTCGACGACTGGCTTATACTCGCCCAGTCTCGGGAGCAGTTGTGCGAACACAGGGACCTGGTGCTCCGTCACCTCAGCCTGTTGGGCCTTTGGGTCAACCGAGAGAAGAGCAAACTCTGTCCCACGCAGAGGATCTCTTATCTCGGCATGGAGCTGGATTCGGTCAATCGGACTGCGCGCCTCACAGAGGAACGAGTCCAGTCAGTGTTGAACTGCTTGAATACATTCAAGAGCAGGATGGCGGTCCCACTGAAATTCTTTCAGAGGCTCCTGGGGCATATGGCATCTGCAGCCGCGGTAACGCCGCTCGGATTGCTTCATATGAGACCGCTTCAGCGCTGGCTACACGACCGAGTCCCGAGGTGGGCGTGGCAGAGCAGCCAGTATCGGGTCCCAGTTACCCCGTACTGTCGCCAAACCTTCAACCCTTGGTCCGACCCCTCGTTCTTACGGGCCGGAGTGCCCTTAAGACAGGTGTCCAGGCATGTTGTGGTATTCACAGATGCCTCAGCCTCGGGTTGGGGGGCCACGTACAACGGGCATGCAGTCTCGGGTCTGTGGACGGGGCCCCAGCTGCATTGGCATATCAATTGCCTGGAGTTAATGGTGGTACGTCTTGCACTAAGTCGCTTCAAGAAGCTGCTTCAGCACAAACACGTACTGGTCCGCACGGACAGCACTGCGGCCGTTGCGTACATCAACCGTCAGGGTGGTCTGCGCTCCCGTCGCATGCTCCAACTCGCCCGCCACCTCCTCCTGTGGAGTCAGAAGCATCTGAGGTCGCTTCGTGCCATTCACATCCCTGGTGTGTCATCCTGAGACCCCGGCCCGGATACGTGCCCAAGGTTCCTACCACTCCCTTTCGGGACCAGGTGGTGAACCTGCAAGCGCTGCCCTCGGAGGAAGCAGACCCAGCCCTGGCTTTGTTATGTCCCGTCCGCGCTCTTCGCGCTTACGTTGACCGGACACAAAGCTTTAGGACCTCAGAGCAGCTCTTCGTCTGTTACGGAGGCCAGCAGAAGGGAAAGGCTGTCTCCAAGCAGAGGTTAGCCCACTGGATAGTGGATGCTATAGTCTTAGCGTACCAATCGCAAGACGTGCCTTGCCCGTTCGGGTTGCGAGCGCACTCCACAAGGAGTGTTGCCTCCTCCTGGGCGCTGGCTCAAGGTGCCTCGCTGACAGACATCTGTAGAGCTGCGGGCTGGGCGACACCTAACACGTTCGCTAGATTCTATAGCCTCCGTGTGGAGCCGGTTTCTTCCCGTGTACTCGCCTCCAACGGCCGGTAAACGCGAAGTGCCCGTTCCTGTGTCGGCTTGCTACGCCACTCCCGCCTATGGCCGGATACGTGCGTTATTTTTTCTCCAGTTGTGTTCCCCAGAAATGGTGAACCCTGTCGAGCTCCTCCGTCACCCCTTCGGTGTCAAGACGTGGCGGCCGTCTGACACCAGGCCTGCACCCGTATGCTTGTGGAACGTGTGTGTTAGGCTGGGTCCATATGTAGCGGTTCCCTCACGGTGACCCCATATGTGTATTTCCACGGTACCTGCTACCCTACTCGGCTAGCCCCGTGTCTTTCCCTTGACAGAGCCCGCTCTGTCGTCTCTGGCGGTGTTCTTTCCCCCCTGGAACCAGGTTGGAACCACCCCAGAGACTGCCATATGTTGTTACTACCCAGATAGGTTAGTCCGTATGAGTATTTTCCACCCTCCTCCTCCGGTGGACGTGGCTCCGCAGCGTACCATCTCCCGAGACGGGCCCGCTTTCCCAGCGTTATCCAATAGTCACGCTGAGTGGGTCTTGCAGAAACAGCAGTGTCGGACCTCCCTGCTTAAGCCCTGTCTGCTGCTCCAACTAGGAGCACCCAGTGAGCTTGAGCAGGGCGCTGGAAGGGCCAGCACCCTGGCGTTTTTGTAGGGATCCCAATTAGTCGGTCAGTTCCGACGTACGTCGAACGTGACCAACTGAAAGGGAACGTCTCTGTTACGTATGTAACCCTCGTTCCCTGAAGGAGGGAACGGAGACGTACGTCCCGTCGCCAGGTGCTGTGCTTCAGCTGCAGGCCCGAGTCACATCTCGGCTCCTCAGTTGTAAAAGCGGTATGCGTTGTTCACGTCCGTGTTTTATACCCGCGCTGCGGGGCGGTGCGTGAACCGCATGCCAATGTTTATTGGCTCGTTTCTATACACTCGAAGTAGATTGGTCTCTGAAAATAGATCCCAATTCGTCGGTCAGTTCCGACGTACGTCTCCGTTCCCTCCTTCAGGGAATGAGGGTTACATACGTAACCGAGACGTTTCCTTCCACTGTTATTCCGATGATATGCAAATGTACTTGCCTGTGACTAGAAACAATAAGTGCTCTTAATACTCTATATGACGTCAAATCATGGCTTTCCAAAAACGTTCTCCTTTATAGGGATGGGCGATATGGACTTAAAAATGTATCCCGATATTTTCTATTATTATTGCGATAACGATATCAATGACGATAAATGTAGTATCATTCCCCATGTTTTTGGATACAAGTGAAAGCTGCACGCATTCTTATATATATATATATATATATATATATATATATATATATATATATATATATATATATATATATATATATATAATATTAATTAATTAATTTTTTTTTTATGTAAAACTCCACACCAGCCTTTTCAGAAATGGAAAAGTTGCAGATATAATTGTCCTCTGTAAAAGTGCAGGTAATGTTTAAATAGTGCAACTGTGCTAAAAAACGTCACACAATACAAACAATAATAATTTTTAAATCAAATGACAAGTTTTACATGTAAACCGATTCTGTATTTATTCATACATGGTGCCAACAGTGGTAAAAATAGCAGAGACAGCAAAAGTAATTATCCCAAAAATGTCTTCAGATTACAAAAAAGTTGAAAATAATAATTTAATGATAGAACTTCAGTAATTTGAGTTGATAAGATAATAATACCACGAATTCTTCTACTAATTAAAATAAACTGCACTAAGGAATAATGAGCTTCTGGGTTCATGAATATTAATCACGTTGTCAGCGCTCATTCAAACTGATTTGCTGAAATGAAAACAGGCACAGTAATAGATGCACGCCAGCCAATGAGATTCCCGTTTGTGCATTCGTTTCTTCCTGTTCATGAAAGGCTGAATAATTCCAAATAAACGCCATTATTTTACAGGAAAATACAACAAAGAATATTGTTTACATGTAGCACGTCAATTCTGTGTTGTGTAAGACTCTCTCGCTCTCTCTTTGAGTGTGTGTGAAACACTGAGCGCTCTCAGTCGCGCCTCACACTAGTGTTTAATGTGCGTCAAATACACTGCGCATTCATTGAGATGAACTGAAATAGTGTGCTTTACCGATCGATTGAGACAGAGCGAATCTCTTAAGCGCTCAGTCCAAGCGCTCAGCGAGTGAAAATACATCTGTACGGTTCAGATTGCCCTGAGGTAGCCCCTCGTTTAGCTATGAACTCTTCCGCAGCTTCCACCATAGTTGTTTTCGCTCTGCACGTGAGATGCGGATTCAGTGCCGCCACTCCCATTGCGCGGCGCTTAGGGCACCGAGTGCTGCGGGGGCACCACAAGAAAATCTCTCTCCAACCCCCGTTCAGCTATACAGAGTGATGAACGCAGCCACCGCGGCCATCATAAAGTAATAACGCTAGGGCATCAAGACGGCCAGCGGTGGCACGGTGTGGATGGGTCGCGCCATCAACTAGGCTTTATCGTTATTATCGCGGGAAGACAAATTCTTATCATGGGGAGAATTTTTACCGGTATATCGCAAACGATAAGATATCGCCCATCCCTACTCCTTTAATAATAAAAATAATAATTACGATGATAATTGTGATAAGACAGCAGTTATGGTCTTCGGCCACTCAGGGCAAGAAATCAACTTGACCTTGAGTATCTAAATTCTTTTGTTCCTCCGCAAGTGCAGAATTTGGGTATGGAGTTTGACAGTTGTCTGAAATTGGATAAACAATCAGTTCTGTCATAGATTCAAGTTTTTTCTTAACTTCGCTTACTTTCTAAAATCAAACCCTTTCTTTCCGAGAGTTCTCTAGAGGTTGCAATCCATGCTTTCATCACATCCTGACTGGATTATTGCAACTCTTTCTATTACAGCATATCAAAGACTCAAATCTCCCGCTTACAAGGAGTTCAAAGTGCAGCAGCTGAGTTTCTGAAGGGACAATTTGACCATGTCACTCCCCTTCTGAAATCCCTAAATTGGCTGGCGATTCACTATAGAATTGAGTTTAAAATCTTGCTACGCATTTACAAATCATTAAATAATCTTGCATAACCTATCTGACAAACGTACTCCAACCTTACACTCCCTCAAGAGATTTAAGATCAGAGGGTAAACTCCTCCTCTAGATTCCAAGAACCCGCCTAAAGACCAGAGGAAGCTTTTGAAGTCCTACTCTTTGGAATAACCTACCAAATCACATTAGAACAGCTTCCACTCTATCTGAGTTCAAATTTAAACTCAAAACTCATCTTTTTTCCTTTGACTTCTAATGTGTAGTTCTGTCTGGTTCTTATGGTGATTCTGATTGTTATGATGCTCATTTATTGTGTACCCTTATGCTTTTATTGTACAGCACTTTGGTCGGCCTGTGGCTGTTTTTAAATATGCTTAGGAATAAACGGAACTTGAACTTATTTTAAGCAAAATATAAAAATGGTTCAGACTTCAAGCGGGAAACACTGAATCCCCATACAGTATCTTAGTCACATGGCCTTCTGCCATACACAGGGATCTAAATGTAAAAGTAATAGTAGCCTGATAAAACATCTGATCTTACCTTTTAATATTCAAACTCAATTAGTCTCAACTATATTTATGTTTAACTCTCAGACGCCACTGCTTTGGCTTTCGGGACCCAATATCCTCATCTTTGATGACTATTTCGAATTTTCCTTTTTCTTTTACAAAGTACTACTGCTGCACCCAAAAACATATTGTCCGGATCTCCGATGGGAAGGAAATTTAGAAACCGGACCTCTTAGAACCTTCATTGAATATCCGCCTGTTCTAGAGACTGGAGGAATAACACTATCACATCTCAAGGACATTCCCCCTGGAGGAACCTGAGGTGCTCAAGGGCACAGCTGTGATCGCTATCAGTTGAAGGATTGTCCTATGGGGTTTTAACCTTTATAGACCCAATTAAATCAATAGGTTTTGTGGCTTTCAGTCCATGTCTATTAGCTTTGAGCCATCTTTATGTTAGTGTACTCCTAAAAGTTGACAAAAATAACTCATCTTGTTAACAAGGGTGAATTTTTGACCAATAAAATGCTCTATAAAAATGTCCCCACACACTAAATTATAAATACGACTGTCATAGAAAATCATGAGTCTGTTGAGCCTCTTTGTTGGGCGCTAAAATCTATACGCTAAAAACAGACAACCTATTAATATATCCACTCCAACTTCCTGTTTCAATAGGAAATACTCTATAACTGAATATCAATGAAACTCATTGCGAGAGTATTTCAGAGGATCTTTACATCTAAGCTGCACCAACAAATTTAACATCAATATACCCAGATAAACATCAAGCGAACTAATGTGACGTCATGTTGAACAAAATCAGGTCAAAGCGATGTTCTTTTGCTGTTTGTTTTAAAACAGCTTGCCAAAGCGAACTTTCTGGAAAAGTTTGCTCCCCATGGTAAACACCTTCGAATTACCATTGGCCCATGGTGATTATGTAATAGGTGGGTGTGGCTATGAGGCTCCACCTTCTTTGACTTGGAAAACTTATCCGATCTATTTCTTATGTTCATTATTGTATGTAGTAGCTGTTTGTGAATGTTAACGTTCTGCAAAATTGCAACATAAATAAAGTTATTGTCTCCCAAAAGAAAGAATCGACTAAACAAGTTGTTTTTTTATTTATTTGAATCCCACTGCATTGCGGTTCTATGTCACTAGAAAATGCATTTGCATAATGCCCACCATGTTGTACGTTGTCCGCCCGTGAACAACTTGACATGCCCTCAAACACACCATTTTACAGACGACTGCTTCTCAAATTGTGCCCTGGGGGTTCAATGCGGGATTCGCAAAACGCTTGCTCTTAAAATATGAGTCAGTACTCAGTTTATTTGGACCAGCTGCTCCTCAGAATCACAACCTGTAGGTATGAATAATTATTGATGTATATATTTTGTACCGAAAATACGTAATTTTGTGTTTTATATTGTGTACGTATCCAGCTAACCGGCTAACTCACGTTATTTCTGTCTTACTGAAATACTTCTGCTCATCAGCTGTGGGCCACTATTCCCCCAAAACTGTGTCTATTAATGCAGATTGTCTTTCATTCTTACTACTTTGAGTAAAGATAAAGGATGGAGAAAGATTTGTTTTGCAAACTTTAATGTTACATCAGCCATTCACGTTAGTGCTGGGCTAACGTATACGCTGTTATTGATACAGTTCCCACATGTGCACCGCAATAAATTAGAAATATACACATGCACTGTTAGACTTTACCGCAATTTTACAGTTACTTACCGCAAAAAAGCCCAGTAAAATACCATTTATATTATTTACGGTTAGCTACTGTAATATGCACTGCATTGTGGGTATTTTTAATGAAATTTACAGTAACTTACTGTATATGGGAATTTGCAGTATTTTACTGTTTACGTAAAAGCAGTAGTGCTACTGTAAACAAAGAATACACACACACACACACTGGATATTTAAAAGTAAAAAAAAAAACATGTGGATGGAAGGATGTAAAATTAGTTCTTTGTGGGAGACAAAGAAGTAATTTTTATATTTAGTATTTTCTCCTACCCTTTTCACATTTTCGGGTTTCTCAGAGCGGAAGTCGTCATAGTTGGGTTAAATTTTTATAGCGGTGAATGAGAGAATACATTAATTATATATTTTTTGTGTGCCCATTTGCTCAAATAGCAAAAGAAAAACTCCACAATAGTGATTTCACAACTTTCAAAAAGAGGAAAAAAATAGAGTATAGAATAAATAGAGTAAAGTATTAGTGTTATATAAATGTATTTCGAATTCGCCTCATAGACGGAGCTTCTGCCAGCGGCTCGTCTAGTTGATAAATGACTGACATGGGCTGTGTTTACACGTCTTTTTGTGTTAAAATCTACTGTTAATGAGTGACAAAACGTAGTTTTAAGACTTTTTCAGTCGGTAATGTAGTTGTTTAAAGCTCAAATCTGTGGTTTATTTATAAGAAGAGTGCCTATTTTAACATTTTATCTGGTGTTTTCGGAGTTGTGAGCTCCAGTGAGTCAGCGGCGTTCCGCGCTTGTTTACCGGCGAGAGTAGACTTTCCTCGGCTAGTCCTTCTGACGTCTGCCGCTGGCTCTGATGTCTCTGTGGCATCTCCAGACTAGTGGAGATTTAACGGCCCATATGCTCTCATGGATCGATAATTTGTTCCCTGGCAAATCCTTTAGGCTGAGGGCAAAGTGAAATTTCATTACTTGTTTATTTTTTGGCTATAACTGTACGTTGCAAAATAAAATGACGGATCATGAGATATAAAATGCTAACGGTAGGCTACACACACGTTAGCATTTTATATCATGATCCGTCATTTTATTTTATTCATTATTATTTTAATGCCAGAGTAATAACAGTACAAGTGTGGTGATATAAATGTCATTTTTAAATGTTTAAAAAATATATTTATAAACTTACTGCTTACACCTCACATAATTTAAATTGTTTACTCGAGTGCCAAGCCCGCGCAAATGAGGTTTGTGTCGAGTGCGCGCATAACGGACGTCCCTGCCTGTGGATCGGATCGCCAGACATCAGCTGCGAGTTTTCCTGAGGTAAGAAAGTTTTTACTTGACAAATTCGTCACAAATGTCTTTGATACTTTTAAAACGTAAACCAATATCCATTAAATATAGCTACATATATGAAGAAAGTACATAATAATATCGAATTGCTATTACTATATGACAGTCTCGGGGAACTGTTCGTTTTCCTCAACCGCTTTCATAACCCATTAAATTTGCATACAATTGACTAACGCTAACTGTTACCTGCATTGTACATTATGTACCAAATGTTGTATTTACGCGAACAATGGTTTCCGTCTTTTCACGGCCAGTTATAGTTACATATTTTCGTTGACAGTTAACGTAAATGTGTGTGACGCCATTTGAAGTAACGTTAGCGCCTGAGCGGTGTCTCGGTGTGTGTGTGTGTGTGTGTGTGTGTGTGTGTGTGTGTGTGTGTGTGTCTCTCGGTGTGTGTGTGTGTGTGTGTGTGTGTGTGTGTGTGTGTGTGTGTGTGTGTGTGTGTGTGTGTGTGTGTGTGTGTGTGTGTGTGTGTGTCTCTCTCGGTGTGTGTGTCTCTCTCGGTGTGTGTGTGTTTGTGTGTGTGTCTCTCTCTCTCTCTCTGTGTGTGTGTGTGTGTGTGTGTGTGTGTGTGTGTCTCTCGGTGTGTGTGTCTCTCTCGGTGTGTGTGTGTCTCTCGGTGTGTGTGTGTGTGTCTCTCTCTCTCTCTCTCTCTCTCTCTCTCTCTCTCTCTCTCTCTCTCTCAAAAAGAACATTTACGCCAGTGTATACACCAGAGGATTAATATATATTCAAGTAAAATAATAATTAGTTCAAGTATCTTCATTGTGGCTTCTTATTTATTATGTTATTTCATATGAATTCATTTTTACATGCCACTGAAGGCTCTATTATTGTCTTCTCTCTTTTTTCAGTGTTGATAGTCATTTGATTGTGTAACTTAAGTGGTCAATCTAGCAGTCATCCTATATCTGTGAATTATCATGTGCAAAACATTTAGGCACCATTAGTCAATAAACATTGATGAAAATTTATTATTTTTCTCTCTTGTGTCAACAGGAGCTAACAACACCCCAGAAAGAGCCACAGCACTGAGCATCTTTCGCTTTGTACGTATATATTTTGACTAACATTATGTGATTAACGTCTTTTAATGCATAACATTTTATTATTTCAACAATACTTGTTGCCTACATTTCCTACTTGCCATCTATTTGTTATCTTGTTGTGACTGTTTAGTCTCATGTGGGATATGTCACTGCATAACATGACAAAGTAATTAAAAATGATTCATTGTATGCACTTAAAAATTTGGGTAACACTTTACAATACGGTTCATTAGTTAACTACATTAGTTAACATGAACTAATAATGAACTGCACTTATAAAGCATTTATTTATCTTTGTTAATGTTAATTTCAACATCTACTAATGCATTATTAAAATCTTGTTAGCATTAGTTAATGCACTGTAAACTAACATGAACAAACCATGAACAGCTGTATTTTTATGAACTAACGTTAACAAAGATTAACTAATGCTGAACAGAGGTGTTGTTCATGGTTAGTTCATGTTAACTAATGCATTAACTAATGTTAACTAATACAAACTTATTGTAAAGTGTTACCAAAATATGTATACATTATTTTATATGCAGATCATATCCAATGAGTGACCAGAAAACAGAGAGACTGAGGAATAGACGGAGAAACGGACAAAGCTGGAATACAACTAAAACCTGAACTAAAAACTAATCATGCAAGTATGTACAGGTGCAAGTATTTAATTATTTTCAATTTCTGAGAGACTTTTATTTTTTAATTTTCAGCCAACCTCGTCTTATGCTTCCTTCATGTGCTAGAAATTTCCTACTTCCCACTTCTGAAGTTGTGATTACGAGCTCATCACATTCAGATTTTGACTTGAGAGGGCGTTCATGTCCAATTTTTTAACTAGGAAACTAGTTCAGTAATTCCTATAGCACGTGAAGGCAGCATAAGATGTCAGTTGAGCAGGAGGTGACGTTTGCCTACCACACCACAGGCGATATGAAGTATATCATATCATGAAATTGCGCTTATAGTCAGGGTGTCAGCGGGGTTGTAAAAGGTAGTAAATGAAAGTAGCCAAAATTAAGGGCAGTAAAAAGTAGTAAACGTCATCTGACGAGGTATTACATTTTCGGGCCCAATTTTTTTTAGATACATTTTCAATTTGTGTTAAGTACAGGCCTTTTTTTTCTAAAATTCGCGTGGATTTATTTATATGTTTAGAGTAGGACCTGCGCGATATCGTGTGAGGTGGTGTTCATTCGCGTGCGCTGAAACAAACTGGGTCCGCGGCTGGCTTGCTGACAAACATGTACGCGAGCTCGCTTCCATTCAGTAATTAAAGCATGGGGAAATGCAAGTTCTCGGACCTCTGGCTGGAGGACTCACGATTTAAAGACTGGCTTAGGCCAGTAGTTTGCAACAGCCGCGAGGCTTATTGCCACGTCTGCAAGAAGACAATTAATATAACCTGGGTGGGGGTGAATGGCGTCAAATCGCATGTTACGTTAATCATATAGCAGCCACCAAGCTAGGATGCGCGGACGTAGCGAGCAGCTTCCCATATCAATGTTCTGCACTACGGATGCATCAACGACCTCAACCTCTACTTTTTTTTTCCTCAACCCCGACTGCTCTCCCGATTCAAACCACTGCAGTCAGCAGTAGCCTAACGTTATTCCAAGCAGCTTTATCAACAGGTGCGTGACAGGCGTCAGACAGCAGACGCTATGCCCGATCACCACCGCTACACCAGAGCTGAGGTTCTGAGGTGTTTAGACCTTGCAACTAAACACCACTCTTTCAATTTGAACGATGGCATTAGGGGTGTAACGATTCATCTACTACATCGATGTATCGATTTATTTTCCTATGATCTAACTACATCGATCTGTGCTCGGCAAGTTGGCCTTCCGGACGACATATATCGATCTAACATCGTTTTAAAAGGTAATCAATCGATTGTATCGATCATAGGAAATAACGCATTGGATTTAAGCACGTCAGACTTTATATGGATGTTTTTTCTTAGCACTTTTAATGATAAAGGCGTTAAACGTTACTCGATTCAGTCTGCCTATCTGTGACATCATCGCAACGCACGCACCAGCAGCAGCAGCGCTCATTGAAATGAATGGGATCGTGTCGCTTTGTCGCTGCGTGCTGCTGGCGGTGTGAACGGGGCTTGAGAAAACAAAACATAGCATGGCGCATGGCAGAGGAGAAGCCAACGAGCGAGAAATTATCAAGCCACCAGGAGAAAGAGCTACCTGTCCTTTCAACCCTTGCTTGTTACCTGTGCATTCCTGACACCAGTGTGCCAGCAGAGCGAGTTTTTAGTACTGCTGGCGACATAGTGAACGCACAGAGAAGTGTTCTGCAGTCAGATCATGTTGATATTGTTGAAAAAGAAATCTGTAGAGTCATTGAAGAGTAGTTCGTTACATTTTATCTTTTGTTAAATATTGTTTGTTTATTAAACTGAGAGTAGTAGCAGGCCAGTTTATTCAATCTGAAGAAATGTTGGTTGCACTTTATTTTTGATATTAATATTGTATTTGTATTATTTTAATGTTGAAAAACAACAGCAAAAGTAGCAGGTAAACTTACTATTAATTAAACCTGAAGAGAAGTTAGTTGCACTTTATTTTTGATATTAATATTGTAATATTTTTATGTTGGATAACAAAAGCAGAAGTAGCAGGTTAACCTACTGTTGAAATGTTGGTTGCACTTACTGTGCTTTTATTGAAAATGTATTGAATATTGAAAATGAGAGCAGAAAAGGTTAACTTCCTGTTAATTCAACCTAAACTGTTGGTTGCACTTTATTCAAATAAAATTTTAATGCATTTGCCATTAATTGTTGTTTACTTGTTTGTTTATATCCATAATTAATTGATATACCGGATTCCCTTACAAGAAACAACAGGAATCTTGGAAATTTCACCTGCACTGACCAGTATCCAGATATTTATTTCAGTCACACAATTTTTGGCTAAAAAGTTACTGAATCGATTTCAAGTCACTGAATCGTTTCGGATCGTATCGTTCTAAATTAACCAATACCGTCCTTGAATCGTATCGACAACCTCAAATCGTGATACGAATCGTATCGTTGTTAAAACGAATCGTTACACCCCTAGATGGCATTGAAGAGCTGTTTCGAAATATGCAAGTTGCTTAAAGCTTGGCATACACTGTGCGATTTCTGTGCGATTTCAGCAAGGTTATCTACTCACACTGTACGAGTAGATCGCATGCGATGTAAAGCCAAAGCTCACGGTTTATATGCTCACACCATGGCTCAGATCCTCGAGCGCGACTTGTCTGCTCACTGTATGAGTGAAGATTTAGCATTTACTATTTATGTATATAAATTATTATTATTATTATTAGGGTAGGTCTACTTTTATTATTAAATTGATAATACATTTAATTTGCCCCCGTGATAATTTCATAATGCATCAATGCACAACCGACAAGTTGCATAATAAAATAATAGATAGATTAGCTTACTCCTCATTATTTAAATACATTTTGCCCAATTAAACAAGGAATTGTAGGCCTATAATTAAAATGATTATCAGTCTATAATATGTCAGAACACTACAATAATATCAGTATTATCAGAAAGTAAGAGCAGCTTTATTTCAAAAACAACTTGTTTAACACGAAATGGGCCTATACTTCTCTTCTAATTAGTTTCACAATATGGGCCACAAGAGAAATATTAAGAATATAAATACAGACAGTTATAGGCTATACGTTATCAGCATATGTTAAAGCAGATTTATATAAATAACGAGATATCTCTTGTCTCTGTGAGAATATGCGCCGAAAGCTTGTCAGATTTTACGTTCACTTTCAGTAGTGAATAATTGACCAGGTGTGAGACTTCACCGACTCTCGCGCACATTGCGTTTTTGTGTGATATCCACTGACTCGCCTTCATGATTTAAAATGAAAAAGAAAAAAATCTATATTGCACCTTGAAAATTGCTCTCGTTTCCCTCTGTACACTGCATGAACTATGAAGATGTCTCCTTCCTCTTCTGTCTTTATTTCTATTCTCATCTCTGTGGGCAATATGTTATTCCATTTGGAAAGATATTTCATTTACGCTACTATAGTTGCAGCTTGAAGTCGCGCTGGTATTAAAAAATATTTTGAAGGTATTAAAAAAGGTAGTAAAAGGTATTAAATTCAACTTAAAGGGTTAGTTCACCCAAAAATGAAAATTCTGTCATTAATTACTTACCCTCATGTCGTTCGACACCCGTCAGACCTCCGTTCATCTTCGGAACAGAAATTAAGATATTTTAGTGTAAATCTGATGGCTCTGAAAGGCCTCCATTGGCACAATGGCACGGTTCACTCTCAAAACCCTTAAAAGGTACTAAAGACATCGTTACAAAGTCCATCTCACTACAGTGGTTCTACAATAACTTTATGAATCGGCGACAATAGTTTTTGTGCGCAAAAAAACCCTAAATAACGACTTACATAGTGATGACGATTTCAAAACAAGGCATCATGAAGCTTCGAAGCGTTATGAATCACTGAGCCGAATGATGATTCGGATCGCGTATCAAACCGCCAAACTGCTGAAATTTGGCGATTCAAACCGCTGAATCGACATGAGGATCAGTAATTAATGACAGAATTTTCATTTTTGGGTGAACTAACCCTTTAAGTTGAATTTAATACCTTTTACTACCTTTTTTAATACCTTCAAAATATTTTTTAATACCAGCGCGACTTCAAGCTGCAACTATAGTAGCGTAAATGAAATATCTTTCCAAAAAAGTTCTGTATATACCCTGATAGTGTATGGAATGCTTTTTAAAGAAAATTTGGGGGGGGGGGGGAGGAAAATGTTTAGATGAAGTAATGGAGATGGTGTGAACATGGCCTTTACATGTTCCAGCGTGAGCTGGAGGGAGGTGTCTTCCGTCAGCAGCTTGCTTTCTGATTGGGTATTGTTTCGTTTCACGTGATAATCTCCAGAGCGCGCACGCTTGTCCTCGGGATAGAGATATATAATATAAGTATAACTATGAATAATAATAATAATAATATAACAAGTATAACTATGAATAACTGCTGTTGCACAAGTTGTTACCTCATCTGTCCATGAACAAATTTAGATGAGATAAACCATTTCTCACACATTTTCCCTCTGTTTTGTTTCAGATCAGCCATCAGTAGTTTACCAGTATGGAGGCCAGCCAAGACCAACTGGGATATTTTGTTCATACTTTTTGTTGCCATATCGTCATGATCTCTGCTTTGATTTGTTGTTATGAATTCAGTTCTCTATTTTAAATTTTTTTTTGTAATTGATTGTGACGGTGAATAAAAAAAAAATATATATATATGTGTACATAGACTCAAGTCTCTTATTTGGAATTTATTAAATTTATTATTTATTTTATTGCATTCATGTAAAATATTCAAAATAAAGTAATAACATATTAACATATGCATATTTTGTAAAATAAAAAGTAAAATAAATTACAGTAAAATTACTGTAAAAATGATTATACTGTAAAAATAAATTGCGGTAAGGGCATCATACTGTAAAATGAAATTGCGGTAAGGGCATCATACTGTAAAATTCAATTACAGTAAGGGCATCATACTGTAAAATTCAATTACGGTAAGGGCATCATACTGTAAAACACATTTACAGGTAAGCTACTGTAAAGGGGCAATTACAGTAACTTACTGGCAATAGTGCTGCCAGTAAGTTACCGCAAAAATACAATAAAATGTCTAACAGTGTGGGTTAGTTGATGGACATACACTTGTTAATGCTGATGGTGAGGAAATACAGCTGCAACATCTCATAATGTACCTCAAACTGAGTAGCATATCACTGAGAAACGTCCTGCTCAAGTCATCCTTGTGATGGAGGTTTGGGTTGAATAACTAGTTATTTCAGTGTTTCATCACTCATTGTCGCTGAGCTGAAGTTTATGGTAATGGACATTTGGCATCTGACATGCGCTGTAAGTGGTTGACCAATCACAACAGACTGGGCCAGCAGGCCAATCAGAGCAGGGCAAGCTCACAAAAAGGAGGGATTTAGAGAGACTGATTGAAAATCATTGAAAAATGTGCAGTATATATTATGAAAAAATTAAAGTGTGTTTTGACCTTTGATGCATCTAAACCTGTCAGGATGTTCGCTAACAGTGTACCACTGAAAAGGTATTTTGAACTTCTTTATAGCCCTAAGCAAAGAATGAAAAATAACTTTTCTGTGAGTATATCAGGAAAGTGGAAAGTGTCTAACTTGACATCAATAATTAAAATTGAGAAGGGGGTTTAAATGTTCTGAAAGTTGCATTATAAGAACTCTATGTGAAAGTTTCATACAAAAATCTCTTACATGGGCCTCTGGCCTGGCAAACATCAATTCTATCTTTTCTATATATAAAAAATAACATTATGTTTTTTTCAACAGACAGCGGCCAGTCTAGACAAGGTCAAGACTTTGACAAATGACCTCAATTACACCCACATCTCCCTCCTGACTAACAGCAGCGAAGCTCCAGAAAGCCTGTCCACGGCCATCAGTTAATCTCTAACACACACAAACAGCGGCGAACAGAACCACTGACAGGACGAGATCACACACATTCGCACTAGTTCCCCAGTTCCCAATGTTGTCTACACCAGCTTTGAAGTAGCAACCGAGTCAGTGGAGGCAAACAAACGAGTACGAAGGATGTTTCTGCGGTGGTTTTATCAAATCAAATCCTTCTGCTGCCGAAAGACGGCGAAGAGTGAGAGGCTCCTGGGATGAGAGCGTGAAAACTGCCAAACACCAGCCAGCTTCGAAATGAGATTATTTCTGGAGGAAATAGATGCAGAACAAACGCGAGCACATTGGCGGCACACACACACGTGCCTGCCTGAGAGGAAAATGTACTTGTAGGCTTTTCGAGCGCCAGCAATGTACAGAAACAAAAAGTCGGAAGCACCTTTGAGAGGGAATATGACATTATGAGTTGACTTGAGTTTGTTAGAAAACATCCATAGATATCAGAGGGACATGCTTATGACAAAGAAACCGACAGCAAGAAATGGTGATGGATGACTTTCATCCTTCCTCAAAACACATAGACCTGTACAACAAGGAAGGAGATAGGCCTGCATGATATACATTGAAATAAAACCGATATCGCGATAGGGCTTAGTGTGATTGTCAAATTGCGCAGACTATAAATGTATTAAGTAAATATATATTTGACGACAGTTCATCAAAATAAAAACTTTGATGGTTTAATTAAGATAAAGATTACACATTTTTTATAGTATTATTGCAATGTATTTCTTATTTTGTTTATTATATTTATCCGAATTATTATTATTATTTTCATACTGAATTGGTTACTAACAGTGTGAATGTGACCAATGAAAACTTTTCAAGTTTGGTTCGAGTTGGTTCTTGTAAAATGTAAGCCCATGTATGAACACTCAAATTTAACCCAAAAAGGATTTCACAATAGCTATTCAAGTTATCTGGTGACTCTTCCTGTATTTTTTTCATATCACAATATACATTGCAGACATACAAAATCACAATGTCAAGGCTTTTTTCAAAAATTTTCAGCCTTAAACTGAGACTCGCAAACCTCTCACACTTACAGGACGAACCCCAACTGGCTTCCAAAGATGCTCTCATATTACAGGGGTCTCTTTGTGGATGGCAGAGTCAAATCGTTTCCATGGCGATACATGCAGCAAGAAGCAATTGCCTCCACTTCAAAGGCTGAACCACTTAAAAGCGCTGCAGCCAGAGAGGGAGAGAAATACAGAAAGTAAGAGAACACCTTATCTCCTCTCCTGATGGCAAAACCCTTTACCAAGCATTACTTTCACGGCCGCTTCCTGTGCAGAAAACGCCCAGCTCATCAGCCCAAACACAAAGCCTGCGCAGACTTTACCACTCGCTGACAGGATACACTCTCTCTCCCTGATACCTTTGTAGGTGAGTTAAACTCTGGTCATCATGATACTATCCAGAGCTATAACAAGAAATGTGTCCAAAAGGGTTGAGATCATATGTGGTAATTTAAAGCCAGAAACTCTTTACGCAAATATGCAAACACATTAAGTGCATACTGGCACTCTTGCAGTAACCAACCTCCATACTGAAGGGGGAGATAGAGTAGGGTCGGAAAAAAATAGTGGAACGGGCCAAAAATGCCACCACAATTAACAAAATTGCCCCCTAATTCAAGATAAGGTGGAAAAAAGGCCCCTGCACAGTTAAACTGTAAATGTATGTGTGTAAGATACATCGTCTTGATGCACTGGGACGCATAATCAGTGATGCTCCCTCGGATCATTATGTGTTTTGTGTCTTTCAACACATCAGACACCCTCTTCCAGGTGACCAAGCCCCAACATGCGTCGTAGTAGCAACTGCCCATGGATCAGCCCTCTTGATCCAAAGCCACCTAGTGGCTTTTTCTGCAGCATCACATATGGATTTGATGGCTGTTCTCTTTGCCACCCTCATAATCACAAGCCAGCTGAAGACTTTACAAAGTGATCGCCCTGCAAAGCCCCTACGGCCCATCTCTATGGGCTCACAGTATGTCTTAGGGCGTTTTCACACCTGAAAGTCCGCACCAAGGTCCGAACCAAAGTTCATGTTTTGATAGATTTTATACATTCGGTTAGTTTTGGTTTGGTTTCACATTGCAATTATGCGAGCGGACTAAAGAACTTTACATGACGCACTTGCGTCCTGTCGTTATCATCTATGTGGGCTGCATCTGGACATTGATCGGTTTGTAAACGGACGTGCGTCTGACGTCAGCATCTTTGACAAGAATGAATGAACGGACGCATATCGTTGCCACTATTGAACAGTGCGCATTGCTTGACTATTTACTTTTCATTACGTTTAAAAGTGGACATTTCAAGCTTTATATACACATATTTCTCATGTTTGTGAGACAAGTAGCCTGGTTTATTTGAGACGCGCTCCAGTTCATGTGCAAAGCATGTGATCGATCCCGCGATTATTGTTATTTATTAAATCCAGGCAATTATCTGATTAAACGTTGATTCAAATTAAGATGCAATTTATACGAAACGAAAATCACATTAAAGAAAGGCTTTCTAGGGAAAATCATACAAAATTTCTTTCAAAATCATTTCTGACCTTCTGTCTTCTGACATATTGGCCATCTTTTCACTTTTCATAATCAATGTAGCCTAGAAGTAAAAATAACATTATAATATTTTAACATAAACAGGAACTTCCTGTAAATGGTCTAAAAGTCCGAATCATACAGAAAATGCTTTCACACTAGAAACGAACCTTTGTTCAGTTTGATCCGGACCGAGACTACCTCTTTTCGTCGGACCAAATGTCGTCTGTTTGGTCCGGACCGTGGTACGGGGGAGGTTTCACACCTGTAATTTTGATTCGGACCAAACTGAAAAGTCAGAAAATCCGGACCAAACAAGGTAGGTGTGAAAACGCCCTTACAGTCTTTGCCCCGGCAAGTCTCCACCAGATCCCGGTACCTTCCATACTTCAGCTCATTTGTCTCTTCCATCTGCTCTTCCCAGGGCACTGTAAGTTCCAGCAAAATCAGCTGTTTTGTGGCCTCAGAGCTAATTGTCATGTCTGGACAGAGTGATGTTATTGCAATGTGCGGTGGGAACTGTTTACCCTGGTCAACTTTCAACAGCCAGTCAGAGGCTGTGTAGAGGAGGCCCAACCTTGTTTTAGCATGTACCTGGTTGGTCTCTCCAGGTTTCACAAAACAGATTGACTTTACGGGGCACAGTGGTTTTTGCTGGTATTTATGGATTTAGCTATACTACCAGCAACTGCCCTGAGCACCTGGTCATGGTGCCAGCGACCTTCCCCCAAGGCCTTTTTGCTCTTGGGTCTGGCTGCATGATGTTTGTCCAGGTGATCTTGCGCTGAGATATGCCTTCCCAATTCATCCATGCTCCCTGTTGCCTTAGCCCCACCACCCAACAAACTTGCTCCTCTTCTACACCTGCTTGGACATCCTGCTGGATCGGGTGGTGATGATCTTTGCCCAGAGCCTTGCCAACTTGGACCTATGGGAAATATCCCAAACCAGTTGACACATTTCCCACCAATACCTTCTGCCTTAGGCAGGACTCCGCCAACCTCCACTGTCCTCAACTCTATACTGGCTGATGACACTTTTGGTCCCTTAAATCTTTGTACTGTAGGGCTTCTCTCGTTCATGCCACCTTAAACTCTTCAATGAGAGCAGTGAATGGGAGCTGCAGAGCATTACTGTTTCCATATAGTGCAACACTCTTCACCTCTTGGGGAAAACCCACCCTACGAAGAAATCCGCTGATCTACCTCTCTAGAAATTCAACTGTTGACAGTGGTGCCACATAGCCCAGCAAGGCCACAGGACTCGTGGTAGAATGCAATGCCTGACTTGTCTACCTCGCTAAGCCAATCTTCAAGCTCTTTTTTGGCCTTTTGAATAGTGGTCTTTCAGTGTGGAATCACAGAGCTTACCCAAACACTTAATTGGCTTCTCTGTAATTGAGGGCATGGCCATTCCAGATAGTAAAAATCATATTTTGTCCACCACATTTCTTTTCTTCAGCACCTGGGATCTTGACTTAATGGGTTTGAAACTTATTCTTGTCCAAGTGATAAGTTTCTCCAGGCCTTGTAGAATCCACCATTTCCCCAGGACAGATGTTGTTGTAATTGTCAGGTCATCCATGAATGCCCTTATCGTGGACTGTCGTACACCAGACTTTGTCAATGGGCCCCTGCACTCTACCTTGACCACCATGTTCATAGCAAGAGCGAAAAGAACCACCAAAATGGTGCAGTCTTTTCTGACCCAGGTATAACCTTCACCCTGAATTTGCTGTAACAATCCAAGATCAGGCCCAAATTACCCTCAAGTTCTTCCACAGTGAAGTTGATGAAGCTTGGGGCAATGCTTATAAATGATGTAGGGTACTCCACTCGGACACAGAGCGGAGGCTGAGCACGCCTTAAGATACTTTCACACTGGACGCGATTTTGACGCGTGAATAATTCGCGCAATGGTTTTATTTTTTGATCAGCTGTTTGTGTAATGAGTGCTTCCATACCGAACACGAATGTGCTGCGGTGAAAAAACGATGTTAATTTTTTTGTTTCGATGCCGATTTTTTTTAACACTTGCAGTGACAGAAAAGGCTTAAAACCAATCACATACAAGAAAACAAAGGTCACGAAATGTCCAGTTCATGTCATTAGCTATTCAATCCACATTAACCTTTGCCAGGTATTGCATTTCTCATGTGATTACAGCTGTGTAGCTGCAGCTGTTTGCCCACTGTAGGCTACAAACAACGATAACATAACCTTTTGAGTAAAAACTCGTAGATTTTTTTCTAAACTAATTGTGTCCGCGACTATGGAAAGTGAATGTGTTTCCATCAAATACGACTGTGGCACTTAAATGTTTACATTGTGACTCAACTGGAAACAGCTGCTCCGGATCGATTGGTTCCTGAAGTGTGTTTGTCTCATCAGATGCGGTGCTACTGTCTCTCTCGAGCTCCACAAATTGTCCCACGGACATTTGAAGTAAGTGCGGAACCGGCCATGATGCATACTCCTTCAGACTCTCTGTTGTTTTAAGACTGGGTGCACCCAAAACCTTCTTGTCTGTCTTTTAAATAAAATGAAAAGCTCATCTTCACTGCATGATGAAGTGTCCGTGTTTTCTCAGCTGTCGCCGCAAATGTTTTGGAATGTTGGAGCTCTGAAATGTCGCAAACTCGCGTTGCGGCTGATGTGAATGGTTTTGACGCAAACCATTCGCACACTAAATATTCGTTTTTCCGCTTCACTTTTTCAGTATGCGTCTGGTGTGAAAGGGCCTTAAATGACCTCCTCAACCTCTTTTAAACTTGGCTCTCTTAGATCAAACTCTGTTGTTGGGGGATCTGGACTAATGAGAACTTTATTCAAGCTCTTGTGCCCTCCTTGGATCCCTCAGTGTCTCATGGAGAAAACAATCTACCTCCTCAGACCAATGTTCAATTTTAAATTGTGCTTGGTCTGGTGATAGCCAGACAAATCTACCTCCTCAGTTGGACACATGGATTTTAAGATTATGTTGGTTCTTACACATCTTTCAGCAGGTACAACTTATATTCATAATTGGTAGATAATTTGAGTGTGTTGATAACCTTGTAAGAGATTCATTTTGCAGTGTAGACAGAGTTTTCATGAGAGTGCATAACTATCTGTCGACTGAAATAACTGACCGATTCAGTGATAGGGAACATTCTTTGCTTGCTTTCTGTATATAATTTATTCCCAGTTTAAATAAACGGTTTGTTTCATGCTACTAAAATAACCAATGTAAAGTCCTGATTTTACAACACCTAAAAAGCAATTAACTAATTCATAAATGGTTTGTATTGCTATTTCTTGTAAAAGTGTGAGACTTCAGATTGATTTGCTGGTATAGGTAAATAACTAGAAGAATACCAAGCAGAGTAATGGTAAAATTATCTGTGCTAAAAACCAGTGTGTTTATGATAATAACAATGAGTTAAAATAATATGATAGCATACCAACTTACAGAATCAAGCAGTATAACTGACTGTTTTTGTACAGCTAAAATAGCTGAAAGTGTCCAATACCAGAAGTCTCACACATTCAAGTTACAAATGGCCCACTCTTACATTAAAAATAAGTTTGATAAATATGTCGGCTATGACTAAATTGCTCACTAGAATTCTCTTCAAACTATTTACTTGAAAGTGAGAAAATTGACGGTTACCAAAAGTTATCAATATAATCAATATAGCGCCCCCTATGGTGACACTCTGTGGGATAGTTCACCCAAAAATGAAAATGTTGTCATTATTTACTTACCTTCAAGTTATTTCAATCCTGTATGAGGCTATTTACAGTAGCCATTGACTTCCATAGTATTTTTTTTCCCTACTGAATTGCAGTCTAACGCATTTCAGAGAGCAATGATGCACAACATCAATCAATGAAGCCATAAGCGCTATTTTTTACATAGCGTTATGGGCCATAATAAAACCTACACGCAACCTTACCGCAAACAGCTTGAGGTCATCTATACTGTCATCTATACTGCATTATCATCATTATTACTGGGTGTTACACTTTGTAATCGTAGTGAAAATGTGTGCCATGTCTTGTCCGACATCCTTGGAGCTTGAGTCTGTGAGAGACTGATGGAAAATGCAGAATTTTTGTAATGATTATTGCAAATGAAAATGATATTTAGGTAATGACTGATTTGTGAACAAAGTCTGATGTAAAAGGGTGAGTGGTTTACCATTTGCGTGTTACTGCTTTTTACTTTAAATACTTAAGTACATTAAATAAAGTAGCCTACTTTATATTTTACTCTAGTAAAATTAAAAAAGATGAATGATTATACTTTTATTGGAGTAATATTTCATTAGGGTATGTGTACTTTTCTTCAAGTACTTCATCCATCACTGTATATTACACATTATGTGAATTGAGACAAAATTGTCCATTAATTAAGAGGCTTACATTACTTAACCACATGACACATGCAGGATAACGGTGAATAAAGACATGTAAAGGAATGGACGAGGTGGAACAGAGAGAAAAAGAGACTGAAATAAGGAAAAGTGCAAACATGCTGCAAAAATCCATCAGAATTATAACTCAATTTCCTCTTTAATAACTCGCTGAAACAGATAACAGAAAAGTGTCTTTTTCATAAAGAGAAGGGCCAGTGAATCAATACCCATATAAAAGCATGGTTAGAGTCTCCTCAGCAGATAGATGCGCTATATTTCACCGGCCCTCCCCGCCCGCCGTGCCTCCGGCATGCCGTCCAGCAGTGATAAAGGGACCTCCAAATCTCATTTTTAATGTCCTTCTCCAGCATGAAGGGCAACTGACCAGACAAAAGGGCCGAGCTGTTGCGTTCAGTATGAGAATAACGAGAAACGGAAATGTCGTCTGATACGAGAGAGTGTGTGGATTTGAAGAACAAGAAAGTTTGAATTAAAATTCAAGGCTCACGCTCTCCATTAGAGATAACAACAATCTAACGCGAGCTACTCCTTCTTTAAATGGACTAAATTATGATTTAATATGTTAGATTGTGCTCTAATGGACTAAATTATGATTCAATAGACTGCGTTTATGAATCCTCCACTGTTACTGACAATAATATCTTACTGTCGGTACACTTGTGATAGTTACCATGAACTTAGTTTCATGTAGCCAGATTTTGATCAACTTGCTTCTTCTAGTAGAGAACCATCCACTTAGACAGGAGTCGGATTGACTCTTGCGACCAGTTAGTTTGTTTAGTTCTTTTGTGCCCATTAGCTGAAACTTCTTTAACACACTGTTTATCATTGTTTTTTCCAGTCGCTCTTACAGTACTCTCTCTCATGTTCTCGTCCCTTCATTCTGATGTGAGACGAGTTGTTTTCTCTGTCGTGTGGAGGTGAACCCACACATATACATCCGCACCTTCCCAATTCCCCTGACGGGTGGAGTCTGCCTCCCAGACAGATTGCGCCTCAATCTGGCCTCTGATAGAGGAAGTAAAACTGTTTTGTCTTTTTTCTTTTCCTTGCCCAAATTTCCAACCCACTAATTATCTCCTAATTATCTCTTTGATTAAGGAGAGAGAGAGTGTGTAAATGTGACAGTCACTGTGATGAGGATTAATGGAGCTGTTGTTCCGGTGACTGATGTAACAACGATGCCATTGTGAATTACGTCTGTACACTTTCATACTGTGATTATTTTAAGTTAGCTGCACACTAACTTGTCCGCCCACTGATGTCTGGTTGGATCATCTCTTGATTTAAACTTCAGTGACATCATCAACAATCATTTCCATGAGTCGTTTCATTATTTGCATCCTCGATCAAAATACATTTAACGGAAGTATCTCAATAGCACTTTCAAGTATCGAAACGTTTTAGTGAAAATACAAACGTTCACAAATCTGGTGGCAGCAAGATGTTATGTATTTTGGAGTGCTATATTGGTGCATATACAGTACCTGAAAATGATTAAATAGAATTCTTTATAGTCTTCATTTAATTTCATGAAACCTAACTAGATTTGCCTCTTTCAAAACAATTTGAATAAACAGTGCCTGGTTGAAATAATGCTCTTCTGAAATAAGTAAGTAAATAAATAACCAATTTCAGACTAGATACATAATCAATATACCACGATCAGGCATAACATTATGACCGGTGAAGTGAATAACACTGATTATCTCTTCATCACGGCACCTGTTAGTGGGTGGGATATATTAGGCAGCAAGTGAACATTTTGTCCTCAAAAGTTAATGCGTTAGAAGCAGGACAAATGGGCAAGTGTAAGGATCTGTTTCACAAGGAGTTTCGCAAGGGCCAATTGTGATGGCTAGACGATGGCTAGTCAGAGCATCTCCAAAACTGCAGCTCTTGTGGGGTGTTCCCGGTCTGCAGTGGTCAGTCTCTATCAAAAGTGCTCCAAGGAATGAACAGTGGAGAACCGGCGACAGGGTCATGGGCCGAGGCTCATTGATGCACGTGGGGAGCGAAGGCTGGCCCGTGTGGTCCAATCAAACAGACGAGCTACTGGAGCTCAAATTGCTCAAGAAGTTAATGCTGGTTCTGATGGAAAGGTGTCAGAATACACAGTGCATCACAGTTTGTTTTGTATGGGGCGGCATAGCCGCAGACCAGTCAAGGTGCCCATGCTGACCCCTGTCCACCGCCGAAAGCACCAACAGTGGCACGTGAGCATCAGAACTGGACCACGGAGCAATGGAAGAAGGTGGCCTGGTCTGATGAATCACGTTTTCTTTTACATCAGGTGGATGGCCGGGTGTGTGTGCGTTGCTTACCTGGGGAACACATGGCACCAGGTGCACTATAGGAAGAAGGCAAGCCGGCGGAGGCAGTGATGCTTTGTGCAATGTTCTGCTGGGAAACCTTGGGTCCTGCCATCCATGTGGATGTTACTTTGACACGTCCCACCTACCTAAGCATTGTTGCAGACCATGTACACCCTTTCATGGAAACTGTATTCCCTGGTGGCTGTGGCTCTTTCAGCAGATAATGCGCCACCACAAAGCAAAAATGGTTCAGGAATGGTTTAAGGAGCACAACAACGAGTTTGAGGTGTTGACTTGGCCTCCAAATTGCCCAGATCTCAATCCAATCGAGCATCTGTGGGATGTGCTGAACAAACAAGTCTGATCCATGGAGGTCCCACATCACAACTTACAGGACTTAAAGGATCTGCTGCTAACATCTTGGTGCCAGATACCACAGCACACCTTCAGGGGTCTAGAGGAGTCCATGCCTCGTGGGGTCAGGGCTGTTTTGGCAGCAAAAGTAGGACCAACACAATATTAGGTCCTAATGTTATGCCTGACCTGTTGACTGTTATCAAAAGGCTGAAAATAGTCACCCAGGATACATATATGTAAAGCTATTGGACATATTCCAAAGGCATCAGAGTTTATGATAAAATAGGCTTTGTTTTAGATTCCAGCAATTTAATAAAACCATTGAAAGCTATTCTTGAAATTAGACTTTCAATATCCCACGAGTCACAAGAAGCACATTAGCAGCAGCGTTTCTGCATAATGTGTTGGGTTTCAGCAAGTGCTACGCATTAGAGTATCAGGTTTTCAGTGTCAGCCACAAGCTTCACGTCAACAGCTCTAGTATTAGCTGGCCCATAATGCCCTGCTGTCAGTGAGTCAGCTTCGTTTTTGTCAGTAATTGGGCCCTGAGATGGTGTTTAAGAGACCATACTAAAAACCCTATTGTCACTTCTCTCACATTAATGTTGAAACAGTTTCCATTGTGTCCTAATAAGGTCCTTCGAAGTTCAGCAATCTCAACATCTCCGCTATAAAGAAAGTGAAACAGCGCTGATTGGAATGAAGCTATTTCCAAACCAATCGTTCTTTCTGATGGCTCTATTTTAACCTTACCAGTCTTGCATAACTGAAATGTCATTCTGTACTGGGAGCCCGACTGTTTCAGTGGACACATTATCATTAATCTCATGTTCCTCTGAAGCCTGCTGTCAGGATGCTGGTGGAAGGGCTCTGGTTCGGTCCCTTCCCTGAAATGTGTGTTTGTCGGTGCACTTATACACACATAAACAGTACTGGTCAAAAGTTTGGAAACATTACTATTTAAATTTGTGGGGAAATAAGTCTCTTACTCTCATCAAGGCTGCATTTATTTCTATTGTAATATATTTTCAAATATAATTTATTCCTGTGAGCAAAGCTGAATTTTCAGCATCATTACTCTTCAGTGTCACATGATCCTTCAGAAATTATTTGTTGAAATTATTTATTATCAATGTTGGAAACCGTCGTGCTGCTTAATATTTTTTATAACCTGATGTGTTAATTTTTAGGATTATTTGATGAATAAAAAAACTGAATTTATTTAAAATAGAGATCTTTTGTAACAATATACACTACCGTTCAAAAGTTTGGGGTCAGTAATTAAAAATAAATAAATTAATACTTTGATTCAGCAAGGATGTATTAAATTTATAAAAAAGTGATAGTAAAGATTTAAATTGTTAGAAAATATTTCTATTTTGAATAAATGCTGTTCTTTTTAACTTTTTATTCATCAATGAATACTGTACAAAATATCACAGGTTCCAAAAAAAATATTAAGCTGCTTAACTCTTTCCAACATTGATCATAAATCATCATATTAGAATGATTTCTGGAGGATCGCGTGACACTGAACAAAATTGTAAATGTACAATCTTTAATGATGTCTTATGATTCAACCGCAACTATCGCCCGTCAAGAACTACTACAACGCTTTACAACTATAGGACAGGAAGAGCTAAATAAACTTATCATTGCATCTAAACCAACAACATGTTTATTAGATCCAATACCCACTAAACTACTGAAAGAATTGTTACCTGTAGTGGAAGAGCATCTTCTCAATATTATTAACTCATCTTTATCTTTAGGTCATGTTCCAAGAATATTCAAGTTGGCAGTCATAAAACCTCTCATTAAGAAGCCACAATTAGATCATAATAACCTAGCAAATTACAGACCAATTTCAAATCTACCATTTATGTCTAAAATACTAGAAAAAGTTGTGTCCGCTCAATTGTGCGCTTTCTTGCAAGAAAATGATATCTATGAAAAATTTCAATCAGGATTCAGGCCGCATCATAGCACAGAAACTGCACTCGTTAAAATCACAAATGATTTACTTCTAGCTTCTGACCAAGGCTGTATCTCAATACTAGTTCTACTCGATCTTAGTGCTGCGTTTGATACCATAGATCATAAACTACTCTTAGATCGACTTCAAAATTATACTGGTGTTCAGGGACAGGCATTAAACTGGTTTAGATCGTATTTATCAGACCGCTACCATTTTGTCTGTTTAAATGGGGAAAAATCAAAGATGACGTCAGTAGACTATGGGGTGCCGCAAGGATCCGTGTTAGGCCCTCTGCTATTCTCTATATATATGCTGCCACTTGGTAATATTATAAGAAAACATGGAATTAATTTCCACTGTTATGCTGATGACACTCAATTATATATTTCATCACGACCGGATGAAAACGCTAAATTATCTAAACTGACAGCGTGTGTTGAAGATATTAAATACTGGATGACGTGTAATTTTCTGCTATTAAATTCAGATAAAACGGAGGTGTTACTTATTGGTCCAAAAAACTGCCCTCAAAACCTCTCGCAATACAATTTTACCTTGGAAGGATGTCCTGTCACTTTATCCACTACAGTTAAAGACCTGGGTGTTATATTAGACCGCAACCTGACATTCGAAAATCATATTTCATATGTTACAAGAACGGCATTTTTCCATCTTAGAAACATTGCTAAGCTACGTAACATGCTATCTATTTCTGATGCAGAAAAGTTAGTTCATGCATTCATGACCTCGAGATTAGATTACTGTAATGCTTTATTAGCTGGTTGTCCTGCATCCTCAATAAACAAACTACAGTTAGTCCAAAACGCGGCTGCTAGAGTTCTTACTAGGTCAAGAAAATATGATCATATAACACCAATTTTATCATCTCTACACTGGTTACCTGTGAAGTTCCGTATCAATTACAAACTATTGCTACTGCCCTATAAAGCCCTAAATGGTTTAGCTCCAGTGTATCTAACGGATCTTCTATCGCCCTACAATCCATCGCGCTCTTTAAGATCACTAAACTCTAGGCTTCTGGTCATTCCTAGGATATCTAAGTCCACTAAAGGAGGGAGGGCTTTTTCACATTTAGCTCCTAAACTCTGGAATAGTCTTCCTGATATTGTTCGAGGTTCAGACTCGCTGTCCCAGTTTAAAACTAGATTAAAGACGCATCTCTTTAGCCAAGCATTCACATTATAATTATCTTTTTATACTACAGTTAAATCGGATCAAAAGCATTAATATAATAGTCTGAACAGCAGCTACGCTAATCATTTCCCATCTGCTTTTCTGTTGTTATCTCGGGACACTAGTCCTGAGGTAAATAGTTCATCAGCTCCAGTTTGTATCCAGCCTCTCATGGAGACTTCGGATGCCCCGACACCTGTGATGAGACGACTCCACGCCTGTGAAGAGACGACTCAACGCCAGCGTTGTTATGGCCTAAATTAATACACGATTGATTAACTTTTTCGAACATTATTCTTTAACATTGTCTTTCTAACATTTTTACTGTACATCTATGAAATGCACTTTCTGTAAAGCTGCTTTGAAACAATGTGTATTGTGAAAAGCGCTATACAAATAAATTTGAATTGAATTGAATTGAACTGAAGACTGGAGAAATGATGCTGAAAATTCAGCTTTGATCTCAGAAATAAATTACATTTAAAAATATAATAAAACAGAAACCAGTAATTTTAAATTTTAGTAATATTCCACAATATTAAATTTCTTCTTTTGATCAAATAATTGCAGCCTTGGTGAGCATAAGTGACTTCTTTCAAAAACATAAAAAATATTTATGATGTTTGTGTTAACTATGAACATGTTCAACTAGAAACATTGAAAAATAGACGCTACTTGAAGTCAGACTTCCAACTGTGTGAATTCTAAATTCCATAATACGAATGACGTCAAGCAAACATGGCGGCACACAGGGAGATGATTACCAATAAACAAGAAGCAAATAAAAATCCTCAAATCACTCAAAGTTCCAACTGTACATGATAGTAAAACCTATTTAGAAAACAGCATCAGGTGTGTGTAAAATAATAAATGATCATCTCTGTTGATTATTGTACACCTGCAGAACAAATGCTAGCTTTGCACAGCATCACTTATCTTCCCCAATTCGTCTGTTACAAGAGAACTTGTTGACACCTGCAAAGCTAACAGCAATTTTGTTTACTTAGCAGCAGGCAATGGAATTTATTTATGGTCAGAAATTTGAGAAATCGATAGGAATCCCCTAAATTCAAATTTAAATGAAACACATGATGATATGTATATGTATATGTATATATATATATATATATATATATATATATATATATATATATATGGGACCTCTGATCATATTGATGCTTTGAAAAATTTTATGAAATTGACAATATTTTGGTTGGATATTCAGCTGAGGAGACCAAACACAGGTAAACTTTACTAAAATCAGCCCTGTTGAGTTTATATTGTATATATATTGGAGCTTTCAATAAATAAGCGGACAATTTAGTACACACAGGCACACACAGTGATGTGTTGCAGGAAATTCTAAAACAGCTGAGAAAAAAAGTTGAGATGTATCATTTTGGAAAGGGTTACAAAGTCATTTCTGAGGTTCCTTGAGTCCATTAAACTACAGCGTGAACCATCCAAATTGAGAAGTGCCCAACCGGCCAACATTTCTCCCAGGGCACAATGGCACCTTACCAAGAATGGTTCAAAATAGAAAAACTTTCAAAGCACTGCAGGACTAGTTAGTTCAGTGTTTATGACTCATAACTATGAGAAAGAGCATTTATGGAAGGGTAGCAAGCCAAAAATATCTGCTCAACAAGAAGAATTTCAAGTCTCTTTTTGAAAACCCCCCAAACATTCCTATATATACAATTCACTGCAGTTTCCAGTTGAAACAACCAATAGTGTCGGTAAAACAGTTACAACTTTTATTCCTTTTCACACAAATTAGTATTAAAGGAACCGATTATCGAAGACCTTATGACCTCAAAACACTTTTACGTTTGCACCATATAACCAGCTCAATACGTTTGGCTTTGCTGATGTAGTAAACTTGCTCAATTGGCTGTAAAGACTGAGACAAATCAGAGACAATTATTTATGAATTATATTTAATGAATGATCCAGCAAACTTACTCTCCCAACAAAAGTTTGGTGAAACCATCCCCCAAAACTACAACTAACATGCAGCTAACGCCAGGTCTCGGGTTACAGGACACATGGAGACTGATGAGGTTTATGACCAGAAGGAATTTGCAAAGAGCTGTGACTCCCACTTAATTATTTTTGAGAAGGACAAATAAACCATTTTAAACCCATATAGCCTACATATAACCACTTGAGAAATATATAAACATATATCCATCTCATGATTTATCTTTTATAGGGTTTGGTCTATGTATTAATTCAATCTCTGGTGGATTTATGTTTCATAATTGCATACTATGGTTAACGAAAATCATGTGTATGGCATGTTTGGTGTCTACGAAGTTGTAATTTAAAGATCTGAATGATTGTGTACACTCTAAAAAAAAAAGGTTCTATATGGCACCAAAAAAGGTTCTTCATCGTAATCATAGAGGAACCACTTTTGGTGCTATATAGCACCATATCTTAACATGTTCTGTATATGGTAGCGGTGCTATATAGCACCTTAGTTAGCAGTGTTATATAGCACCTTAGTTAAAGAACCAGTGAAGAACCTCTGAAGAACCGCTGAAGAACCACTGAAGCACCAAAATTGGTGCTATATAGCACTTAAAAAGGTTCCCCTATGATTAAGAGCCAAGAACCATTCTTGGTGCTATATTTCTATACTTGGTGCTTTTTTTGTTGTTGTTGAGTGTATATGATATGTCGATACCTGTGCAACATATCAGTATTACAAGAATCTTTAATAGTTCCTTCATCAGCAACAAATTCAGTTACATATACAAACGATCTGCTTGAGACAAAGGATCGTAAAACTTTCCCTCCGAAAGCCTGAATACGATTGGCTCACTGACCCTAAGAGGTGTGACCTTTCGCAGACCTTTAAAGAGAGACACTCTTCAACGTTTTTTCTCTCGTTCTTGACCGACACGTCACCTAGCTGCTGTCTCTCAGCCTAGCCAAGTAGGACAGGAAACCCCCGACCCCACGGTCGTGGGCCGGCAGGCCCAACAACTCAAGCCATGTGCAACTTCCTCGACCTCGATTGAGTCGAAATAACCACAAGTGCATCGTATCTTCTTCAGTCAACGCAGAAGAAATCGATTGCAACTTCAACACCATCGGAACGAACTATCAAGATTTTCTCCTGTGATTTCACCTCGAACGCTCTTCAACAGCTCAGGCTAAATGCAAGTAACGTACGATATACAAATCACTGTGTAGTTAGTAAAAGCTACACAACCCCTTTGTTCAGACAAAGAAGCTTGTAGTCAGTGATGGTTCTACCAGGTGTTTTCATATTTTCATTCCTCTGTCCTGACCCGGTTCTTCAAACACTTTAACTTTGCATCTTACTAATGTATGTGTGTTTTGTGTGTGTTCCTGTTTAGTTTCAAGATCTTTAGATCAATCTTGTTACGCACTCTAAGCGCTGTACATAGAAAGGAAGAATTATTTTTCTGTGGCCATGAAAAATATAATTTTCTTAGAATTAATTAATAATCAATACTGAGCGTTCACAGGATGAACTGATTGATTGCTTGTAATGATTGCATTGATTGTTTAACTGATTCAAATATTCATAATTAATCAGAGTTATGCATAATTATTAATATTTCCCCTCTGAGCTAATTCGCTACATGGCTCACCATGTTTTCATGAAGCTGTTTTTACATTCACTTAAGTCATAACCAACTATATTTACGTGAGATACTCCACATGACAACAGTAATATGTAACAGAAGACTACTACTCGCTTTTACATGATCACCTAGCAAATGCAATTTTGGAAAAAAGAAATACGGGACAAAGCATGATTTTTTCCATGAGGCCAGGACACTAAAAATAGAGCTGAAATACGGGACTGTCCTGGGAAAAACAGGACGTCTGGTCATGTTAAAGGGTTAGTTCACCCAAAAATGAAAATTCTGTCATTAATTACTCACCCTCATGTCTCGCGCATGCGTCGTGGAGGCACACACGGAAGACAATAACAAGTTGGATAAAGGTGTTATTTTGATTTTTTTGCGCACAAAAACTATTGTCATCGCATCGTAAGATTATTGTAGAGCCACTGTGGTGAGATGGACTTTGTAACGACGTTTTAAGTGCCTTTTATGGGTCTTGGGAGTATAAATGTACTGAATGCCAATGGAGGCCTATCTGAAGCCTTTCTCAGCCATCAGCTTTCAACAAAAATATCTTCATTTGTGTTCCGAATATGAACGGAGGTCTGATGGGTGTCCAATGACATGAGGGTGAGTAATTAATGACAGAATTTTCATTTTTGGGTGAACTAACCCTTTAAGTCATAAGTCTTTTGACAAAAATGTCATTTAGTTGTAGTCATATTTTAGTCGTCTGAATTGTTTTAGGGCCCTATCTTGCACCCAGCGCAATTGACTTTGTACACCGAAGCATTTGTCATTCCTATTTTGCACCCGCGCAAAGCGCGCTTTTCCCTCCACAGAAGCACGTCGCTAAACTAGTGAATGAACTTGCGCTACCTGGGCGGTTCAGCGCAAAAAAGGAGGCGTGTTCCGGCGCAAACAATCCCTGGTGCTATTTTGCTGTTCCATTAAACAATTGCGCCACTGACCAGAAAAAACCTAGTCTAAAGTCAGTGGCGCGTTGCGCGTTGTTCATTATGCTATTTTAAGGGCGCATGCTTGACCATAATGTATAGCGTGCACAACGCGCATACACTTTGCTCATGTAATCTACACAGATGCAACAGTTATTTTTGCAAATCATAAATTGTTACACTAAAAAATATTAACACATGAGATGACGGAAATCATTGTGGTGTGCCACGAAGATGTGAAAAAATAGGCATAAATCTAGCTTACAAATTATTCAGGCTAATTGTAGTCTAATAATTAAGGAGACCTGTTTGCCCAATAGTGGCAACTTCTGGCAAGACATATATGTATATAAGGACATCTAACAAATTGGTTTGTCCGTCAAGAACCAGGAAAAAAAATCGGTGAGGGTGGACGCAGCGATGTCCTCTGCTGGCGTCAGGTCCTGAGTAGAGGCAGATCCACCTCCCGTTACATGGCGTGCCTGATTGATGCTGGCAAGCTTGGACTTTCCCCGTCTTCTGATGTCATTGTAGCGCTTGCGGCACTGGTGCGACGTCCTGGGGATGCCAGCTGATGAAACAATTGTGGCTATTTCCTCCCACGCCTGTTTAACCGACGCTATTTTGGGTGGGTTTCTCCCATCCCCATACAACACAACTTCTCTGTCTTTCACTGCTCTTACAAGCACATCAGTCTCCTCGGCTGTGAACCGCTCCTGGCTTGCGCCTGGTAAATACGCCATAATAATAGCAATCCATAATGGAACTTGCGCACCTGCTTTTACAGGGAATGTTGGATGACGCTCTGATTGGTTTATTCACGTTACGCCCAAACCACACCTATGAATAATGAAGCTACTTCAGACCAACCCATTTTAGATTTGCGCCGGGCGCAAGAGCCATTTATCCCGCCGGGAAAATAGCAACAGCGCCGAGACCCGCCCACAAAGTTACTTGCGCTTCGCGCTTTGACACTTGCGTTTCAGATCGTTAAAATAGGGCCCTTAGTCTTATTCTAGTTTAAGGTGACATAGGTCCAGTTTCACAGACAGGGCTTAGATTACGACAGGATTAGGCCTTCAGTTCAATTAGGATATTTAAGTAGCTTTTATAAGTGTGCCTTGGAAACAAACATGACGGGTGTGCATCTTGAGACAAAACAATGGCACTGACATATTTTAAGGTAGATCAGTGAAAGTTGCTTTCAGTTAAAACAGCTCAAACATGCATTTTAGTCTGGGACTATCTTAAACCTTGTCTGTGAAACCGATTCACATTCATCTGCTTTAAATAAACCTGAATTTATTTTTTTATTTTAAATACACTCTTGAAACATCATGGTGGCAGTGTGAATGTATGAAAATATCTTGCTGCCATGTGAACTGAATGTTATCATCAAAGAAAACATTCATTCTAAATTGCAAGTTATTTCAAAGTTGCAGCTATTGACACTAAAGTAAATGTTGTCCAACCAGGTATCAGGGGCATTTACTTATTCACAGTGCTGAATAGTAACTGATTACATGTAATCTAGATACGATCTAGATAAATTATGAATTTGCAATTAGATTAGATTACATTTTAAAATGTTCATAATCAGATTACTTTTTTATTGATTACATGATTACTTATTAGTCATCCAATGGCAATAAATTATTCATACTTGATTGATTCTCAGTGAGACTCTGGAAGGATTTCTCCCTAACTCTTTATTTCTCTCTTGTAAATTTTCCTACCACTTACATGCATTCACAAAGTCTTCCAGTTTGACAGCCTCTAGTCATGTGGCTATAATTACACATAAAATGGAGAGGCCAGACAGCATTTGACCACTGCATATTGCATATCTAATCAACTCCTGACAAACACATTTTAATTATAACTTGAATTATCACTCAGTGAGTCGTTTGATCATGTATTACTTTGTCTTTGAAAAAGCTTGTCTTTTAAATACATTAAAAGCTTATTTACACCAAGGAATAAAAAATAAAAAATGTTAATTGCCACTTACTATCTCGGAATTGCAAGATTATATCCAGCAATTTGTACTTTATTACTTGCAATTGCAAGTTTATATCACACAATTCTTAGAACGAAGTCAGAATTGCGAGATAAACTTACAATTAAGAGAAAAATAATCAAAATTGTTTTTATCCGTCTGAGAAAAAATACTGTTCACTTTTTTCTGTATATGTATGAATATGAATTAAATATATTAATAAAATATGCAAATTTTTAATTCACTTGATAAAAATTATTAAATATATGTTCTTTATCTTTGTATTTCTATCTCAATATGGTACAAAATAATCCTTTTCAAATCTATGTGATAAATGAGTTAGGTCAAAAGTAATCTAAAAGTAATAAAAAAGTAGTCAGAATAAATTCATGTGAAATATAATAGATTATATTATTATATTAGAATTAATATAGAAAAAAAAATATTATTTTAAATGTTCCTTTCTAAAAAAGCCTACCACTTATATACATTTTAAAAGTCTTCCAGATTGTGGAATTGCACACACAGACCAGTCATGTGGCTATAATTATAATTACTGAAAGGAAGTTTTGCTGTCTTTACTCACTCTTTGCACAACATTTTTGGTAACACTTTATTTACATGCGACTAACCCTAAATCAAACCCCAATCCTAACCATAACCCAATAGCAAGTACATATAGTTAATTAAATGTATAATTACACTGTAACACGGACACCTTAAAGGGCTCATGAATTGAGAAATCTAATTTTCCTTGAGCTTTTGACATATAAGAGATCATCATACTATAATAATATCCTGTAAGTTTCAGAACTGAAAACTTCCTTGTTGGTCGAAAAACAGCTTTTATTGTAACCAAGCCCAGAGAACGTCTCGTTGTGCAATTTGCCAATTTATGACATCATAAATGAAAGACTGCCTCAAATCAACGCCTACATCATCATTGCAACTTTGGCCCCGCCCACTGGCATGTTGGTGAGATGAGCAAAACATGTTGGACAACAAATAACATTCCCTTCCAAAGAATCCTATAGGAATAGGGTTATTTTATTTATTTCTCAACAATGTGAATGTCTCAGTTGAGCATTATTTATTTGTATTCGGTACATTTCACTGTGGATTCTTTGGTAAATCAGTCACAATTTCTGTGCAGGCTTTGCAAACAGACTTTTACGATACGGACTGGACAGTAATGCGACAACATGCAAGTAACCATGTTCATTCTAATGCCTGATCTGAGACCAGTGATTTGTGTAATGATTCATGTACAGTGAGATGTTCTTTGTCTATGTGTCAGTAAATCAAACCAGTGACTAAACACTCATCTTCACATTGTTTCTCTTAGTAGATGAAAATAATCTGTTATTTAAACTGTGATTAAATGATATATAGAAAGCGATTAAAAGAACACTCCCTTTACAATCGCTGGAGCTGTCAATCAAAGTTTATCAGTGACTGAGTTCTGGACCCTCGACAAAACTCCCGTTACAATCAATAAATCTCTTATTTACATTGTGTTTTCACTGTTAGTTATGACGAAAGCATTCGTTAGTGTGCAGAAATGAATTGACAAGATCACAGCATTCATGCTCAACATGTGTGTGATCGGCTACAATCTTCATCACTGCAACCGTTCATGCCACCATCTAAATATAATGCTATAGATCTAAATATAATCAACACTTTTCATTAGTTTACCTTCAGAGCTGTAATAGTACAAATGTGTTAAACGTTTTTGATAGAGTTCCACATGTAATACTAGTTATTTCATATGCAAATATCTCAGCCAATCACAGCAATGGGCGTTTACACTGAAGTCTCACAGCAGCCAATCACAGCAGTGGGCGTTTACACTGAAGTCTCACAACAGCCAATCACAGCAGTGGGCGTTTACACTGAAGTCTCACAACAGCCAATCACATCTGTGGTTGGCGTTTACACTGAAGTCTCACAGCAGCCAATCACAGCAATGGGTGTTTACACTGAAGTCTCACAGCAGCCAATCGCAGCAGTGGGCGTTTACACTGAAGTATCACAGCAGCCAATCACATCTATGGTTGGCGTTTACACTGAAGTCTCACAGCAGCCAATCACATCTATGGTGGGCGTTTACACTGAAGTCTCACAACAGCCAATCACAGCTGTGGGCGTTTACACTGAAGTCTCAGAGCAGCCAATCACAGCTGTGGGCGTTTACACTGAAGTCTCACAGCAGCCAATCGCAGCAGTGGGCGTTTACACTGAAGTCTCACAACAGCCAATCACAGCTGTGGTGGGCGTTTACATTGAAGTCTCACAGCAGCCAATCACATCTGTGGTGGGCGTTTACACTGAAGTCTCACAGCAGCCAATCACAGCAGTGGGCGTTTACACTGAAGTCTCACAGCAGCCAATCACAGCAGTGGGCATTTACACTGAAGTCTCACAGCAGCCAATCGAGGCAGTGGGCGTTTACACTGAAGTCTCACAACAGCCAATCACAATGGGCGTTTACACTGAAGTCTCACAGCAGCGAATCACAGCTGTGGTGGCCGTTTACACTAAAGTCTCACAACAGCCAATCACATCTGTGGTGGCCGTTTACACTGAAGTCTCACAACAGCCAATCACAATGGGCGTTTACACTGAAGTCTCACAGCAGCCAATCGCAGCAGTGGGCGTTTACACTGAAGTCTCACAGCAGCCAATCGCAGCAGTGGCCGTTTACACTGAAGTCTCACAGCAGCCAATCACAGCTGTGGTGGGCGTTAACACTGAAGTCTCACGGCAGCCAATCACAGCTGTGGGCGTTTACACTGAAGTCTCACAACAGCCAATCACAGCTGTGGTGGGCGTTTACACTGAAGTCTCACAGCAGCCAATCACATCTGTGGTGGGCGTTAACACTGAAGTCTCACGGCAGCCAATCACAGCTGTGGTGGGCGTTAACACTGAAGTCTCACGGCAGCCAATCACAGCTGTGGGCGTTTACACTGAAGTCTCACAGCAGCCAATCACAGCTGTGGTGGGCGTTAACACTGAAGTCTCACGGCAGCCAATCACAGCTGTGGGCGTTTACACTGAAGTCTCACAACAGCCAATCACAGCTGTGGTGGGCGTTTACACTGAAGTCTCACAGCAGCCAATCACAGCTGTGGTGGGCGTTTACACTGAAGTCTCACAACAGCCAATCACATCTGTGGTGGGCGTTTACACTGAAGTCTCACAACAGCCAATCACATCTGTGGTGGGCGTTAACACTGAAGTCTCACGGGAGCCAATCACAGCTGTGGGCGTTTACACTGAAGTCTCACAGCAGCCAATTACAGCAATGGGTGTTTACACTGAAGTCTCACAGCAGCCAATCACAGCTGTGGGCGTTTACACTGAAGTCTCACAGCAGCCAATCGCAGCAGTGGGCGTTTACACTGAAGTCTCACAGGAGCCAATCACAGCAGTGGGCGTTTACACTGAAGTTTCACAGCAGCCAATCGCAGCAGTGGGCGTTTACACTTAAGTCTCACAGCAGCCAATCACATCTGTGGGCGTTTAAAACTCATGTTAACATTATAAGTGCACCCCGGGAAACATTATAAAAGTGTAACCCCATTTTTAGTTCTTGAAATAGGCCATAATCGCGAATATCACGGTACTGTATGAACATGTGTTTCACTCTTGTTAGTGTGTCACAATGTCACCTAGAACAGCCTGTATGAACCCGCCATGAGCCGGATGCCTGGCTGCTATAGTCAGCATGGCAGGGTATCATATTAAAGAGCTGATTTCCTTTCATTCATTTTTCACCGCCATGGATTTCGGAGAAGTCTACATTCTTTTTCTATTCCATTATTCAACGGTTGGGTTTGCCCCTCAAAACCCTGCTCGCTTTATCACATTATACATAAAACACAAAGAACAAGCACCTAGTGCCACAGAGGCCAGGCTTTGAGCTTCGCAAGTTCAAAGCCAGTCGACCTACAGGGCCGTGTGGGTGTGTGTATAACTGAGAGAAAGCCGAGGAGCACCATAACTCACTTGTCTGAGGGGGAAAAAAATCATAATTTTCAGAGGCGAACTGTAACCTTCAGCCATGAGGGGCGTACCTGAGCACTGCTGCAATTCTAGGGTTTGTTTGTATCAAAGCCCCACCGTACACTGCGGAAACATATACTGTACAGAGTTCAAATCCAGAACATCATCCCATTGACAGCTGAGAAAGACAGTGAAAGCAAGAGAATCACTGTAGAAGAAAGAAATTATTCATTTAAGTCAGCAATTTTCCACTCCATCTACTCTAAAGAAATGTCCAGTAGGAAATCAGTTCTTTCCCGTCATGTGTGACTCAGCTTTCTGGAGTGCTAGGCTGGAACATAAAACACACTGAAACAATGCAGTCCTTCTATTGTTTTGTCCATTTTTTAATGCTGTTGCTGACAAAAGTGATTCAAATCAGAGGGTCCCTGAACCACCGGGTTACACTCAAAGATGATGTAATGACTAGGGATCCGATAGTTTCGGTTTGATTTTGGCTTCCAACAATTATGAAAACAAATCAGTCGAATCATGTAACACATGTCGTGATATACAGTCTCCTGCCGGATGTGTGCGATACTAAAAAAAGATTTAAAAGCACACTAAGCTGTGAAAGAAATGCTGTTCCCCAGGCGGCTTTCTGTGTGTTCAATCAGCTCCAGGTGTACGTTTAAACGGACAGATATGTAAAAATGCTTGTCTTGGTGAGTTTTCACTTAAACACAGTTGGTTATGCCTAAAGTGAACATAAACAGAAGGGAAAGTAATCGAAGGCTTGTCAGTATATTGGATCTGTGCAGTTTGTCTTAAAATGACAGCAGCCTAATAAACCTGATGTGTGCCTTTCACCGAATAACTTTAGTAACTTTAACCCTCATCCTTCCCTTGCACTTTGCGACAAATCCTTCCCTCATGGGGTCAAAATGACCTGAAGCCCTAAAGCAGGGGTGTCCAAACTTTTATAAAAGGGGGCCAGATTCGATGTTGTGGACACACCCGGGGGCCGGTTTCTTTTTCTATTATATCTATTTTATATATATATTAGGGCTGGGCAAATTAACGCGTTAAAGCGGGCGATTATTTTTTCAGCTTAACGCATTAAAAATATTTAACACAAATAAGGAAGCGTCCGTTTTTATATCCATTTTTGCCTAGCGTTACATGATCACGCTCCTATTCATGTAAATGCTTCCAAGCGCGACAAGACACAAGAGAACGCGCTGTATGTCAATGTCCTGTGTGTGTCTCGAGGGACACTCTGACACACACACACACACACACACACACACACACACACACACACACACACACACACACACACACACACACACACTCAACACACAGACAGACTCGTGTCAGTCTCCTGCAAACATTGAGTTCTCTTTTGCTCTTGAACAAACAATAACAACAACACAGAGAATGTTGAGTATTCTCATATTAGAAGTCCTAAATTAGTTAAATAACGTCTTAAATGAAAGAGTTGTGAGGAAATGAGATGCGTCACATCCGCATCATGTTCGTCAGCGGCCAATCTTAAAGTGACAGGAGCACTGATGAAGCCTGTTATTAATGTTCATCAAAGAACAACGGGAACAGAGAAAATTGTAGCTTTAATGATGATTAATCTATATTTAATTCATTATTTATGCAGTTAAGAAAGGTGTTTGATAACTATTACATTTCTGTATATGTCTAACAGGGAAGACCACAGGTAAAAATAACATTTATTACAACGGGTTTATGTAAAGATTGTTTTAAGTTCACTTAAATTAAAAGTAGTTTTTTTAAAGCTTTTTTTAAATAAATGTTGAAATTGGGAGCTTTCAGTTATCAAACGTCATTAATGTTTCATAGAGACTTCATTCATAAAAAGATGCCATTACAACACATATTTAAAATATACTGTCTTTAAATTGTTTCCAAATTAATTTGGAGAGTAACTGAAATTATTACAATATCAAAATATTAAAAACTAAAAATATTAAAAACGTGCGATTAATTGCGATTAATTACAGAAAAAAATTTGATTAATTCGTTATTTTTTTTTTATCGATTCCCACACTACTATATATTATGTCTACTGTAGACAATCCTTGGTCGGATACGCTGCACTTCACTGCACTAAATGCCATCATGATGCTGATTCACTGATGAATACACAAGAATATACAATGCATTTAAGATATTGATTTTCTGCCGTGACATCAAAACATCTGACACTACTAAATCATCTACCGTAATGGAATTCACTGAAGTGAATGATTTGATATAAATGTTGCAAAATATCTGTACATTATTCTGTATCAAGAAAACAAGAATAAACAGTCCCACACCCTTTACTATAAGGGTGACTTTCTTCAGCTGTAATGTCAAATACAGCAGACAAAAATCTGTATATTCTTCTTTATAAATGCAGATTCTTTTGAATGCCTGTCAAAGGCACCGAAAGGAGCAAGATAGTCCACGCTAACCAGCCAAATCTTGACCTCTTGGTGTGGCGTGTGCTTGTGTTTCTTCCTTGCCTTATCTTCCTGATTCCCTTCTAAAAACCCTCTTTCATCCATGAAGTGACGCTTTTATTGTTTATTGTCTTTTTGTGACATTGTTCCCTTTGTAAGAAGGGAAATGAATCTTCCCAGAAAATCTTCCAGAACACCTTGAGCAGCACAGGCCTTTACAGAGACATACAGACTTACAGATAGAGCAAAGAGCTGATAAAAATCCCAACGGGCCTATAAATTTACACCAGATCACGCCATCCGTACAGGAATACTGATGCACCGTGCACAGAGTTCTAGGATTATTCATCTAAAGCGGTTAGCAGTCTACTGTGGATTATTTATACGCCAAAGACATTGATCCTTATATGAATACTAATGAAGGCCAGAAGCAGGATTTCCATGATAATCTCAGAGCTTGATGTACGCTCCAGTAGAAGAACTAATCAGTTATATACACCGACCATGCATAACATTATGACAGGTGAAGTGAATAACACTGATTATCTCTTCATCACGGCACCTGTTAGTGGGTGGGATATATTAGGCAGCAAGTGAACATTTTGTCCTCAAAGTTGATGTGTTAGAAGCAGGAAAAATGGGCAAGCGTGAGGATTTCAGTGAGTTTGACAAGGGCCAAATTGTGATGGCTAGACGACTGGGTCAGAGCATCTCCAAAACTGCAGCTCTTGTGGGGTGTTCCTGGTCTGCAGTGGTCAGTCTCTATCAAAAGTGCTCCAAGGAAGGAACAGTGGAGAACCGACGACAGGGTCCTGAGCGGCCAAGGCTCATTGATGCACGTGTGGAGCGAAGGCTGGCCCATGTGGTCCGATCAATGGATGAAACGATTACCGGTTTCATGACAAACCATGATAAAATGTACTTAATATCGTTTAAAATTTAATTATCATTAAAACCGCGTTTTATTATCACGATTTTGAAAATTTGCACTAAATCCCGTCCAGCCACAGGTGCAGGTGCAGCGAGCAATGCTGTTTTTTGAATGAGAAAAAATGGCAGAAGGCATTGACAGGACCGGGAGATTTTTCAGCCTTATAAAAGGACCAAATCTGATGTGTGGTCATATTATGGCTTTTACAAAAGTCCTGAGGGAAACTTAATGGAAGATGGACACCCTGTCTGCATGTTCTGCCAGAAGAAAGTTGCTGCGATAGGAGGAAACACTTAAAATCTGCGAACGCAAGGCAAGTGGACTTCAATACGAAAACTACGTCTGGGAAATTATAATGTGAAGCTTGAACCAAAGATGAACGAACAAGTTCAGACAAGACAAGGGTGACATTTAAAGGGATAACAATGTATATTCATTGTACACTTATTACACAGATTTTCTTAACCACATAAATAATTACGGCGACATATTGAATTAAGATTAATGTTTTAAATCTTAACTGTTTATAAATCCATTTTGTACAGTGTACAAAACCATCGTCCAGACAATGATCACAAGAAGTTATAGTAATAATTATCGTAGTAATAATAGTAAAGTCCTCTGATTTCATTTTCAATTCAATCAAAAACAGAGACGGAAGTTGCATGTTTGTTGAAATATTTTCAGTGTGTGCATCTGTTCTTTTTGAACCATTTCATCTCATTTGAACAAAATCGTGATAATATTGATAATCGTGATAATTGATAATCGTGATAATATTAGTGATAATATTATTATCACTAATAATATTATCACTAATATTATTAGTGATAATATATCACTATAATCATGATATGAAATTTCATCCGTTTCATCCCTACGAGCTGCTGTAGCTCAAATTGCTCAATAAGTTAATGCTGGTTCTGATAGAAAGGTGTCAGAATACACAGTGCATCGCAATAAATGGTTTGAGGAGCACAACAATGAGTTTGAGGTGTTGCCTCCAAATTCCACAGATCTTTTGGCAGCAAAAGGGGGACCAACACATTATTAAGAAAGGTCATAATGTTATGCCATATATACTGTATATCCCTAAACGACCATCAATCGTCCCCAGACCCACACTAGCAAGAGCTAATGTGAACTGAGCAGAGCAGCAAAGAAGTTTGAGTTGGATTTTTTTCAGAGTTGACTCTGACTGGTGTTAGGAGTGGCTGCAGGCAGTCTATGGTATTTAAGGATATTTTTTTTGAGCTGATAAAATGTCAAGGTTGCCTCCAACAGGTGTTGCAGCAATTCCACCTTATCTAGCGTTTCACTAGCAATTGGCGGCTGAGCCCAGTTAACATGCAACTCCGCTCATATCACTGTCTGATAAGTGTGCCCACACAGAAACAAGCAGACAACCCTTCACTGGCTCACATTTACTGAAAATCAGTAATTGGTATGTGTGTGTGAGTTTCTTTAGAAGTACAATGATCAGATTTTTTAACTCAAATCGAGACCTGCAGGTGGTGAAGGGCATCCCTGTGATATTTTTCGTAGGAGGTGGCCATGCCTGAAATAATGACAGGAATAATAATAAATGTAGATGTAAAAGATACTGTATAAAAGGTGTCACTTCATCGATAATTTGAGAAAAGTTTGTACAGTGTAGCTAGAGCATCTAGAGATCTTTTTTTCTGTATTGTGACATATAACTGTGTGAAACATTATTAAAATAGAAAAAAATGTAGAGGGGATTTTATTCAATTAATCGTTAATTTTGACAGATCTGAATGTCATCACTGACTCTAATGTTGTTCCAAATCTATTTTACTTTTTTTTTCATAGTACACAAAGAAACTGAACTTGAGAACTGAATCAGTCAACATTTTCTCACTGCTAACTCATCATACTGGGATGCTTCCATTGCTTTCAATGAGAAACCTTTGCCCACGCGTTTGGCATGGGAATTTTTTCTTCATGATGACATTATATATTAGGGTATAATTTTGCCATTATGGCATGTTTGGGTATGATTTTCAATTTAACCAGAAACAACTATTTTATTTACATTACACTATTTAGACATTTGTGAGCATACCACCCAAACCCTAGCCCTAAACCTAACCATTCGAATATTATATCAGAATGCTTTATTGCTAAGTATGTTTACACACACAAGGAATTTGAGTTTTAAAATATAATTTAAAACATAGGATATTACAGGCAGATACAATTACAGTCATAATTTATTCAAGTGTTCCGAGGCCAAATGAATGATTTGTGTGAGGAACAGACCCAAAAGCGATCACCGTCTCCATCCACCATCAAGATCAATGGCCTCATTTATAAAATGACATGTACATGTGATTCAGAGAACGAACTTGCGCACAAAGAAAAACATGCATTTGACTCTCTTCCCAATCTGAAAGCGCAAAAGATCTAGAAATTGTGCACAGCTGAATGGTTTTCGCCTGCATAATGTCATTAACATATGAAAATGCTTTACTTAATAATTGCGAATCCGATTCTCTTCCACAGGGAAAAGTGTGTAGGTAAGTCTGCTTCAAACCTGACGTTGCGCTAAGCACTTTTCCATGTCAAAGACCGTTTTTATAAATATGAACATTGGTGTGGATTTTAGCGAACGCACTCTCTAAGATCAAATCTGTGCGTACACACATTTATAAATGTGGCCCCAGATCCTGAGCACACATTCGAAAATCGCCGTCAGAAGAAGCGTTATGTCAGCTTTGATTATGAAATGGCATTGGCTCTCGTGTGTCTTGTGACCGATTGTGTCACGCTGAAGTTTGGGTGTATCTTTTCAATGAGATATGACTGCGCACGTTCACATAGTGGGATCCTTTTCAGAGATTAAACGGGGTCATAACTTGAGAAATCAAATTTGCCTTGATCTTTTGGCATATAAGAGGTTTTTGTACCATTAAAACATCCTGCAAGTTTCATAGCTTAAAACATCCTCCTCATTATAAACAAAGTTTTCACTAAATCAATCCAAAAATGGCTTGTTTGGATATTGTTGGATCTGTAACGTCACACGGGAAAATACATTTCCTTGTGACGCCTCCAGAGTAAGACATCGACCATGTAATAACTCAAATCAAACACAATTATTTATGAATTATATTTAATGAATGATCCAGCAAACTCACTTTCTCAACAAAGTTTGGTGAAACCATCGCACAAAACTACAACTAACATCCCTAGTGCAGCTAACACCGGGTCTCGGGTTACAGGACACATTGAGGTTTACGACCAGAAGGAATTTGCAGAGAGCTGTGACTCCCACTTAATTCCATTTGAAAAGGACAAATAAACCATCTTAAACCAATATAGCCTATATATAACCACTTGATAAATATATTAACATATATCCATCTCATTGGATTTTTCTTTTATATGGTTTGGTCTATGTATGAATTCAATCTCTGTTGGATTTATGTTTCAGCATTGCATACTATGGTTAACTAAAATCATCTGTATGGCATGTTTGGTCTCTATTAACTCCAAATGCCGTTCCCCATTTGTTAATTTACATTACATTTTGCTAACTATGTGCCACATTAGTAATATAAGAATTGTGCAGGTCCCAATCAAATTACATGATCAAATGCCCTTCTAGAAGACAAAGGATCATAAAACTTTCCCTCAGAAAGCATAAGTACGATTGGCTCACTGACCCCTAGGAGGAGAGTCTATCCTCAGAGGTTTTAAAGGCACCCCGCACAGATCTTGCTCTCTTCTTCTTTCTACTGCTGCTCCTGCCTGGTTGATGGGCGTGGGGGGACCCCACCGGGGCCCAGTCAGAATGAAATGTCCTCACTCCAACTCGGAAAGAAATTGCAGCCTCGCCGTCACCGCACTGAAAAAAACATCAGAACTCTTCCTGTCTCTCCGGGTTGCTATGCGTGTGTGGGACAGAAACCCTGTCCAACCACACGGTCGCGGCCCGGCAGGCCCAACACCTCAAGCCATGTGCAACTTCCTTGACCCCAACAGAGTCAAAACTAACCGTGCAAGTTCATCAAATCTTCAGTCAACGCAGAAGAAATCGATTGCAACTTCAACACCATCGGACCGAACTATCAAGTAACGTATGATATACAAATTGCTGTGTAGATAGTAAAAGCTGTAAAAAACCCTTTGTTCAGACAAAGGAGCTTGTAGTCACTTGATGGTTCTCCTAGGTGTTTTCATAGTTTAATTTCTCTGTTCTGACCCGGTTCTTCAACCACTTTAACTCTACATATTACCCATGTATGCTTTTGTTTTGTGTGTATGCATTTATGTTAGTTTAGTGGTGTTTGTCGTGTTTGCCTTTGAGCTAATTCACTACAATCAATAGTTTTACATCATCACACCACTGGCGTTCAGTCGCATAACAGCTGACATTTGCCTACACTGGATATGAGCGTCGTGTCAAAAGCAAACAAAAGCCATTACTTCTGTACAGTATACAGATGCAAGTTCAGATTCAGATTTTATTCATGTGCTTGAGTCTGCCGACAACAGGACAAATGGAAAAGTAAATGGAAGTGTTAAGTTTAAACAGCTCATTTGCTAATTTCTGTGGAGATTTCAGAAGGATACCAGCTTCAGGACACAACTGGATGGTTTATTTTTATTTGCTTCATGAATCACATCGGAGGATTATATGTTCCCTTTCGTTCAGTCACTACGACGTACGTTAGTGACTAACGAATGGGGGTTTCGCTTAGAAGCCAATCATCTTCTTCGTATTCAACAGCGCCCAATGGCAGTGCCAATGCCATGGGCATGCGGAATTTGCATGCGTAACTCCGCCCCACCTCGTGGGTATATCAGGAAGTACGCTGGCAACATCGCATTATGTTTCTGCTTTGGAGCCAAGAGGATCTCTTCACTCCTACAAGCCTGATCTGAGTCTTCGACAGCTTTTCGAGACGAGCAGCTTTCCAGAGGCGTTGGTGTTACGGCGCGTTCCAGTGATCATCATACTGCCTGCCTGCTGATCTGCGCAGTGGTCCGCTAGACAGCTGGTGTGTGGTCCCTGGGCGCTTCGGCGTTCTCTGCGAGGCTTTCCTCTCATAAAAGAGCTTACACGTGACGCGTCCTTTTCAGGATGTCTCGTCCGTGTACTTCTGGGTGTGGTCGGTTGCTTTCCTCCTCTGATGGGCACGAACACTGTCTGGTATGTTTGGGCTTTCAGCATGCTCAGACAGCGTTCGCGGATGAGTCATGTTCTCACTGCGGGAACATGACCATCGCAATGTTGCGGTCAAGACTCCATGACCTTCGTACTGAAGTGAGAGTCCCCTCTACCACACCCCGATCTACTGAGTCCCAGAGGCCCAGTACTTCGGCTGGTGGTCAGGGTGACTTGACGGTTAAGGTGTGGAACAAAGCCCCGACGCTCATGCCTCGGGCCACACCCCCGTCTTGCACATTGCAACCCGCGAGCGTTCAGATGCAGATCGCGGGGCCGGCTCCGGCCCCCCCGCGCATCTCGTTTGGCGCTCCGGAGGAGGATGCGATGTCGATCACCGCATCACAAGGTGGGCTCGAGTCCTCTGGAGATGATGACTCGGCTGTGCTGCCGCCCTCGGGCGTGCCAGCATTGCCCGAGTCAGATCCAGAGCTGACAGCCATGTTGTCTCGGGCAGCCGCGAGCTTAGGGATCGAGTGGAACCCTCCACCCTGTCCCGAACGCTCAAGGCTCGACGATTGGTTTTTGGGGGCTCTCGCTGACACCCGTCAGTCCTTGCCCTCAATACCTTTCTTTCCCGAGCTGCATGAGGAACTCACGCGGTCCTGGAAGTCCCCGTTGTCTTCCCGCGACCGTTCGGTGGCTTCCTCCGCCTTCTCCGTCCTCGATGGGGCGGCAGCTAAAGGGTACACTGGGATCCCTCCAGTTGAACGTTCTGTTGCGATGCAACTGTGTCCTCAGAGCGCTTCAACCTGGCGTGGTGATCCTAAGCACCCCTCCAAAGCCTGTCGGTTCACATCAACCTTGGTGTCGAAATCGCACAGAGCCGCGGGGCAGGCTGCCGCTTCGCTGCATGCCATGGCGATCCTTCAGGTCTACCAGGCCAGGATCCTCAAGGACATGCACGAGGGTGGAGTTGATCCGGGGCTCTTAAATGAGCTGCGTGCCGCCACCGACCTCGCTCTCCGGGCGACGAAGGTGACCGCACGCTCCCTGGGTCAAGTGATGTCCACAAATGTGGTCCAGGAGCGTCACCTGTGGCTGAACCTGGCCGATATGCGGGACACCGAGCGGACCCGGTTCCTCGATGCCCCCATATCCCAGGCCAGTCTCTTCGGCGGGGCGGTTGAGGACTTCGCCCAACAGTTCTCAATCGCCCAGAAGCAGACTGAGGCAATCAAACATGTACTGCCCCGGCGGCCAGCTGCTGCCTCCACCCAGGCGCCGGCACAGTCGCCTCAGTCTGCTCCACGCCGAGGACGCCCTCCTAAGGCTCCCGCCCCTCCCACCCGGTCCAAGCAGCAGCCTTCACCCGGGCCGGGTCGCGGAGGAAGCCGTAGGAAGGCGTCCAAGTCCCATCAGGCCGCCCCGCTAAACGCCAGGCCAAGCGGCGCTCCTGAGACGGACGGCTCAGGGATGGGAAATTCTTTCGAGGAGATGGTAGCAGGACCACTCCTTCCCCCGGTGGAGGGCCGGGGGAGAATCCTATGTTCAGCTGCTGGCCCCCGGGTCAGCAGCACCCTATGTTGGTCAAAGAAAGAATTAACACTCCCATCCCTGAGCCCACAGAGTCCGGTGATGACGGTGCGCGCCACCCACGGGTCCCGCCACTCGCATCCCACTCTGTCGCCAGCCTCCTGGCAGAGCAGACCCCAGTGGAACGTGCGTCCTTCCCTGGTCTCCTCTGTCAGGACGCAGCTGTCAACCGTGCCCCCGCACCGGGACGCCCCACAGCCTCCCATGTCCGGGCCCGCTGGTGCAGTTTCTGGATGTCTGGCTTCAGCTTCCAGGGCTGTCCCGCTGGGTCGAGCGGACCGTCAGGCGCGGCTACGCGATTCAGTTCGCGCAGGTTCCTCCCTGCTTCCGGGGAGTCCGTTCCACCATGATCGGGGCCAACGAGCGGAGATTGCCACCCTACTGGCGAAGGGTGCGATCGAACCTGTCCCTCCAGCCGAGATGAATTGCGGGTTTTACAGCCCGTACTTCATTGTACCCAAAAAGACCGGTGGGCTACGGCCAATCCTGGACCTGCGCGTCTTGAACCGTTACCTTCACCGGTTTCCGTTCAAGATGTTGACAGCGAAACGCCTTTTCGAATGCGTTCGTCCACACGATTGGTTTGCAGCGATCGACCTGAAGGACGCCTACTTCCATGTCTCCATTTTGCCTCGACACAGACCGTTCCTACGGTTTGCTTTCGAGGGGCGGGCATATCAGTACGCGGTTCTACCGTTCGGGCTATCTCTGTCCCCTCGCGTCTTTACGAAGATTGCCGAGGCAGCCCTTGCGCCCCTTCGGCAGCACGGGGTCCGCATCCTGAACTACCTCGACGACTGGCTCATACTGGGTCCCTCTCGAGAGCAGGTTTGCGGACACAGAGATTTGGTGCTCCATCACCTAGCCCGTCTGGGCCTTCGGGTCAACTGGGAGAAGAGCAAACTTTGCCCCGCGCAGAGGATCTCTTTTCTCGGTATGGATATCGACTCGGTCGCCATGTGCGCGCAGCTATCGAGCGAGCGCGCGCAGTCTCTGCTGACTTCCCTTCGACAACTCGAGGGCAAGAGTGCGGTTCCACTGAAACACTTTCAGAGGCTCCTGGGGCATATGGCATCTGCAGCCGCGGTAACGCCGCTCGGATTGCTTCATATGAGACCGCTTCAGCACTGGCTACGCGATCGAGTCCCGAGATGGGCATGGCGGTCTGGCACGCTCCGGGTCCCAGTGACCCGGGCCTGCTTACAGACACTCACCCCGTGGTCGAACCTCAAGTTTCTACGGACCGGAGTGTCCTTAGAACGAGCTTCCCGGCATGTTGTTGTGACAACAGATGCATCATCCACGGGCTGGGGTGCCATGTGCAATGGACAAGCAGCCGCGGGCTCCTGGACAGGACCCCAGCGCCTTCTGCATGTCAATTGCCTCGAGTTACTGGCTGTACGGTTCGCCCTGCACCGCTTCCGAGCGTTGCTGAAGGGTCAACATGTGCTAGTCAGGACAGACAACACGGCCGTAGTAGCGTACATCAACTACCAGGGCGGTCTACGCTCCCACCGTATGTCTCAACTCGCCCGCCATCTCGTTTTGTGGAGTCAGAAGCGCCTGAGGTCCCTTCGTGCTGTCCACATCCCTGGAGACCTGAACTGTGCAGCCGACGAGCTCTCACGGTTTCAGCCTCTCCCCGGAGAGTGGAGACTCCACCCCCAGACGATCCAGCTGATATGGGAACGGTTCGGCGACGCACAGGTAGATCTGTTTGCCTCCCAGGACTCTTCCCATTGCTCCCTGTATTATTCCCTGACCGAGGGCACCCTCGGCACGGATGCACTGGCGCACAGCTGGCCGTCAGGGCTACGCAAGTATGCGTTTCCCCCAGTGAGCCTTCTTGCACGGGTACTGTGCAAGATCAGGGAGGACAAGGAGCAGGTCATTTTGGTCGCCCCGCTTTGGCACGGCCAGACCTGGTTCCCAGAACTCTTACTCCTTGCGACAGCCCCTCCCTGGCCTATTCCTCTGAGACCGGACCTCCTTACTCAGAGACGGGGCACCTTTTGGCACCCGCGTCCAGCGTTCTGGAAGCTCCACGTGTGGCTTCTGGACGGGACACGGTAGGTTTGAGTAGCCTTCCACCTGCGGTGGTCGCTACCATCACTTCCGCTAGAGCTGAGTCTACACGACGTCTCTATGCGTTGAAGTGGAACCTCTTCGTCACATGGTGCTCTTCCCGCCAAGAAGACCCCTGGAAATGCCCGATCGGGTCCGTGCTATCGTTTCTCCAGGAGGGGGTGGAGCGAAGGCTGTCTCCCTCCACCCTTAAAGTGTACGTGGCCGCAATATCTGCCTACCACGATCTCCTGGGAGACAAAAAGGTAAGTCAGCACGACCTGATCATCAGGTTCCTGAGGGGGGCGAGGAGACTGAATCCTCCTCGCTCTCCTCTCGTTCCCTCTTGGGACCTCTCAGTAGTCTTAAGTGCTCTGCAGAGGCCTCCCTTTGAGCCTTTGCGGTCGGCCGAGATTAAGTTCTTGTCTATGAAGACGGCTCTGCTGACCGCATTGGCCTCGCTTAAGAGGGTCGGGGACCTGCAAGCATTTTCGGTTGACGAAGCGTGCCTTGAGTTCAGGCCGGCTAACTCTCACGTGATCCTGAGACCCCGGCCCGGATATGTGCCCAAGGTTCCTACCACTCCGTTCCGAGATCAGGTGGTGAACCTGCAAGCGCTGCCTTTGGAGGAGGCAGACCCAGCCTTGGCATTGCTCTGTCCAGTACGCGCTCTCCGCGCCTACGTAGACATGACGCAGTGTTTCAGGACCTCAGACCAGCTCTTTGTCTGTTATGGTGGAGAGCGGAAGGGAAGCGCTCTCTCAAAGCAGAGGTTGTCTCACTGGATAGTGGACACCATTGTTTTGGCATACCAGCAGCAAGGCCGACCATGTCCCCTTGGTGTGAGGGCACACTCCACCCGGAGTGTGGCCTCCTCTTGGGCTCTAGCGCATTGCGCCTCGCTAACAGACATCTGCAGAGCTGCAGGCTGGGCGACACCCAACACATTCGCCAGATTCTACAATCTCCGAGTGGAGCCAGTGTCCGACTATGTACTCGCCCCTACGGGTGGCCGGTAATGGGCCAGGCTCAGGTGTCTTCGCTTGCTCGCCATTCCACTCCCAGGACTGGATACGTGCGATATTTTCCTCAGGTGAGCTCCCCGAGAGCCCTGAGCTCCTCCAGCACTGCTTACGCCGACATCAGTTCAGTCTGCCCTTTCGAGCCCAGACCCTCATGTCCGGCCAGGTGCTCCGTGTGCATGGTTCCCCTCCGGCGACCCCCACACGAGTATTCCCACCGTAAGCCTCCTCAGTGAGCAGGTGTCTTTCCCTTGGCAAGTCCCTGCCACCCCTAGGGTTAAAAATCCACCTTCGGCTGGTACCCTAGAGATCTTCCATATGCAACCCTCAGCGGGTCATATGTGTATTCTCTAAGTCCTCCCTACGGTAGGCATCTTGGCATTCCCTCACTGGGATATGCTTCCCAGTGTACCTTGGTATTCCTGTGATAAGTGGGAGTCCTACGGCCTTAAGTGGCAGGTCTCACACTTACGCAGGGCACTGGATGACAGTTGAGTGGCGTTGTTAGTCACTAACGTACGTCGTAGTGACTGAACGAAAGGGAACGTCTCGGTTACGTATGTAACCCTCGTTCCCTGAGGAGGGAACGGAGATGTACGTTTCCTTTGCCACGTCAGCTGTGCTGCCTGGAACGCGGAGTTCAGTCTTGGCTCCTGCAGCAGTAACATAATGCGATGTTGCCAGCGTACTTCCTGATATACCCACGAGGTGGGGCGGAGTTACGCATGCAAATTCCGCATGCCCATGGCATTGGCACTGCCATTGGGCGCTGTTGAATACGAAGAAGATGATTGGCTTCTAAGCGAAACCCCCATTCGTTAGTCACTAACGTACGTCTCCGTTCCCTCCTCAGGGAACGAGGGTTACATACGTAACCGAGACGTTTGTTTGGAGAATTTGACAGCAGATAGCTTTGAATATGAGGCACAGTGTAATGGAACTTACAAAGAGACTTTTGTTGACAGATGAATCAGTCAATGCTTTGTCTGTAAATGACAGTTTTATATGGAGAACGTTTTTAAAACACTTTGTGTTGATACTGCTTCTTATGCAGTGATGTTAGCCATTCATAACAGTGGCCGACAAGTGTTAAAGGAGCCACCCGGACCCAGTTTACATTAGGTGGCCTTAACCCTGCACCTATTGTGCACATACATGTTTTACTCCTAACCCTACCCTTAAACTTACCCATACCACCACACCTGTTCATAACCCTACCCGTATCCCACCTCAATACCAGCAAGTGTTTTGCAATACAATATGAACACAATAAGTACATTGTTCTTATTTTTTTTTAATGTAAGTACATAGTAGTTAAGGCCACCTAATATAAAGTGGGACCAGCCACCCTTTAAAAACAGATAATTTCAGCATTTCAGACAGAATGAGGATGAGGGTTGAAAATAATAGTTTTTCCACGTTTTGTGTGTGTGTGTAGGTGTGTGCATGCAAAACTTTATAAACATTATGAATTAACCTCAAGGAAGATATTCAAATATTCATTTAAAAAAAATAAGGTCCCCTTTAGGTTTCACTCTATTCTTCATATAAAGATATCGTATGACTTTAGATGACTTGGAATGCAACATAAGTAGCTTTTAATACTTTCATATGTTTTTTTTGTTGTTGTCTGATTTTGCAACAAGTATCTGTGACTACTTTTATCTGCCAGTTACGTGTTTTATCTGTGTTTGGTTTAGGGTAAGGTTAGGTGCTCCAAAATATCTATGAAAGTATAAATCTTTATCAAACCAATTCTACTTTTACAAATGCATGCAAAGAATGATCTTGATCTGGCGCATAAGGCTAAAAAGTGACCCCGACCAAGCGTCCATATGTGAGAACATGTTGTATCGGTCTGATACATGAACAAATGATTAAAACGATCCAACTCAAGTGAATGATTTGTTCAAAAATTGGACACTGTTATTTCTCTCACGAATGCACAAGGGAGAGCTAGGGCAGATCTGCCAAGACAAAAATATTTCAGTCTTTTCCTCACACAAAACTATTGCACAGTATCTGAAAACTTCCTCTGTCACGTGGACTACTTTTATAATACTTTTTTGTCAACATAATTTCCTACAGATTCTTGCAGACAGCCAATCCACATGAATACAATAATTGTCAACAAAAGACATTTTTATGGGTTAAATAGAAGGTAGAAATAGCTCTTTAGGGTAAAAAGCGAAAGTTAGCACTTGCAAAAAGACCATCAGATTAAAATAAATGATCAAAAATGAAATGTGCACATTTACAGATAAATATACAAATATCAGTAAGTGGTATGATTCATGCTTTTGATGTGAGTGGGTTCAAAATCCACCTGCACATATAACTTTTAATAAACAGAGCAAAATAGCTACTGCGTCTCAGCGGATCTACATCAGAAATGGGGGCGTCAGGTTGCACTTTATTTAGTGATTTCGCTGGAACAGAAAGCGGGCGGCGGAGCGAGCGGGAGTGCGTGTCTGAAGTCTTGTTTATACTTTCAGTCAACTTGCAATGGCAAGAAACCTTCTGCAATGTCACCTGTTGGTTCAAAATCATTGTAGAAATGGTAATTCCCAAGAATGATATTGACCCTTAATTTTAAGTGAATAGAATAAGGCTACGTCTACATTAATCCGGATACATTTTTAAGCATCACCTTTTCAAACATATCTCCGAATGTACTATAGTAAAATACACTATTAAATTCTCACTATTAATGTCAGACATTTTGTTTCATGATGATGACTTGTTTTAAATAACCAAAATGTATGAAAAGGGGGTAACTTGGTATTAAATAATAATTATACATTCTTCCTACTCGCAGCGCGTTCAAACTAAACAAGCCATCCTTAATCATTAATGAATTATACAGTTAACATGACATCAGTATCATTACAGCAATCCCACTTTTGCTGATACTACTGTGTTGTCGCAGTCCTTCGATCGGAATGTAAATAAATCCTGTACCCAGCCATTGGTATAATGTCCGTGGGCTTCAAGAGATTTACAGCTATATGCGCTTATACCATAAACAAGATAGTTGACAATGTCGAGGTATGAGGATGGAGGTAGCAATGCGTTGTTAGTGCTCCAACTTCAGTCAGCTCATATGGATCTATATTCCAAATAACGGCCCCTAGCATCTTTATTGAGGTAATCGCGGTACAGCTTTTCTCATTTTTCTTTTGCTTCTCCAGTTTTGCAAGTTATTTATTTGTTATCTCTACTCTTATCATATCTTCAATACGAGTCAGTCAGTAGCGATAACTCAAAAATGGCGCCGCGGTGACGTTACACACAACAAACCCACGTGACTGTCAAAGACCGATTCTTATGGCAGGATCATTTTATTAAGCAACATATTTCACCTTTCACTGATGCCTCCAGGCTGCACTCACTCACCATTATATGTTTGGTCTAAAACGCAACTGCTCTTATGTTTTGCCACAGGACAGCAATTGCGAGTACATTTTGTGTCATCTTTGCAGGACTGCGATATGAAGAGTGCTCGAAGTAACATATTTTATACATAGTACACAACAGGCACAATATAGTGGTATAAACATGAATACCTATTGGTGCAATATGCGTCACATGACTAAACATTAGTGTTAGACCGATATATCGGCCGACCTATATATCGGGCCGATATTTGCGATTTTTACTTGTATCGGGATCGTTTGCCGATATTTTTTTCCTGCCATTATTTACAGACTGTTGCTGAGAGAACGAGCAGAGAGTCTGTCACTGTCTCTCACCGTCTTCAAACTGTCTTGCTCTCCCTCCCTCGCGCAGATTAATCAAAATCAATTGAGAATTGACATGATGGTAAAAGGTCGATAGACCAAAGTTTCACGTGGAGCATTGGGTGATTTTTTCCCCCCCTGAATTACCACTGGTGTTGCTCTACAAGAGATTAAGTTAAGTGCACCTAAGCATTAAATGACTAGGTTGTAAATAGTTTTAAAATGAAGTATAGTACAGTCAGTGTGCACTTTATTATGCTGCTTGCTTGTTGATACTGTGTGCAATAGGTACAATAGTACAAGCAATTTTTTTTTCTTGTTCTACCTCACCTGTTTTTACTATTTGTTAAATATAATTTTTTTTTAGTTAATGTTCCTTTTTTAAATTTTAAATTGTTATCATCATGATCATTGTGTCATTGTTATGATGTAAATTGAGGGAGCAAAAGCAGTATCGGCTCAAGAAAATTGGCAGCCCGTATCGGTCACCGGCTTAGGTTGATTAAAAAAAAAACGGTAACGGCATCGGCACTAAAAAAATCCATATCGGTCGATCCCTACTAAACATGCGTCATTGTTTTCAAATACCTCTGTCTTCACTGTCCACACTACAATGCGAAGACAGCGTTTTCAAATGTATCCGCTTTGGGCTACGTCTACATTAATCCGTATAGATTTGAAAAATGAGTTTTCGTTTCAAAACGCTCTCCGTCCACACTAGTGTTTTCCAAAAGTTTCTCATCCACACTGAAGCGTCAGTACATGCCAAATTCAACTTACGGTGCATGCGTAAAACCCCATAAAAGCTCACTGAGATGATACAGACATAATAAAGTTATCACACAATTCTTCTGTCAGGACCAGTTTATTTAGCAACATATCTCACCATTCATTGATGTGTCCAGGTCGCACTCTGTCAACCATTATTATGTTTGGTCAAAAACGCAACTCTACTCGTGCTTTGCCACAGGACCAGGGCCATCGCTAATGGGGTGAAAGGTGGTGACAATTATAGGAGCATCCACAGCAGGGGGCTCCACTAAATTCAGTAGTTGTGCTATATATTCCTCTACTCTTATGAATCATTATAATATATCCACTTGTATTCCTGATGGATCAATGAAAACCACAAAAACATTCAATTTAGTTAAATAACTATTTAAAATCTCCTCGTTCCCCCCTCCCTAAAAATAGTATATAATTATACATTTTTCAGCTTAATCAGCAGAAAACAGCAGAAAGACCCAAAAGTCCCACCCCAGATAGTAAACAGAAAAAACAATCACAGTTGAGGCTGCTCCGAGAACAGTTGAAGTTAGAAGCAAAGTTACAGTGGAAGTGAAACTGACTGAAAAATGTCAGGAAAAAAATCTGGGAACCAGTAAATTCATGAAAAGGAAAGGGGGGCCAGGAAAATTGGAGAGGTCTACCAAAATGTTCTTTAACAAGACAAGCCGGTGTCATGGGATGCCGTGCCCCGATATTTTCTCTGCGGGAATTGGCCACTCACGCACTCCGGTACTGTCATATCTCTGTATACCAGCACGGAGCACACCGCCCGAATTATTACGTGCTCAAAGTTTTTGCGCAATTATGTCGTTTTGTTTGTTTGTATAACATGCAGAAATATATGCATGTCACATGGTGATGTGATACATTTAACAATACTGTCAAGAAAACGCAAACTCACTGCTATTGATGGATACATTTATTAGCTTTATTTAATAAAATAGTACATTATCTTCATCAAAAATTAAGACAGTGAGAAACTTCAGTGGTTTTATTCTACATTTGACTGCATTCATTTTCATTTTGAATATTTATCTCAGCTGTTAGGCTGGAAAGACATTCTATAGGCCTACTGTATTGCTGGTAGGCCTACTTAAAAAAAAAAAAAAGGTTATTTTATCATTTGATCAATTTCTTGTCTTTCGTTGTTATTTATTTTTTTGTCTTGCATAATTGCTTGATGACTGTAAACAAAGTTATTAATCGCTTAATGCCATTTTTATATAATATTTTATATACAACTTTGTATATAAAATAAGTACACTCTAAAAAAAAAAACACGCTCTTCAGAGGTTCTTCACTGGTTCTTCACTGGTTCTTTGACTAAGGTGCTATATAGCACATCTGGAGAACCGCTGAAGAACCACTGAAGCACCAAAATTGGTGCTATATAGAACTAAAAAAGGTTCCCCTATAATTACGAGCCAAGAACCATTTTTGGTGCCATATAGAACCTTTTTTTTTTAGAGTGTAAAAGCAGTAACCTTTCTTAGCATTTATTTATTTGTCTGTTTAGTTATTTTGTAAGAAACCCTTATTAGGTGCATGGCACCAGATGTGGGCCTCCATGCCCATATTTTATATGCCTACCGTTACCGTACACTGAAAAAAATGATTATGGCTTGATTAAATTAAGCATAATTAATTTGTGCTCGTTTAAATAATTTAAATTTAGTTTTTTGATTTTAATTTAAAAAATGAATTGGTTTTATGGGAATTGCATGTGTTTTTGTGTAAATTGAGATAAAATAAATTGATTGCAACCACTTAACGTTAAAAAAAATTGAGTAAATTCAACGAATAATTTGTTTCAGTGTATATACCGTATATGATATAAGTGGAGGGCGTGGGGGGCCAACGTCAATGTTTTTTTCAAGGGGCTCAGAATTCCCTGGCAACAGCCCTGCACAGGACAGCAAATGCGAGTACATTTTCTGTCATCCTTGCAGGACTGTGATATGAAGTGTGCAAAGTAACATATTTTAGCAACTGTGAGAAAGTAAATAGCACATAACTGGCACAATAGCGGTATTAACATACATATCTATTGGTACAATATGCGTCACATGACTAAACATGCGTTCCAAAGATCACAGAAAATCCCATTTGTCACGAATCACGATACATTATGTGACCCATTCAAAATAATGGCCTGATTTAGAGTTAAAAAGAAGCACATTATACATTACTGCTGTCTTTTTTCAGCACATTTGCATCTGTAAAATTCAATTTGTTCTTAACGCTAATGATTCAGATAGAGCAACAGGAGAGGAGGGATCTCACATCCTGCTCGGTCACACAGCAAGCTGTGTGCTGTGTGTGTGACTAAATGTTAAGTGGAGATTTTGTGCCTTTGAGGTCAGCTTGTAATATGGTGTTATGTTAAAGCGCATTTCAGAAGAAGGTTAAGGCTGCGTTGGCTTCCGCTGTATTTTCAGAGGAAAAATCTTCTTAAGCTCACACAATTGTGTTTATCGGAGGCAGCCGATCATTTCTTCACATTTCGTAGATGTGTCTGGCCTCTTTTATCTGCGCCTTTTTGGACAAGCGTGCTTTGGCTGGACTGTTGAAAGTTGTTTAAAAGTGGAAATGGCATTTAAGGCTGATGTCTGACCTTTCTACACAATCTCCAGTCTGCAGTCACACACACAGTGATAGATGGCCACAAAGACACGCTGTCACAACAGTAACACAAGTACACACACACACACACACCCAGACAAACACTCACTAAAGAACCTGTATGCGCCTGTATATATACATATCTAGGCTGCATATATTTAAAAAAATACAGTAAAAACAGTACTATTGTGAAATATTTTTTACAATTTAAAACACTTGTTTTTATTTGTAATATATTTTTAGATGTAATGTATTCCTGTGATCAAAGCTGAATTTTCAGCCTCATTACTCCAGTCTTCAGTGTCACATGATCCTTCACAAATCATTCTAATATGAGGATTTTCCGCGCAACATTTATGATTATTATCAATGTTGGAAACAGGGATTTTTTTCAGGATTCTTTGATGATTAGAAAGTTCAAAAGAACAGCATTTATTTGAAAAAAGAAAAATAGGAAAATAAATGTCTTTACTGTCACTTTTGATAATGTGTTCTTAAAAATAAAATACTGGTACAGAATAATTCATGATTTTCAAATGATTTAACAGTTTTTTAAAGTCAACATTTTTTCTGTGGATGTGGACAGAAGATCATACCAAAATACTCAAAGTGATTCCTGTGCTGCTACTGAATCTACAGTATCATGACAAAAATAAAAGTTTTGAGTTGCAATCTGAATCAAATGTACGCAATAAGAAAAAGACTGACAATGCATGCACTGAAAAAAAAATTAAACAAAAAAGTAAGATTTACTTAATTTTTCTTTGGCAAGTTTTGGCACGCATATTTTTTAAGTAAATTTCAAATACGGAATTAACTAAACTCTACTTAACTAAGTTAAGTAAAAATAAGTCATTTTGACTTGGCCAGTAAAAGGTTGAGTCATTTCTAGTTGAACTTAGTTGAAGTTTCCTTTGCAATATATTTTACTCAAATATAACATTGAATTAAACCACACTTTTAAAGTGTACATTTTACTTAGAAATATCTAAGTAAATAACACAATAGATAATGTATAGATACTACAGTTGCAAGAAAAAGTATGTGAACCGCTTGCAGAATCTGTGAAAAATATTTTTATTTAGTACTGTCCTGAATAAGATATTTTTAGGGCAGGGCAAATTAACGCGTTAACGCGGGCGATTAATTTTTTTCAGCTTAACGCATTAAAAAATATTTAACGCAAATAACGCAGCGTCCGTTTTTATATCCATTTTTGCTTAGCGTTACATGATCATCGCTCTTATTCATGTAAATGCTTCCAAGCGCGACAAGACACAAGAGAACGCGCTGTATACCAATGTCCTGTGTTTGTGTGTGTGTGTGTGTCAGTGTCCTGTCTGTGTGGATGCGTCTCATGTCAGCTAATCAAGGGACACACACACACACACACACACACACACACACACACACACTCGACGCATAGACAGACTCGCGTCAGTTTCCTGCTCACATCGAGTTCTCTTTTGCTCTTGAACAAACAATAACACAGAGGATTTTGAGTATTCTCATATTAGGAGTCTTAAATTAGTTAAATAACGTCTTAAATTAACTTAAAGAGTTGTGAGGAAATGAGATGCGCGGGACAGCGCGTGAGATCCGCGGCTGTTCTTAAAGTGACAGGAGCACTGATGAAGCCTGTCATTAATGTTCATCAAAGAACAACGGGAACAGAGAAAATTGTAGCTTTAATGATGATTCATCTATATTTAATTTATTATTTATGCAGTTAAGAAAGATAACTATTATATTTCTGTATATGTATAACAGGGAAGGTCATGGGTAAATATAACATTTATTATTTTGGGTTTATGTAAAGATTGTTTTAAGTTAAATTAAAAGTTGTTTTTTTTAAAACCTAATAAATGTTGAAATTGGGAGCTTTCAGTTATACTGTAATGTAACGTCATTAATGTTTCATACAGACATAAGTATAAGTGATACTGGCCTTCATTCATAAAAAAATGACAATACAACACATAAAATATGCTGCCTTTAAATTGTTTATACATTAATTTGGAGAGTAACTGAAATTATTACAATATCAAAATATTAAAAACGTAAAATATTAAAAACTTGCGATTAATCGCGATTAATTACAGAAAAAAATGCGATTAATTAGTTAATTTTTTTTAATCGATGCCCAGCACTAAAATATATATATATATATTTTCATTTAGTACTTCCCTTCGGAAGCTACAGAAGATACTTACATGTTTCCCGGAAAACAAATTAAGTATAATTTACCTTGATCTTCAAATTCAATAAGTTTTCACCCCCGGCTCTTAATGCATCGTGTTTCCTTCTGGAGCAGGGGCGTAAATTTCATCTAACAGTAGGGGGGGACGATAAACATGAAATTTCCCAAGAGCAATTTTTGAAGGGGACACAAATAATACAGCCAAAATCGTACTTGTAAGGATATGTGTACCACAAAAAATAATAATAATAATAATAATAATAATTAAAAAAAAACATTTTGTGCTAATTTGGCGTTTTGGTGCACTGAAAAATGATCTAATGTCCGTTTTTCTTTTCTCTGTCATTTTATCTGACCAACAACACAAAGCGATAATTGTTTAAATATGAGTAAGGTTCCCCACGCAGTCATATTATAATTATTAAATTATCTTGTATCCTGGCTACACATAGTATTGTATACTACGATATTCAGATCTTTAGATATTCAACTGCAGTAAGCCCAACACAGATCTGGCGGAGCGGCCGTCCGTATATAGGCTACTTTAGATTTAGAATTAGCGCAAATTCGAGGGCGGGTTCGGGTTGCTTGAATTATGGGTTCATTAGCCTATTATTCTTAATGAAAAACACAGCAAGAAAACAGTACAATGACACACTCCCTTAAATAGGCAGTTTTACATTTCGCTTTGAAACCAAATGTTCCGCGATCATCTTGTCTGTCAGCTGTTTGCTCTAGTGATGAATGAAATCTGACTCTCGTTCGGCTCGTGCAGTTTTTAATTGTTGTGTCTGTTCTCTAACTAAACAAAATTATTTTATTACTATAAAAATGAAAACGACGGTGGCCCGGGGCGGTGCCGCGGTGGGCAAGTGATGTTAACAGTGTTTTGCCTAATCTGTATTAAAGAGAAAAGAGTCAGAAAGAGTTCATCTGATGTTTAAAGTGAATAAAATAGTATTGACAGCTTACTGGAGTTTCATAACTGCTGTCTGAAGGGCTTGTTGTCTCCCCAAACTTGTGTTGTAGTTTTTTTTACGTTCTATGGGTAACGTTAAGTTAGTTGAGGTGCGCGGTGGATCAAACCACTGTGGGGCAAGGGGGGAGGGGGGAACTCAACATTTTTCTAAACTTAAACGCATTTCTTTTGTTCTGTTTGCTTTTGTATTGTTTTACTACTTACACATGTATTTTAAGTATATATCATTATATTATTTACAATACTCAGCATGGTTTTTAGGGGGGGACAGCCCTCAGATTGGGGGGGTCCTGTCCCCCCCCGTCCCCCCCGTGATTTACGCCCCTGTTCTGGAGCATCATTGAATGTTTGAAACTTTTTTTAATAGTTGTGTTTGAGTCCCTCAATCGTCCTCAGTGTGAAAAGATGGATCTCAAAATCATACAGTCCCTGCTGGAAAGGGTTCAAATATGCAAAAGATGCTGGAAAACTGAAGAATATGCTGGACCTGGAGGATTTTTCTGAAGAACGTTGGGCAATTTAATTGCTCAGGACAAACAAGAGACTCAAGCACAACATCACAAAACACACACACAGCCGTGGATCATCCAGGGAACGACACAGTATTGAGAATCAAGGGTTTATAAAATTTTGATCGGGGTCATTTTAATAAATTCAGCTATTTTTTGCCTTGTTGACTATAAAATATCTTATTCAGGACAGCACTAAATAAAAAATAACATGCATTTTGTATGATCTCTCTTATTTAGTTAAAATTATTCACATTTTCACAGATTCCATATCTACATAATAGAAATAACACTGTACTTAAACAACGAGACCTCAATACTTGGTACACAATACACAGTGACGGTAACATGTAATGGGTCGTTTTTGAGTATGAATGTGTCAATTTGAGTAGAAAATTAACTCCAAATGTCACAAAATGGCAAGTTACTAAACCTAACAACATAGCAATGATAAAACAGTGTAAATACAGCTGGAAAACAGCGAATAATCAACCAAATTAATTATTCAAACCCCAGTGCGTGATGGGAACACCAGAATTAGAAAAGTAGAGTAGTTTTACTTAACTTTATAACGTTGATATTTACACTTTAATTCCTACAAGCTTGAATTGAGTACTAATAGGCTTTAGGATTTAGTTTGTTTTTAAAAATTTTGCCTGAACTAACTTTTTCATGTTGAAATTACATTAGTTTTTTCTGTAGTATTTACTTCACCACAAAATCATTTTTATCAGTGTGCAACAACAAACACACAACATGGCCAGTGTAGTCTGATTCATGAACAAATGAGTCTCAAAAGCTCGGTCAGAAAACGGCCTCTTAATGAAAAAGGACTCATGAATCAGTCTCAAATCAGTTATCTTACAGGCTCACAAGACTTAAAGGGATACTCCACCCAAAAATATAAACCCTCTCATCTTTAACTCACAATCTTCTGTAGAAAAATAATCCATCTCTGTGAGTTTATATAATGCAAGTGGAGAGAAGTTGACACTTCAAAAATCACACAAAGTGTACAGGACGGTAATATTACCCCAGAATAGGAATCAATGTCTTCTGAAGCTAAATTATAGGGGTGTGAGTGCAAGAAAAATACTAATATTTCACACTTTTAAAGCTATAACCCATTTCTGGCTAACTGGCATACATGGGTTATATACTGTACACCTGGGAAGACATGAGGGTGAGCAAATGATGAGAGAATTTTCCATTTTTGGGTGGAGCATCCTTATAAATCAGTATAATTACTGACTGCCTGTTCACATGATAACATGTAGTTAGAGATGCATATTTGGAACAGATGTGTGTTGTAATAAATGAACTAATATGACTTTAGGGTTCAAATTAATGTTGGAATTTCAGGACATTTATGTTTAGATTAATTTACATTTTTAAATGTAATTCATGTACATTTTAAAAAATGGGACTAATTATTCTAATAAAGAATAGGTTATTGAATAACAAGGTGAAGGTGAATCATTAAATTCCTTCCAAACCCCATCGCTACCCAGCGCTGATATGAACTGTGCACTTAAAGTTTTGTTTGACTGTCTGGTAACACTTTACACGCATTAACATTAACAATGAGCAAGACATTTATTACACTATGTATTAATCTTTGTCAATTTTAGTTCCCGTTAGCTCACATCCATTAAATAATATTAAGATGCAACTATTTATTCTGATAATGTATTATAAATCAACATTAGAGGTAACTTTTTGTCCAAAATTAACAATTTTTAAATAACGACTCAATACATCATAAATACTTCTTCCAAAATGTGTTTTACCCTGATTCACTATGGTAAGCCTATTATAAGTGTTTATATTTCAGACCTGTTGGGATGATTTGGGATCGATCATGGGAAATTACATACATACGTTATTCGCCCGTGCATGCCTCGTCATATCCGGCTACTTTGACGTGTGTCTGGTGTGGGAGTGGCATAGGTTAGTTGTCAAATCAAAGTTGTAAATCGACAAACTCCGGGGAAGCACCCATTTAAAACAAACGCCGAACAGAGGAGAGTCTGCTGGAGAAAAGAGAATGTGGCAGAGCTTGTAATAAAACCAGAATCAACATCAGCTTGGCTCCGGAGATGGCGAGAAATGAAAGCTTTAGCATAAGTTCTGCCAGGAAGACTTAATTGTCACGTCACTTCAATTTTTTATCTATCCAATCACATTCTAATACTTGGGCATAAAAGATCGGTAACTACTCATGTCTGAGTTCGCAGATGCTGACGCTCCAATTCACCGCCATCCTCCCCACCACCTCCAAGACAAATCCTTCCCTACATCCACCCCACCACCACCAGGATGGTCCCTTCCACACCTCACGGGGGGTCGGCTGCGTCTCTGCCTTCGTCTTCAGGCAGGATATGCAGAGTCCGGACCCTCAGATTGCGAGCTACGGACGGGGCCTATGCCAAAGTACTTTATTGCTTGCTGGGTTGTTAATAAATGGATAATTGTCACAGTATTTATTCTCCCGAGTCTTTCTGGTAGAACTGAGGGATTTGAAATGTTGTAAAAGCGATGCGGAGATGATGGCATTTTTATTATTCGACAGGTGACAGATTAACTGCCATATGTATCTCTCTCTCTAGTTCATTGTAAAGCATTATCTATTGTGAAGATCATTTCATTATGGTTGTTGTAGCTGTGCTGGAGTTTATTTCACCGTGTACCGTGTCCTGGGCCTGAAATTAACACACGACCACGCGCCAAATACGGGTGAATTTTGCAATTGGCGGGTAACACTGTCAATCTACCGGCCACATTGGCAGGTAGCCAATAAGAATTGAGTGATTCGTTGGGCAGTTTGAGACGATGCGACTGCTGTTTCTGAACGTTCATGCGATCGGTTCATGCGATGACGCCCTTCTCTGACCACGTTTGGATGCGCTTTAGTCCAGTGCTTAGTATTAAACTGTTGGTGAGATGGGACGATTGCACAGATGTGTGTGCGTGTGGGTGTGCATGTTGGGAGTTGGAAACCAGTGAGAAAATGTCCCGTACCCGGTAACTTTACCAGTAATAATAATATTAATTTAGTTCTGTTTAACGGTTCCCGAACACTGTAACGAACAGCTGCCAGGACCTGTCTACGTGACTAAATCATCCATCAACACAGACGCGTAAATTTCAGGTGTGATGTGTTCACACACGAGCTGCGGTAGGGCTATATCTGTGGACACAGATTAGCAGCAGTCAGTATGACTGTCTGTGACACGGGAAATCAATTAATAAAAAGATTAAAAAATGCATATTATAAGAGTTATTATTTCTTATATTGATTTCGTTAATAACTTGACAGCCCTTAAATGTGTATTCTTACAAGTTAAAGAACAATGTTTGTGGGACTAGTGGATTGTTTGAAGGGGCAAGTGAAAGAGAATTTTACTAGACAGATTAAAACATCATTAACAAAAAACAACTATGGAATCACCAAAATGCAATTTTATTAATAAACTGACGGTAACAATGTTGCGTTGTTGACGCTCGCGCAGCCTCTCGAGGAGAAATCAATTAATTAACGTGAAGTCACTTACATTTTAGATGCCCTATTGAGTGTTTTTGTTCGATTTCAGCAGCGAAAATCGTTCCAAACAAAGATCATAGCAGAACCATAACGCATGCCACAGTGACAGTGTGTTACTGAATGATTCAGCGCTTTGAATGAATTGTTTGTATCAAAGATTCAATGACCTGTTCATAAACGATCATAAAAAAGCAGGCTTCATGTATTTTACAACACTTCAGCTTGTGATTCTTATCTAGTGGGGGTCATTTTTTAGGATTCTTTACCTAACTGAAGTCTCTGAGATCCTGACACCTGCACTTCTGGAGACTCCAGGTAGGTTGCAGCTCTGGAAAATGGTGGCGCTGGAGACTAAAGGGTTCCTGATGGTTTCACCCTTAATTCTTCAGCTTAATTCTTCATTCTTTTGCAGTTAACAGGTGTCTTTTCTCCGCCACATGTTTTTGTCTGACCCTGCTGACCCAACGAGCATTTGACTGTCCAATGGTCATGCCTTAACTGCAATGTCTAGTATTGCATTAGTATTGCATCCTTCTCATGGGCATTTAATGCTTTTTGACTTTTCAGTCTGAGTTAAATCTCTTTTTTGGCTCAATTTATCTGTAAAAGAAAACATGCCTAATAATTCTGCACACCTGAATATAAGGTGATTTTCATTTCCAGCCTTCATGAACAATTGTATATCACTTATACATTATTAAATACTAAATCAATAGTAGTTATTAGGATTACTGTGGTTTGGAATTGGTCAAATGTGCCAGGAAAAAAAATATGATCAGAAAATCAACGTGCCTAATAATTCTGCACTCCCTGTATTTGACACAGAAATACTCCACCTCATACGTCCAACTCATTTTTTGAAATTTTGGCCATGTTTAGCATGAGAATCAACTCTTTAACAGTGTAAATACGTCAGAATGCATGAAATAGCATTATTAATTAATAAAAAACATTTTTCATTTTTAGTTCATGTTAACTAGTGTAGTGAACTAATGTTAACAAACAGCAGATGCAGCCGAAGCAAAACCTAAGTACTTAGAGCAAAAAATGAGAAATACAAAAAAATATCAGCAAGAGAGGAGAATGGCAGCGAAACAATTGAAGGAGTGCAAGGGCAAGACAGCGGTAGATACAGAGAGATACAGCGTGTGAGAGATTGGTGGGGTGTTCTGCCTGATAGGGGGTCAATGCTTCTCCCCGGAGCCCCATTACCGGGTGGCATTAACGGATGTAGTGGGCCAACGGGGGCACGGCGAGGGCCCTGTGTGTGCGAATGTGTGCGTGAGAGAGTGAAGGAGAACAATTTGATAGTATCTCCTCTTCACTGCAGCCACCAACACACCACCATCAATCACTGCCAAACACAGCAGCCTGTGCACACAAACACACCAAATACAGAAACACACACACACACACACACGCACGCGCGCGCACACTAATAGCCATTCATGTCCAGGAACATTTAAGGTATGTTTACCTGCGCAGGGCAGGGAGTAGCCCACCAGCGGCTCCTGGATAAACTGCCGCTCATTGAGTCTGGTCACACAGTACAGGTGGAAGCAGTCCAGGCAGATCACGTGACGCTCAGCACATTGAAACACCAGCACTGGAGTCCTGGAAGACACAGAGAGGCATGAATCCCACTGACTGTGTACAGTTACACAACTTTGCATCATATTTAGGGGCCAAGCACTGAAGGTGCGGAGGCACCTATTGAAACCGTTAGATTTCTTATTATTATTCCGCCATTGAAGTCTATGGCAGCCCATAGAACCGTTTGCGGGAAAGTTTGGCACACGGATAGAGGACTGGCCCAACATTAACCACACCAATTTTGGAGTCTCTAAAACAATCTCTCTAGCGCCACCACCTGTCCAAAGTTTCACTCATGTTTATGTTAATAACTTTTGAAACCTAATGGATAGAAACTAAATTCTATTCTTTTTCCCTCTGATTCCTTGGCTCAAGCCAGTTCGATTGCACAATGTGACGTCATTTTCTGTCATGAAAATTTTCCCTGAAAAACTGAAAAAAACCTACTTTTGCGGACTTCTCCTAGGCCGTTGCTCCAATTTTCACAAAAATTGAACCAGATCATCTTCAGACCATGCTGACAAAAATTTACGGAATTCAAGTTGATTCGTCAAATCGTTTTTTGATAATCGCGCAAACAAATTTTACGTAGCGGTTGCAAAACACACTTAAGGCTATATCTCCGCAACGCTTCATTGTATTCAAACCAAACTTGGTACATGTCATCACAAGCATGACCTGAGGCAACCTGCAGCGTTTCGGCACAGCACCACCTACTGGTCCAGAGATAAGAAAAATGGCTATTTTTGCTTATAACTTCTGAACCGTCTGTCCAAAAATCATAAAAGTCTCATTACATTCAGGATGACATGCCGAGTCGACTGATATCCATTATAGCATATCTGCCATTTTGGCTGTCAGACATTTTTAATTATGTGCTAAAATGCTGTATTTTAGGAACGCATGAACGGATTGTCACGAAACTCGGTATGGGTCATCAGCACGATGCCCAGAAGAAGCCTGAGAAGTTTCTAAACAGCGCCACCTAGTGGACAATTTTTTGGGTGTGATTGACTTATTTTCATGGGAATTTTCATATTTTTTTGTCTCTTGAATCCTTGCCGAGTCCAACGATACCAGACTTGCCAGGTTTCGGCCTTTGGTTTGTGCAGCGTGGTAATTTAGCGCTTATAAAACGTTAGCTGATATCGCCGAAACCGCTAGTCAGATCGAGACGAAACAAGCATCAGAAGTTCGGAAACATAGGCCGATAACTGTACACTAATGCCCAAATGTCAAAATATTGATAGTAAGGGGTAGTAAAATCAAATCAAAGTCAGGTGTCACTCATTTTTTACGTGTTTTTTCATATAAATGTCTATAACTCCAAAAAGAAATTAGATATTTTCACCAAAATTGACACACACATGTATGGGCTCACTCCGATGACACACAAAAAAATTGTAGGATTGTGCCTCTCGGTGGCACTATAATAGAACAAAACATGACATTGGCTCTATACAACTCAATGTTTTAATGTGGGGTTTTAACATTTTTACTTAAAATTGTCTTCAAATGTCTTCACTCATTTTTCAGTTGGTCTGCTGCTAGCTTCCTTCTTTGCTTCTGTTGCGCTTGGCCCCGGTATTGCTGCTTGCAGCTATATTATAAAATTGCTTTTAAAGGGGACCCATGATGCAAAATTCCCTTTTTTCAACAAATGTCTGTCGGCAGTGTGTACACAACCACCCTATAATGGTAAAAAATCACCCTCTCCTCTTTTTTTAAACCATCATATAACAGAAAATCTCATTCATATTAACAGCATATATAGCAGTAGGTACTGTATATTACCCTGCTTTCACTTTAATACACAGATCTAATATACACGTGATTTCTTTACTTGCTGTTTATGTTCACAGACATAATCGGCTGTGTTTCTGCGAACTTTTTGTGTTTCTGAAATAACCTTGTGTGTATTTGAGAGTTTAAGCGCAATAACATGTGTAAGAGAACTTAGTTTAGTACTCACCAGACGCACTGTCTGACATCCAGCTTTCTGTGTGCGTGCTTCGCTCAGAAAACCATATATCTGAAGTTAAGATTGATATGGCTTTAAAACGTTAATAAACGTTGCACTTAGGTGCCCTTAGGGCGTGTCCGAATCCACTTTTACTAGTTTAACAACAGAAAAAACAGTCGTCGCACCAGGCGCATGGTCCAAAAGGGTTGCCCCTATTATAGTCATGGGTGTGTTTTGGGTGTGACGGGCAATAAACCAATCAGAATCTCATCTCCCATTCCCTTTAAATTCCCAGTTGCGCTTGCACCATGGCGGATTCGCTATTTACATGTGAGCGGAAAGACTGCACACTTCTCCAAAGAGGAATCATTTTATTTTTAATATTTAAAAATGTTTGTGTGCTGCTGCGCATCCCTGTGTGTGTAATAAGCAGAGTGTACGCACATTGTGCACCCGCTTATAGGCACATATTACTAACGTGCCGTTTAAATAATACCAAAAATACTGTGGTCTGACTTTAGACCAGGTTTTTGTTGGTCAATGGCGCAGTCATTTTCAGTTCCTCAAAATAGTAACACACCAACAATGCGCCTGAACACACCTGGTTTTCAGACCAGCACACCCATGGGTGAACAGATGGGCGCAAGTGCATTTGCTATATAAACAACATGGCGTGAAAAAGATAACTGCGTAGGGCTGAAGCTAGCAAAAAACACTTGCGTCGCATAGCTGGATTCAGAACGATGATCAAAACATACGTTGAGTAGATCAACAGTCCATCAACACCCCTAAAGCTTCCACAGTCGTTACCTCTTCATGAGTTCCACATTTCATTCTGTAACGTTAGGCAGTTTTCACTTATATGCTGTTGAATGTTTAATGACCACATTAGCTTACTTGCGCGTATGCAATCTTCTATCCGCTCCTGGTTTACGAAGATCCTTTTTTTTTTGCTTTATTTTGGATCTGGAGATGCTGTACAATTTCAGAAGATGAGCAACAGCGCCCCCTAACGTATTTCAGAGAAAACATGGATTGCCAGAAAAACGCGTCAATGGCAGGGACATTGTGTCGTTGTGTCACAGTTTTTGGGGTGAATTATGATCTGTACACAAGCGGCAACCTCCCGCAGTTTCTCTTGAAGCCAAAGCGGAAGTGACATATACTGATATTCAACGACTGGCCGCTAGGGACAGGCTCCAGAAGGGAGTAGAATCTCATTGAGCCCCATGTTAAAATGCCCAACTTTACAGCAGATTAAAACATGTTTACAGTCTGGTACAAATTGTGGTTTTGGTCAATACGGCTAATTTTGCCCTTTAGGACGACTGTGAGGGGGGTGAATTTTTTTAGAACTCATTCGTTTACATTATATAAAGCATTAAAGTTCTGCATAATTAAGGGCGTAGCCACTTCGAGTGACAGGTGGATTGCCATTTATCTGCTGTCTGTTAGTGATCGCGTCACTTCAGCTCCGCCCACGTCCCGCCTTTTTGTCCATTTTCTGTTATCCGGGAGTGACGCGCGATGACGCGCTGCCAAGATGGCAACTGCCATCTCGTCCATACTTTGCGCTTCAGAACGGCTCATAAGAATCCTATGGGTGACGTCACGGACACTATGTCCATATTTTTTTACAGTCTATGTCTGTACAGCTCTCATGAGATTCCCTGGAGAGGAACACTGATGAGGAGAGGGCTGCTGGGAGAGCGAGGGCGGGTAGGGAGCTTGTTTAGATATGTTGCTTGTTCAAAATCTTTGGAAAACCTACAAGACCCTTGTTACTTCAGTGTAGTAAGCAAAGAAACAACCTCTCTGAAATCTCATGACAATTTTCTTCCCCTGTCTCCAGGACTCCCCCTTCACTCTCAAACTCAGACTCACTTGACTGGAAGTCAACTTGCTAACACAGTGTTCCACCTCTCTGACCCCTTTCTCCCGCTTCTGTTGTAAGAGACTGTCCGCGTCCTTGTCGATGCCCTTTTAAACAAATGGAGGAGATTTGTGAGGAGGAAGAAGAGTGGAGTGGATGACGGTGGAAAAACAAAGCTCTACTCAGGAAGGTAATTGCGGCACTACTTCAATCAGTCCTTGATTTGAATGGTGGTTGTTGGTGATTGGGCTTCATTGTCTGGTTTCTCCAGGCGCTCGACCGCCCGCCTGCCCGACCCTCCACCCGAGAGCAGCAGGTAGGAGCGTTTCCGTGGGACCGCCCCACTAATAGCTGACCTTCATTGGCAGGATATACTTAGCGCTCACTCTTTCTGGAAAAATGGCCACTGTTGATTGAAAGGCCGAACAGCAGGAGGCATATGTAGGTTCAAGAGAAACTCTTGTCTTTCAGAATGTTTGTATCAATCTTTAGTTTACTTGTTCAATGTGTTACAGACATTTCAAACTGCAGGATGAATCAGAATTAAAAAACAAACAAACTGCTGTCAAACTTGCTTTGTTTAGAAAGGTACGTTTCGTATCTGGTTGTTGTCTTTTGCTTTGACATTTGATCAGTCTGATGGGCTATGAGTGAGTCTTACACAACGTGCTAACCAGGTGCCTATTAAAGGCACAGTATGTAAGATTTTTGGATTAAAATATCTAAAAACCACAAGAACAATGTTCGATTTATTTTGTTGACTTGTGTACTTACATTATCCCAAATGTTTTTAAGAATGTTTAAATACAGAGAAATAAGCAACTTATAAAAATGACATATAAAGTACTTAAATGGGTAAAAAAAAAAGTGACTTTTTGGCTGAAATTAACACAAAGAACACAAAGAACACAAATGAACACACAGCACTATCACTCATTCTGATAGTGCTGTGGTGAGTGGTAACTCCTTATTAGTCAGAGGCTCCCTGACTTAAAGTGGGCGGTAGCTTACCATGGGATCGGCTCCTCCCACTCTAGAATGAGGTCCCCGCCACCTGAGCATCATCACCTTTGCTCTGACTTATCACCGATAACTACCTCAAACTGTTTTTTTCTGCGAAGTCACATATAGCCACAAGTTTCTTTAGCAGGAGAAGTGGTTTATCGACTTCTGTCACTGCCTGGACAGTTTAAGATACCTTGGGTGGTCCTAACACTTATCAAGGGCTTCTCTCGTCCGGATCGCTCTTGATCAGAGGAGAGGCGATGCCAGTACATCTGAGAGAGAAAACAAATGCCTTAATTGGGCCCCAGCTCCATTGAATGGCCATTGACCTTCTTCTGCTCGGATACTAGAGAGAAGGTTCTCATAGGGCGCTTTCACACCTACCTTGTTTGGTCCGGATTTTCGGACTTTTCAGCTTGGTCCGAATCAAAATTACAGGTGTGAAACCTCCCCCGTACCACGGTCCAGAGCAAACAGATGACATTTGATCCCACGGAAAGAGGTAGTCTCGGTCCGGATCAAACTGAACAAAGGTTCAGTTCATTTCTAGTGTGAAAGCATTTTCTGTATAGTTCGTACTTTCAGACCATTTACAGGAAGTTCCTGTTTATTTTTAAATATTATAATGTTATCTACATTAATTATGAAAAGTGAAAAGATGCGCAATCTGTCAGAAGACAGAAGGTCAGAAATGATTTTGAAAGAAATTGTATATGATTTTGCTTAGAAAGCCTTTCTTTAATGTGAATTTCGTTTTGTATAAATTTTATCTTAATTTTAATCAACATTTCATCAGATAATTGCCTGAATTTAATAAATAAGAAGCAAATAGTCTATAGCAGACAATAAACGTGGGAGCGATCACATGCTTTGCACACAAACTGGAGCGCGTCTCAAATAAACCGAAACTCAGCGTATAGGCTACTTGTCTCACAAACATGAGAAATATGTGTATATAAAGCTTGAAATGTCCACTTTTAAACGTAACGAAAAGAAAATAGTCAAGCAATGCGCACTGTTCAATAGTGGCAACGATATACGTCCGTTCATTCATTCTTGTCAAAGACGCTGACGTCAGACGCACGTCCGTTTTACAAACCAATCAATGTCCAGATGCAGCCCACATAGATGATGACCAGTGGACGCATCATACATGTGTCATGTAAAGTTCTTTAGGGCGCTCGCATAATTGCAATGTGAAACCAAACCAAAACTAACCAAATGTATAAAATGTATCAAAACATGAACTTCTGAGGAGAAAATATTCAACAAAGGTGTTGACTTATGCTTTCAGACAAACCATGTGCAAATTCAAAGTAAAAACACCACACAGATATATAAAAACATTCACCACAGTTGGTCTTTAAATAATGAGTAGCTTGCAGCTTGACAAGCTAGAGTTTCAAAGCAGTGATGAGTTTCTATTATTGGCAGAGCTAAGCAGAATGATAAGACAAAATAGAAATAACTGGGATTGGCAACTGTGCCACTTCCAGAGCACATTTCAATATACATCGATCTGGATAATCTGCAAGCTTCAAGTTAAAAATATTATTGAAATTAAAATATTAAATATACTTTAAAACATTCAAATTTGTAAATAAAACATATATTACTGGAGTACGTTTTACAAGAAAATACGTTCACACTTTAGTTTAGGATCCAATTTTCACTATTAACTCTTCTTCTGCCTCAATAAACTCCTAATAACTGCTTATTAATAGTTAGTACGGTAGTTGTTAAGTTTAAGTATTGGGTCGGATTAAGGGACGTAGAATATGGTCATGAAAAAAAAACATTATTATATGTGCTTTAGAAGTACTAATAAACAGCCAATACCCTAGTAATATGCATGATAATAAGCAACTAGTTAATAGTGAGAATTGGACCCGAAACTAAAGTATTACTTTCTATTTCAACATTTCACATTTAATTTAATGTGTTCCTTGCCATTTCTTTGTTATTATTTGTGCAATTTACAGGCAATTCATTTACAAGCAAATAAATTCTATACAATTTTTTGTGCGGACATTAATTTGGGGACATTCAATGTGTTCATATGTTTATGGTTTCAGGGTTTTTTTATGGGTTTTAATCAATTCCCTAATAGAAACCAAGCAAAAACTAAATGTTTTGTAATCGTGGCTGGTTAGGACAAAAGCTTTTATCGTTTGTTGGTTTATCGCATCACGCCTGTTCGGGACATGCCGAGATTAAATGTTGTAATGAACTGTCTGATTGGCTCTTTGCAGTACAGCCTAAGAAACTCATTTCGACCTCTATGATGGGTTTAGCTAGAGACACATGGAAAAACAGAGAGCAACTCACACAACGTCAGTGCAGGCGATGCAGGGCACTCTGCGGGTGTTGGTCATTATCAAGTCCAGCGCTGCTGAAGTGTCATTATCGCAGGTGGGGTGGACAGCACATTTCAGGTAAAACTCCTACAAGATGCACAAATGAGATGTAATCATGTCATGCAAACCCCACTGTAGTGATTTTTATGTATTTGCAGCATGAGGGTAGTATTACTGGACCCAGCTGAGATAAAGCTACCAATTTAGTCCAGCCAGTGGACGGTCCTCTTTATCTGCCAAGCACTACAGCGCTAAATGGACAAAAAGGCACACTAAATATTGTGCCTCCATTGAAAATGTGGCTTTGTAAAATTAGTAAATTCGGATGTAGCATGCTTGGTAAAATGTAAGTGACTTACTATGTAATGATAAAAAGTGTAGACTAGCTATAAAAACATTTACTTAAAACAACTTGAAACTTGATGTTCATATGGAAATTTCAGGTTTGAATCCAACCAAGGCAACGTCCCTTTCCTCCATCTCTCACCACAATTTCCTGTCTTTATCAATAATAAACAACTTAAACCAATCTATTTTAGCTGTTTTTTGCTGGTCTCCCAGGTTTAAAGGAACACGTCTACTTTTGGGGACTTTAGCTTATTCACCGTATCCCCCAGAGTTAGATAAGTCCATACACACAATTCTCATCTCCGTGCCATAACTCTGTCTGACACACCCACCGCTAGCCTAGCTTAGCACAAAGACTGGAGGTAAACGGCTCCAGCTAGCCTACTGCTCAATAAGTGAGAAAATAACAAGGTCACATGAGACACAGCCATCTTCTAATCGTATACATACTGGGAACTATATTCTACTTCTGTGGAGTGATTTGCTCGCAGCACATGAGAAGCACCGTTGTTACTTCCGTCAACAAAACCAATGTGACTAGGTAGCTAGTAGCGAACGTGACTTCACACTCCACAGAAGTAGCAGTGCTTCGCCTTCTGAGAATATAGTTCCCAGTATGTATATGGTTAGAAGATGGCTGTGTCTCATGTGACCTTGTTATTTGTACACACTGTGACTATACACATCACAACATGTAAACTGGAAAATGTTGGCGTTATTTTGTCACTTATTGAGTAGTAGGCTAGCTGGAGCCGTTTACCTCCAGTCTTTGTGCTAAGCTAGGCTAGCGGTGGGTGCGTCAGACAGAGTTATGGCACGCACAGAGATGAGAATGGTATGTATGGACTTATCTAACTCTGGGGGATACGGTGAATAAGCTTAAGTCCCAAAAAGTCGGCGTGTTCCTTTAAAGTGTTTATTTTATTCAGGAAAGTGGCAAAATAATAATTGGTTACACTCTATTTCAAGGTGTCCGTGTTACAGTGTAATTATGCATTTAAGTACTGTGTAATAATAATTAACTACATATACTTATTATGGGGTTAGGATTAGGACTGGGGTTTGGATTAGGGTTAGTTGCATGTAATTATGCATCATTTATAGTTGTTATTATTACAGTAACTACATGTAACGTGTAACAAGGACACTGTAAAATAAAGTGTTACCAAATAATTAATATAATATGACAAGAATGTTGCTGTCTCACCGCTAGTCTACCATCACAGTCTTGTGACTGACATACTCCATGAATCCTGTTAGGGAGAAGGACGTCATCCCAGCAGCACGGCCCCTACAGACAACACATAAGATCACAGAGAAGACAGACATCAGTCACAGGAAGATGAGGAGGACTATGGTAATTGGACGACAAGTAAAGGGCAGGAATGTGATGAGGAATATAGAGTAAGAAAGAAGGGTCAAAAAAGAAGAGGATCAAAACTCGGAACATTGGCTTTTGCAAAACTCCAAAAATGTACCTATATATACAATTCACTGCAGTTTACATCTGAAATAGAGTGGTCAGATTATTGATTAATAAATACTTTTTTTTGTTTCTTGCACAATATTAGGTTATGACCTCAAAACACTTTTACCATAGGGCATGATTTGAAAACTAATACATTTTATATTTCAAGGAAAGTTGAAACAGGATCCAATTGCAGCAGTTTGTCTATATTTTAACAAAGAACTCAGGATACATAGAAAGCGGGACATAACCACTTAAACGCAACAATAACTGTTAAGCTAAACTTGAAATTGCACAAAAGAAAAAAAATCATTGTTAAATAAAGAAAAAAATCTATCAGATACAATGGCTGAATCCGAAATCGCCCCCTATAACCTCAAATAGGGCATTATTTGAGGGGACAGCCATTTGTAGTGGTGTCCAAAACCATAGTGGACATTATCAAGTGCCCTCATTCAATCCCACATTGCACAGCGATAACGAGTCTACAGTCGATGTACAGTCAACAGCTGTCCGAATTCACGTACTCTTTTTTTCATTCACTCCTTCAAGTGAACTGTATTAGTGGACTAACATAGGGAATAGTGATTGAGGGTTTAGGGGGCGATTTTGATTTTAGATTTGAGATCAGAATGAATGGACGCTTTTGGTTGTGAGCGCAAGAAGAAACAAGGAAGCTGATTGGCCATTGAAATGGCACATGTCACATAGAACCAGGCGTGTCTGTGATTACCAGCAGGCAGAGGGATCTTTGTTTGCTAAGTAGATGTGCTTCTCCTACCCAAGTTGGTGAGGAAGTTTGCAGCAATTGAGTTTGGAGTAAACCACATGCTGAGTTTGTTCAAGAACAGCTGGGAAAATCCACAATGTTTTCATCAACTTTAAGATGCTACTAGTAGGAAAAATATATTTTTTTAGTGACTACAGACTGTTTAAAAAGAAGGCTGTGTATGTCTTACAATTATTTTGTTAATGCTAGCGGTTTTAGCATTCAATATGCTAACTGGTCATGTGCAGTAAGTGCATTTGATTTAGTGCTAGGCCTACTGTTGAACCTCTATGTAAAATATACTTTGTGAGTGTTCTAGTAACTTTTGTTTGTGGTTTAAATTAGTTAAATATCCTTAAGTTATCTCATTGCTGTGTGTATTAATTCATATATTTGTATATGGTTTGTTTCTCTGTAGGTTATTAAGCTAAACATCTGAATTAAACACTGAAAATGAGCAAAAGAAGATCAAGTTGTTGCTGAAAGATTTTCATAAATTGTTTCAGTGATGAAGAATCAGATGTTTTGAGCTATTCCATGCACCCTCTGAAGTTGATTGAATCCTTTTTCAAGTTTGGGCAGACATTAAGGCTAAGAATCCCTTTATAACTTGACAATAACAGACAACTGAAATTAACTTAACACAGGGCTTAAATACTAAATAAAATAAGACTAGCAAGTTAATTGGTTGAACAGCAGGTGACAGGAATACAGCAATCAGACACACTGGGAAACTGGGTCAACTGAACAGGCACACAGGCAAACATAAACTGAAAACAATTACATCTAATTCAAAACAGAATACAAAACCGAGACATAACTCCCCTTCCCGGAAGGCGCAACCTCGCCCCAAAAGGAGTCCAACTGGGGAGGGAGGGCGGGTGTCCTGGAGTTGTGGCAGGTGACCGGGACAGTTTGGGAAGTCTAGGACTCCTCCAGGGCGACACCGGCAATACAGGAGCGAGGGAGGCGGCTGTAGCTCAGAGAGCCAGGGAGGCGCCGATAGCTTATACCCCTTTTCCACCAAGGCAGTGCTAGAGCTAGTTCAGAGCCAGGGCTAGTCCCAGTTCATAGTTGGTTCGACTGAGGAGCCTTCTAAGAACTGTTTGCTTTTCCACATGCTGAGAGCCACAACAGAGCCATGTCTTACGTCACTGTATACGTCTCATCTTTCTCAGCAACGCTAGCAAGACAGCGGCAGTGTTGCCAAGTCTGCGGGTTTCCAGCGGAATTGGGCTACTTCATCACTGTTGCCGCGGGCTGTTTTTCTTGTCCACGGGTTGAAGCGACCCCAATTATGTGATATTTAGCCCCGGGAATGCAAATTTTAGTAGGCAACAATGCCAAAAAAACACATTTTGGCCCCAAATGTGATTTTTACCGGGGAAGCCCCCCTGAAACGCGTTTGGGCTTGTTTTGAGTGGCAATTGGGCGGGTTTTGTTGTGAAAACCTGGCAACCCTGTGCAGCGGGAAACACAAACACACCAGGCTTGTTCGAGATGCATCGGCGCTGCGCAGACCGATCCACGTATGATATAAAAAAAAACGCATGACTGAATCAAAAGCATAGGGAGTCGTATGCTCTCGCTGGACTTGTTGTCATACAGTGATCGGTCTGCACAGCACCGCTGCGAACAAGCATTCCATCAGCAATGCAAGCGTTGCGTTACTATTGATTCACATGGCTTTACGATCCTACATCGGCATCAAAACACAACGAAAACACAGCGAATCCAACGCATTCATGCAGTTCGCCCCGTAATTTGTATAGACGGAGATTACAAACGAGCAGCAGCTGTTAGCTCCATTAGCTGCTTTTTCAACAATGGCGGATCTCAAGTTTGTGTTGGTCTTGTTGACCCCGCCCCCAGCGCCTGACGTAATCGGCTCTTACTTCTAGCCCGGTTCTAGCCCAGCAATGTTCTAGTGCTACTTAAGAACCACTTTTCCTTGCTCGGAGCTGGGGCTTTGGGTGTGGAAACACAAGGAACCGATTTGAAACTAGGCTCTGGCTCCGATCTAGCTCTAGCACTGCCTTGGTGGAAAAGGGGTATTAGAGAGCCAAGGAGGTGCCTGTAGCTCAGGGAGCCAGGGAGGTGATGGCAGTTCAGGGAGCCAGGGAGATGCAGGCATATTAGGGAGCCATAGAGACGCCAGTAGCTCAGGGAGACAGGGAGGTTCAGCCTCTATGGCCTTGACAAGGGATATGTAGCCCCACAAAGAGCTATGGGGTTGAGCTGGAGTGGACTCTAGAGTGGGCTCATGGACTGTAGTAGACTCTGGAGTCGACTCAGGGGCTGGAGTCAACATTGGACTGTACTCAGGAGCTGGTGTAATGTGTGTGTGGACTCTGGAATTTCTATCACTGGAGTGGACTCTGGGAGTTCTCTCATTGGAATGGACTCTGGAATTTCTCTCATTGGAACAGACTCTGGGATTTCTCTCAATGGAACGAATCTTGAATTTCTCTCACTGAAAAGGACTCAGAAATTTCTCTCACTGGAACAGACTCGGGAATCTCATTGGAATGGTGGCTGGCATGCAGGTTTTCTCCTCACTCTCGCCAGTGGTAAAGGGGGAATCATTGCATAGGAGTACCCAGTCCACGTACTCCCTTAATGTCCCTCGAGGTCCGTCTCCAAGCAGGCACGCTCTGGTCTCTGAAATTGAGGACTGCCCGGAAAAACACACACACACAGGCTGGTGTCATCATAATAGATGATATGCAATTCTAGGAATGCCTGTGTGTGTCTCTCGAGGGACTGGTTCCCCTGTGAGAGGAGGATAATCTTTGCTGCTAGATCCAGATAGTTTGGTCTGTTATTCTGTCACAAGTGGTTGAAAGGTAAGTTAAAACAGGATCCAATTGCAGCAGTTTTCAGGCTTTATTTGAAGAACTCGGGATACATAAAACGTGGGACAGAACAACCACTTCAATGCAACAATAACAGACTACTGAACTGAACTAAACACAGGGCTTAAATACACAATGACTAACAAGTTAACTGATTGAACAACAGATGACAGGAATACAGTAATCACACACTGGGAAACTGGATCAACTGAACGGCCACAAACATGGCAAACATGAACTGAACACAATGAAATCTGATGACAAACAGAATACAAAACAAACAGTCAGTTCCATATGGCTTTTCTGACATAGTATGATGTGGTGATGTGTGATGTGGAGCACTCAAATATGAGTCACATGAAACACAAATAACGATAAGAGAGCTCAAATAGAAGCAAGCTAAAATAACATGTTTGCTTCAGAAAAGCTCACGTTTGCTTTTGTTAACATTATCAGTTAGGTTTATGGTAGGGTTTAGTGAAGGAGGCACAATATTTTTGATTGTGATACAGCATTAACCTTTTAGCCACACTTACCAGACATTTCATTTCCGAACTGCTGCGATATGAGCAACAACCAACAACCAGATTCACATTCAACTGTTTGAGATAAAAAAAGCACACGCTTTTAGCGCCTCTCAGTTAAGGTGACCAGACGTCCCCGTTTTTGGTATTCTGTCCCCTGGAGCTGTCACAACTGGAGCTGTCCCTGAAAATGTTCCCGTTTTACAGCTTGTTCAAAACAACCCGCAAATACATTGCAAAAAAAAGGCAGACCAACATACAGCATAGGATCAATCGTGTACGGAATATTTTCACCAACAGATGGTGCTGTGAGCTACGCTGACTCTACTACGCTTCTACTACTTCATGAAGGACGTAACCAAGATCAGAGTGCCATTATCGTCAAATTTCAAAATAAATAACTTTATCGCTTTCCGGGTAATAACATACTAACTATTCATGTTAAATTAAAGTAATACTGTTTGTATGTGCTTTAAAACAGAGCCTCAACAGGGTGCGGGATTGCTTTGCACAATTTTATACGTCCCCAAATGTTTTGTGTCACAAGTAATTTCTACACATCTTAACTATAAAAAAACTAAACAATTACACTTGCAACAAATACATTTGCAGAATACACATTCTTTCTGCTTAAAATAAGCCTAAAATGCGAAATATCAAGACCAAGAGTCATAAGAGTCATTTTCAAGCACACAGTCATGTAATGTGTTTTTGTAAAGTTTTAATTTTGTTATAATATTGTTTTGAACTATAATATTGCTTTTTTAACAATTAAAAAAAAATCAAAAACATTCAAAAATGTATTGTCCCCGTGTCAGGACACAGACGGAGGCAGAAAGACATTACAAGGTGAGTTGAGTGTTGATATTTATTTAACAGTGACACGAGTCCAGGCAAACAAGGGATGCAGGTATGATGAGAACTAGCACTTCAAAGTCACTTAGCTGGAGGATTCTTGAGGAAGGTAACAGGATGATGGGAAACACAAGGACACCAGGAACAGGAGACGAAGAAGACGTAGGAAGGAATTCTCTGGTAAGGAGTCCAGGTAAGAGTAATGAGACCAGACAATGGTGTGCAGGGAGAGTGTGCTTTTGTAGTGTCTTTGATGATGTGGTGCAGATGCAGGTGATCAGTACTCTGGGGATTGTGAACGAGTTGGTGGAGCGTGGAGATCTGGTGACGATGCCTGTGCGTTGGTGGGCGTAGGCTGTGACTTTGTGACACCCCGTTTTTTTAAAGATAATAACAAACGAGATTTCAGTGATATTTTGACCACAAAAATAAGAAATGTCCCCGGTTTCCATTTAAGAAATCTGGTCACCCTACTCTCAATGGACAGTTGCGAAGTTGCAAAGAAAATATAATTTTACTGAAATGTCGCCACAGACACGCTTTTCCAATGAACCTGGGTAGAAAACCTAAGACCTTTTCCTATTTAGCACCTCAGGAACAGTCTTCCTAGCATTGTTCGGGATGCAGACAGACTCTGTCAGTTTAAATCTAGAATAAAACACATCTCTTTACTATGGCATACACATAGAACATTATCAATTTATATTATTCAAATCAGTTAAATGTTTGTTAGGCTGCCTTAACTCGGTCTGCCGGAACCGGGAACACTTCCCATAACACCTGATGTACTCATTACCAGTGATGGGAATAACGGCATTATAGATAAACGGCGTTACTAACAGAATTATTTTTTTCAGTAACGAGTAATCAAATGAATGACTGTTTCTCCCATTACAACGCCGTTAGCATTACTGAGAATAAAATGCGGCATTAATATAGCTAATTGAGCTCACTGAAGCGGTTTTCATCCTGATAGGCTCTCTGTCAGTCAGACCTGCAACGTTTTATTTTCTCTGGTTGGTTGGTGTGTGTGTGCATGTGTGTGCGTGCGGGCCTGCATGCATGCCATGCGTGTTGGGGGGTGGGTGGGGTGGATACACTCAACTGATGATGATTGGTGGGTGGGAGACAAGGTTGAGGTTGATAGGTTGAGTTCACACACACACACACACACACACACACACACACACACACACACACACACACACACACACACAAAAATTCTTAACTAATGTTGTAAACTATGGGAGTCAGTTGATACTACATTAGCCTACTAATATTGAAGGTACAAATGAACAGATTTGTATACAAACACTTAAATGACACTATATTATTATATATATAAAAAACATAATTAAGTTATAATAAATTTACAATTACATAATCATAATTCTACTCCAATTAGATTTTTGAAATATAAACATTTAAACAACTGGCTGCATAAAAACTTGCCAGATTTCTTCATACATGCATGCATTAAATATTGAAGAACATGGACAATGAATATCCAATGTAATGTAGTGCATATAATTGGCAAAATACTCCTCTCTAGAGTAAATTTTTCTAGCTGACTAACGAGTTTATGGACACTGGATATGGTTTTTCTGAGGAAAATGTGACGTTACATGACATTTACTAGCCGTTTTACTTACATCTTTCTGCGGTTGAAACACTGATTGATTTCGGTAAGTTGTCCTGTTTCTTTTAACACACTTTCAGAAGCTCCTTCATGTTTATTTTGCGCTGTTACTGGTATTAAGGCGGAAGCGAAGAGCCGTTCATGTTTGCTCCACACTGCCGGTTCTCTTGAGCTGAGCTGCGGCAGAGCGATCTCGCACCACAGCACCAAAACGGTATTTATGTTTTGGAATTTCGTAAAAAAATAAACGTAATTTGAAATCTGAGACTTTGTTCCATATCAATAGTAATAAAGCACAAATATTATAGCGATTTATTGGATGGGAGGCGTGCTACAATGTTTATTTCATTCATTAACTGAAAACAGGATGACTAATCGATTCTTGGGATTTAAGAATCGATATTGTTTTGTAAAAGTGAGAATCGATTAAAATCGAGAAATCAATATTTTTTTACCCAGCCCTAATGTTTATGTAACGTGCAACTTATGCCCAGGAAGAAAGAGTCTCTCAATGTCGGTGGCAAGTAATTCTAATCTAATGAAGCCTCACATCATCATATGCCGCCACAAAATGAGTGGCTAAAAACCCAGGTGATAACGTGAGCTCCACTACCTTAGTAGTAGGCCTACTGATAATATTTACAATAATGTATTGAATTTGATAGGTGTCTCTCACATTGTCCCACAGCAACATTACAATAGTGTACATTAATGTACGTTTTATAATAATAATTTATTCTATTTAGTGTCCAATTCATTAATTTAACATATTTAATATTGGGGGCATCCAAGTTATTTGACATATTTGAACATTTGAAGAAAAAAAAAAAGTAACAGTAGTTACTACTAGTTACTAACTCAGTTACTATTTGTAAGAAGTAACTAGTAACTATAACTAATTACTTTTTAAAAGTATCATAAAAATAATGGCATCTACGCTAATGTTAGGCCCCGTCCACACGGAGACGTGTGTAGCTGTATACGTAAATATTTTGTACCGTATAAGCGTTTCGTCCACACGGATCCGGCGTTATGGGAGCATGAAACCGATATTTTTTGAAACCGGGTTCCAGAGTGGATAAATCTGAAGCTGACCCCCTTGCGTTTTTATGTGTACAGCCAATCCGTATATTTTGTGAAACGGTGATGTCATCACACCACATCCGGCACGGTAAAGACTAGAAGGGATACAGCTACGGTCACGCACACATCAATACTGCGTCATTTAATTACTGTATTTGCATTATTGTAAGAGTTGGGGTAGGCGTTAATAAAACACAATCTGGTAAGTAGCAAATTTATTTATTGTTATTTTATTGTGAGATTTTGCCTCACTTCCAACCATTGCTGTACCCCTTCTAGCTACAACTCGTTTTCTCAGTTTTTAGTGCATTTCTGTGGCAGAATTTCAGTGCAGCATAATGGTCTGGCATGTATACTACATCGTTTTGAGTCGTTTTCATTGCTCTCATGTGTACGTAGATATTCACAGATACAAAAAGATTGGATAGGGAAAGCTCTGGCTTCGTGTGGATGTGGCCTTAGCCTCTCTGTTTATCCCAAGGTTTACTGCAGTCAGCCGGATCCGGGCCGTATCCAGACCAGATGGCGGACCTGCGCCTAGACATGACCAACGCATCCCTGAAGTGTCAGCAGACACCGAGTCAATTAGACTCCCCCCTGTATATTGTCTCATCGACACGACATCCTCAATAAACCCGTCTCTGGTGTGATGACTCCGATCTTTCGAATATTCCAATCTAATATGAATTCTAATTTGTAATGTTGCCAGAATCGAAATCATACACTGTTTGTTTGTTGGCCAGAGGAGAACTGACACCCCAACTGAGCCTGGTTTCTCCCAAGGTTTATTTTCTCTATTCTATCACCTGATGGAGTTTTGGTTCCTTGCCACCGTCGTCTCTGTTGCCTTTGGCTTGCTCAGTTGGGGACACTAAATATTCAAATATATTACTGATCCGCCCGCATTGACACTATATGATAATTTAAATGAGCCGGATGACATCACTGTTTTCTCCAGAGCGGCTGTACAGACAAATCAAATTCTGTTGCATTATTTTCCTGTTAAACACTGTGAATTGGCATTGTAAAAAGCGCTATATAAATAAAGGTGACTTGACTTGACCTTGAAATGCAAACTCTAGCTTGCTCTAGCTCTGATTACTCAAATAAAATATTATTGTCTAGACTCTAGAGGAAGTATTTCACCAAAAAAAGTAAAAATTCTGTTATATACATATTGTCATGTCATTCCAAACTGTTTTTTCCCATTGAATCAGAGACGTTTTGAAGAATCTTTATGTAGAACCTTTACATGCACATACAAGGACAGTTGCTCCTAAAACAACCAAAAAACAAGATTCCAAAATGACCTTTTTGTAAGTATCTACTGAAAAATAGCAATCCAGGTTAAATAATAATTATAGATAATAAATATATAACAATTATAGAAATTCTCATTTTTAGAGTGGACTATCCCTTTAAAAACCACCAGCGCCATATCACACTCTTTATACCTGCCACCTCCGTCACACACTCTTCCTTGTCCTTCTGCCAGATTAAGACACTCTCTCCATCCATAATTGTTTTGGGACAACACCCCCCCCCCACCACCACCAACCCGCTTGACTCCGACCGTGCCTGATTAGCATAAGCATTTAAACATTCTGACAGGGCCCTTAATAAGCAAGAGAAAAGGTTAAGAAAATCATTACTCGCCCACAGGGGGAGCGGGAGGGGGTGATGGGAAAGGAAGGGCGGAGGGATGAAACAGCCGTGCCGTGGTGGAAGAGCCCGGAGATTACACGAAGACACCTGCTTAGAGACAGCAAGGAAAGGTCACACAGACCCCCGACGCGCCGGCTCAAAACAAACGCGCACGCTCGCCACTGAGAGTGTAAATGATTAATGAGAAAAACGGCGATGAATTATTCAACAACACACCTCCCGCATTGTTCACATCAGTCTCACCTCCCCACCCTCTCAGGACGCTTTCTTTTTTTTCCTCCATGGAAGAGAATCAACATTGCAGTCCCACAAAGCCTTAATTACATTATTGTTTAACAAACAGGGCTGTGTCTGTGAGCCAGCTGTGAGGATTCTACTTCCTGTATCCAGCAGAGACACATCTGATACACACAGACCCTAGTCAAAGCGCCTGATTGGTCGACTGCAGTTGCGTTCCCCACACTCAATTATAGACATTTGAAGTCAATGAAAATGCAAACATGACACACATACAGAGAAAACAGAACTGAAGCACACACAGCAAATATGCAAATGTTTGAGCACATGGAGGAAACGCAGTACTAATCACAGTGACATCAAATCGTGGCTTAGGCCTATATAAGAAACCATCTTTGGTTTAACCATCAACTCTAGTTAGACTTTAAGCACATTCCACTTCTACAGTACACTTTGATGTCATATTTTAAAGCATTAAAATCCCTTGAGAAACATTCCATGTTTTTGTTTGTGAGACCTATTAGATATGTTTGATAAACTATATTAAAGTTGCCAAGAAATCAAAATGGAAGTTTTTTGTCTTTTCTTACTGTTATCTATAAGCTTGCAAAATAAAGACAACATTCGCATTTAGGATATAAGCATTCACAGTCTCTCACTTCCGCCAATATGGATCAATGATTTTGATGATATCACTCTGCACTTCAGCTTCTCATCAAATTTTCTGTCCAATCAAATGTTCTGTTCATAATTTTTATGGACAGAATTTCTAGGCGCAGCCAAGGGCCGGAGAGTGTCCGGTTTGGGGACCACACGATTTCGTCACTGCTTTTTGCGGATGATGTTGTCGTGTTGGCTTCCTCGAGCCAGGACCTTCAGCGTGTACTGGGACGGTTTGCGGCCGAGTGTGAAGCGGCTGGGATGAGAATCAGCACCTCCAAGTCCGAGGCCATGGTTCTCAGTCGGAAAAGGGTGGCTTGCCCGCTTCAGGTGGGTGGAGAGTTCCTGCCTCAAGTGGAGGAGTTCAGGTATCTTGGGGTCTTGTTCACGAGTGAGGGAAGGATGGAACGGGAGATTGACAGACGGATCGGTGCAGCTTCTGCAGTAATGCGGTCAATGTACCGGTCTGTCGTGGTAAAGAAGGAGCTGACTGCAAGGCAAAGCTCTCGATTTACCGGTCGATCTACTTTCCTACTCTCACCTATGGTCATGAGCTGTGGGTCATGACCGAAAGGACAAGATCCCGGATACAGGCGACCGAAATGAGCTTTCTCCGCAGGGTGGCTGGGATAGAGATAGGGTGAGGAGCTCGGTCACTCGGGAGGAACTCGGAGTAGAGCCGCTGCTCCTCCACATCGAGAGGAGCCAGCTGAGGTGGCTCAGGCTTCTATTTCGGATGCCTCCTGGACGCCTTCCCAGGGAGGTGTTCCAGGCACGTCCCACCGGGAGGAGGCCCCGGGGAAGACCTAGGACATGCTGGAGGGACTATGTCTCCCGGCTGGGCTGGGAACGCCTCGGGGTTCCCCCGGAAGAGCTGGAGGAAGTGGCTAGAGAGAGGGAAGGATCAAATGTTCTCTAGAATCTGAAGCCCCACCCCCTATATAATAAATAGAAGCTGAAGCTGAATTCGGTCACTTGTTCACGCATTTACTATTTTCTACATGGTGAATGGCACATAGTGCACTATATAGGGCATAGGGAACGATTCAGAAAGTGCAATATATAGGGGATAGGGAACAAACAGACAGTGTAAATATGCTTTTCATTGGGGCTAATGAAGTCTGGTTTTTCAAGTCAGTGTCAGACGAAGCACTGCAGCTCCAGTCCAGAGACACGAAAGTACAGAGCTGATCATATGCGACCAGAAAACGCATTGGACCCATTTGAATTCTGCAAAGATTGCTATATTTTAAAGCGATACGGAGGAGATTTAACATTAAATGAGATGTATAATAATCAAAATAAAAAACCAATCAATCGGACGTACAGTGGGGAGAACAAGTATTTGATACACTGCTGATTTTGCAGGTTTTCCTACTTACAAAGCATGTAGAAGTCTGTAATTTTTATCATAGGTACTCTTCAACTGTGAGAGATGGAATCTAAAGCAAAAATCCAGAAAATCACATTGTATGATTTGCATTTTATTGCATGACATAAGTATTTTATCACCTATGAACCAGTAAGAATTCCGGCTCTCACAGACCTGTTAGTTTTTCTTTAAGAAGCCCTCCTGTTCTCTACTCATTACCTGTATTAACTGCACTTGTTTGAACTCGTTACCTGTATAAAAGACACCTGTCCACACACTCAATAAAACAGACTCCAACCTCTCCACAATGGCCAAGACCAAAGAGCTGTGTAAGGACATCAGGAATAAAAATGTAGACCTGAACAAGGCTGGGATGGGCTACAGGACAATAGGCATGCAGCTTGGTGAGAAGGCAACAACTGTTGGCGCAATTATTAGAAAATGGAAGAAGTTCAAGATGACGGTCAATCTCCCTTGGTCTGGGGCAGCATGCAAGATTTCACCTTGTGGGGCATCAATGATCATTAGGAAGGTGAGGGATCAGCCCAGAACTACACAGCAGGACCTGGTCAATGACCTGAAGAGAACTGGGACCACAGACTCAAAGAAAACCATTAGTAACACACTACGCCTTCATGGATTAAAATCCTGCAGCGCACACAAGGTCCCCCTGCTCAAGCCAGCGCATGTCCAGGCCCGTCCTAAGTTTGCCAATGACCATCTGGATGATCCAGAGGAGGAATGGAAGAAGGTCATGTGGTCTGATGAGACCAAAATAGAGCCTTTTGGTCTAAACTCCACTCGCCGTGTTCAGAAGAAGAAGGATGGGTTCAACCCCAAGAACACCATCCCAACCGTGAAGCATGGAGGTGGAAACATCATTCTTTGGGGACAGGACGACTGCATCGTATTGAGGGGAGGATGAATGGGGCCATATATCACCAGATCTTGTCCAACAACCTCCTTCCCTCAGTAAGAGCATTGAAGATGGGTCGTGCCTGGGTCTTCCAGCATAACAACGACCCGAAACACAGCCAGGGCAACTAAGGAGTAGCTCCGTAAGAAGCATCTCAAGGTCCTGGAGTGGCCAAGCCAGTCTCCAGACCTGAACCCAATAGAACATTTCTGGAGGGAGCTGAAACCCTGTATTGCCCAGCGACAGCCCCGAAACCTGAAGGATCTGGAGAAGGTCTGTATGGAGGAGTGGGCCAAAATCCCTGCTACAGTGTGTGCAAACCTGGTCAAGAACTACAGTAAACGTATGATCTCTGTAATTGCAAACAAAGGTTTCTCTACCACTCTACTCTACTCCTCCTTGAACTGCCACCTTAACGTGGTGGAGGGGTTTGAGTACCCGAATGAACCTAGGAGCTATGTTGTCCGGGGCTATATGCCCCTGGTAGGGTCTCCCACGGCAAACAGGTCCTAGGGGACGGGTCAGACTAAGAGCAGTTCAAAAAACCCTTATGATGACCAAAAAAATGAGGACCGTGATGTCGCCCGGTACGGCGCAGCCGGGGCCCCACCCTGGAGCCAGGCCTGGGGTTGGGGCTCGTATGCGAGCGCCTGGTGGCCGGGCCTTCCCCCGCGGGGTCCGGCCGGGCTCAGCCCAAAGGAGCGACGTGGGGACACCTTCCTGTGGGCCCACCACTCACAGAAGGGACCATAAGGGGCCGGTGCAGAGAAGATCGGGCAGCAGTCGAAGGCAGGAGCCTAGACAACCCAATCCCTGGACACGGAAACTGGCTCTTGGGACATGGAATGTCACCTCACTGGCGGGGAAGGAGCCTGAGATTGTGCGTGAGGTTGAGAGGTTCCGACTAGAGATAGTCGGAATCACCTCTACGCATGGCTTGGGCTCTGGAACCACACGAGAGAGAGGATGGACTCTTCACCACTCCGGAGTTGCCCATGGTGAGAGGCGGCGGGCTGGTGTGGGTTTGCTTATAGCCCCCCAGCTCTGCCCCCATGTGTTTACCCCGGTGAACGAAAGGGTTGTTTCCCTGCGGCTTCGGCTCAGGGATAGGTCTCTCACTGTTGTTTGTGCCTACGGGCCGAACGATAGTGCAGAGTACCCGGCCTTCTTGGGGTCTCTGGGAGGGGTGCTGGAAAGTGCTCCGACTGGGGACTCCATCGTTCTACTGGGGGACTTCAACGCCCACGTGGGCAATGACAGTGACACCTGGAGGGGCGTGATTGGGAGGAACGGCCCCCCTGATCTGAACCCGAGTGGTGTTCTGTTATTGGACTTCTGTGCTAGTTACTGTTTGTCCATAACGAACACCATGTTCAGGCATAAGAGTGTCCATCAGTGCACATGGCACCAGGACACTCTAGGTCGTAGGTCAATGATCGACTTTGTGGTCGTTTCATCTGACCTGCGGCCGTATGTCTTGGACACTCGGGTGAAGAGAGGGGCGGAGCTTTCAACTGATCACCACCTGGTGGTGAGTTGGATCCGATGGCGGGGGAGGAAGCTGGACAGACCTGGCAGACCCAAACGTACTGTGAGGGTCTGCTGGGAACGTTTGGCCGAGCCCCCTGTCAGAGAGATCTTCAACTCCCACCTCCGGCAGAACTTCGACCGGATCCCGAGGGAGGCTGGAGATATTGAGTCCGAATGGACCATGTTCTCCAGCTTCATTGTCAAAGCGGCCGCTCGGAGCTGTGGCCGTAAGGTCTCCGGTGCATGTCGAGGCGGCAATCCCCGAACCCGGTGGTGGACACCGGAAGTAAGGGATGCCGTCAAGCTGAAGAAGGAGTCCTATCGGGCCTGGTTGGCTTGTGGGACTCCTGAGGCAGCTGACATGTACGGGCAGGCTAAGCGGACTGCAGCCCGGGTGGTTGTGGAGGCAAAAACTCGGGCCTGGGAGGAGTTCGGTGAGGCCATGGAAAAGGACTATCGGCTGGCCTCGAAGAGATTCTGGCAAACCGTCCGGCGCCTCAGGAGGGGGAAGCAGTGCCCTACCAACGCTGTTTACAGTGGCGATGGGCGGCTGTTGACCTCAACTGGGGATGTCGTCGGACGGTGGAAGGAATACTTCGAGGATCTCCTCAATCCCGCCATCACGCCTTCCATTGAGGAAGCAGAGGCTGGGGGCTCAGAGGAGGACTCGTCCATCACCCAAGCTGAAGTCACAGAGGTGGTCAAGAAACTCCTCGGTGGCAAGGCACCGGGGGTGGATGAGATCTGCCCTGAGTACCTCAAGTCTCTGGATGTTGTGGGGCTGTCTTGGCTGACACGCCTCTGCAGCATCGCGGGGACAGTGCCTCTGGGATGGCAGACCGGGGTGGTGGTCCCTCTTTTTAAGAAGGGGGACCGGAGGGTGTGTTCCAAATACAGGGGGATCACACTTCTCAGCCTCCCCGGGAAAGTCTATGCCAGGGTACTGGAGAGGAGAATACGGCCGATAGTAGAACCTCGGATTCAGGAGGAACAGTCTGGTTTTCGTCCGGGCCGTGGTACACTGGACCAGCTCTATACCCTCTACAGGGTGCTGGAGGGTTCATGGGAGTTTGCCCAACCAGTCCACATGTGTTTTGTGGATTTGGAGAAGGCATTCGACTGTGTCCCTCGCGGCATCCTGTGGAGGGTGCTCGGGGAGTATGGGGTCCGGGGTCCTTTGCTAAGGGCTGTCCGGTCCCTGTATGACCGAAGCAGGAGTTTGGTCCGCAGTAAGTCAGACTTGTTCCCGGTGCATGTTGGACTCCGGCAGGGCTGCCCTTTGTCGCCGGTTCTGTTCATAATTTTTATGGACAGAATTTCTAGGCGCAGCCAGGGGCCGGAGGGTGTCAGGTTTGGGGACCACGCGGTTTCGTCTCTGCTCTTTGCGGATGACGTTGTCGTGTTGGCCCCTTCTAACCAGGACCTTCAGCATGCACTGGGACGGTTTGCAGCCGAGTGTGAAGCGGCTGGGATGAGGATCAGCACCTCCAAATCCGAGGCCATGGTCCTCAGTCGGAAAAGGGTGGTTTGCCCTCTTCAGGTTGGTGGAGAGTTCCTGCCTCAAGTGGAGGAGTTCAAGTATCTAGGGGTCTTGTTCACGAGTGAGGGGAGGATGGAACGGGAGATTGACAGACGGATCGGTGCAGCTTCTGCAGTAATGCGGTCGATGTACCGGTCTGTTGTGGTGAAGAAAGAGCGAAGCCGTAAGGCGAAGCTCTCGATTTACCGGTCAATCTACGTTCCTACTCTCACCTATGGTCATGAGCTTTGGGTCATGACCGAAAGGACAAGATCCCGGATACAGGCGGCCGAAATGAGCTTTCTGCGCAGGGTGGCTGGGCGCTCCCTTAGGGATAGGGTGAGAAGCTCAGTCACTCGGGAGGAACTCGGAGTAGAGCCGCTGCTCCTCCACATCGAGAGGGGTCAGCTGAGGTGGCTCGGGCATCTGTTCCGGATGCCTCCTGAACGCCTTCCCGGGAAGGTGTTTCGGGCATGTCCAACCGGGAGGAGGCCCCGGGGAAGACCAAGGACACGCTGGAGGGACTATGTCTTCCGGCTGGCCTGGGAACGCCTCTGTGTCCTCCCGGAAGAGCTAGAGGAAGTGTCCAGGGAGAGGGAAGTCTGGGCATCTCTGCTTAGACTGCTGCCCCCGTGACCCGGCCCTGGATAAAGCGGAAAAAGGTGGATGGATGGATGGTTTCTCTACCAAATATTTAGTTCTGCTTTTCTGATGTATCAAATACTGATGTCATGCAATAAAATGCAAATGAATTACTTAAAAATCATGCAAATGTGATTTTGTGGATTTTTGTTTTAGATTCCGTCACTCACAGTTGAAGAGTACCTATGATAAAAATTACAGACTTCTACATGCTTTGTAAGTGGGCAAACCTGCAAAATCAGCAGTGTATCAAATACTTGTTCTCCCCACTGTATACATTCTGTACGATCCAAATTATAATAATAAAAAAAAATTATAATAATAGTTTATGGAAATACACTGTACACTAATTTTTTTTGTTGTTGCTTTATTTGGCAAGTAATGCATTCAATTGGAAAAAAGACAGTTAAGACTTTTACATTTCAGATATACATTTCAAATAAATGCTGTCCTTTTGAACTTTGTATTCATCAAATAACCCTGAAAAAATACTTCCCCACTCCAGTAATAATCAAATAAATAAATTACATTTTAAAATACAATAAAACAAAAAAAAAATTATTTATATTCAAACACCTTACTGACCCCAAACATTTGAATGCTAGAGTAAGTTAGTGAATAACTGCAAATCAATAATTGATCTCAAACTAGCTCAAAGTAAAAGTAAAGTAAAATAGTATTTAATCCCAACTAACGGTGGCTTTTAATGCGATCTGTGTCAATGTTCTAGCATTGTACTGAACTGTGTGGAGCGCAGCAGGAAGATACAGCATTACCCCTGCCGCGTGTTGCAAGCAGGTGAGGCATTGTAATGCGATTAAATAATTAGTCTTTTTTTTTGTTTTGCTGAACTATTCCTTTAAGATAGGGGGAAACAATCGAATAGCTCAACTTGATACACAATGTTGTACGACAAATATTAAGTCTGAGATTAAGTCTGAAATGTAATATCTGTGGAGCTGGGGGTTTCATTACAATGGGAACACCCTGGATATTATAATTAAAATGTCTAATTAAAGCCTTAGGGCACGTTGAGATATTTATAATGCCAGCAATCTAGTCAAAACTGTATTTCTCATCATTGTGTTCTAGAGAGATGCAAGCCAAGGTTATTTTCTATTAATGTTCAAAGCTTAAAGAAACCATAAGCAGCAACAAGAAGCAGGTTTTTCCCTAAAGGCCTAATTCAGTGATGTAGGTTTTGAAGATCTTGGCGTAAAAGCGCCTAAATCTCACACATAAATCTGTTACAAGCCAAGGATGGATGTTTAAGCTAGGAGCTGCTGATAGAGATGAATGTTTTTGATTGAAAGTGCTGCTAAGTCCAATATCTCCAAAGGTCCAAATGAAGTGCTCTGACAGCGAGTGCATAAACTTTGCCGTCATCTCCTCCTCAGCATATTCGGAGAAAGTTCTCTGGAGAGAGTTAGATGAGAAGAGCTGGAACCCATTTCAGGCCCGAGGATGTTAAGAGCCAGACGCATCACAAGATTGGCATAGGAATGGGGTGGCACTGGCACAGAGACAGTGGACAAACAGATTCTACGCGCCGGAGACCACCGCGAGCAGAGAGAAAAGGCAGGTGCAGCTTAGCGACGTGTCAGTCAACCTTCCCAAACAGCGGCAGAACGCGGAGAGTTGGGAATGCTGCCCACGCACTGGGACAGAAAGTCCATACGGGCCGAAAGATAAAACAGGCCACGGGCGGAATTACAGAGGGATGGGGCTTATGACAGCCGTGTGGGGGCAGCGGGACGTGGGCTTGTGCTGTTCTGCATTCATACTGCAGGCTAAGAAGTGTCACTGTTAGTTAGTTATGAGACTCGGGGCAACAGAGCAAATGTTTCTGGTTACATTTTTTGTCTCAAAGCAAATGAATGTGTCCTAAAGAACGGCAATAATACGTTTTCCCCCTACAGTCATAACTCAGTGATGTAAGCTACAAAGTTCCCGCATTAGAATAACCCGTCACATCTTGTTTAAAATGTTGTAATTTAACAAATTACTAATGGGCAAATGACATCCATGATAAAGAAAAGCCATAATATGTGAGAAACATGTATGTACATGCTTGTATTTTTGAGAGAATAATGTTTATGCATAATAATAATAATAAAAAAAATACTTTTTAAATTAAGGCTTCAAAACACACAATAGATATGTGTTCACAAGCCCTTTGATTATTAGGTGTTTGTTTTTGCTTTACACTGATGTGAGACTCATTGAGCCTACTCATTCACATAAAACTATATTCATATACATTTTGTAAAACACTTTTTCTTTACTCAGGCCTTATGCGAGTAGGCGTGAACGAACCATGAATAATAATGTGATCACTCCTGAGAAACAAAGACCTGCATAATAAATGAGCTTTAGGTAGGCCTACTAGTTTTTAGGTTTACTAGATAAGTACAGTAACAGTAAAAAAAAAAAAAAAAAAAGTTTTCTGGGGGAAAAATCTAAATGTTTTTTACTTAAAGTTTTTACTTAAAGCAAGCTAAATTATCTGCCAAAAAATAAACAAGATTTCAATCCGAAATATTTTTGAAAGAACAGCTAAAAACAAAACAGTAATATTGTGACAATTGGTAATGATGAATGTTATAAGTAAAATATTTGGGATTTAAAACAACATAATGCAATGCAATTATGATTTCAAATAGTATCTGGTGACTTTAGGTTGATTGGGACACTTTTTCCCAGTCATTTCAATGGCGACTATTTTCTGATTCATTTGTAAACGATCAAATACACAAAATACTCAAATATCATTTCGAGCTTCAGTCAGAAACACGTGAAATGCATGAGCCAGCGCTAAGGCTATTGTCTGCTATATTGGTATCAAATATACTAATATATGTTTTATACCAGTCTGTTATACTATATCAAATATATTAAAAACATTGATTCAAATTAAGATACAATTTATACAAAACAAAATTCAGTTTAAAGAAAGCAATTAACTTTCTAAAAAACAAACAAAAAAAACAACAACATAGGGTATAATATTTAAACATCAATATGAAGCAAAATTCGTTTTAAAAACATTGATTAAAATTAAGATACAATTTATACAAAACGAAATTCACTGTAAAAAAAGGCAATTAATACTCAAATATAATTTTGATTTACATGATTTAAAACCTGACATTTCAACGTTTCTTTAGACATTTGTCTCATGTTTGTGTGTCAAGTTCTCACTAAGCTAGATGTCATTTTCTGAAGAGAATCAGATTAGACATCATTGACGATCATTTGACGGCTGAAGATCGCGAATCATGTTTGTTTCCCTTATTTTGCAAAAAGCACTACAATTTGTTTTTATTGTGACTGTACATAAAAAAATAGAAACTTAACAGAATATAATGATGTATAACACTTGCATGAATGATAAAAAGCGACAGAGTTATTTGAGTCTCTTTGGCACTGATAAGAAAAAAAGAGAGCCGATCGCGCCGGTGCGACCGCCGATTCGAGGGGGTTAAATGAGCAAATCACAAAAACATGCATTAAAGGGCGACCTGAATACATTTTGTGCGCAAAAAAAATTAAATAATGACTTTATTCAGCAACCTCTTCCACGTCATTCTCCTACGCTGTTCACGTATAAACACAGTGCAGCGCTTCTACGTCAAAACACTGGCTCGTCATTGGTGCACACATGAACAGCGTCGGCCAATAAAGAACCAGTGTTCTGACATAGAACTAGGAAGCGCTGCACTGTTTTTACTACACCAACAGCGTAGGAGAATGACGTGGAAGAGAAGAGATTGTTTTTTTCTGCACAAAAAGTATTCTCATTGCTTCATAACATTAAAGGTCCCACGGCGTGTATTTATTATTTTTATTTTATTTTATAATGTTTCCTGAGGTGTACTTATATTGTTAATATGATTTTTACATCACAAAATGTCATAATTTAAAAATAAAAGGCAATTTTTCCTATCTTGATATTACCCCTCTGGCTTGAATGCTCTGTTTCAAGGGGCGTGTCTGCTGTGAGGCTTCAGTGAAAACGCCCACTGTTGTGATTGGCTGACATCTTTGCATTTGAAATGAGTGTTAGATCTTGTGGCGGAGGGGGTGTGGTTTAGCGAGGTCTGCAAGCACTGCCAGAGAGAGACGCAGAGCTGGATAAAGATTGCTGAGAAAGTTTTATTGTACCGAGTCGTTGAGAGCGCAAGTTTATTTTGTTTGTATCTTAGAGTTCTGAATAAACACGAGTCCCAGTCACGCCGTCCCGTCTTCTTCCTCCTTATTCTACGAACTTTGTTACACATGTGGAACCCCTCTCGAATATTTTTACTACGTTTTTTTTTACCATTACAGCCGTCGAGATGAACGAATCATGAAAGTGTGGATTACAGCATTATTTTTAGATCTTTTCCCATCACATGAAAGGCTGCAGTGATGAGCATTGAGGACACAGGCAGTCTGTTGATTGCGTGAATGCAGTGATCTCGTCATTGCAACACATTTTCTCTCACAAAATGCTTTCACCACAACTAACAGCAAACACGACATCGATATGAATACAGTAAGAGCTTCGTTGTGCAGCATAACAGCGTCATTCATTATAACGGCAGTTTGGACAAGTGTGCACTGCAGATATACTCGCGACGTGTGATTGACAGCTTCGAGCATTATAAACAGAGTGTTCTTTGATCGCTCTCTGTAGTCTAATCATTTAAATAACAGATTTGTTTCATGCTAGTTACAGAAACGATGTGAAGTTGATCGTTTTAACGTTAGTCACTGGCTTGATTCACTGATGCATAAACAGTAGCCTATTAAACGATTTAGAAAGAAAGTCTGTGTGAACTTGAATGATTAGCTACACATCAGAAATAACTGATCACAGATCAGGCGTTAATGAACACTGTCACTCACTGTTTGTGGCAGTGCTGTCAAATCCATATGGTAAAAGTCTGTTTGTAAAGCCTGTGCTGACATTGCGGAACCAATCAATTTGAAATAAATGTTCTCCAAATTCTCAAAGCAGAGGAAGGGGAGGTAACCTTTCCCCGTATGACGACATATAGGGAAGATTCCAGATCGGCTCGTCTGAGCTGTCATTTTCTCAAAGGCAGAGCAGGACAGCCAGAACTCGGTTTACACCCATCAAAATTTCTAGCCACTTGGGGACCATATACAGGCTAGGGGAACTCATATTACGTTAAAAAAACCTCATAAAATGAAAATTTCATTCCATGGGACCTTTAAGGCTGAAGCACTGCAGTCACATGGATTATTTTAACAATAACTTTATTACCTTTCTGGGCCTTGAAAGTTGCAATGACTTTCAAAAATATATGTGCTCATTAATGTATATTTACTTCTTTCAAGTAATAAAGTATTCTCGTAAGTTTATAATATGCCATTGAAAATACATACGGGTAAGGGGTTCGGATGCGGGTCGCCATGTTGCCCCTCCATCTTGAAAGTACATTAGCCAAAGAGGGACATACCCGTAAATTCAAGCTTCGCCTTTCGCGTTTTAACACTCGATGGCACCGTGTCCAATGTGGACGAGGTCGAACTGGAAGCCATGTTAATCTTGGACTAAATCGGCCACCGTAGGAGTTAAAACGAAATCGGAATTGAGAAGAACAGAAACTAATATTCACTGGATGGTCATATACCTTTTCACCGCTAGATGGGGGAAAATCTCACACAGTGTAGCTTTAACTCTAATGGAGTTGGAAAATGAGCCTATTTTCAAAAAAAGTGGCGAGTTCCTTTAACAATGTTTTTCCTACCTTTCTGGGCCTTGAAAGTTGCAATGAAGTTGCTGTCTATGGATGGTTTAGAAACCTCTCGGATTTCATCAAATAGATCTTCATTTGTGTTCCGAAGATGAACGAAGGTCTTACGGGTTTGTAACAACATGAGGGTGAGTAATTAATGACAGCATTTACATTTTTGGGTGAATAAAACCTTTAAAGTATACTAGCTAGTTTATTGCTGCATCATCAAATTATTTTCATTGAACATGGATTGGATCCATTTAACATTCAACAGGCCAACATTATAAGAGAGTCTCACAAAGATAAAAAAAAAAATACCAATGAGACAACATGACAACAGAGGTTCAAAGGTTATTTTTGCTATCAAACTATATATGCTGACAAACTATATTTTGTAAAGATTTCACTTTGTTTTGGAAAGTTTTTAAATATTTTACCCAGGGAAATATGTTGGATTATGCAACAGAAATAAATGCCGTTGATTAATAAACGTGGTTTGTTATATCTGCCTTTTTCATGCTATAGTTGCTATAGTGATGGTTTTAAATTGATCGATATTCAGCTGGAGGAAAAAAGATCTTAAAAATATAGTCTTTGAATTCAACACCATTGTACACCATTGTCAAGGAAAGTGAAACACATTTTCTAATGTAATGAAAACGTCTAAATTTATAAAAAATAATAATTTTTAATATAACTGTTTAAAATAGGATAGCTGTTTAGCTCTTTGACTTTATGCCCCCTTTATGAATTCTAATTTTGATCTCATTCTTAAAAAAGAACAATATGTAAATACCTTACTGCTGGGTTACCTTAAGGCCAGTTATGGTATATATATATTTATTATTATTATATACCAGAAACAAGCTTCCATAAAATATATATACATACATATATATATACATACATATATATATATTTTTTTATGGAAGCTTGTTTCTGGTAATTGTGACTTCTTATCTCACTTTAGTAAAATTGGTTTACATCTCACAATTGATGTTCTCACAAAGCGATGTTGATCTTTATCTCAATATCCTCTGAACAACAAACAAACCAAAAAATGTCAGTAGTAATTTGGATGCAATGAATGTACCTGGTTAGGGCAAGCAATTATAGTGGCATATATGTACATATACATACCCTGCTGAGGGTAAGGGTGCCTTGTTTGCAGTCTCTGCACCGAACACGTAGTTTTCCAGGCTGGATGGCCTTGCAGACCGCCTTACAGAACACATAGAAACTGCTGTGGCCTTTAGTTTCTGTAAGAACAGCCAGAAACATAATAAAAACAAGCAATAAAGGTGAAGTGTGTGGTATGTTAAAAACATTTGGTCCGATTACAGTTTCTACTATCTCTGTGCACAGACAACTATTAGTAAGCCATTTGTTGGTTGACATCCTAAAGCATGTAAAAACTCATAATATTGCAAGTCGCCCAGCCACTTTATTAATATCTGCAACTTAAGACATGGTTTACATCACTTACCCATGATTATGTAAGTGATGCAAGAGAGTGAAATCAAATACTGCCTACTGAAGAAAAATTGTCTAACTTTTACATAAATCTTCTGACTGTAAATGTGCTAACACATACACTATTGCCAAAAGTTTTTAGGATGTCTGCCTTTACATGCACATAAACTTTAATGACATCCCATTCTTAATCCATAGGGTTTAATATGGAGTTGGCCCACCCTTTGCAGCTCTAACAGCTTCAACTCTTCTAGGAAAGTTTAAGAGTGTGTTTATGGGAATTTTTGACCATTCTTCTATAAGCACATTTGTGAGTTCAGGCACTGATGTTGGATGATAAGGCCTGGCTCGCAGTCTCCACACTAATTCATCCCATCAACTCGCTCATCCGTGTCTTTATGGACCGACGCTTTGTGCACTGGTGCGCAGTCATGTTGGGACAGGAAGGGGCCGTCCCCAAACGGTTCCCACAAAGTTGGGAGCATGAAATTGTCCAAAATATCTTGATTTGCTGAAGCATTAAGAGTTCCTTTCACTGGAACTAAAGGGGCCAAGCCCAACCCCTGAAAAACAACCGCACACCATAATCCCCCTCCACCAAACTTTACACTTGACACAATGCAGTCAGGCAAGTACCGTTCTCCAGGCAACCGCCAAACCCAGACTTGTCCATCGGATTGCCAGACAGAGAAGCGTGATTGGTCACTCCAGAGAACACGTCTCCACTGCTCTAGAGTCCAGTGGTGGCGTGCTTTACCCCACTGCATCCCACGCTTTGCATTGCACTTGGTGATGTAAGCCTTGGATGAGCTGTTCGGCCATGGAAACCCATTCCATGAAGCTCTACACACTGTTCTTGAGCTCATCTGAAGGCCACATGAAGTTTGGAGGTCTGGAGCTATGACAATTGGTGACTTCAGCACACTATGAGCCTCAGCATGCGCTGACCCCGCTCTGTGATTTTACGTGGCCTACCACTTCATGATTGAGTTGCTGTTGTTAGCTTTCACTTTGTTATAATACCACTAACAGTTTTCACGAACAATTTCACGAATGGACTTATTGCACAGATGGCAACCCACGCTTGAGTTCACTGAGCTCCTGAGAGCGAAACATTCTTTCACAAATGCTTGTAGAAGCGTCTGCATGCCGAGGTACTTGATTTTATACACCTCTGGCCATGGAAGTGATTGGAACACCTGAAATCAATGATTTGGAGGGGTGTCCCAATACTTTTGGCAATATAGTGTATGGAAAATATTCCTCAGCTTAACCTACCGAAATGGAAATATGGGAGTCAAAATCGCTATGTGTCTTGACATTTTGTAACAGGTGGCGTTTTATGGAGAGAGGGAGACATGTGCTATTTGTTATTAATAATGAGAAAATATGCATATGGGCAAAAAATTTAATTTTTTATTATAAATGATGAAAAAACAGTTTCATGGTAAGAAAATGTATTGCTGGTCAATTTGTCTGAACACTCCTTTGGTTGCAAAAAAAGTTCTCTGCAATCTTAAAAATAAATGTTCCAAAAGGATGAACAGGTTTGGGTCCTCCAAAGCACCTTTTGATGAATAGTTCACAAAAGAACCATTTTATTTTTCTTATTGTGAAGAACATTTGAATAGTTTAAAAAACCCTTTTCCACTATAATGAAACTTTTGTGCAATGGAAAGATGTGAAAATGGCCTTTCACTTTGGAGGAACGCTTTCATAGTTCCTATAACTAATGGTGGAAGTACCCGCTTTTTGGCATGTTCGCACCGCAGGAACTGGGAATGATTTTAGATGTAGGAACGCCTTTTGGGGGACTGAATTAGCTCCTATTTCAGAGTAGGATGCTGCCATCAAGAGCTATCGGAATTATTGTAAATATGAGTTTCTGGATTCGCCTGGACGTGTGAATGAGGCGGAATAGCGTCCATCGCGCCGCGCGAAACGCGTTTATCGCGCCGCAGGACCTCCAGACTTCTTTCCATTGACTTAACATTGAAATCACTCGCTCCTGACGCTCTTTTCGCATTTGGTGTGAACGCAGCATAAGGCTCGCAGTGTGAACGAAGTAATTATTTTTACATGATTAGGGGCCAAACACTGAAGGTGTGTGTATAAGCACCTATTGTAATCGTTGGCGTTCTTATTTTTCTTCAGTATTTTTTTTTTTTATGAAATTTGGCACACAGGTAGAGGACAGTCTGATCTGTCACCATAGCAAATTTGGAGTCTCTAGCTCAGGGATCCTCAAATCTGGCCCACGAAATCCACTTTCCTGCAGAGTTTAGTTCTAACCCTAATCAAACACACCTGAACTTGCAAATCAATGTCTCCAGGATCATTAGAAAATCACAGGTAGGTGAACTTGATCAGGGTTGGAGCTAAACTCTGCAGCGCATTGGCCCTCCAGGGCAAGATTTGAGGAAGCCTGCTCTAGTTCAATCCCTCTAGCGCTACAAACTGTCCAAAGTTGCACTCATATTTATGCAAATAACTTTTGAAACGTAAGGGCTAGAATTTTTTTTCCGTCATGAAAATCTTTCCGCCATTTTGAATTTTCCTAAACACCTACTTTTTCGAACTCCTCCTCAGCTGTTGCTCCGAATTTCACAAATTTAACAAGATCATCTTCAGACCATGGCGACAAAAATACATGGAATTCAAGTTGATTCGTCAAATCGTTCTCAAATAACGCGTAAACAAATTAGACGAAGAGCGCACCAAAATGAACATATTTTACGAAGGCATTGGCATATTATTACGATACTTGGTATGTATCTTCAGCACAATGTTCTGATGATACTCAAAGGGTTTTGGGGCAGCGCCACCTTGTGGTCAAAAGTTATAAGGACATTTCTAAACCTTCCAAACATTTTCAAACTCCTCCTACAGCGTTTGTCCGATTTTACCAAAATCTAATTTATGGACAAAAGGTTATGGATTTCGTGTCGATAGATGAAACGTTTTGTAAAGTGCCGCAACAAAGTTGAGGCATGATGCCAAAATGACTCAGAGGCTGTACCTGTGCTTTGGCATATCAACACCAAACTTTGCATGTGTTATTGTCACCTTGCTTGACCACAACACATCAATTTGGTCACAGCGCCGCCTATTGGTCGAAAGTGACTGTATTTATGATTTTTCAGCCAGTTTTCCCAAAATCATCTTAAAATGTTTAAAACTTTAGTTGCAGTTGGTCTGATGCCTTACCGTGTCTTCTTTGTGCTTGGCCCCTTGATTGCTGCTTGCAGCTATATTTTTAATGCATTTTATGTTCATTCTGTTTGGTGCTGAAATTGCACTTCACATAATTAAAGTGCATTCTTTTATTTAAGAACAAATGGGATGAGCAGACTGAATCTTAGCAGGCTTGTTTGCTTTTATTTCGTATCCCTTGCTTCTTGTCCTCTATTAGTTTACAGCTGTGGAGTGTTTTGAGCGGGACGTAAGTGTGTTGGTTTGAGCACTGAATAGAGAATAAGAACAAGGTACAGCAGCGCTTCAACAAGCCACCACAGTCCCAGGACAAAGAGCTCACAATCCAATTAGCCAGAAAAGAATATCCAGACATCTTCTTGGCATACGATTTAGTTGAGAGAGGACTTGTCCTATCAGTCTGTCCCATCCCAGTTTAAATCACTCATGCACACACACGCACACACCTGGGAGCAGCATTCTCATTAGAGCTAAAAGCATGGGGCACCGAAGAGGTACAAGATACCTTGACACAGCTGACAATAAATCGAGCGGAGTGGGTTTTATAAGACAGACACCCTATTATTTATGATTTCTGCATGATTCCTCCATTATGCTAATGCTTTTACAGGGAGAAGGGCCGGATAAAAGAGGTAGCGTGATTGGACTAAGTAGCCGAGTGGGCTGCTAGCCAGAGTGAGGTTGAAAAGGGAAGGGCGGGCAGAGGACATCTTGTAAAAGCGGCGCCATTGTGGCAAATGACAGCATCCACTTCACCAACCTGTGCGCTTACAAAAACATTCAAACACTCTCTCTGAGAGCTGCGTATTACTGCTGAAAAAGAGGTTGCAAAAGCCTCAGCGGTGCACAAACTAATGTAAATGAAAGGATATACAGTATTTACAAAGGAATTCTAGTTTACTGAAAGCATCATAAAAAGAACTGCTTCACGATTGCACAGGAAGCATGCCGTCCTTTTAATGTACTTATAAATAGCAATGGCAAATTTGTCATTGTGCAAATAATCTATATGGTTGGGCACAGCAATATATTTGCAGTGATTTAAAATAAATTACCACTGTGAATATCTTGATTGTAATGTGCTTTGTATTTGGTCATTACATTTCCTAAAGAGGGTGGCATTGTGACTTGAGTATATATGACAGCATTGAGATAAAGATTTGTCTTGGATTTAGACGTCAGCAGTGAAAATTGTGTTAGAATTGTTACGCTTGATTAAGATCCGGGAACCAATTTAAAATACAGTATTGTATTTTTATATTGGTGCATATGAAGATACAAAATAATTTGTCATTTAGTAAAAAATATGAATACATTTATTAATAATTTAATGGGAACATGGTTTGTGTGACATTAGCAACACATTATTAGCTGTTTGATAATGTAGTCGAGCAAAAGGCTAATTACCGCTAATTAATTACCGTTATTTGTCCGATGTTGTAAAGGGCGATAACACAGCATTTACCACAGTAACTTGAGTAAAGATGAGCGAGTGGATCTCAGAGCTGGTGTGAGTGAGTGGAGGCGGGGCTATTTTGCATATTCATGGATCCGCATATATATAAATGAAGCAAGGGTTTAGAGTTAGAGTTACATTCAAGCTATTTTAATGCATGAAGAAGTAAATTTGTCATTTTGGTGATCAAAGATGAGTTTTAAAGGGTTAGTTCACCCAAAAATGAAAATGATGTCATTAATTACTCACCCTCATGTCGTTCGACACCCGTAAGACCTCCCTTCATCTTCAGAACACAAATGAAGATATTTTAGTTGAAAGCTGATGGCTGAGAAAGGCTTCAGATAGGCCTCCATTGGCATTCAGTACATTTACACTCACAAGACCCATAAAAGGCACTTAAAACGTTGTTACAAAGTCCATCTCACCACAGTGGCTCTACAATCATTTAACGATGCGACGACAATAGTTTTTGTGCGCAAAAAAAATCGAAATAACACGTTTATCCAACTTGTTCTTGTCTTCCATGTGTGCCTCCACGACGCATGCGCGAGAATATGACGCAGATCCGGCGTTCGGACAGATGACCCAGAAGCGATTTGTTTACAAGCAGAGGAAGACGCGCGTATCTAAGCTGTTGAATTCTACATTGATCGTGCTTTAGGTCTCGGCGTAGTGCTCAAATGGGACTTAAGTGTGCATTTCATGGATTCCCGAACGCCGGCGCTACGTCATATTCTCGCGCATGCGTCGTGGAGGCACACACCGAAGACAATAACAAGTTGGATAAAGGTGTTATTTAGATTTTTTTTTTGCGCAAAAAAACTATTGTCGTCGCATCGTAAAATTATTGTAGAGCCACTGTGGTGAGATAGACTTTGTAACGACGTTTTAAGTGCCTTTTATGGGTCTTGGGAGTGTAAATGTACTGAATGCCAATGGAGGCCTATCTGAAGCCTTTCTCAGCCATCAGCTTTCAACAAAAATATCTTCATTTGTGTTCCGAACGGAGGTCTTACGGGTGTCGAACGACACGAGGGTGAGTAATTAATGACATAATTTTCATTTTTGGGTGAACTTACCCTTTAAGGGATACAATTGTTGACTACAGTTGAACTTTAACTAGATCTTTACTGTATTTTATAACAATGGAGTTGTTGGAGACAGTATTTGAAAATCAGCAAACATACACACCGCTTCCAATCACCTCTGACATGCCAAAATTACATTACGTTGCTTCTTGCTTGTCTTGGAACACTTTCAGAGTGAAATGTCCAGCGAGTGGCTCTATAAGCGTGTTCAGTTTTATCCAGATCATATGAACGTGAAAGGCAATGTTTTATTTACATTGATTTTTATACAAACTGCAGGAGTTTAGAAAAGAAATGCACAGTGAATAGTGCTAAAAGGTTAATGCTCTATAGTGTTTGGAAATAACGTAAACCCTAGTCTTAACCTAGCCATTTGTGTTAACAAAAGCAAACGTCTGAGCTTGGACTCGTAACCAAATCCTCCATTGTAAGTGCAGTGCTGTACCAGGTGAGCTACCGAGCAAGTTTACGATGTCAGAAAGAACATACATACGGAGCGGTTATGTGATGCAAATGTCAAAATGTAAATCATGCACTATGGTAAGTGTTTTGAAATCATAACATAGTATTGTGCAAGGAACAAATTTGTCTTTATTAATCAATAAATTGCATTGTCTTCACCTTTAGTAGTATTTAGAGCAACATTTGACACCAAAATAAAAGCAATAATAATAACAAAGTACACATTCTTGCAGTTACTATTTGTGCTTCTTCACTCTTATGAAGCACCAGCTCCCTAGTGAAAAAAAAAGTATGCTAAGTATACTCGCAGCCAGACTAATTATCAGTGTGTTAATGATTAGTTAACTTGAAGTGTGCTATTTTGGAACAACTCATTTTGTACTAAGTATATTTGAGTCGTAATTAAGTTGTGTTAAAGGAGACCTTTAAGTGTATTTAGTGTACTTTTACGTAGTAAATTGGAACTGCCACTGGATTAAAAAGTATATTTTATCCACACTGACAAACATAGACACAAAAAACACACACAAACACAGCTCTACGCCCTTTACCTGCGTGTCCAGCGGAGTCCCCTTGTCTGGATGCATCTGTCTCCAGAATGACAGCCAGGCCTTCAGATGCAGTGGTCAGACGGGAGCTACTGAGATCAAGTCGGGTCAAGCTCTCCATCCCGCCGCCCAGCCTGCGCTGCTGGACGAGTTCAGAGCGCCGGGTCGAGGTGGACGGGGGCAGAACCACATGAACCGTGCTCTGCTCGGGGAGATCGCAGCCCTGTCACAGAAGAGGACAAACAGATATTTCTCTCACACGTTTCAGCCTCATTCATGTTTAATAGAACTATACCACAGGGATTCTCAAACTTTTTTGGTTCTGAAACCCATCATGCACCAGTATGTCTGTTTAGGATCTCATGTACTAAAGAAACACTTTTGACGTTTTCAGGTTTGGGTTCTGTTTTGAATAGATTCATGTGGTTGCTGTCTTCATGTAAGTAAGATTTCATGATGATCCACTTTGTAATAGTTCTCACTTCTGCGAAGCAATTTCTGATAAAGACTGAATGTAGTAACCACATGTCAAAACAAAAATGGCTCTGAATTTTTTTTCTTCTTCTTCTGAGACCATCCACAGCGTCAGTGATATGAATAGTAATTCTATGGTGCTATAGTCTCAAAAGCGCATTATGAGAGGATCTTTTCATCCTGTTGTCTTTCATTTCTGTCTCCAGCATGAGGAAAGAAAGGATCAAACTTTGCCGTCATAAGTACCTTCACAAATTCAAGTAATCATGCTGGCACACACGCCGCAGACCGCCGGGATTGTAGCGCGGAAAAAAACAGGTAGAGCGAATAAACATGCCAATCACTGTACGACACTGACAAAAAGCTTGTATCTTGCAGAGAATGAAGGGAAGATAAAGGTAAAAACAGGATTGTTTGTAGAAGGCAGAAAAATTACAAAGATATCATAAAGTATGAGAAACACTTCAATATGGTACAATTCCCTCAAGTATTCGCTTGATTGTAGAAACATAGTCCATTAATTTCCTTTCTGCATGAGACTAAAGACTTGGTTTCTGCGTAGAGATGTAGATTGTGGAAAATGTTCAGAACTTAATCATTTTCACTACATCTTCATATCTACCTTTTAGTGGGTATTTAAAAGAATAGTTGATACATTTGAAAAAGAAGTCTCTGAAAATAAATCTGCATTGTTAATTATTTTGATCTTTTATTTAAAAAAAAATAAATAAATTAGAACATTCCACTGAAGTAAAAGAAATAAGACCAATCTAATTTCTGCAATTCTACAGCTGCAATCCTTAGTCTTTGTCCACTCAAACTATCCTCCTTGTTGTGCATTAAAGGGATAGTTCACCCAAAAATAAAAATAAATATTTCATAATTTATTCACCCTTATGTCTTTCCAAAAAGTATTTTGTTCATCTTCGGAACACAAAGGAAGATATTTTCTAATTAAATCTGAGAGATTTCTGTCCCTTCATTGACAGCATACGCCACAACCACGTTGATGCTTCAAAAAGTTAATAAAACAAATGCATATGCATATTAGGGGTTGCACAGACAGGTAACACTAGAATTAACCTCATTGGTTCTTGCTGAAGCTCAAATGTGCTGCGTAACACTAGAATGAACCTCATTGGTTCTTGCAGAAGCTCAAATGTGCTGCGTAACACGAGAATGAACCTCATTGGTTCTTGCAGAAGCTCAAATGTGCTGCGTAACACTAAAATGAACCTCATTGGTTCTTGCAGAAGCTCAAACGTGCTGCGTAACACTAGAATGACCCTCATTGGTTCTTGCAGAAGCTCAAATGTGCTGCGTAACACTAAAATGAACCTCATTGGTTCTTGCAGAAGCTCAAATGTGCTGCGTAACACTAAAATGAACCTCATTGGTTCTTGCAGAAGCTCAAACGTGCTGCGTAACACTAGAATGACCCTCATTGGTTCTTGCAGAAGCTCAAATGTGCTGCGTAACACTAAAATGAACCTCATTGGTTCTTGCAGAAGCTCAAACGTGCTGCGTAACACGAGAATGAACCTCATTGGTTCTTGCAGAAGCTCAAATGTGCTGCGTAACACTAAAATGAACCTCATTGGTTCTTGCTGAAGATCAAACGTGCTGCGTAACACTAGAATGACCCTCATTGGTTCTTGCTGAAGCTCAAACGTGCTGCATAATACGAGAATGAACCTCATTGGTTCTTGCTGAAGCTCAAACGTGCTGTGTAACACGAGAATGAACCTCATTGGTTCTTGCAGAAGCTCAAATGTGCTGCGTAACACTAAAATGAACCTCATTGGTTCTTGCTGAAGATCAAACGTGCTGCGTAACACTAGAATGAACCTCATTGGTTCTTGCTGAAGCTCAAACGTGCTGCATAACACGAGAATGAAACTCATTGGTTCTTGCACTAAAAGCGAACGATTAAGCTTCCGTTTACCTTAACTGATGTATGAGTTGATTAATGTTTATATATAAATAAAAGCATACAATAAATCTGTTCTGCGTCTTTATGACCTTTTTAAAGCGAACAAAGTGGTAGTTGCATAGGCTGTCATTGGAGGGACAGAAATCTCTCAGATTTCATTAAAATATTTTCATTTGTGTTCTGAATATGAAATAAAGTCTTACGGGTTTGGAACGACATGAGGGTGAATAATTAATGTCAGAATTTTCATTATTGGGTGAACTAATCCTATGAGAAAATATGTGAGAGACATGCGTCCTCTCCCGTCCTCCTCTTCTCTTCTATCATATTTAATAAGGGTGTCAATAAATCTGACCATGACTGTATATACAGTATATTTCTTTCTTTTAAAAGGCATTTAAAGGAATAGTTCACCAAAAATTATAAAAACCATTGCTGCTGTTATACCATTTGCAAAAAAAAAAAAAGACTGATAAAACATGTATGCAATATTCTTCTCTCCTTTTTAAAAACATCCAAAGACATGTTCTCATACTTTTTTTTTTTAATTCATGAAAATGTTTTTTTTTTTTAGATTGTGTTGATTCACACACCAATTATTAAACCGTAATGCTCTAACATTGTTGTCTGGCTATCACCAGACCAAGATCTCAATTTAAGATTGAACATGCTCTGTATTTTCTACTGCACAGGAGCCGTGATCAACGAGCATAAATTAAATGACTGTGTGCAATTGGAAAGTCCTTCAACCAATCAGACCACAAGAGGCGTGATCAACGGGCAACGACCCATCGCTTCTCTATCCGTCATCGTGTTAAACCCGCCAATAGCGCGCCAGGTGGATAAGCCAGTCTGTGATTGGTTCCCGCAAAAGTGTAAAAGAAGCAGTAGAAATGAATGTACAGGTTTCCAGACTGAGTTGCCGGGGAAAATCAAATCGCCGGCAGATCAGGCTGGGTTTACCCAGTCTACTAACATTGGCTTTACCTCCATTTGTTGAGCAGAGAATCATTTCTACCTGGAAAACAGCAGAATGCTTGATGCAAATCAGACAAAAACATTCCTTCAAGAGAAAAACTCTCTTACAGGGAAGATGGATCTTTTGTCTGAAATCGTTCCCAAACAAGTGTTAATTTCTCAGTGTTAGCGAAAACAACATAGCAAACAAAATAAAGACGCGAATCTCATCTTGCCCATTTTCTCCAGCAGTCCCTGAGGGTTGATATTTTTAATGGCATAACATAAATTAAAGAAAGACCCTCTCGCTCTAGTTGAACGGACACCCAGCTAAGCCTTATCGCACTTTCCTGTAATAGAGGAGACTTCTAATACAGGCTGTAACAAAGATGGGCCACATGCTGAGAAACGAAGCGGCCATAGCAACACAATGCTAGATCCCTATCGAGAAATGCAGGAATGGAAATTAGCATTGATCATTAGTTACATGATGGATGCTTTAAAGGCCACTGTGACATAAAATATGCCGGTCAATATCAATTTAGTCACACGGCAGTGCATTTTTGACTTTGCATTTGTATTCCCTGACAAAATAACAGCCAGATGGGATCCTTTTGATTCCAACGGAGTACTTGCGATAACCTCTAATTCACATTAATTGAGCCAGCAGTTTTCCTGATAGCTCCTGTTCCGAGAGTAAAGGGAAAAGCTTTGGACAATAATAACACTGCAAATGCACTCTGAGATAAAAAGCAATTTCCAGGACGTGAACTTGTGACATTTAGAAAAAGCATTGATCCAAACAAATAACACACACACGATGTGAAAACTGAGCACAAAACGAAGAGACGGAAAAATCGGCCATAACCCAGCAAGTGCATTTGAGGTTGTCAGCCCGCCTCTCACGCTGACTTTTATTTATGCATTTTGTTTTTTGGTACATTTTCAAATCCACTTACTTTGGGGACAGAGTGGCGCTTGTAATGCTGATGAGCAGAAAGCTCCTTCATTTTACACACATGTGACCTTTTTCAATTGAGACATTCTCTTGGGGGAGCCTGATCAACAAGTCAGTCTTTTAAAAGACAGGGACACTGTGCATTAGCAACGACTTGGCTCTTTAAGGATACGCAGAGACTGAATTTCAATGCTGAAAGCACGGAGACAATCAATTTGTCTTTCATCCGGAATCATAAGCAGCCCCAGAGAGTCTGGACACTTTCTCAAGGTCATTTATGGTCATTGCTGGCATCAGGACTCAACATATTCATCTATATTTCATCTTAAAGGGACACTGGATTAGCTTAGACTGTGAGCAGAATACCATCTGAGCATGATTAGAAGATAGTTTGTCTTAGAATTAAAACTGAAAGTTGAAAAATGGATGTTCCACAAAACTTGGCCCTACTGAGGAAGTGATATCTTGACAATTTCAATGTTACGTTCAAGAATGACATTTTACTTTTCAGAACGCTGAACAGGAATAATGTCCTAGCTTTAAACATAATAAAGGGGTTCTTAAGTTCCAAAAAAGCACATAAAAGTGGTAAATACCCATAGACTGTAAAAAAAACATATGGATGTAGTGTCCGTTACGTTACCCGTAGGTTTCTGAAATGCATTTTTGAATCCCGAAAGTGGGTGGAGCCAGCCGTCGCCATCTTGGCAGTGTTTCACCGCGTGTCACTCCCAGGAAAAAGAAAATGGGCAAAGAGGCGGGACGTGTGTGGAAGTTTCCGTACTATATACGGTGACTAACCTTACATTTAATTTACAGTAAAATACCGTTAAATTTACAGTTTTTGGAAGTGAAAAAGAACAAGTCACTGTGTAATTTACAGTGAAAAACCGTAAATTGACATTCCCAGAATTGCCTGCGTGACACTTCGCATTTGATGTATTCCGTTGAAATAACTGTTTTGTCTTAGTTTGTTCTAATCAATTATGTACATTAGGGTTTTATGTTACATCTAATGTTGTTAAATTAATGTTTATTGCATTTTTTTTTTTATTTCATGTGTGTTACCATGATGGTATTTTGTGTTTGTGTGAATGACTGTGCACCTTCTAAATAGTTTTGTCCTCTTAAAATCTGCTTGTGATGAGCTTTGATTCATCACGTGATTCTCATCACCACTGTGATTGGTGCTTGTCAGTATCAAAGGTAACAGATATTAGTATTTCAATAGGTCGGTAATTTAACATTATTTCAGTTAATGAAATAGGGTTTTTATCGTACATTTTTTATAGTGTACACATAGTTATAACAATATAAGCCTTTAAATTATATGGTTTTGAACTGTAAAATAAAAGTTTTTTAACTGTAATTATTACATTATAAACCTTTAAATTATATGGTGCTCTCCCATAAAACCTAAAACGTTACTGCCGTATTTTTTACAGTAAAGTTCTGGCAACCACAGCTGCCGTTTTTTTACCGTAAATTTAAAGGCTTAATATAATTTAAATGTATGAGTAATAAAAAAAAATAAAAAAAATCACCCCTCTCACAGTTATTAGATATAGAGATATTAGAAAAATTTAGATATAGAGACCAAAACCAATTTTTGCACCAGGCTGTTTTTATGCTGTAAAGTTAGGCATTTTAACATGGGGGATATATGGAATTGACTCCCTTTTGGAGCCTGTCTCTAGCGACCAGTCGATGCATTGCAGTTTAAATCACTTCCTTGTTGGATTCAAGAGAGAGACCGGAAGGTTGCCGCTCGTAAAAACCTCAAGACTCTTGAAAATAAAGATTCAAAAAGGGCAATTGAACCATTTTGGGCTCCACAAAGAACCTTTTAGTGAACAGTTCTTAAAAGAATAAATTATTTCTTAGTATGAAGAAATGTGTAATTGTCTGTTTCCTGTTTCAACTATAAAGAACCTTTTGAGCAATGGAAAGATTCCATGGGTGTTTAATGTTCTTCATAGAATCATAGATCCCATAATAAGACTTAACTTTATAGTTACTATATTTTCAGTCTCCAGATTTTTGTGGGGAAAATGCATGCAGTTAAACCATTATTTCCTGAAAACCCTAGACTTGTAGCCAGGGGCGGACTGGGGCAAAAAAAGTGTCCCTGGACTTTCTGGCACAAAGCGGGCCATAAAAACCGTCCCGCAACACATCTCACCATAAACTCACCAGCTCATTATGCACAGAGCAATTTTAAACACCAATTACGAACATAAAAATTTAGAGGCTATCTATACAGAAATATAAATGCTATTTTTTTTTATTTATTGAAATGCGTATCATTAACATTAATGAATGACTTGCATACTTCTTTAGGTTATAATTGGTCTTTCCTGGTGCACATGGCAATTAATAAATAATTTAGATTTTTACACATTTTTTTTATATTTTCCATACAGTGAAGTTTAATATCACTAAAGTTCAATACCTACCATACAATCAGTCCATAAAGCAATACTATGGTCCAGAAGACTTAGTAGTGCAGAATGTGGACTATTTGCCTTTCTAGTGGTTATAGTATTTGTCCTTTCAGGAGCAATCATTTTTTCATTTTTTTTAATGAAAAATACAACATATTAGAAAGATTTCTGCAGGATCATGTGACACTGAAGACTGGAGTAATGATGATAAATTCAGCTTTGATCACAGGAATAAAATACAATTTACAATACATTCACAACAGCTATTAGAAATTGTATTAATATGTCTTTATATTGTGTTTTACTGTATTTTTAATCAAATAAATTCAGCCTTCTGTCAAAAACATTAAAAAGGTCTTAATTATTTCAAACTGTTGATTGCTAGTGTATTTTAGTATAAGACACGTTCCTTCACGGGACATAGGCTACTTGAATATGAAAGTTGCCAGTTTGACCATGTTTTAGTGATATTACTGAAGAAAGCCTGGAAACACACAAACATTCACTCTGATGCTGAAAACTGCTACGTTGATGTTTATTTGCGCATTGTGTGTCGAATAACGTAAATGGCATTACAATCTGAGAAATTCGAAAAGGTCAGCAGTAGTTTGCATCCCTGGAAATTAATGTGCATTGTTTAAAACATTTTTTAATTGTAAACAGTCTGGAAATATTGCTGTAGTAACTCCTCAAAATCAGCTGTTTATCTTACCTCAGCTCGCATTCAAGCTGCTCGGTTTCTGTGGACAATAAATCCCGCCTCCTTCGATTTGATTGGATATCTCAAACATTTTGACATTGACGAGCGCTTTTAGACCACTGAGACTGATCAGGCTAAACAGATAAGAGTTTTGCCTCAATTGGGCCGCAAGGGTCATTTGTCTGGGCTGACGGAAGGACATAGACTAAGCTACATTTACTATTATTCATTCTTCATATATATTTACGTAGCAACAGGCCGATCGACATTGTCCAGCGGCCCACCGGGAAAACTCCTGATGCTCCCAATGGCCAGTCCGCCCCTGCTTGTAGCTCTTAAATCCCATAAATCCCATTTTCTGCACATTTAAACTTGGTGCATGACACAAGATCCTGCAACAGTGTTGAAGCACTTGGGTCTGTCTCAAGTCTGAGTCCAAGACCATATTTTCAGGGTCTTAGACCTGTATTTGGACATGGTCTCAGATTTGACCCTCTTCAGGTCAGTTTATTCAAGTCTCTTCCTGGACTTAGACTCAAATGTGCTAATTTTGACTACAATACTCCCATTTAAAAAAATGAAAGCATATAGTGACCCGGGGTTCTCAAGCATCAAAAAGGACAATAGCTTTGTATGAGGAAAATATGTGGTTAAACCATTATTTCCTGACAAATCTGGTCTTTTAGTTCTCAAATCCCATTTGCACTTCCACATATTCAAATGTGCATCATGCAAGAAACTTTGGCAGTGTTATATTTTCACAGTGTTGGTCTTGTAAAGGACTCTAGAGCATTTGGACTCGGCCTAGAGTTTGACAAGGGCCAAATTGTGATGGCTAGACGGATGTGATGCTTTAGGCAATGTTCTGCTTGGAAACCTTGGGTCATGCCATCCATGTGGATGTTACCTTGACACGTACCACCTACTTAAGCCTTGTTGCAGACTATGTACACCCTTAAACAGTGTTCCCTGGTGGCTGTGGCTCTTTCAGCAGGACAATGCGCCCTGCCACAAAGCAAAAATGGTTCAGGAATTGTTTGAGGAGCACAACAACGAGTCTGAGGAGTTCACTTGGCCTCCAAATTCTCCAGATCTCAATCCAATTGAGCATCTGTGGGATGTGCTGAACTAACGAGTACGATCCATGGAGGCCCCACCTCACAACTTACAGGATTTAAAGGACCTGCTGCCAACATATTGGTGCCAGATACCACAGCACACCATCAGGGGTCTAATGGAGTCCATGCCTTGATGGGTCAAGGCTGTTTTTGCAGCAGAAGGGAGACCAACACAATATTATCAAGGTGGTCATATTGTTATGCCTGATTGGTGTGTTGCACATGGATACTTACAACTAGATAAACACTGCATTCCACAGAAGAAAAAAAGAATGCAGGTTTAGAATAACATTAGTATGTTGCCATTTTTAGTCCTTTAAGCAAATGCTTTTGCTCACATATCTGTTGAAACTGGATATGACCATGAAAAATGTAGTGTAATACCATATAATAGAATTTACCATAATAAAAACCCACTTTCAAATTAGCATTTTATAAAATCCCCTATTAAAGCACCGCTAGGGAGCAAGTTTAAATCCACTCTGTTAGTTCTATCAGAGATGACTAAGCATCTTCAGAGAACACTGACAATGTGAGTTGGGCTCAGCTGAGACTCTTCCCCGTGCAGACAGATGGTGTGGAGAGGACACTGTGACTAATATGAGCCGGGAGTTCCAACTGGGAAGGATCGACACCAAACTGAATTTCCAGGCTGGTTATTACTGTTTTTCCGTGTGGTCTTTCAGTGAATCTGGTTATTAAAAAAAAGGGCATCTTACTGGTTAAGCTAATTAAGAAGTCAAGGGCGACACCAGAATCACATACCGGGAAGCAACATCCACTTTGAAACCACCATTAAGTATTTACAAGGGGACTCCGTCCTTGCAATGCATTGACCAAGCATTCACGTTTGTATACTAGCATTGAGTATATTTTTGGCCCAAGGAAACAAGTGACACAAGGCTGAAATAAGATGGTGATTGGCTCCTTGGTGAGGCATGAGGCAAGGGCGAGGATGACTCTCATACAGGAGGAGTCCTTGAAACTGAATGCATGTTGTAACCTTCAGAGCACTGGCGTTTATCTGTATTGCTCCTTCAGAGAGTGTGAAGAGCGAGAAAGGAGGAGGACGAGACAGAGAGAAAAATGGGGGGGGTGTGCACTTTGGAAAATAGAGGTAATAACAGTGAGCAAGCCAATGGGTCAGAGAGGAATATAAAAGAGTGAGAGAAGACGACAAAAAAAGAAAAGCAAAGACATACAAAAACAGCTCTGGACAGAGCAATGGAGGCACACGGGAAGCGAAAGAGAGAAAGAATGACAGACAAGGAAAGAGCACAGAGAAAACACTGACAACAACATGAACTCTCTTGTACGAAATACGGACACTGGTAGTGTTGTTTATTTGCACATGCTGCCTGCGTTGTTTTAGCATCTGATTCGATAAAGGAATTATGCAGATAAGGAGACAACAAGCCAATAAAATCAATGCCCAATGCCCAGTTGACACAGTGCAGCTCTCCATCAGGTTCTAAATTGTGAAGGATACAGCAGACGACTGCAATCTGACATAATTTACTGCTGTCTATTTACTATTATAGTATTTGTAAATATTTTGAATTAGATTTTATTTTTATATTTAGTTCTCATTTAAATTTTTGTTTAAGTTTTAGTAATTGTGCTTTCGTCATTTTTATGATTTTTGAATTTTTTTTATTATGGTTTTTTGAATATTCCCTTTCATGCAGTGTGTTATAGAGCTGTTTGTGAATGTAAACATTCTGCAAAGTTGTAAAGTTGAAAGTGCACGATACATAAAGTTACTGTCTCCCGAAAGAAAGAATCGGCTCTGAACCGCCTAGACGAGTCGTCTGTAAATCGAATCCCACTGCCTTATGGTGCATTCACACCAGACGCTAATGAAGCGAATAAATTGCGCTATTCGCATGTAGTAGAACGCTTGAACATTTTGAGTTTACTCGCTTCATTCGTGCATGAAATTCGCTTCATTGGCGTGTGACATTCACTGCAAAACAGACGCGAATTTGCGTCATTGGAGGGGCTTCTGCCAGCCGGCTCATCTCGTTGTGAAATGGCTGACATGGATTGTTTTAAAATACGGCGAATAAGTACCCTGACAAGCCAGACCCACATCAAGATGTTGGGTCTGGAAACTCACCATTGGCAGGGCTCAATCTGAGGGATGGGATAAACGGTTGTCTTTCAAATTCCCTCTGCACGCAATTGGATAGTGCTACAACCAACCAGAGAGCAACGTGAAGCGGAGCTAGTTGATAGATTAAACTTTCGCCGTATCTGGTCGGCAAAACTCAGAACACATCTTCTTTTCTTAAGAATGACTTCAGTGCCGTTCTTTGTTCTTTTCTCAAAGAAAAGTTTAACTCAAAGTCTTCCAGAGTCGTGGCCAAAGCCGATTCGAAAGACCGCCGTTCACCAGCTTCTTTGTTTACGATTAGCACGTGGAACCTCCGCAACTCTGCTGTGACGTGCCGTCATTATGTTAAGCCCGCCCACCGACTCTATACACGCTGTGATTGGCCTGACCAGAGTTTGGTTTTTCCAGCTCGCAGGTCTACCGAGAGTTGCTAGACTACACTCGAGGCAAATTAGATTTGCTGCCGCTAGGGTGCGTCTAGATTTCTAGGCTAGCGAATAAGCTCAATTGGCCGGCTTTAACTAGCTTGTAGTCTCAATAGGGTGAATTCAGGGTGATTGGGACACTTTTTCCAAGTCATCTCAATGGCAAAAATTGTCCCAACCACCCTGAAATCACCCTATGTATAGCTCAAATTGAGTAAAGAGTGTTTTTTACAACTTACCAGATTGTCCGACCTCCTCACTCACTTTATTCTCAGCAAGATCCTTTTTATTCCTGTTTCTATAAAGTACATACAGCTCCGGGTATCCACATGATTTGTCCTCATTGTTGTCACTACTAGAGCAAGCTCCTGATCGGTTAACGCAGGGCAAATATCCGCCAAAGTTCAGATTTTTCAATTCACGCCATTCGCGTGTATTGACCGTTTGACGCGCCATTCGTGCCGCCGAATGTCTATTCGCGTCTTTGCATTGACTTAACATGTAAATCACTCGTGCAAAACGCTTCTTTCGTGTCTGGTGTGAACGCACCATTATGGTTCTACGTCACTAGAAAACACATTTGCATAATGTGCGCCAACTTGACCCGCCCTCAAACACATCATTTTACTGACGACTGCTTCTCAAACCTCTGAGTTCAATGCGGGATTCGCAAAACGCTTGCTCTTGAAAGATGGGTCAGTACCCAGTTTATATGGACCAGCTGCTCCTCAGAATCACAACCTGTACGTGTGAATAATTATTGATGTATTTATTTTCTACCAGGTGTTCAACATACATATTTTTGTTTTATATTGTGTACGTTTCCGGCTAACTCACGTTATTACTGTCTTACTGAAATACTTCTGCTCATCAGCTGTGGGCCACTATTCCCTAAAACGGTGTCTATTAATATGTGCAATGTATATTATGAGAAAATGAAAATGTGTTTTGACCTTTGATGCATGTAAACCTGTTGTAGGAGACCTCAACACAAAATTAGGAACCTTTAAAATAGCATAATAGGGGCACTTTAAATATTTCTATTAAGCTATAATTGCTCTATTTTTTTACTTTAGTTTATTAATTTTAGGCCTTGTTCACACGACTTCTTTTTCTTTCCATTTTGCCCTTCTGTCCTCATTGAGATGGCGTTTTTTGTCCTGTGAAAACTGAGCTTTTTGAAAACACTTTCCCAAGTGGATGAATTTAAAAATGCGTTGTAGTGTGGACTGTGAAAACGAAGGTAGGCCTATTTGAAAACGATGACGCATTTTAGTCATGTGACGCATATTGAACCGATAGATATGTATGTTTATACCAGCATTGTGCCTGTTATGTGCTATTCACTTTCACACAGTTGTTAAAAATGTTTTTTACAATCTTCATATCACAGTCTTGCAAAAAAGGCAGAAAATGTACTCACAATTGCTGTCCTGCGGCAAAACATGTGAGCAGTTGCATTGTAGACCAAACATATAATGGTGATCGAGTGTGACCTGGACGCATCAGTGAATGCTGAGATACTTTGATATATGAAATGATCCTACTGAAGAATAGCATGAGAACTTTATTATGTCTGTATCATCTCAGTGAGCTTTTATGAGGTTTTACGCATGCGCAGTAAGGTGCATTTTCTGATGTTTCAGTGTGGATGAGAAACTTTTGGAAAACATTTGAAAACGCTAGTGTGGACCAAGCGGCAACCTCTCTTGAAGCCAATACGGAAGTGATTAAAACTGCAATTCATCGACTGGCCGCTAGAGACAGGCTCCAAAAGGGAGTCAAATCTGTATCTCCCCCATGTTAAAATGTTCACAGCCTGGTACAAAAAGTGGTTTTGGTCTATACGGCTAATTTTGCCCTTCATGACAACTGTGAGGGGGGTGAGTTTTTTTATAACTCATCCGTTTAAATTATATTAAGCCTTAAAGTTCAGCATAATTAAGGGTGTGGCCACTTGAGTGACAGGTGGATTGCCGCTATGATCAAGCTAAACGGGCGTGGTTTCAGCAACCAGTCACCTCAGCTCCACCCATGTCCCGCCTCTTTGCCCATTTTCAGTTATCCGGGAGTGAGGTGCGGCGAAATGCTGCCAAGATGGCGACGGCCCACTTTAGGCTTCAAAACTGCTCTTCAGAAACCTACGGGCGACATCATGGACACTACATCCATATTTATTATTAAATATAGTATTTCTACAGTCTATGGTGTGGACGGAGGGCGTTTTGAAACAAAAACACAGTTTTCAAGCAACATTTCTAATTTTTCTTTAAGGTAAGACACCCCAGGTGAATAGGGTAACAAATGAACTACTAGATATCACCAAAATTCCCCAGTTGATTGATTACATCATTAAGAATTGATAACATTATTTGTATTACAAGTTTTCTGAAATGTTATGTTTAAATGTGCAAATGAGGCATTATCTTATCAAATATGCACTCATTTGCATACATTTCTAGAACAAAAGTCTGAACATTGGATAAAGCCAGGTAAAAAATTTGTCTTTCATTTTGGGGATGTTGGATATCTCTTTTTATCACTCCATAAATCAGAAAATACAGTCAGAAAAACAGCCAGAAAAAAAACAATTGGAATAAAGTGTTGTATAAAATCAGGCAAAATATGGACAAATCCCTTCAGAATGTAGATATGAATAAAACTGTAAAGTTTGGTGTATGTAAGTGCTGCCGAAGTGGAGATTTCTGACTCAAAACCCATTTTGAGAAAACAGCCTTTAAAGAAATATACTGTAATTGAAATCTACAGGCGCAAATAGATAAAGTGCTATAAAAGATACACTTAAAAGTATACTTTGGATGTTTTCTAAAAAAACACTTCTGGAAAAGCTAAAAAGCCCCAAATCTCAAAATTGACAGATGCATGAAAAAAAAACTGTGTTTTTGCCTGTAGTGCCTCACCTTAAAAGGGTCCTATTATGTCTTTTCACTTTTTCAACGTTAGTGTGTAGTGTAGTGTTGTTTGAGCATAAAAAAGATCTGCAAGGTTACAAAGATCAAAGTCCACCCCAAAGGGAGATATTTTATTTAACAGAATCCGCTGTCCAAGAACTATGTTCGGACCACAACGAGCAACTCATTTAAATAATCCCCGCCCACGGAATATGCAAAAAAGGGTGTGAGGCCTGGTTGAGCCGCATTAGAGAAGATGAAGAGTGTTGTCGCCGTTTTTTCCACCTCCAAAAAAGTTTGTCCTAAGATTGACGAACTTATAGTTGTTTCAATTTATTTTAAACACTGTTCCTGAACATTATAACCCCAATGTTTTTCTGTGCTGCACATTTTATAGAGAACAGCTTCCAGAACCTCAGAGAGAACAATGCAGGTTACACACAAAAGCTTCTCCTGATAGACAGAGCCATTCCCATTTTGACAGGACAATCTGTTGTTTATGGATCACAACTTGTAAGTATGTCTTATTATTGTAGTTGTGTTTTCTATTAAAAGTTCCAATTATAAGTTTTATGCAGTTGCTATGATGAAAACGAAGGGCAAAACTTTGCCTCTGCTCGCCTGCTAATTTGCCATTCAGTGATATAGTGTTTACTGTAGCTTTTGTAAGCTCTTGCTTTTGTAAGGCTGCTAACCGCCCCTTAGGAAAATTAACCAAGATTACTGTTTGTATTAGCATAGTTTTCCAACAAATATGATTAAATGGTGCATAACATCGTATCTATAAGAAAATTACAAACACAACAGCATTCTGAAACGTCCTGTGAAATCCGTGCTGGTAAAGTCTGTGCATGAAATCCGTTCTCGATGATCCTCTTGTTTTTTAACATCCTTAAGTCTGAATCAGGTTTGAAATTGACAGCATTGTTAATATTTACATCTGGGGGCTTCATCGAAAACGGCACGTTCGAGCCAGGCGGGGGATGGAGTTGCTGTAATAATGTAAAATATGTGAAAAATAATGAGTTTTTTTAACAATCAAGCATGAAAACATATTCTAGTTTCAAGTTTTTCATTAATTACTGTAAAGTTCATAGTTCAGGGAAGTAGGAGGCGCCAACCGGAAAATGTTCAACGTAATTTTATTAACAATAAAATACAACAAAATTAAAGTAAAGCAGCAGCCCCTCACTGTCCCTCCGAGAGCCTCTGTTCCCACAGACCACCGACCCGTGGAGGTAAACGGATCGCGCTACCGAGCAATAAACATGCCGAAGATAGCAAGATATTGCACAGTGCCTGGTTCTGGAAGAACACAGTCCCTGCATAAACTTCCTTTGGATTGTAATATTAGGAATGCGTGGTTGAACTTTATTTTGAATGAATATCCAGCTCACGTGGGGAAGACACTGCACGTATGTTCATTTAACCACGGATTCATTTGTAAACAAGAGACTGGGTTTGCAGACAGGATGAGATTACATGAATGAATGAACCAACACACTAATGTGAGTAAAATTTTTGTTTATGTGATAGTATTGCATCGTTTGATATCTATTGATTATGTGTACGTGTCTAACTAAACATAACTTACCACGCTGTCACAGGGCTCGCAAAGACCATGGTCCCAGGGCTATGTGTTTTCCAGACGGGCTACCAATATGTATCATCTTAAATAGTGAAATAACATTCCTTTCTTGATGTGCGTTGTTCACTCTCTTGCCTTGATATTTGAAGAAAAAATACAACCGCAGAAGTTTTGATCATGCTGTCTGCAATGTACTTGGCTTGCGTGTGTTTGTGTGTTGCACAGTTCGCAGTTATATCCACCTATCGGGCGGGCCAAGTAATATAAAAATTATATTCCAATCAATCGCAGGTGGATGAGAGATAAATTATTGTGTTTGTTTGTAGTGATGCACCGATCATGATTTTACATGGCCGATTCCGATACCGATTTTTTTCAATAAAACTGGCCGATTCCAATTTTTTTCAATAAAACTGTCCGATTCCGATACCGATTTCATTTTTTTTTTTTTTTTTTTTACACAATAAAAGAACGAAAGTATACATAAACAAGATGTTTATTTGGTATTTAACAGGCTAAATTGGCTTTTGGCTAATAAAAACAAGCCCGCAATCTGAAATTAATGGGAAATTGAATTGGAAATTAAAAGGCTGAAAGGTGAAATTAAAGGCAACAACTGCATATTCTGCAATCCAAACAAAGATGTTACTTAAATCAGCATTTGTTTTTAAATTCAGTGTAAAGAAAAAAAGTCTTTACCAGTGAAATTAAATAAAACCAAAGTATATAATTGTTCCAAAATGTTAAATCAAATAATGTTTAGTGCAACGAAAAAAACTAAGATGCTACAGCAGGTGCTTTTTAAATCAAATTAAGTCAATGTAATTTTAAGGTAGAATAAAAATTATCATCCTATATAGAACTGATAGTATTTCATTTCAAAAGTGCATGCATGTTCTTCTTTAGGCTACAAAAATAAGTATTTCAGCTAAAAAGTATTTTCATAAGTATTTTGTCACAAGTTGTTTCGTTCTCATCCGATCCAACACGTGAGTAGCTGAGCGGAAAAAACGCTCACTATCTGCTTGTGCAGGGCGGAGATTTAAGCTCGCGCAACTTCAGCTCGCGCAGGAAAGCGGCTCTTCATTCCCTTCAGCATCTCGTCTCTTCCCTCAGTTCTCCAGTTTCCGTTTTTTAACACAGTGACGTGACATGTTCGTGTTCGCGAATGATTGCAATATAGGCGCGCGTTTGTGTACTCGGGCGCACTTCCGGAAAAATCGGCAGAAAAATACAAAGAAAACCGGTTCCGGTTTTTGGCCGGTCAACCGGTGCATCCCTATTTGTTTGATAAAGACCTTTTGTGAGCCCTAGCTGTGGGCGAATCATTCCGGTTGTCGTTTTCCCATACACTTTCAAAACAACCCCTCACGTGTTCTCACGGGGAGCAGAAGCTCATTATAATATGCAACGCTTATCCAATCAAAGCAGTGGGCGTTTACTTCCAAGTCTTCAGTGCGGCACGCCCATAAAAACCGAGCATTCCATGAGAGAGGCTCAAAACCAAGGCAGAAAATAGCCTATTACTTATTCATTATGATGTTTTTGAATGTAAAAACCACGCAAGCATCATAAGTTGACCTCAGGCAATAGTATTAAAAAAAAGCCAGTTCATGACCGCTTTAACAATAACCACACTGGACTGCACAGCATCACTAAAATATAATCGAAGCTCGGAATGCACCTACGATGCCTCAAAATGTTGTATAGGAAACTCAAACGTTTTGGAAATGGGCCTTGAGTCTCTGAGGCACGGTCAGATAAAGAGCAGAGGCGGAGCAAGAGGTGGCCAAATGAACAATAGAAGAATCGGCCTTGGCATGTAAGTAAAACAGGGGAGCGCGGGGCACAACCTAACGTGGGGTTAGTTGTAACACACATGGTTTAACACTTTCCACACATGCCAGGATGACGAAACTCAGTGTATTTAGTTGCCATATCAACATTATTTAGAGAAAAAATTGCGTCAAAATTAAAAAATCTTTGGAAGATATCACTGAACCAGTGTTAATTTCGTTGACGAATAATTTTCGTCAACTACCTTTTTTCACTGACGAAAACGAGACGATAACTAAATAAAAACTAGTGTTGGATGACAAAAACTATGACGAAAATCAACTGTCATTTTCATCAACAAATAAAAACGAGACGAAAATGTTAGGGAGGGACGATTAGGGAAGAGATCCAGTCAGAACTGATATCCTGTGTAACAGATGCACACATTTGAATTGAACGTGCTCATCTAACCGCTGGAAAACACGGCGCTGTTGCGCTTCTACAGGCTCCCTAAGCTACAGGCTTATGCATCCCCAATCCAGCGCTCCAGAGCGGCTCAATCAATGAATAGCGCACATTTATGCCAGGCAATTGTTTATGAACTAATGCTGATGAATAATGACAATGTTTACTTTACGATGTTTATATTGTAATATGTTTTAGACGGTTGTAACAATGCATATTTTATCTCCCTCATCTGAACTTGAAGCATCCTGCAACTGCAATAGAAAGGCGCATTTTAAAATAAGAGTCAATGTGTATTTCGAGCTTGTTTATAATTAAAAGTCACGCATTATATATTCGTTTTTGGTTACACCGTAAACTGTATTTAATTTCATTCCCATTTAATTCATAGTCAGGAGGAAAGACCAGTATTTGACACATATTCAATAAAGTATCAGGGCTATAATAGTTAACTAAAACCATTAAACAAATCTTCATTACTTGAAATTAAATAAATGTTAACTGAAATTAAAAAAATAAATAAACAAACTTATTTGAAGCTTTAGCTAAACCTGATATGGCCTACTAATTAAAACAGAAATAGAAAGTTACAAAAACTATATAGATGTTTTTAAAAAACGAACAAAAAAGTGAATTGAGCTCTCTTTCATGTATTTTTAATGTCAAAAACAAAATGATGTCAAAATGTCACTTCAAGTGACAGTCGGTTATGTAATGCTTAAATGCTTAATGTATTACAATTTAACTAAACTCATTAGATTTTAGTCGACTTAATCTACTGTAGATTTAGTCGACCAAAATCAAAAGACTATGACTAAAACTAAATCAAAATTTGCTGTCAAAATTAACACTGCACTGAACCTTTATTTAACCATAGCTCAATTTATTACGCAAGTTTGTTGTGTTTTTTTAAAATGAGACAAATCTGATGTTATTTTAATCTTATATCTGTTATTTAACAGTTGAGATCGTTCTTTAATGCTGATCTAACCAGCAGAAGACACGAGCCGGGGTTAAATCCCAGTTGTGTAGGTGGGGCATGTTGTCACACTGCGTTACAATGAGCCCCTATTAGAACTGAGCTATTATATTCTATACTTTTATGAATTCCATTGAGAAACCATGAAAAAAAGGTGAATAATGACTGAGAGTCAATGTTCAGAAATGCTTAATTATTATTATTTATTTTTTAACTATGCTGTATAGTATTTAGCGATGTGTTTGTTGTCAAACTCAATTTTTTTTTTTTTTTTAATGATTAAAAAATTTCATTATTTTATTAGGAAAAAATAATAATTGTATTTTATTGACAAAATATTTTAGTTTGTCTTGGATATGTTTTTGATTATATCAGATAATATTTTAAGCTGTCATTTGGTCAGTGCACCCCACCTATGGGGCATGTTGTCACATTTCACTTCCATTCTTTCGGGGTAAATCAAGAAAAAAGTATACACTGTCTTAATGAAACAAAACCACATAATTGTACTAGACCCTGCAGTTAATGTGGGAAAAAAAATACTCTGAACCACAAGTGGATTTACACAAACTGAGAAAGTCAAAAGGCATTAGGTTGTGCCCCGATCTCCCCTAAAGCTATTTGCCTGGTGGTAACTTTAGGAGAAATGACTAAATAGTGCATGATTCTTTTTTATGTGAACAAATCAAAGAGATACATTCCACTCAAGTACTGTTGTTTTGATGCTAGTATTAAATGCTTGGTGTCAAAACAAACTACTAAGGCTAAAACATTTTTTTGCACCAAGCAGTTTAAAAATGAGCAAAATGTTGTGTAAAACACACACAATGAAACTGTGCAGAGCATATTCAATGAAAACTGCATTTATATGTTAGTGTCTGTATGTGCAACACGTATGACTGTCTGGAACAGAGCAGGTGGAATTAAAGATGAGTTGATTACAGCATCACAGACTGTGACTGTGAGAAACGCATATATAACGTGAGACCCAGGAGCTATGAGCTGTGCAAATAAGCTATTAGTCGGTTACATTCTCCTGAAACACTCGGTACAACACACTCACGCATACACAAGGCCAACTCTTTTTAATTAGTGCGAGTTTTATCTGTGCTCCAGTAAATTCAATGCACAATGAAGCAGTGGGAAATATTGATGAGAGACACGTAAATTAATTTTGAGAGAAGATGAGAGCTTATTAAAACAAATTGAGTAAATATACAGCATATTGATTCCACAGAGCAAGGTGACAACCTGCTGCTGGAGTCAACACTTAAGAGCCACTCGAGAATAGAGCAGCGGGAAAACACAAGGATTCTCACGCAAATCACTGACACACAAAATCGTTTGGGCTTGTGTTCTTGTGAAGATATATGACCATCGACAAACTAGAAGTCTGCAACCTGACCTGAGAATGACTAGACACGATAAGACTGACTGGAAACGGGCAAACGGCCATTAAAAATCAGTCGTGTATTTATTTATTTTTTGACCGATATATCAGTGTGGCGAGCAGCGAGGCAGAGGGACCGTGAGGGCGGGACGAGGCGGCGCTCATCAGAGAGGATGAGCGCCAGCTGCGCGCCGCAGCGATCTCGGCCCTTGCGGAGGAGTGAGGGAGTATAAAGGAGGAGTGACGACAGTGAGGGACGAGAGAGGACCAGGCCTGGATTTTATGTTGTATTTTATTTATGTTTTGTTATGTGTTCGCTGCAGTCGTCCGTGAGGGGCTGCAGTTTTTTATTTTTCACTTTGTGTTTATTTGTGTTTGTGTGTAGGCGGCAGTCGGCCGTGAGGGGCTGCCGCCGCCATATTTATTTTGTCTTTATTTTGATTAAATATTTTGAATGTCCGCCGGTTCCCGCCTCCTTCTTCCCGTACAAACAACGTTTTACTACAGTGGTGCCGAAACCCGGGAGGAAGGAGGGACACGCTGTCGAAGAGCCCTCGCAGCTGAGGGGGATCGCGGTGCCGCGGAGTTTGGGCAGCGCGGAGGAGAGAAGTCCGCGAGCGGCTGCCCGAAGCGGTGGTGCTGGAGCGGATGAAGATCGGTGGGACGGAGAGCTCGCTGCCGCGCCCCTGGGTCGAGGTGGGGTGGCTGCCGTCCGCGAGGGGGCGAAGGAGTCCCCAGCGCTTGCCTGGAGCCGGAGCCTGCTGTCGTCCGCCGCATAGGGGAGGAGCAGGGAGCGCGGGATGGGGACTCGCTTCCGGCCGCCCTCAGAAGGAGGAGCCACCGCCGGCCGCCAGGGGGCGGAGGAGTCTCGGGCCGTCCACCGAGCGTCCAGTGCCACCGCATGGCACCGCGAAGAAGAGCCTCTCGGCTGGCTGAGGACCGAGCGGCAGTGTGTCTGGAAACCGGACCAGAATTTTTTTTTTTCTCTTTTCTTTTCTCCTCTCTCCACTCTCTCGTCTCTGTCGCTCCTCATGCTCCCCGCTCCGTTCTCTCACCTCGCTGTTCTTACCCCCAGGTCCCGCGGCCGCCGTGATCGGCCCCCCCGGGGAGGGGGGGGGGGAGTAGAGCGCAGACTCGGGAGTGCCCCCCGGCCTGCGAAGGGCGTTGGGGGTATGTGGCGAGCAGCGAGGCCGAGGGACCGTGAGGGCGGGACGAGGCGGCGCTCATCAGAGAGGATGAGCGCCAGCTGCGCGCCGCAGCGATCTCGGCCCTTGCGGAGGAGTGAGGGAGTATAAAGGAGGAGTGACGACAGTGAGGGACGAGAGAGGACCAGGCCTGGATTTTATGTTGTATTTTATTTATGTTTTGTTATGTGTTCGCTGCAGTCGTCCGTGAGGGGCTGCAGCTTTTTATTTTCATTTTGTGTTTGTTTGTATGTAGGCGGCAGTCGACCGTGAGGGGATTTTGATTAAATGTTTTGATTGTTCGCCGGTTCCCGCCTCCTTCTTCCCGTACAAACAACGTTTACTACAATCAGTTTTTCATACTATAATGAAGTTCTTTGTTATGGAAAGAAGGAGGCGGGAATCGGCAAACGTTCTCAAACTTTTAATTCATAAAAAAAAAAAAAATTAAAGTAAAAGAGGCAGCCCCTGACGGACGACTGCCGCGCACACACAGACACATTACAGAAACAAAACACAACGTAAAGTCCTCTCTCATCCTTAAAGGACAACTCAGGTGAAAAATGAACCTATCTGTTTTTAGAGATAAAACTCTTTACATTCGATTTTCATGAAAACACATCCCAGAGAACGATCTACTCGGTAACCATGTGTTAATTACCCCTAGGTTCATTTTTCACCGGAGTTGTCCTTTAACTGTCGTTGCTCCTCCTTTTATGCGGCCGAGCTCCGCCGTGAGAGATCCGAGACCGGTGTGACGTGCAGCTGGCGCTCATCATCCAATTACTCACTGGCCTCGCGTCACTCTCTCACGGCTCTCGCTCGTCCTGCTCGTCACAGAGCCCCATCGCCCCTCGCAGGCCAGGGGGGTACCCACGAGACTTCGCTCTACTCCCCCCACCCCTGGGGCCAGTCTCAGTGGCCGCAGCACCTGGGAGTAAGGACAGACGAGACGAGAAAAAAGGAGCCGGAAGCTCAAGAAGCGACAAAGACGAGAGACAGCAAGGAGAGGGGAAAAAAAATTCCAGGTCCGGTTCCCTGACACATTGTCGCTCGGTCCTCAGCCAGCCGAGAGGTAAATAAAACATAACATAAAATCCAGGCCTGGCCCTCTCTCGTCTTTCATTATTGTCGCTCCTCCTTTTATGCGTCCGAGCTCCTACATTTTTTGAAGGTCTTGGTCTTGTCTCGGTCTAGAATGCATTTCTCCTCGGTCTTGTCTTGGTCTCGGACTTAGAGGACTCGGGATTTTATCTCAAGACCAGTCAAGACCACACCTGCTGGGATATCACTAAATTGCCGGTGCATTGTCTGATTTAACATCATTAATGTGATTTGATGTATAACTTACTGCTTAAAATGCAATCAATAACTTCTTTGTAATGTGATTTCTTGTGTTACTGTGCTGCCGGGTTCAAAATCAATGCAGTATTGTCTCAAAAATGGCCAAAATTAATATAAATGCCCACAAAATTCAGAGATTTCGTTTTTTATATAACATAGAATATAATTAAGCAATATCACAAGAGCAAGAGAGCTGTTTTCATGAATATAAGCGTGATTGCAAATTATATTGATCTATACAAACGTTCAATAAACAAGAAGTTAATATTAAATTACATTTTAAACGTTTCGTTATTAAATGAAACTGCTGCTTTGAACAAATCAGTTGAATAAAGGATTCTGCGACTGTTAAATAATGTTCATGTTTTAATGTTAAATTAATTTGGACATTATTTATGCAGGTGTAATTGTACCAATTCAGATGCAACTTCTGTGCCATGAATTTCATTGTTAGTGATTTGATTGGTAACAGCGCTACAGTGTCTTACTATTCTAATTGTATTCATTAATTAAATATAAGTCATTTCTCAGACAGTAGATATGGAGTGCTGGTCTGGTCTTGGTCTTGTCTTGGTCTCAAGTCAAGTCAAGTCAACTTTATTTATATAGCGCTTTTAACAATGTAGATTGTTTCAAAGCAGCTTTACAGTGTTAAACAGGAAAATAATGCAGCATAATTTTATTCAGCTGTATAGCCATTCTGGAAAAAACGCTGATGTCTTCAGTTCATTTCAATTATCATACAGTGACAGTGTGGGCTTTAGATCAATAATTAGATCAGTAATTTAGTTTAAATGGTTAATTTAGTTTATTAATTAGATTTATTTCGATGTTTAGTTGAAAAATTTAGTGTCGCCAACTGAGTCCACAAAGTCTTGGTCTTGTCTTTGTCTCGGCACACACTGGTCTTGGTCTCGGTTTAGGTGGTCTTGACTACAACACTATTAATCGGCATTGCGTTCTTCTGTGAAAGGCAATGGAGGGTTCTGCCGTTTCAAGTCTTTGGTTTTACAGTACAAATGTGCGTTCACATTTATCATTGTTCTGCAAATTTGTCATAGGAGAAGTCCAGTCATTTCAATAGGAATCCACACTATCAGGAAATTTGAATGAGGGCGAAAGTTTTCCCTACATTTCAAAATGGGTTCAATTTCGTCACTTGGATTCACTGCGTTCACCAGCAGAAAACGAAAGCGATTGTGTGTGACAAAACACCAGAGAACAACAGCAGAGAAGTGCAATGCCTTCAAGTCACATTAAACTGATGATATTTGCAAGATCAGTGCTATACGGCACCACAATACCATAATTACCGGTGAGAAATGTTTGTTTTGAGCCCTAACCTTGCAAATTAGTATTGATCATAATTGAATGTTCTTTGCGAACACTCACCCTACAGTTACAGTAGTTTGCGCACATTTTGTTTACTGCCAGTTTATAAGGCAGCAGGCTATATTCCCCAGCGTACATTTGACAAAACTACCTTTCCCATCATGCTTAGTGGCAGCACAAGAATAATAAACAGATACAGGAAGGCATTGGCTTCACACTTATGAGGAATAATAAATAGATTGTGCTTGTCAGGACGATAAAGAGGGAGAAAGAAATATGAAATTGTCCAACATGTCACATTTATTGTAAATCACACTGTATTGCATTGTAATTAGACGTCAGAACTCATACTGTAAGTAGGAACTTGCTGGCAATGACGTGAAGGCAGCATAACATCTCTAGAGACAAGCACTGTTCTAAATGCCAGTTCTATCAGTCAAAACTTCAAGTAAAGTCTGGAAAATGACAGGAAAATGTGTGAACTATCCAAGTTTGTACAATTAATGTTTCTCCACTGTTTTATGAGTCCTTGCGTGATTGAAAGATTACCTTAAGTTGGGACTGTGACGGTGGCATTCATTTATTTTTGGTAATGGACCAACTACCATCTGTGTTTTGTTTTGTTTTTGTTGTTTTTTTTTTGGGGGGGGGGGGTATATACACAGTAACAGCCGTCAAATGCGTGTGCAACGCAGTCACTCCTACTAGCCACTTTGACGGGTTGAATTTTATAATATATACACTACCAGTCAAAAGTTTGGAAACTGTCCTATTTTGATTGTTTTTGAAAGAAGACTCTTCTGCTCACAAAGGCTGCATTTATGTTATTAAAAATACAAAGAAAGCTGTAATATTGTGAAATATTATTAAATTGTAAAATTCTATTTGAATATATTGTAAACTGTAATTTATTCCTGTGATGCAAAGCTGAATTTTGCTACCACTACAGTCTTCAGTGTCACATGATCCTTCAGAAATCATTCCAATATGCTGATTTACTGCTCAAGAAACATGAACATTATGAAGAAACAATTATCAAGAAACATTATGATTATTATCAATGTTAAAAGCAGTTGTGTAGACATTTCTTTTAGGATTCTTTGATGAATAGAACGTTCCAAAGAACAGTATTTATCTGAAATAAAAAAGCTTTTGTAACAATGTACAACCGTTCAAAAGTTTTGGGTTTTTTTTTTTTTTTTTTTGGGGGGGGGGAGAACTTAAAGAAATGAATACATTTATTATATAAAAAACAACTACTTTGGGCATGCCATGGATGTAACAAAACCATCTTCTGGCTAGCCAATAAGATTTTTGTAAAAGGTTTTCTAAATGTTGTAAAATTGTACTTCACTAAATAAAAAAAAATCCATTAAAATGGATTACTTGTTTTAGTTTGATACTAATTTTAGAATAATTTATCGTTTTGGAAAAAATTACGAATGTTAACCTGATTCAACTAAATGCCATTGAATTATGTAAAAAACTTAAGTTAACTGAAATAAACAATGTTCATTAAATTCAACATAACCCAGTTACGCTGAACCTGTTGACATAACAAAGTTAAGTAAATCCAACGTATATATATATTTTTTTAGTGTATTATTATATATTATTGCCTACCCAATGTACTAAAGTGATCATTTTCAAATTCAATAATGAATCATGAATCAGTTAGTCTTGACTGGCAATGCTATAATTTGGCTCATGTGCGCTCCAAGCGGTTTCGAACTGAGTAATCAATGCGAGGGAGTCGAGGATTTGAGGAAGTGGCCAGGTGACGGCCAGGTTTAGATTGTGGGCAAATCAGTTCAGCCATGGCCATTCTAACTTCTGTGGTGATGCATGCAAGCTTTCTTTCACTTAATCCTCACTCCTTGAAAGAACAGCGATGAGATTTTGATAAATGATCAGCCGTGTGGCTCTCGGATACGAAAGTAGTCTGCAGGCACCTGCTCTTCAGCTTCCATTCTTTATTTATGAAATGCACGGTCAGACTCATAAATGGAGTCATGTTAATGCTGGACCACACATCAGCAGTGCCGGAAAATAAATGACTTTTTTGCAGCTCAGTAATGAAGGTCTTCTTAACTAATTTGAATAACTGGGGAATGACAGTGTTCGAGAAAAAAGTTTTTGCTTGGTGATTCATTTTGTTTATTGAACGACTGGAGCATTTCTCTGAAGGCTGGTTTCTCCACAGTGCGGAGCGGCGCGTTCTCAGACACCAAATATAATACATTTATCCTGGTCTCATTTGTATTTGGCCAGTTTGGAGAAAGCCTCTCCAATACCAACCTGACCAGCTGCGAATGGGTGGCATGAGTTGGGATGGCTCTTGAGACTTGAAGTGTTTGCCCTTTTAAAACTTTTTTTTTTACAAAGCCAACATATGGCTTCATCCAAATTTATTGGTTTACCTCTCTCGTTTGGCACGAATCCCAAATGTTCCCAGATCAGCGATGTAGCATTTGGTTTCTCAACAAGGTCCATTGCTCAACAAGAAATGAATTTGCTGAATGCAGAATAAACTGGATTTTTCTGCGCTCAAACTCGCCAACCTAAAGGAAATGCCATGTATGGCGTTTGAGGTAATTTGTGTATTAACATAAAAGCTTATAGCCTAAATAAAACAATCTAAAGCTAAATAGTAGGCTATGAATACACATTTCTTTCAAACTGTTTCTATTATTACACTTGCATACAAAACTTTGTACTTTATACTTGTCACAGTGCACACTACCACCGGTGGCACAAATGACGAGTAGATAATTTTCAGTTGAGTTATGAGATATAAGAACACACAGCATCTGCTGCAGCTCTTACACACAGCAGGAGCTTCATCAGTGAAAATGAGGTAGTGTGAATCACATTAATGTACTGTGCTTTGTTCAGATTTACTAGCAAAAACTAGACAAACCTTGTCATTGACATGCACAGAATAGCTCAAAAAATGAATGTCAGACTATTTACTATTTTTTGTAATAGTAATAGTAGTTCTTATTTTGTTAAATATTTTTATTTACCAATAATAATAATCCTAATAATTAGTCATATTAAATGTGTCATGAACTGGCTTTTTTATTTTTATAGTGTTGTCTGAGGTCAACTTGTGACGTTTGTGTGGTTTTTACATTAAAAAACATCATAATGAATAAGTAATAGGCTATAATCTGCCGTGGTTTTGAGGCTCTCTGAAAAAAACGGTCGGTTTTGATGGACGCACTGAAGACTTGGAAGTAAACGCCCACGGCTAGGATTTGCATATTTAAAGGTGCTCTAAGCGATGTCACGCGTTTTTTAGGCCAAAAAATGTTTTGTCACATACCGCAAACATCTCCTCGCTATGCGCTAGCTGCCTGTCCACTGAACACACTGTAAAAAAACGTGGTCTAAGTCCGCCTAAGCTCCACAAACTGCAACAAAATCAGGCTTGGGCAGTCTGGACCACGAAGCACAACAAACAGTGCTCCAGCCAATAGCCGACAAGAATGATTTCCACCCCCGCGCGCGTGCAAGAAAGGAATGTTATTTCACTATTTAAGATAGCCCGTCGGCAGGCCGGTGATACGTTTTGGTAGCCCGTCTGAAAAACACACAGCCCCGGGGACGTTGGGCTTTTAAAAAAGTCAAGTCCGAGCCCTGGCCCATAACGTTACAAGTCCGAGTATGATGACGAATGAAGCAATAACACTTCAAATAGAGGATTCTCCAGCCTGTGACAGCATGCTAAGGTATGTAATCAATAGATATCAAACGATCTGTAACAACGCAATACTAACACATATAAAAAAAAAACTGGTTTTACTCACATAAGTGTGTTGCACCGTTCCTGTCGGATCCAATATAGGAGGCACAGCATTGTGTTTTAATCTCAACATGTCTGCAAATCCAGTCTCGACCTGTATCTTGTTTACAATTGATTCTGCGGTGTAGCGAACAAATGCGCAATGTCTTACACACGTGAGCTGGAACCAGCATGTTAATTGCTCGGTAGCGAGACCCGTTTAGCTCCACGAGTCGGGGGCGGGGCTTGAGGCGGAGCTTCTGCATCCTATTACGTCAATGGTCGACATATTCTGAGATCTCTCGTTTTCTGGGCCTGGTGTCTATAAAAGCTTTTCTTTGACTAACAAGGATGTTTTCAGCTCTGAAACTTACAGGATATTCTTATATCACCATGAACTTTTATATATCAAAGGCTCAAGGGAAAGTTGATTTCTCAATTCATTATATTCATATATAAACACATGTTATATATACACACACACACTTTTCATTTGTAAAAAAATAAACAAAATCGCATTTAAATTGCAAATCGCTAATTTTAACCTGAATAATCGCAATTTGATATTTTCCCCAAATCGTGCAGCCCTAGTACTGGACTTGTGTCCTCGGGAGTTTGTTTTCCTGAGTAGAACTTGGCAAATTTGAACTACCAAGGACACAAGTCACACGTTTGCGTACTTTTGAGAAACAGCTTCTGTGTGTGCATATATATATACTCCCTGTTTTATTAAATTCTTTGTCCGTTCTCATTTATGGTAAAGTGGTTCTATTTCTCTGTGTTTTCCTGAGTGTTTGTCATTAAAATAAAAGACTGTTCTTTTGGATTCTATGTCGTCGTGGGATTTATATATTCAACCAAAACGTGACAAGTTGGGGAAAGTTACTTTTAAAAGTAATGCATTACAATATTGTGTTACTTCCTAAGTAATGAACTACATTACATTTGCGTTACTTTTACTGACCTGAAAATTTATATTTTTGGCAAATATAAATGCCCTTTTACACCAAAAGTGAAATGAATAATCCTCAGGCTGAAAAAAATGCTAAATCACGGTTGTACAGTAGAGGGTGCAGCTCAAACAAACCTTTCAGCTGTGATGCCATCCTGAATTGCAGAAGAATAGGACGCAGAAGAAGAAAGTTCAACACTCTTACTTCAGCAATAAAAAAATTAATTAATACAAATGTGATGTTTATCTAAAGTCATTTTTTTCTTATTAGTATAGTTGAATTGGAACATCGAAAGTCAGCAGCAAAGACGTAATAAAGTGAGATTAAACACAAAGTATATTTTAACATATTTTTGCAAGTTTGCATAATATTCTGAATTTTTATTCATTTGAGGGATACTGAATCTGTTTTTGTGCAAGTGAATAAATTCATGATCACATTTTTTTGTCAAGATTGACAATAACCATCATGTTCATACAGCACACACAACGTCACTGCACCTACTCACGATTTCACCGAAAACAGGAGAGCTGTCAGTCAATAAATGGGAAAACAAAGCAACGTTGCGTATTAGTTGCGTTACTTATTTTAAAAAGTAAGAGATATTTGGTTGTAAATTAAGTAATATGTTACTAGTAACTTGAAAAATGTAATCTGATTACTAGGGCTGTGTATCACCAACAATGTCCCGATACGATACGCATCACGATATAGATAAATTTGGAATTTAAATTTCTTTTGAACAAAGTTTAGTAACAGTTAATATCTGTTTATTAAATAACCAGTGTTATAACAGTTGTGATAACTGAAAAAACTATTTTAAATGAGTTAAATGAAATAAATTGTCACAAAAAATCTTGGAACGGCTTGATTATTTTGGATACAAATCAGGTACACACATCTCTCAACTAATGCTGTAAACTATGGGAGTCAATTGTAGCCTACTATTATATTGAAGGTAAAAAGGAACTGATTTGTACAAAAACTTAAATTACACTCAATTATGTTTTGGTTTTATAATAAAGTTATAATATTAACAAATTACATAATCCTATTTCTACTCCAATTTTCTTTTTTTTTTTTTATATATATGAACATTTAAATGGTGGCTGTCATAAACACTTGCCAGATTAATTCAAACATGCATTAAATATTGAAAAAAAGACATTAAAATTATAATGAATATGTTATATGGTGCATATATTTAGCAAAATACTCCTCTCTAGAGTCAATTTATCTAGCTGACTATTGACACTGGATATGGTTTTTCTGAGGTAAACGTGTCGTCACGTGACATTGTTTACAAGCTGTTTTAACTGGCGTCTTTCCACAATTGAAACACTGACTGAGCGATCACATGAGACATGATATGGATTTCGGTAAATTGTCCTCTATCTTTTAATACACATTCTGAAGCTCATTCATGTTTCTTTCGAGCTGTAACTGGTTTTAAGGCAGCAGAGAAGATCAGTTCATGTGCATTTTCTCTTGAGCTGTGCCAAAGCGGTTTTAGATTTCGTAATAAAATGGACATAATTTGAAATCTGAGACTTTGTTTCATATCAAAAGTAACAAAGCATAAAGATTATTGTGATTTAATGGACGGGAGGCGCGCTACAATGCTCGTTCATTCATCAACTGAAAACAGGATGACTATTCTTTAATTTAAGAATAGATATCCGTTCGTAAAAATATTTTTTACCCAGCCCTAAATTATAGCGACACTGAAGCGTGTCAACAATGCCCAATGACTAAACAAAACTTAAAACATATTCCATAAAAGTAAAAACTGTAACAACTTTAAATCCTCTTATCCATTTTGAATGTCTTGCACTGCTGCTCGCGTTGCTAAAATTGGCACTACTTGACATCACGTGATAATTGGTTACAGTATCGATACAGCAGCTTTGTGCGCATTGTCAAGAGTTCATGACGATGTATCGTTGTATCGATATTCTGAGCACAGCCCAAATGATTACGTAACTTTCTTTTACTTATAATTTGTGATGCCCAACACTGCACATGACATTCACAGCACAGGAGATCACTCAAAAACTCACAAGCAAGATGGCAGATTTCAAATTGTGTACTTCTAGGGGTCCTGTGTCAGCCAAGCAACTGCCATTGAGAGGCATGGAAAAGCAACAGATTGCTTTCTCGGGTATTGTAGACCTCTTTAGCATGCACGTGCGTGGACAGCGAAAAGTGCCTCTGAATGCTTCAGTATGTGTGTGTCTGGTTTAATGCATAATTAAGAATGTCAGGATTAATGAAGCACTGCGGACTAAAGTTCAGGAGATACTTCGACTCTGTTTACTCTGACAGAGACCCCAGAGAGAGAGAGAGAGAGAATCTGCATCAGTTCTGCCAGACCTGGGCCCTGACTATCAACCATAAGAAAACTGAAGTACTAACATTTCAGAAAAGACCCAGATGTCAGGGAAAGAGACACGATTTCATCCTTGGTATGACCAAAATTGATCATGCCACCGACTACACATACCTCGGGTTGAAATTCAGTGCAAACGGAAATTTCAACTTGCCTGTGAATGATCTGAAACAGAAAGCAGGAAGGGCTTTCTATGCCATCAAAAAATCAATCCAATTTGAAATACCAACCAGAATCTGGCTCAAAATATTTCAATCAGTCATAGAACCTATTGCTTTATATGGCAGTGAAGTGTGGGGGTCCTCTCCGAAACCATGAATTTGACAAATGGGACAAAAACCTGATTGAAACCATGCATGCTGAGTTCTGTAAGAGTATCCTGAGAGTCCAGAGGAACACGCAGAACAATGCATGCAGGACAGAATTAAGCCAATACCCTCTACTAATCCACATTGAGAAACGAGCCATCAAATTTTGGAAACATCTAAAACTTTAGTGACCCCAACTCTTATAATTTTAAAGCCCTTAAAAACCATGAAATGAACACTAAGAAGAGTCCCCTTATTCAGCTGGTCCTGAGGCTCCACAAACGGACTAACACGACTAACAATAATCAGCCTCAGGACACTGACACCCTCATCCACAGAATCCGGACCAACCAAATGATTAATGCACAAAAAGAAAAAATCTTATTTTTTTTTATTGTATTTAGCCCTCAGGTATTTCCTTACTAATTGGTCACACTTATACCTGTTGGTGGTCAAATGTGACCATAGTCAAGTCAAGTCAAGTCAACTTTATTTATATAGCGCTTTTAACAATGTAGATTGTTTCAAAGCAGCTTTACAGTGTTAAACAGGAAAATAATGCAGCATAATTTTATTCAGCTGTATAGCCATTCTGGAAAAATTTCAAGTATCATACAGTGACAGTGTGGGCTTTAGATCAATAATTTGATCAGTAATTTAGTTTAAATGGTTAATTTAGTTTATTATTTAGATGTATTTCGATGTTTAGTTGAAAAATTTAGTGTCCCCAACTGAGCACGCCAAGCCAGAGGCGACAGTGGCAAGGAAACCAAAACCCCATTAGGTGACCTAATGGAGAAAAATAAACCTTGGGAGAAACCAGGCTCAGTCGGGGTGCCAGTTCTCCTCTGGCCAATTAACAAACAGCGTATTATTATTATTATTATTCTGGCAGCTTTACAGCTCGGAGGTCATAATAGATCAGAATATTCGAGGGACCGGGGGCAACATGCTGGAGACGGGTTTATTGAGGATGATGTTGATTAAATAATTATTAAAGTGCAATATTCGAATGATCGGAGGCAACACGCTGGAGACGGGTTTATTGAGGATGACATATCGATATAAGTATTATTTAATTGTAATATTCTAACAATCTAACAACCATACACCTTAACTATTTTTAAAATAAATAGCCTATATTTTAGTTCAATAATATAATTGAATATTTTGAGAAGATCTTTTGGTCTACTAAAAACTATTTGTGCAATAAGTATGGTCCATTCATGACCACTTAAAACATTGGTGTTTTAATATTTTTATTATTTATATTACAATTAGTGTTAATTAAGGTTAAAACAGAGAATTTCAATGCAAAGAGGAGAATTAAAGTCATTTTGTTGCTGGAAAAATAACGTGTTCATTGTAATGCCATTACCCACTGGTGCCTGAATGGCTCTTTAATAAATATACATGTAGTCTAGTTGCTCAAAAAAGTATTGCAGATCATAACTGCTTACTTATTTGTGAAATTTGTGAAATGTTCAAATGTTAACATTAGTGAATAGTAATGAATGCAAGCAAATTTAATTTAACCACCAAAAAGTTTAAAATAGTGCTAAAAGGCAAACTTATTTTTCCTTTTGTACAGTAGGCTATAGTCATATGAATTCATACTGAATCAAGATCGAAATCGATATTTGTGCCCATCGTCTCATTAGCTAATGCTGATTTTAGGCATCTATGCTGCAAATCAGCCAGTTAGCTATGGTGTTGTGGCACATACATTATGCAGGTTATATGTATTTTATGTAACTTATTTTGCCACAAAATATATTGAGTGTTCTTTTGACTAAAACTAGATTAAAATGACGAGACTTTTAGTCGACTAAAACTTGACTAAGATACCTTGAGTTGTCTTTCGACTAAAACTAGACTAAAAGGATGAGACTTTTAGTCTAATAAAACTTGACTAACAAAAAAAGATATGTGAATGACTAAATATGACTAAAACTAACAAGGACATTTGGCACAAGACTAAGACTAAATTAAAAATAGGTGACAAAATGAACACTACCCTAAACAGAGATTCAACGACAGCAGAATACCTGAGCACAGTCAGAGACCACAAACTGAGGAAAAACATGACGAGGTACAGACTGAGTGACCACAACCTGGCTATAGAGAAGGGCAGATAGAGACAGAACTGGCTGCCCAGAGAGAGCAGGTTATGCCTGTACACACACACACACACACACACACACACATACACGCACACACACAAGGTACAGACTGGGTGACCACAGCCTGGCTATAGAGAAGGGCAGATAGAGACAGAACTGGCTGCCCAGATAGAGCAGGCTATGCCTGTACACACACACACACACACACACACACACATGAACTCACACAAACTCTTATACATACACATACACACACTACTTAAAGTACATACACTTTTTTTCTTCTTTTTTTTCACCCACATCCTGTTTTTCCACACTTACTCAATACTTCTATTTTGTAAATTTTTTATCTTATTTATTTATTTATTTCATGCTCATATAAATGCTTTGGCAATACAATGTACAATTTGTCATGAGAGAGAGAGAGAGAGAGAGAGAGAGAGAGAGAGAGAGAGAGAGAGAGAGAGAGAGAGAGAGAGAGAGAGAGAGAGAGAGAGAGAGAGAGAGAGAGAGAGAGAGAGAGAGATTAAGCAAAAAGCATGAGCATTGATAAATGAAAAGCTTTGCAATAGCAAGCTGTCTGCTCAGTCTAATACAAGGTTTAAGAGCAAACGATTTATTCCAAACACAAAGGCACAAAGAGTGAGAAAGATAAAGCAAACCCCTGTGAAAAAGAAGTGTGCTTAATCATATTGAATGTGCAAAAGTATATTTTACAATTATTTTGATGTGTTGACTAATATACTAAAGCACATGTAAAGTACAGTACTTGATTATAATTTAACCGTAGTGTTATTCAATATTAAATTTACAATGCATCTTCATCATTAAAAATATGCAATTACTATTTGAATAAAAGGAATATATTTTCAATAGAAATGGCATGGAAGTATTTTAGTTTACCATAAATGTTTGTTAGTACATTTGGCAGTAACTTTAAAGGGATAGTTCACCCAAAGATGAAAATTAGCCCATAATTTACACACCCTCAAGTCATTTTAGGTGTATATGACATTCATAACTCTTAAAATCTGAGTTATATTACAAAAGTCCAGGCTAATCCAAGCATTAGAATTTGATTCATATACACCTAGGATGACTTGAGGGTGAGTAAATTTCATTTTTGGGTGAACTATCCCTTTAACCATATTTCAAAGATAACAACTAATTATGAAGTTACCAAAATAAACTTAAGTGGGTCAAAAAAGCTGAAAGTTCGGCTAACTGCATTTAATATACATCTCTGTTAAAGGTGCCTTAGAATGAGTTGAAACAATATTTGAAAATGTTCTCTGATATCTACATAGAGGGTATGTGACTTATTTAAGGGCAAAAAATGTCATGATATGGTTTTACAGGTCAATTTACAACCCTAGAAATTTTCCCTAGAATGAAATGGTCTGTTTTTGCCTTATTTGGAAGGGTCATGAATATTAATTTGGAGTTCTGCTCTGATTGGCTGTTTCACTGTGCGGCTAATTTCAGCAGCTTTAGTGACAGAAACATATAACATTACTGTCTGTCATGAAAATGGAGAGATTATGCATCCAACCTTATATGTTTGATCCTGTTTCTGACGAAGATGCAGATTTTGAGGAACAACCAATTGTTTTGAGATTGGAAATGGACGCTTCTGAGTGGTAAGCTTAGTCTTTATTTTCAGTAAGACCTGCAAAACGTAACGTCAGTACTATAACTTCAGCCTACTTGTGAACTAGCATATAACATTAATTTTACAGGTTAACGTACAACGTGGTATTGGGTAGGATTAAGGGATGTAGAATATGGTTATGCAGAATAAGGCATTAATATGTGCTTTATAAGTACTAAGAAACAGACAATATCCTAGTAATATGCATGCTAATAAGCAACTAGTTCATATAGTGAGAATTGAACCCTAAAATAAAGTTTTACCATGTTTGGTATGCATCAGGCAGTAACTTTAACCATGTTGTGGTTGGGGGAATACCTGAAGTGTGGATTCATTGCAGAGCTCTCTTCCAGCAAAGATGACCCGCAGCTGATCAGGCTGTACGCCCTGTAAACGCCCCACCATCTCCTTCAGCTCAGTTACACTCGCACCCCTTTCCAATTCCACTTGGAACCCATGGCTGGAATTAAACCGCACATACACTAAGAGAAAAGGAGAGATTTTGTCAAATCCTGATCATTTTCAAAGACCGACATGGGTTTTATCCTATGCTAGCCTGTGATATACCACAGAAAAAGGGACATATATGGATAAAGTGTATACTTGGATGGAGTGGATGGAGCAAGGAATAGGCTATATAAACCATAGGTTAAAGCCAAGTTTCAGAGTCTAAAGCAAGCCAGTATTAAACCAGCCTTAATATCAGAAAGATTCATATCTTGCCTTTGATAACAACTGCCTCAGTTTCTGCCACTCTTTTTCTGAATGTAGATTAAAATTACATACACTCTGATGCAAGGAGTTCTTATCAGTACGTCCACACCAGAGCACAGCTTGACATCTTAAAATAATGCAGCCTTTGCAATACGGCCTTAGAAGAACAAAGCAGTATAAAGCTTGTAAATAAACCAGAAATTAGAAGCAAATAATATATACAGGTGCTGGTCATATAATTAGAATATCATCAAAAAGTTGATTTATTTCACTAATTCCATTCAAAAAGTGAAACTTTTATTCATTACACACAGACTGATATATTTCAAATGTTTATGTCTTTTAATTTTGATGATTATAACTGACAACTAAGGAAAATCCCAAATTCAGCATTTCAGAAAATTAGAATATTACTTAAGACCAATACAAAGAAAGGATTTTTAGAAATCTTGGCCAACTGAAAAGTATGAGCATGAAAAGTATGAGCATGTCCAGCACTCAATACTTAGTTGGGGCTCCTTTTGCCTGAATTACTGCAGCGATGCGGCGTGGCATGGAGTCGATCAGTCTGTGGAACACTGCTCAGGGGTTATGAGAGCCAAGGTTGCTCTGATAGTGGCCTTCAGCTCTTCTGCATTGTTGGGTCTGGCATATTGCATCTTTCTCTTCACAATAACACATAGATTTTCTATGGGGTTAAGGTCAGGCGAGTTTACTGGCCAATAAAGAACAGGGATGCCATGGTCCTTAAAACAGGTACTGGTTGCTTTGGCACTGTGGGCATGTGCCAAGTCCTGTTAGAAAATGAAATCTCTATAAAGTTGGTCAGCAGCAGGAAGCATGAAGTGTTCTAAAACTTCCTGGTATACGGCTGTGTTGACCTTGGACCTCAGAAAACACAGTGGACCAACACCAGCAGATGACATGGCACCCCAAACCATCACTGACTGTGGAAACTTTACTCTGGACCTCAAGCAATGTGGATTTTGTGCCTCTCCTCTCTTCCTCCAGACTCTGGGACCCTGATTTCCAAACGAAATGCAAAATTTACTTTCATCAGAGAACATAACTTTGGACTACTCAGCAGCAGTCCAGTCCTTTTTGTCTTTAGCCCAGGCGAGGTGCTTCTGACGCTGTCTGTTGTTCAAGAGTGGCTTGACATAAGGAATGCGACAGCTGAAACCCATGTCTTGCATACGTCTGTGCGTAGTGGTTCTTCAAGCACTGACTCCAGCTGCAGTCCACTCTTTGTGAATCTCCTCCAAATTTTTTAATGGGTTTTGTTTCACAATCCTCTCCAGGGTGCGGTTATCCCTATTGTTTGTACACTTTTTTCTACCACATCTTTTCCTTCCCTTCGCCTCTCTATTAAAGTTCTTGGACACAGAGCTCTGTGAACAGCCAGCCTCTTTTGCAATGACCTTTTGTGTCTGGCCCTCCTTGTGCAAGGTGTCAATGGTCATCTTTGGACAACTGTCAAGTCAGCAGTCTTTCCCATGATTGTGTAGCCAACAGAACTCGACTGAGAGACCATTTAAAGGCCTTTGCAGGTGTTTTGTGTTAATTAGCTGATTAGAGTGTGGCACAAGGTGTCTTCCATATTGAACCTTTTCACAATTTTCTAATTTTCTGAGATGCTGAATTTGGGATTTTCCTTAGTTGCCAGTTATAATCATCAAAATTAAAAGAAATAAACATTTGAAGCATATCAGTCTGTGTGTAATGAATGTATATAATACACAAGGTTCACTTTTTGAATGAAATTAGTGAAATAAATCAACTTTTTGATGATATTCTAATTATATGACCAGCACCTGTATATATTAAAAAAGAATAAAAAAATAGATAAATGGTATACACCAGGGGGCAGTTGCATAAACTTAGCAACTATGTTAAGACTGTGACTTAAGAACTATAGTTTGACCAACTTGCAGTTAACCAATGTGTAATCCGTCTAACTTTTCCAATTCAAATTAGACAGATCAACCATCTTATGTAACTGACTTTAAAAAGTTATGACCAGTCTTGGAGAAAAAAATTAGGTGATTAACGTATAAGACTAGTCTAAGCAGTTTTTGCAACCAGCCACAGGCAATAAACTACATCCTGGATAAGAGGTGTAACTATACATATATACCGATCAGGCATAACGTTATGACCAGTAAAGTGAATAACACTGATTATCTCTTCATCACGGCACCTGTTAGTGGGTGGAATATATTAGGCAGCAAGTGAACATTTTGTCCTAAAAAGTTTATGTGTTAGAAGCAGGACAAATGGGCAAGCGTAAGGATTTGAGCGAGTTTGCCAAGGGCCAAATTGTGATGGCTAGACGACTGGGTCAGAGCATCTCCAAAATTGCAGCTCTTGTGGGGTGTTCCCGGTCTGCATTGGTCAGTATCTATCAAAAGTGCTCCAAGGAAGGAACAGTGGTGAACCGGCGACAGGGTCATAGGCGGCCAAGGCTCATTGATGCACGTGGGGAACGAAGGCTGGCCTGTGTGGTCCGATCAAACAGACGAGCTCCTGGAGCTCAAATTGCTCAAGAATTTAATGCTGGTTCTGATAGAAAGGTGTCAGAATACACAGTGCATCGCAGTTTGTCGCTAATGGGGCGGCATATCCGCAGACCAGTCAGGGTTCCCATGCTGACCCCTGTCCACAGCCGAAAGCGGTGGCCTGGTCTGCTGAATCCCGTTTTATTTTACAGAGTCGCTTGCGTAGGGAAGTCGCTCGCCTAGGGAACACATGGCACTAGGGGTGGTTAATCTGTCTGATTTCCCGATTCGATTCGATTACGATTATTGAAGTCCCAATTCGATTAAAGTCGATTTTCAATTATTAACGATTCTCGATTAGCGATTATTGATTTTCCATTTCACAACAAGTGAAACAAACGAAAATACACTACAAAGTGATTGCAGTATTAAAAAAAAGTCAGCTACTGAATTACGTAACTCTTTTATTGAGTAACAACAACTCAAAGCACTTGTCGTGTAGTGTTGTGTAGTTACACAGAAATGAATACATCACATTGTGTTGTGACTCATCAAGTTGAACTAAACAATAACAAATAAATGAACTGCTTATTTCCTTTAGGAAGTAGATCAGAACCAACATACTGTAGAAATTGGACAGTTTTCTTCTAGAAAGACAACGTGTTCAGGTGGAGGAAGACTGCAGGTTGCAGTCGAAACATGTCAAGGTAAAGAAGAAGTTTTTTCTCCACCTAAACACCTTGTCTTTCTAGAAGAAAATTGTCCAATTTAATCATTAAGAAGACAAAATGAACATTTTTGAACAACTTACTGTAGCTTCAGCTTATATACTGTACTGTAGAACACAGTGACAAAATGTCAAGAGTGATGGATGCGGTGCGCGCGTGAGGGGGGCGGGAGCGCGTGGACCGCTCGAGCTCCTCTCGTTCGTTTCCTGACGTGAGAAAGACAAAAGGGGAAAAAACGACAGAAGAAAAACGGGTTCGTGTCGGAGGAGTGTCGAGGCCCGTTCGGTTCCATGAGCGGGAGCCGCGGGTCGGTGCAGCGGAGCGGCGGTGTGTTTCCACTTTCCAGCATCAGTCCGGCTGTGTGTGTGTGTGAGTGTGATCCGCTTTATTCCCGCGAATGTGCGCGTCGATGTGTGTTGCGCTCGCTCATCTGAAGCGCTCATAAATCTGCGGATTGAAGGCGTTTATTCGGTGTTTGTGCGCGAATCTGAGCCGTGCTAATGCTAATGTGCCTGAGCTCCAGAGGAGGCGAGGCGGGAGGATTTCTAGAATGTTCCCTCAGAATCATCTCAGCATTAACGACAGATTTACATTCATCTAATGAACACACACACACACACACACACACACGCGGTGGTAGTGTAAGGTTTAGATAAATAAAAAAATCGATTTTTGAAAATGTAATTATCGATTCATACTCGTCCATAACATACTCGCGATTAATCGATAATCGATTTTATTCACCACCCCTACATGGCACCAGGATGCACTATGGGAAGAAGGCAAGCCGGCGGAGTGAGTGATGTTTTGGGCAATGTTCTGCTGGGAAACCTTGGGTCCTGCCATCCATGTGGATGTTACTTTGACACGTACCACCTACCTAAGCATTGTTGCAGGCAATGTACACCCTTTCATGGAAACGGTATGTGTCTTGTGACGGAGCGGCTGCCTCTCCTTTATTATCAGTGCCACCCCGTCCCTGAAATCGTCGCCCTTCGCCAGGATCCCGACTGGTGTGGGTGAGAGAGAGAGGAGGGGCGCTAAAGTTACGAGAAATAGCGGCGAGTGTTGAGGCACACCTGAATCTTATCAAGCCTCATCATCGCCGCTGTTAACTGCCGAGCGTGCCCCTCCTCAAGAGGCTAATCTCTCTCTCCCTGTGCATGCACGCTGGTGTCCTCGTGGGTCCAGGAAGGGGGCGCAGAGGGCCGTGGATGTGAGTCACTGGACCCACGGTCCGGAATGGAGATGCACGCGTAACGCCGCTGACGGGCTAGGAATTGTAATATATCCTCGAAATACCTTAAAGGGTTAGTTCACCCAAAAATTTAAATTCTGTCATTAATTACCTTTGTACCTTTGATCATCTTCGGAACACAAATTAAGATATTTTTGTTGAAATCCGATGGCTCAGAAAGGCCTCCATTGGCAGCAATGTAATTTGCACTCACAAGACCCATAAAAGGTACTAAAGACGTCGTTACAAAGTCCATCTCAACAAAAACAATATTGAAGATAATTTAAATTTAATTACATTTAAAAGGTTAACTAAATTGCTAGTTTTATAAATTGATTTAGCTCCATTTTTTTAAGTAAATTTGTATTAGAGACAAGACAGTGAAACAACACAAACACACAGTAGACAGCATAAAGGCAATGTGTAAAAGTACCGGACACACAGAAGAGACTAAAGACAGAAGTCGACGATAGCAGGGGACTGGGACGAGGACAGGTGACCGACAGATACACAATAGCCATGAAAAAAACCCATGTTAACATTCAGGCTGTGCCGTCCCTCCCCTAAAAAACACAACCCCCTTTCATTAAGATGACGGCGATTTGGTGCAGAAGGACTTTTTCTTGTTATCACGTGTGCTTATTATTTTAATTGAAATGAGTCAACCTTTTCAAAGCCCCCAGAGGCGTAGAGATAAACTCAAAATGGAAAAATGACTGATATTAAAAGGAAAAGAAAATGCACTAAAATTCCACATTACGGGTGAGAGGACGGGTGTGAAGCTGTTTGTTCTCCACACTCAATATAATCAGCTCATACAGCATCATCACAACACAAATATTAAGAAATTAAAAATAATTGGTTATAGATGGTTATAGATAGCTGTCACTCTCATTTATAACTGAACTATGTGTGAACAAAATCATATTTAGCTCGAAAACAGGGCAGACAACCATATTATGCTTCTGACATCTAAACATCTTTCTTAGTATTTTCCAGAAACACACAAACATACTCAAAAATGAAAGGGATATAGAAAGAGAGAGAGAGAGATTTGGTCATGTAGACTCAATATCACTCAGCCATAGCTCTTCCAGGAAATTACATCGGGTGATTTTGTTGACTTAAGCACATAGGGGGCATTGCTTGCACTGATTGCTACTAAACGACGGAAGCTGAGGGTCTTGCAACGCTCTTTAAGAGGGGTTTGAGTGATTGCTTGTTGTTAAAGCGTGACATTCTCTAATAAAGGCATTCTGTTGACCAGATTTGGGGACAAATGACACTTGGGCCAACAGCAGGCCAAAAATACAACAAATCATATCGGAGAGAGCGGACAGGAACAGAGGAAGAAACCTGCACTTGGATGGATTGCAAGAGAGAAATACTCTTGGGTTAAAAGGATGATTAAGAGGATAGTTTACTTAAAAATTAAAATTTTGTTGTCAATTATTCTCCCTCATGTCATCCTCAAACCTGGGATGCATTTCCCGTATAATGCCGTAACTCGCTGTTTAAAGGGATAGTTCACCCAAAAAGCTAAATTAGCCCATGATTTACTCACCCTCCAGTCATCCTAGGTGTATATGTCTTTTTTCTTTCAGACGAACACAATCAGAGTTATATTAAAAAAGTCCTGGCTCTACCAAGCCTTATAATGGCATTGACTTTATGGTTCGTTTTTGAAGTCCATAAAAGTGCATCTATCCGTCATATAACTGCTCCACACGGCTCCGGGGGTTAATAAAGGCCTTCTGAAGCGAAGTGGCGCATTTGTGTAAGAAAAATATCCATATAACTTTATAGACTAAAATAACTAGCTTCCAGCGGTCAGCGGTACGCAAGTCGACTTGCGCTAAAAGTATAACCCTTGATGCGATGTACAGTAGCATCACAAGCTTTGACGCCTCTCGGGGATCGGGCTGAGCAACAAACTCAAGCCCCGCTGCTCTTATATCGAAATTCTCCACCATTTCTCTTGAAAAATTCAAATTTTAGACTCTAATCCATGACCAGTGTTTTGTTTTGCTCTATCCTCTGCGCTTCTGGGTTCGTCAATCCGCATGTGTCAAGGATTCAAGGGTCAAGGGTTACTCTTTCACCGTAAGTCTACTTGCGTACCGCTGACCTCCGGAAGTGAGTTATTTTAGTCTATAATTGGGATGTAACTATTCACTCAAAGCCGGTTGAAAATCAATATAAATGTGTGTGATTCAAGTTGGTTGAGATGTTAAACGAATCACTATACAAGTTTTAAACAGCTGGGATGCTAAAACCATATACTGTGACCTCGCTTTACAGGCACGATAGAAACGAGCAAGTTGTATCAAGTGTTACGGACTGTGTGTGCACACTGGCGCAAAGAAGAGTGAGATCAGTAGCTCAGCAACTCATAAGCCAGCAGCCATATCACCCTGTAGCCCAAGACTGGTTTCCCACTGAAGCTAAGCAGGGCTGAGCCTGGTTAGTACCTGGATGGGAGACCTCCTGGGAAAACTAGGCTTCTGCTGGTAGAGGTGTTAGTGAGGCCAGCAGGGGGCGCTCAATTCAATTCAAATTTATTTTCACCCTGTGGTCTATGTGGGTCCTAACGCCCCAGTGTAGTGATGGGGACACTATACTGTAACAAGTACCGTCCTTTGGATGAGACGTTAAACCGAGGTCCTGACTCTCTGTGGTCATTAAAAATCCCTAGATGTCCGTCGATAAAGAGTAGGGGTGTAACCCCGGTGTAACAGGAATTCCACTGGAGGCAAGTTGAAGGACCCAAGTGCAGTTTATTTACAATTAAACAAATCTCAACATAAAACAAAGACTTGACTTGACTAGATCCAAACATAAAACAAAGACTTGACTTGGCTTGGCTTGGCTTGACTTGACAATAACGAAACTCACCAACAGCGGGTTACAACATTCAATACTTGACAAAGACACATGGCAAACATGAGGGCTTAAATACACACACACTAATGACAAGACAAGTGACACCTGTGAACAGTGATGAGACAATGAACCAATGACAGGACAAGACACAAGATCACATGAGGGCATGGGAGTCACATGACAAGACCAGGAAGTGCACGACAAGACTGTGAACATGACAAACTCGAACATAACTATGAACATAAACTGAAAACCGAACCAAGAACAATGAACATGAACCATCACCAAAACACCCTGTGACACCCGGCATCCTGGCCAAATTTGCCCATTGGCCCCTGTCCATCATGGCCTCCTAATCATCCCCATATATATATATATATGGTGGGCATTCTGGCGCAATATGGCTGCCGTCCCATCACTCAGGTGGTGCTGCACATTGGTGTTGGTTGAGGAGATTCCCCCTTCTATGTAAAGTGCTTTGAGTACCTAGAAAAGCGCTATATAAATGTAACAAATTATATTATTATTATTATTATTATAATAATTTCATTCATATGGAAGTTGAACAGAACAAAAGCATGGTGACGGCAAGTACGTAGTTTACGTTGACTCCCACAGTACGAGGCATTTTGACTTTCCGAAGACTAATAATCACAACAGTGAGAGGCTCCAGTCACCTCCGTCTGCGTGTAAAAAGATAATAGGCCAAACCACACTGACCGGCGGATTTGCAGCCCCACTCACGGCATCGAGGGAGATTGCCACAGGCTCTTCCTCATCAAGAGAAAGACCAGCATGAGGATGTGCTTCACAGACTGAAGGAGAAATCTGTGCTGTTGCAGAACCAGGTGTTGTATTTATTTTACTATCTCTTTCTCTAAATGTGTAAAAAAAAAAAAAAAATCTATAATTTGTTGATTATCATAGCATATTTATCTAAATGTGTTCTGTTTTTTTTAACTCTTGCAAGTGTAATGATACAAATTATAATTTAAAAACTTGCCTTTATAACAATATGAAACCCCTGTACTTAAATTTGACCTAGTCTTTTTATTTCTGCTATTCCTGAGGGTGAAGAAGCTGAAACAACCTCCTCCCAAGAAAACACCATTGGAAGATCTCCTTGAAGGGACTTTTTGAGGATTTGTTTTAAAATTTAGTTATTATTTGACATAAAATATATATTTAAATTTTACAAAGAAATGTGCAGAATTTTGTCCGAGAAACTAAAGGACACTTTCATTTTAAAATTTGTCTTAAATCTCATTTTGTAAAAAAAAAAAATTGTGAGAAAATCGTATCGCATCGTGAGTTGAGTGAATCTTTACATCCCTAGTCTACAAAGTTTAGATTTTTCTTACACAAATGCGCCACTTTGCTTCAGAAGGCATTTATTAACTCCTCGGAGCTGTGTGGAGCAGTTACATGATGGATAGATGCACCTTTATGGACTTCAAAAACAAACCATCAAGTCAATGCCATTATAAAGCTGGGAAGAGCCAGGACTTTTTAAAGGTCCCATGGCATGGCATTTTTCTATTATTTTATAGTTTTTCCTGAGGTGTACTTATATTGTTAGTATGATTTTTACATCATAAAATGTCATAATTTAGAAATAAAAGGCATTTTGTCTATACTGCTGTTTGCCCTGTGGCTGAATGCCCTGTTTCAAGAGGCGTGTCTGCTGTGAGACTTCAGTAAAAACGCCCACTGTTGTGATTGGCTGACATCTTTGCATTTGCGGAGGGGGCGTGGTTTAACGAGGTCTACGACGCACGAGCTGCTGCCAGAGAGACGGATGAACCTGAGTTCACTTCTCATCAGTTCTCTCAGCATGTCTCAGTTCAGGGTGAACTGTTGTAGTTATTAGAATATACTTCAGGTTATTAGTTTATTTCCAGTCGGAGGGGCTGTCACTCATGTCAGAAAGTTAGTAACTTTAGTAAATTATGGATCAGCGCTGACTCGAGACGCGAACCGTTTAGAACGATTCAGTCCGATTTGGTGAACTGGTTCGGTTCACTAAAAAGAACCGATTCAAAAGAATGATTCGTTCGTGAACCGGACATCACGGAGACGGAGCGATTGCTAACAAAGTTATTTATAGTAACTACTGAGTTGTGAGAGTGCTGTCTGTCAGCGCGAGTTTATTGTGTTTGTATCTGAGAGTTCTGAATAAACACGAGTCCCAGTCACGCCGAGTCCGTCTTCATCATTATTCTACCAACTTTGTAACACATGCAATGTACCATTACAGCGAGATGAACGAGTTAGTAAGTTTGATTAAAGCATTATTTCTAGATATGTTCCAATCATATGAAAAGCGTCAGTGACGCGCATTGAGTAACTTACACAGCGCAAACAAAGACACAACAGCAGTAATCGAATGTAATCCAGTTTATTGTGGGGAAAGCTGCCTAGCCTAGCCGGATACGCTCACGCTTACCCCCCTTCTGCTTAATCTCGCGCCGCGTTTGGTGCCTCCGCTGTGGGCCAGATGCAGTACTGGGGGTCGGGGATGTTGAAGGCCGAGCTTCGGCGTGCGCGAGGTTTATCTCTAAAGATGTGGCTCTGCCGATGTTAAGCAGAAACTCCCGACTCTATGCACATTTAAGAACAGATAGACGCGACGAGGACGTACAAAAACACTGACTCACAATATAGAAAACACGAAAACACCGTTCTGTCGGGAGAGAGAGAAGCCGCAGTGTGTGCACGAATAATAAATAATTAGCTACACATAAGAAATCACTGATCACAGATCAGAAGGAACTGAAAAAAGACTTCTGTTTTCATTTGTACATCCAGACACTGAGAAACTGCCAGCGTTCACTCGTTCACTAGTAATGATCTCTCGACTCGAGCGTGTGCATGGGTGTGCCAGATTCTCTGGGCGGAGGAAAGGGAGGAAACCGTTCCTGCTTGGACATCAAACCAGGAGACTTCAGGATTGGCTCGTCTGGCCTGTCATTTTCTCAAAGGCAGAGAAAGACAGCCAGAACTCGGTTTTACACCGATCAACATTTCTATCCACTTGGGGACAATATTCAGGCTAGGGGAACTCATATTAATGTTAAAATACCTCATAAAATGAAAATTTCATGCCATGGGACCTTTAAATATAACTCTGATTGTATTCGTCTGAAAGAAGAATGACATATACAGCTAGGATGACTTGAGGGTGAGTAAATCATGGGCTAATTTTCATTTTTGGGTGAACTAACCCTTTAACTACTATGGTATGGTGCATAAATGGAGAGACTAACTAGCTAGTTATGACTGTTTCTCGAAACCTTAGTAACTTTGTCACACATGTGACAACATGCTAACAATGCTTTTGGGAAACTAGTCTAATATTTACCCAGCCCTTGGGTTAAAAACCAAATTGGGTTGTTTTTAACCCAGTCTTTTTAAGAGTGCATGAAGGTGAGAAAAATGCTGGCAGAATTTGCATTTCTGGACGAACTATCCTTTCAATATCACGATGCAAGTTATTGCCTTTGTAAAATACGCCTCTTCCTTCTTTATTGCACATATCACTGCTATATTTCTTTCCGCTGTAACACCAAGCAAGCTTTAATGTTAGGGCAACTGGTCTATTGCCATTCAGACTATTTCTACTGATTACACTAAGAATAGCAATGCCTGCGCAGACAGTTGAGACAAAGATAAGCCCGTACTGTGCGCAGAGCCACAGCCAGGGCAGGTCGGGGGTGACGTGTGCTGTCGTGCTGATTTCCATAATGTCTCTCATTGTTTTGTCTGCCTTCCAGGAGGATAACAAATGAGTAAATTCCCCCTTTGTCATGTTTCATCACAGCAGGAGTCAGTTTTGCGAGCGCATCTCGACGTGCCTGGACTGTCAGAGTTTTTCGTCAGTCAGCGAGAGCGACAGAAAGCAATCATCACCGCGCCACTGGGCCCGATTTTAAAGCAATGAGGCCAAACTCTGGAATGCTACAATTCAAGCCCTAGTATGTTAAACTTGCAGATCTCCAGATATTACTACTCTGTGTCATTTGTCAAGAACTACAGAACCAGGAGTGTTTCATAATGCTATCCGATTGTCAAGTAGGACTTTTTAAGCTGCTGATGGCCAGATAGTCATTTATTCTTTATGGATCGTTAAAATAACGTTGTCTGTGAGCGTGGAGACTGTAGTGTACAGTGTGGGATTGGAATTGTCTTAAATGTGTGCTACAAATGAAAAGTGCTCATAATTGGCTGATAGGATAGTATTCTCACTTGGCGGCTTGGACTTGGAAACAGTATTCAATGAGTCAAAGCTTAACAAGCAGATTACAGTAAGAAATATGCATATACTGTATTGAAGGATCCAAATCATCCAAAAGTCAAGAGACAATCAGTTTTTCAAAATGAATGCTTTTGTTCCCAATACAAATTAGCATCATTAGAATATGTTGAAGTAAATAGTCAACATGAATTCCAGAATGTCTTAGTATTTTGTATAAAGGCATGATGAAAATGAAACAGCAACAGATCTTTTATTTTGTATTGTGATGTAGGGGAGAGCGGGGCACAACCTAACGCTTTTTGACAGTCTCCGTTTGTGTAAATCCACTTGTGGAGTATTTATTTTTTCCCACATTAATTGCACACATGTCTAGTAAATTATGTGGTTTTGTTTCATTAATACAGTGTATACTTTTTTCTTGATTTACCCCGAAAGAATGGAAGTGAAATGTGACAACATGCCCCATAGGTGGGGTACATTGTAACATGTGGTGGGGTACATTGTAACATGACCAAATGACAGCTTAAAATGTTACCTGATATAATCAAAAAATATACAAGACAAACTAAAATATTTTGTCAATAAAATACAATTATTAACTTTTTAAAATAAAATAATGGCAGTTTTTAATGATTAAAAATATACAGATTTTTGAGTTTGACAACAAACACATTGCTAAATACAGCTATACAGCATAGCTCAAAACATAATACTAATTAATAATTTCTGAACATTGACTCTCAGTCATTATACACCCTTTTCTCATGGTTTCTCAAAATAATTCATAAAAGTATAGAATATAATCGCGTAGTTTCAATAGGGGCTCATTGTAATGTAGTGTTACAACGCACCCCACCTGCACAACTGGGATTTAAATCGTGGCTCGTGTCTTCTGCTGGTTAGATAAGCATTAAAGAAAGATCTAGATTTGTCTTGTTTTAAATAAACACAAAAAACAGAGATGAAAACTAAACTTAAGTAAGACATTTACTTTTGCTATGGTTAAATACATGTTCAGTGATATCTTCCAAAGATTTTAGAATTTTGCCGCTATTTTTTCTCTAAATAATGTTGATTTGGCAACTAGTAAATACACTAAGTTTCGTCATCCTGGCATGTGTGGAAAGGGTTAAAACATGCGTGTTACAACTAACCCCGCGTTAGGTTGTGCCCCGCGCTCCCCTATAGCCGAGTGGCTTGGTTCTATCCATCGCTTGTTGATTGGATATTGAGATGTTGGCGATGCACACCAAAATGAACGTAAGCTTACTGTCAAATGTGGAGTGACGGGTTTAAGCGAATATAATGATAGGAGAAATCTGGCATACGTCAGAGACATGCCTGATGTTTTCCCCGGAAGATGGAGTTATGACACTGTGATTAAAAATTAGGTGGTCAAAAACAAATGTTAATATTTAACATGCATAGATGATCTAACATGTTTTTGCTTTAAAAGGGACCTATTATGCCCCTTTTTACAAGATGTATTATAAGTCTCAGGTGTCCCCAGGATGTGCCTGTGAAGTTTCAGCTTAAAATACCCCACACATCATTTATTATACCATGCTGTAAATGCCCATTTTTGGGTGGAAGCAAAAACATGCTGTTTTTGTGCATATATCTTTAAATGCCAATGAGCTGCTTCTCCCCGCCCCCTATCCAGAAGAGGGCGGAGCCTCTCAACAGCTTGCACCTCGGACACTCTGCCAGCAACAAACCAATTAAAGTGACAGCAGCCTAATATTCAGTACATGCTGCTATGTTGTTAAAGTGAATCACTCACTGCTCTTGACTGAACAAATTTAGTAGCTTTAAGAGTCAATTTTTTTTACTTGAATGCTGCTGTTAAATGCTCTAGTGAGGAGATAAAAATGGGAGGGGCTCAGGAGAGGAGCTACGCTCATAGGGACGATTCTGTCTGCAGTCGTGGGCGGGGCCTGTTCCACAATGACATCACAATAGAGTGGTGCAGGTATGACGTCGGCAGTGTCGGGGAGTAGTTAACTACAAGTAGCGACGCTACTAACTTAACTACATTTTTCAGTAGCTTGTCAGTAGCTCAGTTGCTTTTAAAACAATGTAGCTTTTCCAGTAGCTAACTACTTTATCCAGCAAGTAGCGGTGTAGCACGACCAAAAGCTACATTGCGTTTTGTGTTTTGACGAGCCTGCAATGCATTGAAGCAGCACAGTTTTCTTCTTATTTGATCACATACTAACATCGCGCGTTACCGCCATCTATTGTTTCATCGCGCATCTTGCGGCTTTACACTCACAGAGAAGAGAACGTCTGATAATTAAGGACATACAGGAGTGGGCTGATAACTTCACACGAATCGCAGTGAATTTTGTTCATACAAACAAAAGATTAAAACGCTGTCTGCGTCGAAGACTTCAAGCACACAGGTGAATCATAGCCTTTTTAAATTGATTATCCTGCTATATATATATATATATATATATATATATATATATATCCATCGCTTGTTGATTGGATATTGAGATGTTGGCGATGCACACCAAAATGAAGTAAGCTTACTGTCAAATGTGGAGTGACGGGTTTAAGCGAATATAATGATAGGAGAAATCTGGCATACGTCAGAGACATGCCTGATGTTTTCCCCGGAAGATGGAGTTATGACACTGTGATTAAAAATTAGGTGGTCAAAAACAAATGTTAATATTTAATATGCATAGATGATCTAACATGTTTTTGCTTTAAAAGGGACCTATTATGCCCCTTTTTACAAGATGTATTATATATATATATATATATATATATATATATATATAGCAGGATAATCTATATATATATATATATATATATATATATATATATATATATATATATATATATATATATATATATATATATATATATATATATATATATATATATATATATATAAAATATATAATATATATATATATATATATATATATATGTGTGTATCCAAGTTGCTTATATTTGGTTCTTGCATTGATGTGACAAGACATTTGTAGCGATTTTGCACTTTGACAGTCAGTTTGAGATATAGACTACATTTTAGTATTGTATATTTGGATAGTTGACTAAATAAAACTTTACTCTTATCATAATTGTATTGCATTGTGTTGTTTTAAACCCCAAACATTCTTTATTAACTATTATTCAGTTTTTGTAAATATGCAATGTAATTGTAAAAAAAAAAAAAAAAAAAAAAAAAAAAAAAAATATATATATATATATATATATATATATATATATATATATATATATATATATATATATATATATATATATATATATATATATATATATATTCAAAGTAGTTTTGATGTAGCTAGCTACATTTTGGTAGTAACTTGTAGTGTATCTAACTACGTTTTGGGCATAACATGCAATAAACCAATCAGAGTCTCATCTCCCATTCCCTTTAAAAGCCAGTTGCGCTTGTGCCATGGCAGATTCGCTATTTACATGGCTTTTACAAAACTGAATGATTCTCCAGCGGGGATGACACCTGCTTGCTCGTCATTACTGCAAATAGGTAGGCTAATTCTGATACATGCAATGACTATTGACTTTGTGTACTGCTGCGTGTACATGCGTTGTGCACCCGCCTATAGGCGCATATTACAAACACGGCCTTTATAACACAAAAAACACTGCACTATTGACTTTAGAGCAGGTTTTTGTTGGTCAATGGCACAGTCGTTTTCAGTTCCTCAAAATAGCAGCGCTCAAACAATGCGCCTGAACACACCTGGTTTTCAGACCAGCACGCCCATGGGTTTAAACGAGATGCTGGACATGAAAATGAACTGCGTCGGGCTAAAACTAGCAAAAAACACTTGCGTCGCGCTTGGCCCTAAGCCTGTAGTACATAACTTGACAATACTTTGACATTTTGTTCTACAACGTAGACAGAATAGACAGGGTTAATTTACACACACCCATAATTCAACTCGAAATATGAAGCGGTTATGTTCATTTTTTAAAACAAATGTTTTTAATAAGTACCTACAGTTGGGGTGTGAGTGTGTGCAGTGTACGTTGTAGACCAAAACGTCAAAGTATCATCAAGTTATGTTTGCTTTATTTTACTCATAAATTGAAAAACCCTATTATAAACCCCCATAGGAAAATCTTGAAGGAACCAGCTGCGAATTAAGGCTCAGTTATACTCCAGTTTGTACGCGTACACGGACCGCTGTGGTGCTGGACGCGGACTATTTGTATTTACACTACTGAAAGTGTATGCTGGGCTCGGCGGACAACGTGTTCCACACATGCGCATCCACTGTGTACACTTCCACATTTCCAATTTCCCTCCACGAATTATTGCAGATCTGGCTGACTTTATATTGTTTTAATGACGGATTGTAGAGGTGCAGGTGGTGACGGACTTCTTCACAGCGTTTCTTCAAATTCGAAGTCCATTTTGTTTTTCCAGCACATGCACAGTTGGTGCTTTTGTAGCCTAGTGACCGGAAAAAATGGGAGGCACACGGACGTCTGCAAAGAGCCTCCGCATACAACTGAAAGCACTTTGGTGGACACGTGATAACTGAATATTTATTGGTAGGAAAACGGCCTATTAGTCTCTTTAGCATACGAATAATTGGAATTCAATTACATACACAGTTTTATACACGTTTAATTATACAATCTGATGTTTACAAAGCATTTGTAAATACGGAGGAGAGTTTTCTGGGAAGGTCCATTTTACATCCAAATTACTCTGAATTTACTAATATATGCATTCCTGAAGAACTCATTTTGAGACACTGTTTCTGATTTAAGGGGAAAATAACAAATGGAGTGGATGGATTTTTTTGCATAATAGGGTGGTTGTGTACACACATTGAATTATGTTCAAAAAGTTAAGTCATAATGTTAATTTTACAGTTTTCAGAATCCTAAAACATTCTGCTTGCTTCCAGGATTTAATTACAATTTTGGAATCCCTGATTTCTGATGTGGACCCAGACTTTTAGGCTCCATGAAACATTGTAAATGAGAAATTCTGATTTCTTTATTCAAATGGCATCATGCGAGCACTTTTCATTCAAAGAAATGACAGAATTCAGATGACTTGCACTCAAATGAATCAGCCAGGCCAATGTAATCAGCTGCTGAGGCCAGTTTTAAACAGGCATCCAGGTGATCATCAGTTCAGGTTGAGCGGTATTTGGATTCGGTTATCTTCATGTGGGAAAATGCTGTCTCACACAAGTATGTGAGTATGAAGGCTGTCATGGTTCAGTGCACATCTTCTGATGTTGGGATATTTTCTCTCATCGAAGTTCCAAAAATGTCCAGCAGAAGCTCTGCCTTCATCTGAATGTCAGACTGCAGCAATAAAATTTCATCCTCCAGGGCAGATGCGTTTATTTGGAAAGCTGACGCAATGTTTGACGCATGCAGTTGCTGGAAAATATGGAGTTCTGGTCAGAAAACTCAATCTGGTCTGAACTAAGTCGCAAAAATAGACAAATGCAGTCTGCTAGAACAAATAACTGTAGATTATACACTCACCTAAAGGATTATTAGGAACACCTGTTCAATTTCTTATTAATGCAATTATCTAATCAACCAATCACATAGCAGTTGCTTCAATGCATTTAGGGGTGTGGTCCTGGTCAAGACAATCTCCTGAACTCCAAACTGAATGTCAGAATGGGAAAGAAAGGTGATTTAAGCAATTTTGAGCGTGGCATGGTTGTTGGTCCCAGACGGGCCGTTCTGAGTATTTCACAATCTGCTCAGTTACTGGGATTTTCACGCACAACCATTTCTAGGGTTTACAAAGAATGGTGTGAAAAGGGAAAAACATCCAGTATGCGGCAGTCCTGTGGGCGAAAATGCCTTGTTGATGCTAGAGGTCAGAGGAGAATGGGCCGACTGATTCAAGCTGATAGAAGAGCAACTTTGACTGAAATAACCACTCGTTACAACCGAGGTATGCAGCAAAGCATTTGTGAAGCCACAACACGCACAACCTTGAGGCGGATGGGCTACAACAGCAGAAGACCCCACCGGGTACCACTCATCTCCACTACAAATAGGAAAAAGAGGCTACAATTTGCACAAGCTCACCAAAATTGGACAGTTGAAGACTGGAAAAATGTTGCCTGGTCTGATGAGTCTCGATTTCTGTTGAGACATTCAGATGGTAGAGTCAGAATTAGGCGTAAACAGAATGAGAACATGGATCCATCATGCCTTGTTACCACTGTGCAGGCTGGTGGTGGTGGTGTAATGGTGTGGGGGATGTTTTCTTGGCACACTTTAGGCCCCTTAGTGCCAATTGGGCATTGTTTAAATGCCACGGCCTACCTGAGCATTGTTTATGACCATGTCGACCCCTTTATGACCACCCTGTACCCATCCTCTGATGGCTACCTCCAGCAGGATAATGCACAATGGCACAAAGCTAGAATCATTTCAAATTGGTTTCTTGAACATGACAATGAGTTCACTGTACTAAAATGGCCCCCACAGTCACCAGAGCTCAACCCAATAGAGCATCTTTGGGATGTGGTGGAACGGGAGCTTCGTGCCCTGTGATGTGCATCCAACTAACCTCCATCAACTGCAAGATGCTATCCTATCAATATGGGCCAACATTTCTAAAGAATGCTTTCAGCACCTTGTTGAATCAATGCCATGTAGAATTAAAGCAGTTCTGAAGGCGAAAGGGGGTCAAACACAGTATTAGTATGGTGTTCCTAATAATCCTTTAGGTGAGTGTATGTCTGCATGAGTATTGTGACAAATGTGGTCAAATAATTTCTAGAGATTCACGTCTACTCAACACAGGGTGCAAATACTCACACTGCAAAGTGGAAAATCTGGTTAAATGGGTGGAAATCAAACCCATACCTTGACCTTGGTGTTGTTGGTCACAACAAGCTAAATGCAACCAACAAGAACATTAACCCCCAGTTGCACAGCTCCCATTACGTTTGCTATCTGAGACCTCATGTCTTGGTTTCATTGGACCATGACAGTGGAAATTGCTTGAACCATCTAAAATAAATTTGTGTTAAGAGTAAACCGAGCAGAGGGTGAAGTGAAAAAAAAAGAAAATGTAAGTGGAGAGATGCATATAGAATGTGCAGGTAAGGGAGAGTCTTATTGAATCTTACAGAATTTGTTCCTGCAGTTTTAAAAGGATCTCACTGGAAATTGATTCTTTAAATGTGTGCCTTCAGTTCTGTGAGAGCACTGATTAAACACTTATTTACAGAACATGATAAACCCTCCATTCATTCTGGTTTACAGCAAAATGTCATCCTTACATATAAAAGAAAAGGGCCAATGTGCTCAAACAACAAGACTTGAAAATGCCAATGCAGAAGATTGTAATATTCCATTTGTAATTAACCGGTTCTCTTCAAAACCAGAATTCAGCATGAAGTGAAAAGCAACACAGTAGTTACTTCAGTCCTGGCTTTAAGGCCAGTTCACATCAAGAGCGATAACAATAACTATAAACTTTTAATAATCATTCTAATTGTAAGAGAATAGAGACAGACACACCACAAATATAAAGATAACGACAGAGGAACAATATCATTGGAATCAAATGATGAACGATAAAAACATTGACAGCCAATTAGAATCCACCTGACTTTAAAGAGCAAGAGGATTTAAAGCAGCAGACAACATAACTGCAGTACGAGTTTATAATAAACTGGACTTTATCGTCTGTTGGTGTGGATGCTAGTTATTGTTCTTGGTGGGAACTGGCCTTTAGAGAAGTGGTTCTCAACATTTGTTGACACCAAGGCCCTCCTTTTTCTGAGATAATATTCAAAGGCCCTCCAATCTAAGCTGATATTTATCTGATAATTACCTCTGGTGCATAAATTGTAATAAACAGAGATGGATTAAGGCACGTGCCTACCGAGGACCGTGCTCATTACACAGGTCCGAGCCCAGGGCATGACCACGTCATAATCCGCCCCTGGTAATAAAACAAATAAACTCAAAAATATGTCAGTTTAACTTTTTACATCTTTATTTTTTAAATGATTTGAATTATTCCATCCATCCATCCATCATATTCCGCTTATCCGGGGCTAGGTCGCGGGGGCAACAGTCTAAGCAGAGACGCCCAGACTTCCCTCTTCCTAGACACTTATTCCGACACTTATTCCGGGGAATGCAGAGGCATTCCCAGGCCAGCCGGGAGACATAATCCCTCTAGCGTGTCCTAGGTCTTCCCCGGGGTCTCCTCCCCGTGGGACGTGCCAAGAACACCTCCCTGGGAAGGCGTTCAGGGGGCATCCGAAATAGATGCCTGAGCCACCTCAGCTGGCTCCTCTCGATGTGGAGGAGCAACGGCTCTACTCGGAGTTCCTCCCGAGTGACCGAGCTTCTCTAAGGGAGCGCCCAGCCACCCTGCGGAGAAAGCTCATTTCGGCCGCCTGTATCCGGGATCTTGTCCTTTCGGTCATGACCCACAGCTCATGACCATAGGTGAGAGTAGGAACGTAGATCGACCGGTACATTGAGACGTTCGCCTTACAGCTCAGCTCCTTCTTCACCACGACAGACCGGTACATCGACCGCATTACTGCAGAAGCTGCACCGATCCGTCTGTCAATCTTCTGTTCCATCCTTCCCTCACTCATGAACAAGACCCCAAGATACTTGAACTCCTCCACTTGAGGCAGGAACTCTCCACCCACCTGAAGCGGGCAAGCCACCCTTTTCCGACTGAGAACCATGGCCTCAGACTTGGAGGTGCTGATTATCATCCCAGCCGCTTCACACTCGGCTGCAAACCATCCCAGTGCACGCTGAAGGTCCTGGTCTGAAGAGGCCAACATGACAACATCATCCGCAAAAAGCAGCGACGAAAACCGGACACTCTCCTGCCCTTTTAGAAATTATGTCCATAAAAATTATGAACAGAACCGGTGACAAAGGGTCCTGCCGGAGTCCAACATGCACCGGGATTTTAATGATTTTAATAAAGATTATGTAAATATATCTATCACATAACAAAATACAACACCACCACAATGCAATAATAACCTACAATCATCAAACCAGGTCCATTCAGTCCTTCAATATAAATGTAATATATAAAATGTAAACACAGAAACACAGAATGATAATAAGGGAATATGGATAATGTATGTGGAATGAATATTAATGTTATAATATAATATAATAAATATTAAAACCAGCACAATCTAATAAAACATGCTTCAATGATAAAGCGTTTTGACAGAAAGAATATGTTAGTGGATCTTTTCCTGCTATTAAAAACTTGTGTGTTATCCTGGAATGGCCTATTCTGGAATCTGGTCCCATCGGTTTGAGATTTGATAGAAACTTCTTCAAACATTGGGGCTGATTTCATGAAGTTTGTTCATAGTATATAGATCCCTGATCCCATTCTGTTTGCCATTTATTATTAGCATAGAAATGAATTATTGGTTTTAGATCCATAGGAGGTACTGTGCAAATTTTGACGTCTACTGATAATGCCTCTTTTGCGGCAGAGTCTTCTTCCTCGTTTCCTTTGATTCCACATTGTCCAGATACCCAACACAATATTAAATTGATGAACCTCTAGTTCAAGCAGTTTATAAAACATCATTACAAGTGCTGGATGATCATTTTTAAAGAATGATTGCTTAGAGACATGTTTAGGGATGGATATTCCTCTTTTTTAGTGGTTGAGATTGAGACACACTACACGGTCCTTAGATTGTGATCCATCAGTATATATTGGGATATGTGATGGAAACATTTCTCAGATGTAGAGGAGTTGTTGTTGAAAGTCATTTGGGTGTGTTTTAGATTTTTTTTGTTTCTTGTTAAGTTTAAAATTATTATTATTTTTTTTAATTTCCAATGGGGGTATTTTACAGAAGTGTGTTTGTTCCAGTATGTTTAGATCTGCTTTGAGAATTTGTAAATGTGGTTTGATCAATAGTCCAAAAGGTTGGATATTGGTTTTTGTTCGTACAAGCTTGTAAGAGGAGTTAAGAAAACAGGATAAGCCGGATTTCCTTTATTGGTCTTTAGCCTTACTGTTTATTGTAAGGATAATATGAGACGTCTGTTTTCTAGAGAGAGTTAATTTGCTTCTACATACAAATTTTGTGTTGGTGATGTACTAAATGCTGTGTCGAGGAGCTCTGATACACTATACTTCAATAATCCAGAGTGAGCATATTAGCGTCTTGTAGAGATTTAAAAGCACTGAACTCTCTGCACATTTTGTTTTTGCTTAAATCTTAAAAAAAAAAAAGGTTTTATGACTTTGATACATTTATCTTTTAAAATCTTTATGTGAGGAATAAAACTCAATTTACTATAAAGTATTAATCGAGCGATGTGCAATCAAATAGTCTGTCTACAATCTTGTCGTAGTGAATAACTAAAAAAATAATAATAATCCCCAATGCAAAATAGGGGTGTGAATCGTCACTGGTCTCACGATTCAATTTGAATATCATGTCAACTTCATTCAACAACCTGAACTGTACGGCCTACAATGAGCATTACTAACAACACTGTTCCTCAATTAAAATTTGAGCATTAACTCAAACTCCCCCCTTTTTTTAAAGTATGAGTGATTCACTTCCATCACTACTTCTTGCTTAAATGGGCGTTCTAATGCCCTAACCTGAGGCCTTCGCCTCTGGTGACCAGGAAGACAATTGCAAAATAACTATAATCAGCCAGTAACAGTGAAAACACACTGGAACTGTTACAACCTTTAAGTTAGGTTTAAGGTTAGGGATGGATCATTTTGTCATGGAATGTTGTTCCAGGACCAACAAAGGCTATTGAACCAGGAACAGATACTCTATCAGGACAGGACTAAATCACTTGGTCAAACAATGCTTTATGCTAGCATGTCATGTCATGCCAACCTGCTCATACCGTCATGAAAACAGAAATGCCACATCATTTGATAGTGGAATAACATGAATTTGAATGAAACTGTCTTTTCTTCAAGGCGTGTCTGATTATCTGCGTATGGGGTGACAGCGTATATAAGCAAATCTACAACCGACCGCCGGTAGCGAGCACATTCCCTGAATGACTAAAGAAAACGACTCTACTTAGCAGCTCAGTAAGAGGAAAATCTACCTGCCAGCCATCTTATAATGAAATGTGTGTTATTTACAGATAACATGCCGAGGCTGTAATTCCGAGAATGCAGAAGGAATAAAAGAGTGCAAGATAGACGAGGCAGAGCGCTGTCAATCAAAAGAGGGGCGACCGGGGTTTCATGACCAGCCAATGATTTGTGTCCGCCTGGAGTGGCAGGCGGCCAGATCAATCTAGGCCACACACAGGCAGTAATATGAAGACAGATTGGCTTAATTCTGTACTGCAGCATCTGAGAGAAATAGAGTCTGGGGACTCTTTAGCGCTGGAGCCAGACAGAGCGAAGGAGGAGAAGGAAGGAGACAGAAAGGAGGCAGGGTCAGAAGAATGTTTTACGAAGGGAAAGATGTAAATGTGAAACCCAAGAGGATGGGGAAGACTTGGATGTTTGGACAGGGATGGCTCCTTATGTTCTAGGGATAAGTCAGCAGGGTCAACTAGTCGATTAGTCATCCAAGACCTGACTAGTTCATCTCAAGGATGTCTATGATACATTAAAGGAACAGTTCACCCCAAAATGTAACATATGAAGACATTTTCTGCCCCTCTATTGAAAGCAACCAAAACTTTGACTCTTTAAAACCTCTTAACTGGGACGCCTGGTGCTCTTTTTTTGATCGCCTTTTTTCGTATCATATATTTAAGTAATTATCATAAATTAGGTATCATTTGAAAGCTTACAAACTCAAAATTCATCCTGTGAAAACCGTTTTGAAATCGGACATTGTGTTACCATGGAAACGTTGCTCTAAATTATTCTAGCGGGCTCCTCCCCTAGTGGGCGGTGTCATGTTTCATATTACAACAATTATTTTAACTACTTTATATTCAAAATCTTTTCCAATCTTGACAAAACACATTGTCGGAAAGGTCTGAGTCTCGAGGGTCCATATTTGGTGACTGTTTTGTGATGGAAGTGATATTTGGACAGAAATTTACAGGAAAATGCATAAAAAAAACAATCAATGGAATTTGAATGACACCCGGTGGCTATTTTTTTAGTACAGCACCTAAACAAAATCTCATGGGAACTTCAATTTTTGTGATATCAACTTCAAAACTGGAACACAACTTGGTTAGACATATGCTTGGATTTTATAGTCATTTTATAGTAAAAAATTTTTTGTAAAATATATATTTTATATGAAATAAAAAATATTTAGTACAGTATTTTTCATTTACAGTAAATTTAAACTTCCATAACTTTTTCATACTTTCATATTTTGAATTGGTTTCACTTCAGCAATAATCTGCACAGTGTCGTTTTTAAAACGAGACCAAACTTTCGTCTATATTCCAAAGCATTCTGGAATTACAGCTCTTTAAGTTTGGATAGTGCATTTTCATGTGTATTCTCAAAAAGGAGGGTGACAGTTAAAGACATTGTAAAAGCACATTAAATGTGGTAAACAAATGCATTTTTTGCCGGGTGACGCTTCAGAACACTTGTATTCATATGATATTCATATGAATTACTTTCATGAGGCGTCAAAGATATGATGGAATGGACTTTCAGTAAAGGTACAGAAATCACTCAGGTTTCATTAAAGATATCTTAATTTGTTGTTCAAAGATGAACAGAAGTCTTATGGTCAAAGAGGAACAAAACTCTTATTTTTGGGTGAACTAACTCTTTAAAGGGACCAGTTATGCCCCTTTTAACAAGATGTAATATAAGTCCCCAGGATGTGTCTGTGACGTTTCAGCTCAAAATACCCAACAGATCATGCATTATACCATGTTGTAAATGCCATTTTTAAGTGGAAGGAAAAACATGCTGTTTCCGTGCATGTATCTTTAAATGCAAATGAGCTGCTGCTCCCCACCCCCTATCCAAAAGAGGGCGGAGCCTACAAAAATCTGGATGTCAGACAGTGCTTAGTCCCATGAGTATTAAACTTCTCTTTCACGTTATTCCACTTAAACTGTCAAATACACACAAGGTTATGTCAGAAACACACAAAGTTCACATAAACACAGTCGGTCATGTTTGTGAACGTAAACAGCAGGAAAAGAAATAGCATGTGTATATTAGATCTGTGTATATAAAGTGACAGCAGCCTAATATACAGTACCTACTGCTGTATATTAGGGCTGGGCCGATAAACTATATATCGAATATCGATAAAATTGATGTCGATAACGATGGTAAGCTCTGGACATTTTTACTTGATATAGATTACTCTAACGCCCAATCACACAGCAGAAATAAACATGACAACAGCCAGTCAGCGTGCAGCTTTTAACATGCACATCAAAAGTATGCTCTACTGGCAAAGAAAACTCGACACGAGAAGGAAAAAATTAGTGGAAGCGGCGACGAACGTTAAATCGAAAGTGAAACTAACCTTGAGTTATCATCCAAAGACGACAAATTTGTCGATAAAAGGTAGCACGAATTGTTACTCATCTGAACCGCGTCACATTGATCCACTCGGGTCAAAGTCCAAACGGATCGGTTTCAGTCACGACACCAGTGCTGTGAGATCCCGTGTGAAGCGCGTGCATTCAACAAAAAATGGCAGAGACTGTGATTTAAATAGTTTAAAGCCAGATTAAACAGCGCTGACAAACAGGAGAAACAATACAGTCCGAAGGCTTTTTCGATCTACAAATCTCCATAATTTACCATGGATTTACTGTTGTAACACTAACTGCACCATCTGTGGCAGAAATGTGGTATATTCTGGATATTTGTATCAAAAGGTGTAATGGAATATTATTACAGTATTTTTTTGTGATTGCGATATATAGTTTGTGTATTTATACTAAATGTTTTTAGGCTAGGCCTACTGTTTTTCCATAGAAACCATATAGATATATTTTAGCATGGTAGTGAAGAGCTATATGCGTGTTTTTAACTGTGGTTATCATGATCTAAATGTATGATACAAGCTACTACTATTGTCAACTCACTGTCAAATGTGCATTTCTAAGACAAAACATGTAATATTATTAATACGGCACTGCAAACTGTGCCGAAGATACGCGTCATCAAAGTTTCATGACTAGAAACAAAATCACCCGTTAGCACATGCAGAAACTGACATTCATTTTTTTCTATTAAGAAATATATTTTGTTAAGGAAAAATTACTGGAAAACGAATTCAAAAACGTGACGTGTTTGTTATATTCTGACAATAAGAAGTATCTTAAAACCACAATGAACAGTCTGGTTTCTACAACTTTCACTTAGGAGCAAAAATCTGCCTTTAAATTCAAAAGAAACAAATATTTGACATTTATCATGATAATTATCAATATTGACTGACATGAAAATATTTTATCGAAATCATTTTTTGGTCATATAGCCCAGCCCTGCTGTAAATGCAGTTAATATGAATCAAACAACAAAAGAAAAACAGAAAATCACTCACTGCTCTTGACTGAATATCTTAAGTAGCTGTAATAAGAATACATTTCTTAAACCCTAATCACACAGGATTAGTATTATCTGGAGACCTTGTGTGATTTAGAATGAATGCTGATGTTAAATGCTCTGGTGAGGAGATAAACATGGCTGACTGTGTACAGCTCAGGATAATAAGGGCAGAGTCTGTCAGCAGTCGTGGGCGGGGCCTAAGCATTTGTGACGTCAAAAAAGCTACAATCTGCCAACGGCTTGTTCTGAGACACTGCTTATGATTTATGGGAATTAAAAAAGAGGAGTCGTGGATTTTTACCATTAAAGGGTGGTTGTGTATACACTGCCGACAGACATTTATGTTCAAACACCATGTAAAAATTAATTTTGCATTTCAGGTCACCTTTAAGACAGCTATCCTCAACTGCAGTCATTCAGCTGGTGCAGGAACCCCCAACATTCGGTTCTAGATTCTAGTCTTTTAGCCAATAAGAAAATGTTGACAAAATGATGTTATGGCAAAGCTACTTGGCTGAAGGCAGCATTTTTTGTTTGTTTGTGATGTAACTTTTAATACTCTTTTGATACTCTTTCAGTGGTGTATTAAAGAGGAAATATGAAGAAGCACATCTTGGACATGGTTTCAGCGTGCTGACAGCAAGCTGAACGTTCAGTTTGCCAACAGTCTCCCAGTGCTGTCAGCACAGTAAAACCCTTTTAGAAGTTGCATCTCTAAATTCATTCGCTTTAAAGCACAGCTGCTACAGCAATAAACGCTCCGCTTTTGTAACAGATCCACCATCTTCAACAATAAATGTCAGGACACTAACTGTTAGACTTTAAAACGCCTGCTGTTAGCAAATGTAATAATCTGAAGGTCTTCATATTTTTAGGAGGATTATGATAGTTTTTTGCAATAAAAAAATCTATATTTAGCTAATATATTTGGGTTAATGACATTGGGTAACACTTTAGTTTAGGGTCCAGTTCTCGCTATTAACTAGTAGCTTATTAGCATGCATATTATGTTTATATATGAAGCACATATTATTGCCTTATTCTGCATGACCACATTCTACATTCCTTAATCCTACCAATACCTAAACTTTACAACTACCTTACTAACAACTAATACGCAGTAAATTGGGAGTTTATTGAGGAAAAAGTCATAGTAAATAGTGAATGTTATGAAATGTTCCTTATACTAAAGTGTTACATGACAATACAGTATCAGTTTATTTTTTCCCAAAGCTATTCATTTATTTAAAAAAAATAAATGACAACTTCAGTAAATACAATGAACTAGTTTCCTGAATTAAAATACATTTAGTTTTTTGGGGGGTATAAAAGTCAGTGTAATACTGTCCTGATAACATAATGAGGAAAATGTTTCATTACAAGTATGAAATGAAAAGAAAATATTATTAAGTACTTTGGCAAAAAAAACTGTTAATATTTGGGGAAAAACAGTGTCTGCCAAATTAAAGTCATGTGGTGTAACGACAAGATGCAAAACAGGAAATGTAGACCCACATGACAGTGTGCCAAGGTAAATTAGTTAAGGTTGTAAAGTGTCATGTGGTTTGACTTCCCAAAAACTTGATATATATATATATATGCTATGTCCAGGTTTTTTTGTTTGTTTTGTTTTGTTTTTTTGAATACAAGAATGTGAGCTGTGTCTAAACCCTCTAAAGGGCTTTTCACACTTGAAACAGTTAACCCTGGGTCATTCTAAACCCTGGGTAAAATGAATCCTGGGTTATCTTGCTTCACGTTTCATACTTGTCATAATTTACCCGGGGTTAACAATTAACCCTGGGTATTCATAAACTGACGTTTCTCACCGTACATTCCTAAACCCTCTGTTTACGTTCTTATTTGCATATCTGTGGTGTCTGTGTCATTGATTGGATGAATGGTGCGACCTGTTTACATAAAAGCTCCAGCATTGTGCATCATCGTATTGCCGTCTGTACTATCGAGTTTATACTAAATGGACATTTTGGACTATAAAGGAAAGAATGAAAAATGTTTCCTCTCAAACGCAGAATTTACTGTTTATATACAACGGGTAGCATTCCCATAACTGTCCGAAGCACACAAATATAAGAACGTGATTGGCTGTCTTTTGCTAAGCGTCAAGCTTTAACATTCTAACAATGCATTGTTTCACACTGCACAAGTTTGGCTCCAGAGCAAGGTTTCATAACCCCGGGTAAAAAGCGGTGCTAACCCCGCTTCTAAATTACAAGTGTGAAACGTTCCTTTACCCAGGGTTAAAAGCGATTTAAGAACGACAATAACTCGGGGTGAAAAAACCCTTAAGAAACACATCTGATTGAGGTCTGGTGGACCCTAATTAACAAGACTTCCTTAAAACGGTCTAATTGACTGCTTCATTGACTAAGCCACTGCCTAGTCGATTTTGAAAAAATGTCGTTTTGCACATCCCTATTTTGTTCATGCAAATAAGAAGGTGATTACTGCAAAAACACCTTAGGAACATCGTCTGACATTGCAGGCCACTTTCCCTGGGCTCGGGGCGGTCTACTTGCCATTGATTAGCAATAAAGCACCGCTACAGCGCTGACAAAAGCACCATAAAATACTGCCAACTCCATTGCCTTTAATTTCCCCTACCATAACAATAAAGAAGATTGATTCTTCCATTCCAGAACTCAGTTTGAGCAATTAAGAGAACAAATACTACTGTAAGGCTTTTTCATTCCCCGCCTCTCGACTTTTAGCGATATGACTGAAAGGACAAAAATAGACAGCGTTGTTTGGGCCACAACTCAGTGGTCGTGACAAAGAACTACCCATAGTGCTATCTATCCATCCAAATGGAAGGGAAGGAGGGGGGTGGAGGAGAAATAGGGAAAGGGAGAGAGTACAGGAGCAAAAGACGAGAGGCCCGCGGCACTGTCTAGAGGAGAGTTATCCGCAGACCAATGGCCAAATTGATTCCGTCGAGCACTGTTCATCAGACGCACAGTAGCACTAGGAAATATTCCCTCCTCCATCCGTCCTCTCCTATTAGCGCATTGGACGAGTAATTTTTCTCTGGAAAGAGCTAATGGAAACATGCAGTAAATCACCACTTAGAGGTGCATAGAAATGTACAGCTTCAGCTATAATAAAAGGAAATAAATATATATAAGGAAAAGTATTTGGGTAACAATTGGTCATTAGTCAATCATAATTATTGTTAAAGTTATCTGTGTGTCAAGGAGGTTTAAAATGTAGTTCAGTCATGAAACTCTAGAGGGCGCAGGGCGATAGGTTCTTTTACATGCAATCACATCGTCGCAAACTGATTGGCCTCTGCTGATCCTGCAGCCAATGAGACTGCTTGCTCAACATTTAAATAGTCTGGTTCAGTGTTTGCTGTAGGCTAGTCCTCTGAAACCCTCCACCTCCACCAGCTCCACCTGCCTAGATCTGCTATGGGATTTATGTGTGTCTATTAATGCAGCAGCAGAAGTTGGGGAAAGTTACTTTGTGTGTTAGAATATTGCGTTATTCCCTGCGTTACTTAGTTACTTTTTATGGAAAGTAATGTGTTGCGTTACGTTTTCTCACCTGGGCTGGGCTGCTTGTTTGTTTTTTAATAACAAAAAAACTCTATTTTTGGCAAATGTAAAGGCCGTTTCACACCATAAGTGAAATTAATAAGCTTCAGGCTAAAGGAAATGCAGATTCACGGCGGGACAGTAGAGGGCAAAACTCAAAAACATTGTATTCTGGAATGCAGAAGAATAGGACAGGAGAAGAACGTTCAACACTATTACTTCAGCAATAAAAACAAAAAAAGAAACACTAATGTGATGTTTAACTAGACATTTTTGCTTATCCGAATGGTTTAACTGGTCATCAAACTGGTCAATAGCAAAGACATTGCTTAAAAAGGTGAGATTATTTGTGTTATTTAACATAATTATTGCAGGTTTGCATAATATTCTGATTTTGCATATCTCTCAGGAGAGATGTCAGTCTATAAAAGGGAAAAAAGTAACGTGTTAATTTTTTGAAAAACTCAGATATTGTGTTGTAAATTTAAAAGTAATGTGTTACTTTACTAGTTAAATAAAAGGGTAATCTGATTACTTGTAATGTGTTACCCCCAACACTAAGCAGTCCATACTAACATAATCCTCCAAAATTAAATACATTAACACTGCCATATTCTATAACACGCTAAAACTATTCAGAGAGTTGTCATGATTGAACTATAACTATAATATTTTAATAATACACCACAGCTTAACGATAACGACACAGTGGAACAATATAGTTGGATTGTTTTAGATTTTGAGCTTAAGCATTCAAAGCGGCAGGCTTATACAGGGCTCTACATAGCGACCATTTTGGGCGCATTTGCGCCTGAAAATGACTGCATGCGACTGTGAAAAAATATTTAGGCGCACTGGTGCGAGTGACCCGATCGATTCTCATGAAAAAATGTAGCCTATAATACAATCGGAATAAAAACTACAACTGCCAAAGTGCATCAACACTGACTGAGCAACAGTTGCGTTTCGTTCTGCGATCGACTGCTTTTCATGCCTTCTGTCAGCAGAGTATGTGCAAAAAACGTGTGAGACGGACTACACTTCATAGATTGTTTATCAGGTGAAACGGGTGTGACGCGGCCATGCGCGCACTTACCAGACGCCTCACGCTGAAGTGTTCTTCCGCGAGACGCATGCAGTTCTGTTTATTAAGCGCCAGAGCGCCTAAAGTTACGGACTGCTATTGTTCCGAGTTGGCATTATGCAAATGTTATACTGACCTTGTACAAAAGTCCAATAGACAAGCTGATGTTAAGTAACAACGTTTTAGCCACAATACTGTTTATTTCGTGAAAATCAAAACTACATTCAGAACTGTTGCGCATCTCCAAGCGGTTCGATTCGAATGAATCAGCGTTTGAGCGATTTAATCAATGACTCACACATAGACTTGACGCCACCTACTGGCGGTTTCATTTTCATATTTATACTTTGCATGAACTTTTTATTTAAAATATCAAACTTTTAAAGTTTAACTTGTACATAACCCATTTCTAAATTCAAAAACTTATATTTAAAACATTCATACAACATTATTTACCCATGAGCTGCGCACGTCCCGTCATCTTAAACAGTCTAAACAGCACTTCAGACTACACTTCTACACTGCAAAGATGGATCTTTTGATGCAGATTTAATTAGATTGGTAACAGTCTGATTGTGTCTTATTGCTCTAACTGAATTTATTGTTTAAATTAACATTTTAAAAACAACTTTTTTATTTTAATTGAAGAAATTGATAAGATGATCCATATATTTTATAAGATTAGAAAAAATTGCTCTTATAATGGTAAAAATGCCCCTGGACATTAATTTAAAGGGACAAAGATAGTCCTGTAATGGGAAAGTTATAATTGGAATGTGGGTTATTGATCAGAAAGTGCTCCTAAATTTTTGACTGTGCTCCAAATTTTTTTTAATTAGGAGCACAAGTGCTCCTCAAGAAAAATGTTAGCGTAGAGCCCTGTTATAATATAACAGAGCGTTATTGGACGTTGGTGTGGATGTTTAATCCTGCACTAGCGAATCACATGAATCTTCTTGAAAAGTTGGTCTGGAGAAGAGGTTTTTAAATTGGGGACAACAGAGCCCTAAGGCTGTAAGATGGGGCTACATTTCAGAAATAAAGAAAAGGAAAACAAAAGAACATTTTAATAATGCAACATTTACCAAATTAATATTTAATTCTGTTTTCTAAAGACTGGTTGGAAAACATGAGATAAATTGTGAAATGATATTCTATTGACAGCCATAATTTTAATAGTAAAACAAATACATATACTGTTTTATTCAACAGAATATATTTCTCTGAATATATTGTTCATAAAGTGAGATTATTACATAATGACAGAAGGAAAAAAGTAGTGTTACTTATTTGAAAAATTAAATAAGTAATTTGTTTCTTTACTAGTTACTTAAAAAGTAATCAGATTACATAACTCACTTTACTTGTAATGTGTTACCCTCAACACTGAGCATCATGTTTAACCCTGCACTAGCGAATCACACATGAATCCTCGTGAAAAGGTCTTGAAAAGGCTTTCCCAGCAGCTTTTTTTTTTTTTTTTTTAGTTGCCAGTCACCACTAGCAGTTTTTGACCATTTTCACCAAAAGAAATAACTGAGCCTGTTCAAAAAGTGTGGGTAATGTGGGTAAGTTTAATAAAAAAGCTATGAAAATCTAGCCTAGAAATCTAGACGCACCCTAGCGGTAGCAAATTTAATTTGCAGCCAGGGTAGTCTAGCAACTTTAAGTTGGCTTGCGAGGTGTAAAAACCAAACTCTGGTCAGGCCAATCACATTGTGTATAGAGTCGGAGGGCGGGCTTAACATATTGACGGCATAGTTGCGGCAGTTCCGCGAGCTACTCGTAAACAAAGAAGCTGGCGAACAGCAGCCTTTCGAATCGGCTTTGGCCGTGACTCTGGAAGACTTGGAGTTCAGCTTTTCTTTGAGAAAAGAACAAAGAACGGCACTTAAGTCATTCTTAAAAAGGAAGATGTGTTCGGAGTTTTGCAGGCCGAATATACGACGAAAGTTTAGTCTATCAACTAGCTCCGCTTCACCTTCTTTGTTGCTCTGGTTGTTTGTAGCGCTATCCTATTGCGTGCAGAGAGAATTTGAAAGAACTGTTTATCCTGTCCCTCGGATTGAGCCCTGCCGATGGTGTGTTCCCAGACCCAACATCTTGATGTGGGTCTGGCTTGTCAGGCTAATGAAAATCACATTTTTGTCAAAGACTACATCCAGATCAGATTCAGAACAATGATCAAACATACGTAGATGGAGTAGATGGACTCCATCAACATCCCAAAATTTCACAGTCCTAAAGATCGTCATGTGGCAATATTTCATTCAGTAACTTTAGTTTTGATTTATATGCTGTTGATGATCATATTATTTTACATATGCATATGCTTGCATATGAGCTGCGTCCGAAACCTGGAAAATGCTGCCTTCGGTCTCCTGAGAGACCTTCATCTGATGGATTTTCGAAGGCAGCAAATTTGTATCCTTCGCTGCCTTTGATATCCCACAATCCTGTGCATTCCATTCGGTGACAGTTAAGCTGGAAAAAAAAGATGGTGTCTGAAAGATGAAGTTGCTGGTCAGTTTGTGTGTAAATGTACGTTTTTATCCAACATTTTCCACTTCTGATGTCATTTCTAGCAAGAAATGACTAATGTAGTAATTCAATATTTGTTCAGTTCTCACCAAAGCTCTCTCTATTTTCCTGTAGATCATTAAACTGTTACACTGCCTAAGAAGTCTGTCCGAAATTAGTTTCGTGAGGTGCCTTCATGCACAAACACTGTCTTACAAGTAGGGTTGGGCATCGTTTTGATTTGAACGATTCTGATTCCGATTCCGATTCTTAGTTTCGATTACGGTTCTTTTCGATTCTCGATTCCGATTCTTTGAGGGGTGGAGTCACAACATGTCACAGGCTCATTTCACAGAGGAAAATTGTATTTTGATTCAATAATGAGTTTTAGTTTTGGGACTTTCTCCGCTGGCATTTTCACTTGCTTTGCTGCAAAGGTGAATGGAGTTCCACACCGAGTCCCGGTTTAACAATAGCATTAACAGCGTGGGCAATTTGCGTATAGCTACATTTATCTACGAGGGGGAAAAATAATTTCAGTAACGTTGTTGTTCACCACAATTCGCAATTTGGTCAAGGGGTTTACACTACAATCACTTACCTGATTATGATGAGGTGGGATAATGTTAGTTCACCCTGAAATGAAAATAAAGCCATCTTTTACTCACCCAGCTGTTGTTCAAATGCGCGTGTTCCAGTGTGTGCGCACTCCAAGCCGCAGTTGCCTCGTGCAATATTGTCATGACAACCGGTACACAATATTCACTTAAGGAGGTTATATTATTAGTATTATTTCTTATCATATACGTTATAGAAAAGACGAGAATCGCGTTTTTTTCTATTGAGCTTGATTTCTCAAAATGGTGAGCGCGCGCGCGCGTGTGTGTGTGTGTGTGTGTGTGCTTATCGTGGGTGCAATGACAACAGTACGAGTTATTATAGTAGGCATGAGCGCCGGCGGCTGCTGACAGCTCATAGTGTAACTTACACAGAGGAGCGCGCTCAGAATAACGGCCGAGCTCAGTGTTTTGACTGAATAATACGGTTTCTTTCTCGCAAAACCTATAGTGTGCCCACTGAACACTTTCCATATGGCGCGCGTCTCTCTGTATCGTTGCGTGATACATTTGTTTATTTTTTGTAATGTTTTAGCTGATCGCCATTCACTGCCATAATAGGAAGGAGCGCGTGCAGGAACAGTATTTTAAATGTCATAGGACATAGGGCACTGGGACAACATCAGGGTAAGTAAAAGAAGGCTTTATTTTCATTTCAGGGTGAACTATCCCGTTAATAACGTTGGTTAGCGCAGGGTTGCCCGAGGGACAGACCTGCGCAGCATTTCAAACACGCTACACTCGTTAATTTATAGCTACACCACATATTTGTAGTGCATCCTCCCGTGCAAGAAATAAGTTTGTCATGTGTTGCACTGTGCCGACCCAGGTTTTTTTTTTTTTTAGTGAAATAAAGCCACACTTTTGAGCGCCACTTACCGTGCTCCATGGCTGCAACAGAACAAACGGGCGCGGCAAGCACTTCCGAAAACTTGCGCGTTTGGAACCGATGATCGGAATCGAAAACAAAATTTCTAAACGATTCCAATGGCATCGTTATTTTTTAAACGGTTCCAAGTTGGAACCGGTTCTCGATGCCCAACCCTACTTACAAGTCACTGTCTGATAAGGCAGCAAGGCAACGAGTCAGCTTTCGGACGCAGCCATGAAATTGCTTGTTTCTGCTTCTTCTTCGCCTGTGTTTTGTCAGGAGATTCATTACTCTTACTCAGAAGATGTGTCATAGCGCCCCCAACCGTATAACAGTGAAAACATGGAAAGCCGGACATTTCCGTCAATAGCGGGGAAAGATTTAAAATGTGGGATCCAAAGAAGGGGTCAAAATTGGGGACAACAGACCCCCAGGGGCTGTAAGGTGGTGCTAGATTTCAGAATTTTTTTAAAAGGCAGGTAACATTTACCAAATTATTATTTCATTCTGCTTTCTAAAGACTGGTTTGAAACCATGAGATGGACTTCTATTGACAGCCATTGATTTTAATAGTAAAAAAAGTGTGTATACTGTAGTTTTATTTAATTGAATGTAATTCTCTGAATATATGTTTTCCACAGAGCCCCCTTGCATTTCCCGGGGATCCACAGGCCCCAGCTTGAAAACGGTTCAGATTTAGTACCATGTGAGAGACCTGCATGGTGAAATGTGGGTGAAATCAAACTTGGGTTCGTACCAAACCAATGGAGCAAGTGTGGAAAAAAGCCTCAAAGTCTAAAATGATGTCGCAGGCCATTCGGCTGAGATCTGTGTCCCTGGCTGGTCCCTCAAATCACATTATGAACATCCCTGATACGCCTTGACATCTACTGACATCATCTCTGCGAAGATAAATTCATATACTGCTGTTGGAGGCAATAAACTGACAGGCGGACCAAATGGTGTTGATGATTTTGGACACAAGAGCGTGACTGTCTGTCTGTCATGGCCCATCACTGAGGCACAGGTTGAGCAGAACGGCACATCATTAACAATGGTAATTAAGTCGTGAGACTCGACCTGTGCCTGTGGCACCGGGGCCAGCACACCTGAGGGGCCACAGACAGACCCTGACTTCAGCCCACCAGCCACTTATAAACCAGCTGATAGATGCAGAACGATAAAGCACTTAAAACACAAAGAATGAGGCGGTGTAAAAAAGGAAAAGCTAGGATGGAATTGAAAATGCTAGATTTAGTTCAAGAGCTCTACATGAAAATGTATTGTTTATTTAGCATTAGGCTGCAGTCTCTTTAAAGTAAGTGTTCTGTTTGCCTGAATCCAAGAGGTAAAAGCACAGCACAAGTGCTCTTACAAACAACCAGCCTACTGAAATATAAACCTAATAAAAACATCAAAAAAGTCCCATAACATCTATCCATTTATCTATCTATCTATCTATCTATCTATCTATCTATCTATCTATCTATCTATCTATCTATCTATCTATCTATCTATCTATCTATCATCCATCTATCCATCCATCCATCCATCCGTTCAAAGGTTTGGAGTCGGTAAGATTTGTTTATGATGTTTTCGAAAGTTTCTTGTGTTCACAAAGACTGTATTTATTTGATTTAAAAGTGGGGTAAATGGTATTTCAAAACTGCTTTAGAAAAGTGTCTCGGGCCGAGTACCATAAACTTGTAGCCAATCAGCAGAAAGGGGCGTGTCTACTAATGACGGGGAGAAGAGAGCGCTCAGTGCACGTCGTTACTCAAAAGAGACGACACAGGGCGGACATTAGCCGAGCGACAACAAAAAGAGAGAGATGGCAGATAAAAAACAAATGTGAAAGATGTCTGTGGCAAGGTTATTATAGTTTTGCATTTTTAAATTAGTTTTTAATTTTATTATCGTTTTCAATTTTGCTTTAAATTTCAGTTTAGTTTTAGTTAGTTTTATTAATTGTTTTGCTAGTTTTAGTTTAGTTTTTATTTTGTAAACACATTTCTATTTAGTTTATGTCACGGGTTTCTACTGACGAGGCAAGTTGTTGGACCCAAGTGCAGTTTAATCAAAAACATCAAAACATAAAACAAAAACTTGGCAATACTCAAAACAAAGACTTGACATGGCTAAACATAAACCTCACCTACACAGCAGGTAACAACATCAATAACAGACGAAGACACATGGCAAACATGAGGGCTAAATACACACAGACTAATGACAAGACAAGTGACACCTGTAAACAGTGATGAGACAATTAGCCAATGACATGACACAACACATGAGGGCATAGGAATCACATGACAATGAAACACATGACAAAACCAGGAAACTGAAAGGACAAGACAAACTTAGAAACATGACAGTAAACGTGATGAACTAAACACATGAAACATGAACCAACACCAAAACACCATGTGACAGTTTACTTTAGTTTACATTTCAGATTAGAGTTTACTCTTATGCAGACATCTTAATAATAAAAATAAAATAATGGAATACAGATTGTTTTATTTAATGCGTCGCAGGACAGCGGTTAATCTCCTCAACTCACTTCACACGAAGTAGTGCCATATACAGACACTCCCTCAACCGCCACAGGTCAGATTTTCCACCACAGAGAGCTTATTAATTACGAAAATGATGCTAATTATTATTTTATTTCATTTAGTTTTTCAGTAAGATTTGTTAGTTTTGTTTAGTTTTAGTTTTTCATTTATTATGATTTTTTTTTTTTTTTTTTTTTTTTTCGGTTTACGAAAATGTTTTTTGACCAATAGTTTTAGTCTTAGTTTCAGTTTTCGTTTCGAACAAAAGAAGGCTTACGATCAGGCAAGAAGTAGGACCTGTGTAAATATCGGATCAGCTTTCCAGCGCTAGAGAGAACTCAAGGAGCCAAGGCCGAGGTTGCTTTATTTCTTCTCGATAGCCGAGTAACAAAGATTTTGTTTTGTTTCACAGAACTCATCTATGCTGGCTTTTGCTTGAATATGCTCATGTTTGCTTGCTTGTCCATTTGCGATCGTATTGTCGTTCACTTCAGCGATGATAAAGACCCGTTCATTTCCACACTGTATAAGCCTGGAGCGTCTAAACCTCCTCACTGTCTGTTTCAAGCGTCAGCTCCCAAAGTGTGTCCGAAGTGTAAGATAATATACTCCTAATATATGTTTGTTTCCTTTGGTTCCTCTTTTCGTGATCGATATAACCCTCTAATCTTGTCATAATTGTAATATGTTCTTTAGTTGGACTGTCGTGCTCGTGCTATCGAGTTGTTCATGAGAACAGTTTTCACTGAACATTCGACCTGGATTACCATAGTAACACACATTGGTTTCATTTATTGATGACATCATACCCTCGGTCAGCTGGCCCAGCAGATTCCGCCATAGTCGTTGCCTGGGTTACGTATGTGTGGGGCGGAGCTATCAAAATAGGGGCGTGTTTGTTTTGGTGATTTGAAATCAGCATCGGTTACCAGAAAACACTTACCGCACCTTTAAAACACAGTAAATACAATACTATTGTAAATATTTTAGAATATAAATGACTGTTATATGTCTATAAATGTATTTACACTCACCTAAAGGATTATTAGGAACACCTGTTCAATTTCTCATTAATGCAATTATCGAATCAACCAATCACATGGCAGTTGCTTCACTGCATTTAGGGGTGTGGTCCTGGTCAAGACAATCTCCTGAACTCCAAACTGAATGTCAGAATGGGAAAGAAAGGTGATTTAAGCAATTTTGAGCGTGGCATGGTTGTTGGTGCCAGACGGGCCGGTCTGAGTATTTCACAATATGCTCAGTTAGTGGGATTTTCACGCACAACCATTTCTAGGGTTTACAAAGAATGGTGTGAAAAGGGAAAAACATCCAGTGTGCGGCAGTCCTGTGGGCGAAAATGCCTTGTTGATGCTAGAGGTCAGAGGAGAATGGGCCGACTGATTCAAGCTGATAGAAGAGCAACTTTGACTGAAATAACCACTCGTTACAACCGAGGTATGCAGCAAAGCATTTGTGAAGCCACAACACGCACAACCTTGAGGTGGATGGGCTACAACAGCAGAAGACCCCACCGGGTACCACTCATCTCCTCTACAAATAGGAAAAAGAGGCTACAATTTGCACAAGCTCACCAAAATTGGACAGTTGAAGACTGGAAAAATGTTGCCTGGTCTCATGAGTCTCGATTTCTGTTGAGACATTCAGATGGTAGAGTCAGAATTTGGCGTAAACAGAATGAGAACATGGATCCATCATGCCTTGCTAGCACTGTGCAGGCTGGTGGTGGTGGTGTAATGGTGTGGGGGATGTGTTATTGGCACACTTTAGGCCCCTAAGTGCCAATTGGGCATCGTTTAAATGCCACGGCCTACCTGAGCATTGTTTCTGACCATGTCCATCGTTTTATGACCACCATGTACCCATCCTCTGATGGCTACTTCCAGCAGGATAATGCACAAAATTGTTTTCTTGAACATGACAATGAGTTCACTGAACTAAAATGGCCCCCACAGTCACCAGATCTCAATCCAATAGAGCATCTTTGGGATGTGGTGGAACGGGAGCTTCGTGCCCTGGATGTGCATCCCACAAACCTCCATCAACTGCAAGATGCTATCCTATCAATATGGGCCAACATTTCTAAAGAATGCTTTCAGCACCTTGTTGAATCAATGCCACGTAGAATTAAGGCAGTTCTGAAGGCGAAAGGGGGTCAAACACAGTATTAGTATGTGTTCCTAATAATCCTTTAGGTGAGTGTATATTGTTAAAAAAATTTAATTTATTCCTGTGATCAAAGCTGAATTTTCAGCATTAATACTCCAGTCTTCAGTGTCACATTATCCTTCAGAAATCATTCTAAATATGCTGATTCTTATTATTATTAATGTTAACAGTAAATATTTTTGTGGAATCTGTGATATTTTTTTGTGAATTCTTTGATGAAAAGAAAGTTCAAAAGAACATCACAAGAAATCTTTTAACATTATTAATGTCTTTGCAGTCACTTTTGATACATTTAATGCGTCCTTGCTGAATAAAAGCATTTCTTTCTCTTTAATAAAATCTTACTAACCCCAAACTTTTCAACCATATTGTGTCTGATGTTTTTTTAATATAAATACTACACTGCAAAAAATGCTTTTCTATTATTTCGTGTTTTTGTCTTGTTTCCAGTCCAAATTTAAAAAAATTCTAAAATCAAGATGCATTTACTAGATGAACTATTATTGTTTTTTCCCCAGAAAACAAGACATATCTTATGCCATTTTACTAGTTAGTAAATGCATCTTGATTTAAGAATTTTCAGATATTTGGACTGGAAACAAGACCAAAATACTAAGTAAGAAAAGCATTTTTTGCAGTGTAAATATATGTTACATAAAAATATAAGAAAAAATATGTTCTTAGGTATTTATATATCCATACAGTTCATATGTTAATGATGAAGTATGTTTCATTTATGAAGCATTCATTTGATTATTCAATTATAGATAATATTTTTTTTATATTGTGCTATATATGTGATCCCCTTATTGTGAGGATTTTAGCCTATGACTAGCATATATGTACTGCTCTTCTAATCTTTTCTCAAGTTTTTCCCATTTTGTGATTTTTCCAGTGAGAAATTTTTCACCTGCGTCCTTCACGACAGGCCTGGGGCTGCTGCCGCCGCCATCTCGCATTTGCATGAGTCTGTGTAACCAATTCCAATTTCAGGCAGAATTTGTTTTCCAGACCCCATCCTCAAGTTTTAATTATAAAGTGAGGCGTTCAGAGAAGGAGCCCAGCGTGTTTCGGGTGGCTATTCACACACCGGCACAACTGAACCATGAAATTATTCGTAGGTCTAATCATTGACTAAACAATAAAACATTAATTCAGGGAAAATGGATCAAAGTGAGGTGTTCAAGAATGGGATTGGGGTCCTAAGAGCAAGAGAAAGAAAACACATTATTATCTAAACCTTCAGCAAGACTATATACACAAATTTGAGGTATTTTAGAGACACTGGCCAAGAATGAAAGTAGTGCTTGGTAAAAAAATTAAGATAGCATACTTTGCAATGTCAGTTACTTAAAATAAGCGTTTCAAATGTCACAGTGGAATATGTGACCAAATATATGCAATTCTGTCATCATTTTGTTCCAAACATGACTTCTGCGGAACATAAAAAATAGAAATTAAAGATACACAGAAATTAACATTCTGGGCTAAAACCGAAAATTCAGGCTGCGCTTGGCCGAAAACTGAAATCAAAAATAAATAATAATGAATTAATCAAACGTATTTAATAATCAACACTCAAATAGCTAAATACTTAAATTGCACATACGTTTGTAAACACTTTTTCTCACTATTAACTAGTTGCTTAATAGCATGCATATTACTAGGATATTGGCTGTTTATTAGTACTTATAAAGCACATATTAATGCCTTATTAACTCCTTCCCCGCCAAACACGTCATTTTCATGTTTCCAGTGTTATACGCTAGGTAGGCTTGCTACGATAGTCGGTGTTGCCGGTGTTACCGGTGTCCAGACTCAACACCGGTTACATCACTTGCCCACCGTGGCACCGCCCACCATCTTTTTGATTTTTTTTTTATAGTAATAAAATAATTTAGTTCAGTTAGAGAACAGACAATACAAATAAAAACTGAACGTGTCTGCTTAATAAAGCAGGATCCGACCGTGAGTCTCGGCAGCGGCAGGAGTCATTCATCAGATTTAAGAGTGAGGAGCTGACTGAGATGATCGCGGAAGATTTGGTTTCAAAGCGAAACGTAAAAGCGCCTATTTAAGGGAGTTTGTCATTTGTTTTGTTGTTGTGTTTTTTCATTAAAAATAATAGGCTAATGAACCCACAATTCAAGCAACCCGCAGCCGAATTGGCGCTAATTAAAAACCGAAAGTAAAATGTGCACGGCCGCACAGAGCGCGCATTGTTTACTTTCGCCTGGCTCCGCAGTGCGAGCCTCCGCGCTACGCTGCTACGTGCGGGCGCGTCGAGTATAAACGAGGCTTTACTGACGAACTAACAGTGTGCATTCATGGCGTGCATCTCAATCATAGACTGATCAATGCTTGATCAGTGCCCTGACTACTGAACTAGGGAACTGATTGAGACGCGCCCATGGCCTCACAGAGCGCGCATTTACAGACGAGCTGTCATTCACGGTGTGTGCGCACTGGCGCGTTTTCAGTTCAGAGTGGTCGTGTGCATGTTACTTTCGGTTAGATAGAATTAGTGATTTAAAAGCCTCCGCCGGTGATACCGGTATTACCGGTGTTGTCACACATCAATTAACCGGTGGGAAAATTTCCTCACCGTCACATCCCTAACGCTAGGGGGCGCTATTACACATCATCTGAATGAGTACAGAATCTCTTGATCAAAACACAGGAGAAGGAGACGCAAAAAAAAACTAGCGATCGTATGTAGGCAGATGCATATGAAAAATAACTATATCATCAACATTAAACATCATATAAATCAAAACTGCCTAATGTTAATGAATGAAATGTTGACCCAGGACGAGCTCTAGGACTGTGAAGCTTTGGGGTGTTGATGGACTCGATCTACTCCATCTGTGTTTGATCATTGTTCTGAATCCCATCGGGATGTAGTCTTTGACAAAAAATTGATTATTGCAGCTTTTTGTTCAAAATTTAGCTTTTTTTATGAAACTTACCCATATTCATTGTTGATAAAAAAACTAATGCATGAGGCTAGAATAAAACGTTTTTGTTTTTATGTTTAGAAGCAGAAGGTCTGCTCTTTCTTTTGATATACAGTATTGCATGTTCAGATATTCATACATCAAAATATTCTATGGGGCATACAATTTTTGTATAAATGATCAAAAACCCTGGCGTTGACTGACAACTTTTATTAAAAACGCTGGCGGGGAAGAGTTAATGTTTCTACATTGCTTAATCCTACCCAGTACCTAAACTTAACAACTACCTTACTCTAACAATTAATAAGCAGTAATTAGGGGTTTATTGAGGCAAAAGTTGTAGTTAATAGTGAGAACTGGACCCTAAACTAAAGTGTGACCCAAGTTTTTAATAACTTTTTATGTATATTGCCAAAAGTATAGGGACACCCCTCCAAATCATTGAATTCAGGTGTTTCAATCACTTCCATGGCTACAGGTGTATAAAATCAAGCATGTATAGGCATGCAGACGCTTCTACAAACATTTGAGAAACAAATGGGTCGCTCTCAGGAGTTCAGTGAACTCAAGCGTGGTACGGTGATCTGTTGCCACCTGTGCAATAAGTCCAATTTCCTCACTACTAAATAGCTATTCCGCGATCAACTGTTAGTGGTATTATAACAAAGTGGAAGAAATTGAGAACAACAGCAACTCAGCCATGAAGTGGTGGCCACGTAAAATCACATAGCGGGGTCAGCGCATGCTGAGGGTCACAGTGCGCAGAAGTCGCCAACTTTCTGCAGAGTCAAGAGCTACAGACCTCCAAACATCTGTGGCCTTCAGATGAGCTCAAGAACAGTGTGTAGAGCTTCATGGAATGAGTTTCCATGGCCGAGCAGCTCATCCAAGCCTTACATCACCAAGTGCAATGCAAAGCATGAGATGCAGTGGGGTAAAGCACGCCGCCACTGGACTCTAGAGCAGTGGAGACGTGTTCTCTGAGTGACCAATCACGCTTCTCTATCTGGCAATCCAATGGATGGGCTTGGCGGTTGCCAGGAGAACGGTACTTGCGTGACTGAATTGTGCCAAGTGTAAAGTTTGGTGGAGGGGGGATTATGGTGTGGGTTGTTTTTCAAGGGTTGGCTTGGCCCCTTAGTTCCAGTGAAAGGAACTCTTAATGCTTCAGCATACCAAGACATTTTGGACAATTTCATGCTCCCAACTTTGTGGGAACAGTTTGGGGACGGCGCCTTCCCGAGTGCACAAAGCAAGGTCCATAAAGACATGGATGAGCGAATTTGGTTTGGAGGAACTTGACTGGCCTGCACCTCAACCCGATAGATGATCTAAATGGTCAAAAATTCCCCTAAACACACTCCTAAACCTTGTGGAAAGCCTTCCCAGAACAGTTGAAGCTGTTAAAGCTGCAAAGGGTGGGCCAACTCCATATTAAACCCTCTGGATTAAGAATGGGGTATCATTAAAGTTCATGCACATGTAAAGGCAGGCGTCCCAAAACTTTTGGCAACATATATAATAAAAGTTAAATTCAGAGACATACAACGTATAAATACACCACTTCTAGTGTGAGCATGTTTCTAATTTCAGAATTATTGTTCATTTTTTTGTGAGTAAAAAGGTCAGGGTGATATTGTCCTGATATTATAATGAAGGGAAAAAAGCCTCCACAAAAGAATGAAGTTCTCTCTCATAAAGAAATACTCGCAGCTCATTAATTTCTGAAAAACGTTCGGTCTCCGCAGTCACAGTGGAAAGCAATACGCACTGTATTTTGTTCACGCACAAGAGTTTAAGTTGTAACCCGAGTCCTTTTATGCTGTTATTTACCGCAGACATTCACTCACGACGCACGTATACCATTATCCAAAAACCGCTGCAATGAATGACAGCATTCGGGACATAAACGACCTTGTAGACCCTTAAAAGTGGCCTAATGATAGACTTCAAGCTCGGGCGACAAACATATCTGCGCAAATCCACTGACCCTGTACTGGTATTGACTGACAGCAGTGCAGTCATTATCCTGTTCAATTTCACCAATAGCTGTGGAATGTGCGGGGGTAATTAGATAGCAGCACTTACACTCAGCCGTTGTGGTATCTACCCCTTTACTCACTTTCTCCAACCTATGCTATTTATTGCCACTCTTTGCTTTCAGCGTCTCCATCCATTTCTCTGATTCTCATGACAGCTCGCTTGGAGATATGAAAACCTGTGATTGACACACCAATTTCCTTTCTGCCAGCACACGCCAAAGCTACGATTTCTCAAAGTCTCTTCTTTTTCTGAGCCTCGGGTGGAACCAATAAGCGGAAATATGACTGAAAAGACATATCAGGCTTCAGATAAAGAGCTAAAAGAGCTAGCGAATGTTAATATGTGATTAAAATACGCCATTTGAATTCCCTCTTGGCAGCCTGAAAAGCAGTAAATAGCCTGGCCTTAAATCTCAAATTTGTTCTCTTTAAAGGTCACCGGGTTATAAAAAGCTCTGAAATGTTGAAAGATGTAAATGGAAAATTAGTCATTTCCATGTTCAGCGGGAAATGAACCGACTTTCTGCGAAAGGAATTTAAAGAGTTCTGCTCCAGAGAGAAATAGCATATGTTTGAAAATGAAGATTGTCTATCACCCTCGGATTTTAACCTTTAACCCAAAACCTCGCTTTGATAATTACACTCTCTCCTGACGCCCTTCAGTCCTAAACAGCATGAGATTAGAATAAGGGGCGTTCATGAAATCAATGGATTTTCAAAGAATAGACGCGTAGTTTGCTAATCACTGCTAATACCGCCAACAGTCCTTTAAATAACGGAGGAGTTTGTGATGGTTTTTTTCAGCTGCTGACAAATGTGCAAACCTCAAAGTTGAGTAAAAATTTATTTTATGGTAATGAATTTAGGTAAAGTTGTGGACAGAATTATTGGCCCCCTTGGTAAATATGGACAACGAAGCCTGTAAAAATGAATCCTTTTGATCTGTTATTCCAAAAATTCACAAAAATCTAACCTTTCTTTGAAGTAAAAGAATTGAAAATGTGGGGGAAATTTCTTTATGAAATAAATGTTTTTCTCCAATGCATGTTGGCTACAATTATTAGCACCCTTTTATTATATACTTTTTCAAACTCCTTTTGCCAAGATAACAGCTCTGGGTCTTCGACTAATATTGCCTGATGAGTTTGGAGATCATTGCTCCATACAGAATCTCTCCAGATCCTTCAGATTCCCAGCACTTCTCTTCAGTTCAGCCACTCATTTTCTATAGGGTTCAGGTCAGGGGACTGGGACGGCCATGGCAGAAGCTTCATTTTGTGCTCAGTGACACATTTTTGTGCTGATTTTGATGTTTGTTTTGGATCATTGTCCTGATGGAAGATCCAACCACGGCCATTTATAAGATCGCTAGCAGAGATTTACTTAACACAGATTTTCTAGAATCCATGATGCCATGCGTCTGAACAAGATGTCCAGGACCTCCAGCAAAAAAATTGGCCAAAAATGTCAGATCCAGCGGTGTATTTAACCGTGGGCATGGGGTACTTTTTATCCCTGTTAGCACCAAAACCATCTCCTTTTTTAAAGGGTTAGTTCACCCAAAAATGAAAATTCTGTCATTAATTACTCACCCTCATGTCGTTCGACACCCGTAAGACCTCCGTTCATCTTCGGAACACAAATGAAGATATTTTAGTTGAAAGCTGATGGCTGAGAAAGGCTTCAGATAGGCCTCCATTGGCATTCAGTACATTGGCACTTCCAAGATCCATAAAAGGCACTTAAAACGTTGTTACAAAGTCAATCTCACCGCAGTGGCTCTACAATAAGTTTACGATGCGACGACAATAGTTTTTGTGCGCAAAAAAAAATCTAAATAACCAGTCCTTCCAGAAAAATGCGGCTTTTTTTTGTGATTGTTGCGGGCAAAAATCCTTGATTATGCGGCACGTTTTCTTAAAAAATGCGATGAAAAATGCGGGATATTTATGCAATTTTATGCGATAAAATTGCGGGAACTTGCAAAAACTGCGGTTTGATGAGAAAGAGAAAAAAAGCACTACATCACAGAAAGTGCTGGAATATTTAAGTTCTCATCTTGTTTTATTGAAGACCTTAATAATGGCTCAAATTTACAAAACATTTAGTCAATCAAGTTCTGTAGCTTTACAAAAGGAATATGCTACAACTTCTGAAAAAAATTATAAATAACTTCCTGTTTTACAGATGTCGCTATACAAAACAGACATTTGAGTGCTTCCAATGCACAAAGTGCAATCTCTTAAAGGGTTAGTTCACCTAAAAATGAAAATTCTGTCATTAATGACTTCCCTTTATGTTGTTGGACACAAATTAAGATATTTTAGTTGAATTCCGATGGCTCAGAAAGGCCTCCATTGGCACAATGTACACTCTCAAGACCCATAAAAGGTAGCCTACTAAAGACGTCGTTACAAAGTCCATCTCACTACAGTGGTTCTACAATAACTTTATGAAGCGACGATAATAGTATTGTGTGCAAAAAAAACTAAATAACGACTTATATAGTGATGACTGATTTCAAAACACAGCATCATGATGCTATGAATCATCGAGTCGATTCATGATTCGGATCGCGTGTCAAACTGCTGAAATACGTGACTTTGGCGATCCAACCCGCTGAATCAACTCATTGATTCATAACGCTTCAAACCGCTGAATCGACTCATTGATTCATAACGCTTCAAAGCTTCATCATGATGCTGTGTTTTGAAATCAGTCAGCACACAGGGAAACTGCTTTGCTCTTTTGCTGTTATTTTTGTTGGCCAATGGGAGTTTGTGCTTCATCATGGTTTCACCGGTATCTATGGTTTCTCCACGGGGTTTGAAGCTTTTCGATGACGTTCGCGTCGGGTAATCACGTCACTTCAAAACGTTCCCATGGCAATAGGCGGAAATGGCGGCTCTTGTGTGAAGTAAACGAAAATGTTTCAACTTTCTGCTAATATATATGACTTTTTTTGCAACGAAAATGCGGGGATTATGAAATCATGATAGCCCCGCATATTTTGCACGCGGAAATAGGCAATTTATGCGGCGAAAGTGCGGCGTATTTGAAAAAATGCGGCCCCCGCATGAATATGCGGACTTTGGCTGATTATGCGTTAAATCACGCGATCGCATAATCGCGTTTTTCTGGAGGGACTGAATAACACCTTTAACCAACTTGTTCTCGACTTCCGTGTAAGCCTCCACGACGCATGCGCGAGAATATGACGCAGATCCGGCGTTCGGACACATGACCCTGAAGCGATTTGTTTACGAGCAGAGGAAGACGCGCGTGTCTAAGCTGTTGGATTCTACATTGATCGTGCTTTAGGTCTCGGCGTAGTTCTCAAAATGGGGCTTAAGTCTGTATTTCATGGATTCCCGAACGCCGGCGCTACGTCATATTCTCGCGCATGCGTCGTGGAGGCTTACACGGAAGTCGAGAACAAGTTGGTTAAAGGTGTTATTTTGATTTTTTTTTGCGCACAAAAACTATTGTCGTCGCATCGTAAACTTATTGTAGAGCCACTGTGGTGAGATAGACTTTGTAACGACGTTTTAAGTGCCTTTCATGGATCTTGGAAGTGTCAATGTACTGAATGCCAATGGAGGCCTATCTGAAGCCTTTCTCAGCCATCAGCTTTCAACTAAAATATCTTCATTTGTGTTCCGAAGATGAACGGAGGTCTTACAGGTGTCGAACGACATGAGGGTGAGTAATTAATGACAGAATTTTCATTTTTGGGTGAACTAACCCTTTAAGTTTCATCTGACCCCAGAAACAGGTCCCGTCTGAAGTTTCAGGCGTGTCTCAAACTGAATATGCTGGAGTTTGTTTCTGGATGAGCGGGGAGGATTTTTCTTGAAACCCTCCCAAACAACATGTGGTGATGTAGGTGCTGTTTGATCTTTTTTTAGGCTTTCTGACCCCAAGACTCAACTAATCTCTGCAATTCTCCATCTGTGATCTTGGAGTCTTTGTCCACTCAAACTCTCGTCCTCTCATGCATTAGGACGATATCGACACACGTCCTCTTCCAGGCAGATTCGTAACATCTTTAGTTGATTGAACTTCTTAATTATAGCCCTGATGATGGAAATGGGGGTTTTCAATGCTTTAGCTGTTTTCTTACAGACACTTTCTATTTTGTGAAGCTCAACAATCTGCTGCTGCACATCAGAACTATATTCTGTGGATCTCATTGTGATGATGATTAAGGGAATTTGGCCTTTGTGTTTCCTCATATTTATACTCCTGTGGAACAAGAAGTCATGGCTGGACAATTTCATGTTCCTAGTCACCCTGGTGTGATAAAAAATAAAAAATTCTGAGGGTGCCAATAATTGTGTCCAACGTGTTTTGGAGAAAAATATTTATTTCGTAATGTGATTTAAATAATAGGTTAGATTTTTGTGAAATTTTTGAACGAAAGATCAATAGGATAAACAATTTTAGATTTTACAGGCATATTTGTTCATATTTACCAAGGGGGCTAATAATTCTGACCACAACTGTAGATGGATTGCTTTTAAATGCACACTGAAACAGAATGTGACTAGGGGCTCTGTGGCATAGATATGCTTAAACTGTTGCTAATTAACGCAATGATCATTTTGTGTAAAGTCCAGCCTGATTACTTGAGGCTAATTAAAGCAGTGGGACTAGTGATCATAAACGTGACAGGCCGAATCTGTGCAATCCAAAAATATTCAAAGTATATTACGGAGCAATGCAAACACCTGCATATCTGACACCTGGTTAATACTTATAAATAACACCATAATAACCTCAGATAACTGCCTCAAAATAAAAACTCCCAAAAGCAGCTAATCTTACAGGCGAATGAGGCTTCAGACTGATATTTTCATTGATTTCTGTGCAAATACATTGAGAAAGAGTGTCTTCAGTTGTGGCATGGCATGGAAAATTGTCCAGCAAGTCCTTTTTATCTGTCTAAAATCGCTCAAGTGCACATAATGTTGCAATTATGATTTCTGAACAAGTAGAACTTCGTATTAATTTTACTAGGTCATGCAGATGTTGACCAGAGAACCTTATGAAGAGTCCAGTCAAGTAACATCATTAAAAATTCATGAGCCACAATTTCACCAGATTCCTTAATTCACCAATTGATTAGCGCAAAATGTCTGCCTGTCAGCCAATAAGTTACTTAATGTCAAGTAATGTCATTAATATTCATGAGCAAAGCAGACACCTTAGTGGGAATGGTCTTTAATAAAAAAATGTGAGGTATAGTTTATGTGCACCTCATAGAAAATTAGTTTAGCATTAGTTAGAATTATCTTCATATTTGAATGTTCATTAACGTGAATTTTCATACTAATGAGAATGATATGTTTCATAGCAATTTATAATAACTTTCATTTGTCATCAACAATACATTTTAGTTATTTGAACAGTTAATGCTGCACATATTTAAGTTTAAGCAATGTATTTATGCACTTTGTCAATATTATTTGTTCTGTAGTCACTGTTAATGTCTGCTTGTACATACACTAAAATTCAAAAGTTTGGGGTCGGTAAGATTTTTTAAACCGTTTTTGAAAGAAGCCCATTGTGCTCCCCAAGGCTGCAATTATTTGACAAAAAAAATCATCATTATCCATTCTTTAGTGTCACATGATCCTTCGGAAAGCATTCTAATATGATTTGCTGGTCAAGAAACATTTATAATTATTATAAATGTTGAAAACAGTTGTGCTGGAAACCATGATACATTTTTCAGGCATTTTTGATTGGAGTTCAAAAGAACAGCATTTATTTAAAATATAAATACAACTTTTGTAATATTATAAATGTCTTTACTGTCAATTTTGATCAATGTAGCCTTTTACACAGGGGGTAAAACTAGCACAAAGTATTGATCCAGATCCAGATACAATAGTGCTGCCAAATAGATTAATCTCGATTAATCGTGTCCAAAATAAAAGTTTGTGTGTTTACATGGTTACATGTGTGTGTACTGTGTATAATTATTATGTATATTTGAATACACACACATATATGTATATATTTATGAACTCTAGAAATATATTATAGAAAATTATTTTAAAAAGTGAAGTTTCTGAAAGCATTAAAGGAGATCCCATAATAATTTAATATAGGTTTAAATTACATTTTATTATATATTATATTGGACACCAAATTTTATATATGATATTTCCCATCTGAATCTAACCATGTCATGTCAACAAATAGAATAGTCAGCGGCTGTTTATTATCATGTCAAATATTATGTTTTTCATCCCAACTACAGCGGCGCCTTTTACTTCAAATACCATACTTTTACATATTCTTACGTTATTGAAACAACTGTTGCATTAATTACCTTGAACAAAACTGAAAATCAATAGTAAGACATTTTATCTCAAAATATAGACATTCAATTTATTGATTCTCATTTGCTACATAAATCTACAACATGTAAAAACAACAACAAAAAAAAAAAATTAAATATTAGATAAAATTTGCTAAATCAATTTTGTGCTGCTTTTCGCGTTAAGGATCAGACACATTTTCACGTGCACCATCAAAAGTGGTTTCAAGTGGTGTCAAGAAAATTGCTGAGCAGAATTTTTGTCCCATCTAGGAGAATTTTAAGGTTAAAAAAGAATAAAGTCAAATGCACCTTTTACCCCGGTATGCCTTTAGCTTCCAAAAAGAATAGAATCTTCGATTTTTTTTTTTTTTAAATAAAGCCATATGAACGCATATTGCTGATTATTAGCCAACCTTTCATTCACTTTAATTGTGTTTATTGTCATTTTTTCCTTCTGTGATCCTGCATCTTGGACAAGTTTACTACATTTTGCACCCAAAAACTCCTTAATTTTATCTTAAATCGTGAAACGGTTATGTTCTCCACTACAGTAGGTTTTTGAGCGCTGCTTGGTCTACGATAACAGATGCAAATGTGAGGGTCTTATTTTCATTTTAAATAAAATGCGTTTTTTTGCTATAGTATATGTAAATGCCTACTGTTGCTATAGAAACGAACGCAACTTCCTTGCGTACATTTTTGACTGTACCTCATGAACATAAATGTTACTGTAGAGCCCTGTATTTGATAATCCGCATAACAATGTCACTCATAAACTGCTCCGCAATTTCAAACTGTGTTGATAATCTGGTTTTTGAAGACTATTCAGTGTATATGCAGTAACTGGACCAACTGCATTACCACTACAATACAGGCACATCGCCTTCCTACATATTCCAACATATACTTTCAACTCACCAGTGAAGTAGAAAGTTTGCATAAGATAAAAGCATGCAAATAGAGACGCATGCAGCTCGAGTCCACTGCTGTTCTGTGGCCCTCACTTCCTAATATAAATAGCATTCCTAATATAAGCCTACTTCAACATTTCATATTCAAATTCAGTTATGAGCACCAGCCTCAACAGATCTGCACAAAGACTCTGAATGTAATGCCATGTATATGATTTTGTGCCTGCAGCATTCGTCCATCCCTATGTTCTGCATTCAGGATCCTTTAAAATCACTTTTCATCTTTCATGCACACAGTGCTGACAGCGAGAGAAAATGCTGCGTCAAAGAAACGTTCCCCTTTGGACGTGGAGAAAAAGAGGTAAGACGAATGTGGATACATATTAAAGCAAATTATTCTTTGCCCACAGTCAGTCTGGAGGCAGGAAAGACACTTAACTGCAAAAATCAATAGCAATTTATTCTCTCCTTGGACTCCAAACACAGCGAGTAAATAATCCTGTCCCTTTGCACTGCCGTCCCGAGAGAGGACCAACACGGCGCTCTCGCTCTCTCTTTTACTCTATTCTCTCCCCTTGACACTAAATTTCTCTCTCTCTCTCTCTCTCTCTCTCTCTCTGACTGAGTTTATAAGCAGACCTTCCTGACCCTATGATCACTTCCACTTTGGGCAGATATCCACTGTCAATCTGTCTCTATCCGTCTCCACCAGAGGACAGCACAGGAAAAACATTAGCACTGAACCCAATATACAAACCCCTTGTTTTGGGTTCCACCCACATCTGAAGGACCGCCCTGATCCGACCTTTACTTTACCTATTTTTCTGTTCAGGATCTATAGTGGGGTTGATTTTCCCCTGATAAAATCTGCTTCGTGGAAGGGACTACAAACCTTGAATGGCTTTTACAACAAAATGTGCACATAGTATTATTATCTTAAAAATGCAGCAAGCAATATTTTTTGGAATATTGCACATTACATGTCTCTACTACCTGACAGAAATCACTGAAATAGGGGTCCTCAAAACAGCCCTAGACTGTAAACAGCAAAGAAGAGTCAGGGAGAAGCTACTGTTTTTTAGTCATCCAAAATTAATAAGTGGCCCCAAATCCCATCACAATTTTCAAAACACTAAAAGCCATAAAAAAGTAATGATTATATTCAGGGCTTGATATTAACACCTGCCATTTGCGGGTGGATTTCAGCTGTGGCGTGTAACACAGTCACTCCCACTTTGGCGGGTTGAATTTTATTGCAGTCTTCTCACAAACAAACAAAAATCACGACTTTATTCAACCATTTATTCACGTCTGTGTCAGTCTCCTAAGCTAGATTGTTGAATAAAGTCATTATTTTTGTTTGTTTTTTGCGCACAAAAAGTATTCTTGTCGCTTCATAAAATTAAGGTTGAACTGCTGGAGTCATATGGACTATTTAAACGATGCCTTTACTAGCTTTCTGCACCTTGAAAGTGTCAATTAATTTGCTGTCTATGAAGGTCAGAGAGCTCTCGGATTTAATCAAAAATATCTTCATTTGTGTTTTAAAGATGAACGAAGGTCTTACGGGTTTGGAATTAGGGATGGGCGATATGGACTTAAAAATGTATCACAATATTTTCTGGTATTTATTGCGATAACGATATCAATGCCAATATAAATTTAGTACCATTCCCCATTTTTTGGCTGCAAATAGGGAGCTGCACGCATTCTTGAGAGCCTCAGAAAAACAAACAATGATCTAAAGTAAAACGTACCCATCATCAAATAATAAACTCCTATAATAAACAAATTTTATAAAAAAAAATTATTAATAATAATAATAATAATAATAAACAGTAAATATCCAAACACCAGCCTTTTCAGAAATGGACAAATTGCAGATAAACTTTTCTCCTGTAAAAGTGCAGGTAATGTTTAAATAGTGTAACTGTGATGAAAAACATCACAATAATAATTCAAATCAATGACAAGTTTGAAATGTATACACAGATTCTGTATTTATTCATACTCTCATGGTGCAAACAGTTAGCCTGACGTCGTCATACTCAGATTCTGCTCCTGCTCCATTGGGCTGTGATAATCAGGCGTTTCAACCAAACCAGAAAAGAAAATGCCTCAGCACTCAATTGGACAGACCTACAACCAATCAGAGCAACGGAGTAAGTGACGTATGACGCATAGTTGTCAACAGAACTCAACTGCACGCACGCTGGAAGAAGTAGAAGAAGAAGATGAGTGTAAACAATCTTTGCCGGTGTTGTAAAAAGAATTTAAGGATACACGGAGTACTTACCAACACCATCATCATTTTTGAGAGGAATAGTAAAGGTGAAACAAATTCAACCCAAGCGCTCTTTGGTGACGTGGATGATTAAGTTACTGTTGATCATCAGTCCATCATAGTATAAAGCTCGCCCTGACAATTTGATTGGTCCGAACAGCTCTGGTTCCAGCATAGTTGCTCCACAACGCATCAAGTCCAGACCGAACTTCCCAACCTCAAATGTTGTGGGCGGGGCTAAATTCAGCTGGCATCCAGGTTAGCAAACAGTGGCAAACAGAGTGCAAACAGCAAAAGTAATAATCCCTTCATTAATAATGTCTTCAGATTACAAAAAAATGAGCTATGATAGAATTCAAGTAATTTTAACTAAAACTTGGTAAACATGTGCAACTGAAAAAGTATGAATGCATATTTGTCATTTTAACTGAATTTAGGACTGGTGGTGATGCTTAAAGGACAACTCCGGTGAAAAATGAACCTAGGGGTGATTAACACATGGTTACTGAGTAGATCATTCTCTGGGATGCGTTTTCATGAAAATCGAATGTAAAGAGTTTTATCTCCAAAAACAGATTAGCTTTTAATGCTAGTCTATGGGGCACAGAGTAAGTAAAATTAAATCCGTCCTTCGGATGAGACGTTAAACCGAGGTCCTGACTCTCTGTGGTCATTAAAAATCCCAGGATGTCCTTCGATAAAGAGTAGGGGTGTAACCCCGGCATCCTGGCCAAATTTGCCCATTGGCCCCTGTCCATCATGGCCTCCAAATCATCCCCATATACCGATTGGCTTCATCACTCGGTCTCCTCTCCACCATAAGCTGGTGTGTGGTGGGAGTTCTGGCGCAATATGGCTGCCGTCGCATCATCCAGGTGGTGCTGCACATTGGTGGTGGTTGAGGAGATTCCCCCTTCTATATGTAAAAGCGCTTTGAGTGCCTAGAAAAGCGCTATATAAATGTAACAAATTATTATATTATTAATTATTATTATAAATCGCTAGTTAATACCACTAACAAGGCTCAAAATAGCCTCACACTAACACGGTAGCATAATGAGGGTCCCTACATGCGCATCTACAGACAGGAGCCATCTTGGAAAACAGTCTCGACGAGTCGAGCCACGAACGCTGTGATAAGTGAGCTGGTCGATAGGAATTAAAGGACAACTCCGGTGAAAAATTAACCTAGGGGTAATTAACAATTCATGCATTTCCATGTAATTAGATTTCACAAACTTAATTCCTATTGACCAGCTCACTTAGCTGTTTTCCAAGATGGCTCCTGTCTGTATACGCGTAATGTACTGTCTTTATAAAGTATCTTCTTATTAAACTGTTTGTACACTTACAAAGTTCTCAATGCTTCGGTTTGCATGTAGGGACCCTCATTATGCTACCGTGTTAGTGTGAGGCTATTTTGAGCCTTGTTAGTGGTATTAACTAGCGATTTAATTTGACTTATTCTGTGCCCCATAGACTAGCGTTATAAGCTAATCTGTTTTTAGAGATAAAACTCTTTACATTCGATTTTCATGAAAACGCATCCCAGAGAACGATCTACTCGGTAACCATGTGTTAATCACCCCTAGGTTCATTTTTCACCGGAGTTGTCCTTTAAAGCTACACTGTGTGATATTTTCCCCTAGGTGACAAGGTATATGACCATCCAGTGAATATTAGTTTCTGTTCTTCTCAATTCCGATTTCGTTTTAACTCCTACGGTGGCCGATTTAGTCCAAGATTAACATGGCTTCCAGTTCGACCTTGTCCACATTCGACACAGTGCCATCGAGTGTTAAAACGCGAAAAGGTATGTCCCTCTTTGGCTAATGTACTTTCAAGATGGAGGGGCAACATGGCGACCCGCATTCGAACCACTCATGTATGTATTTTCAATGGCATATTATAAACTTACGAGAATACTTTATTACTTGAAAGAAGTAAATATACATTAATGAGCACATATATTTTTGAAAGAACTAAGTGTTTTTTAGCTAAGAATAAACTAAAAAAGTTACACAGCGTAGCTTTAAGACATTGTTCATCATTCAGGTTTTCTGTAAAAATAAAATAAAAAAAAATAACAATAATGCTGATAAGATAATAATACTATGAATTCTATAACTAATAACAATATTGATAAGCTGCTGGGTTCATGAATATTAACCGCGGTGTCTGCCTTTGCTCGAACTTATTTGCTGAAATAGAAACGGGGACAGCCAATGAGATTGCTGTTTGAGCATTTGTTTCTTCTTGTTCTTAAAGGCTGAATAATTCCAAACGAACAGCGTTATAAATAAAACAACGAATATTGTTTACACGTCAAATCTGCGTGGAGACTCTCTCTCTCTCTCTCTCTTGGAGTGTGTGTGTGAAACACTGAGCGCTCTCAGACGGGCGCGTTCACAGCACACTAGTGTTTTCTGTGCGTAAAAAACACTGCATTCATTGAGATGAACTAAAATAGTGTGCTTTACAAAGTGCAAATTTCTCAAGCACTCAGTCCACGTGCTCAGCGAGTGAAAATATATCTGTACAGGTTCCAGATTGTAGAGGTGGCTGCTCTTTTAGCGATAAACTCCTCCGCAGCTTCCGCCATAGTTGTTTACACTCTGCACGTGAGATGCAAATGGGTCGAGTCATCAACTAGGCTTTATCGTTATTATCGCGGGAAGAATAATTCTTATCGTGGGGAGAATTTTTACCGGTATATCGCAAACGATAAGATATTGCCCATTCCTATTTGGAATAACATGAGACCGAGTAATTAATTAAATAATTTAAATTTTTGGGTGAACTATCACTTTAATTGAAATGTTGTATGGGTTGCTTTTGGTGCTTGCGCTAAAAGCATGAATGATAAACTCTGCAGCTGGTCAAGGAGAGGTGTGTTGTTGATTTACTGTGCGATCATGCTACCTAGTGAGAGAACTGAATACAATTTTGTCTTGAGCCAGCAACCACCCAAAACAACCAAACAATGCCCAAGTAACCGCTTACAGTCAAACACCTTAGCAAGTGCACAACAACAGCCTGGCAACAACTCAGGTCCAGCATACAGCGGTGAGGTTTAAATTGTCAAGCAACAGTCACATTTCTTGAGAAAATATTAAAGCCTTCTCTTTCTTTTGTCAGAGTGACCAATAAACATGAAAGATTTCAAGCATGAAAGCTGTTCTTTTATCTATGTGCAGACTAAGAGCAATACAGAAACATAGGATGCTATGAAAAATCAGACCAGATAGTGTCTCTCAGCTTTCAAAAGCAACTTGCAGACAGTAGAAAGACAGGACAGGACAAAACTGACTATATATATACACATGTAGAATGAAGTGTTGTACTCAGAAACTAGAGCATGCTTAAAAAAGAAGAAGAGACAATACCTACATTGGGGAACTGTCTCAAATATAGATGGTTTTCAAGTGAGACCATAGAAAATGTGGCTCCTTCAACTTCTTGCAACACCTGCTCTGTTCTCAGAGATAGAAAACAGGATTTCTGAATCCTGAGCCAGCACGTACACAATGTCCTCTTACACAAAGATGTCTGACAGCTCAGGAATAAAACAGACACTTTATTTTCACAAAAGGTTGGTTGACATTTCAAAATAATTTTGTATGGATAAAAACAGTAGTGTATAATCAACTGAATTTCATTATGATTTTATATCTCTTTTTGACTGTAGAAAACATACTTTGAATATATTATACCAAAAAATCTATGCCTTTTTTATAAAAAATCCCCATCAGAGACTTCACATGACCTTTCTCCACACATCATTTACTTTCTTCTGTGAAGCACAAAATAAAATGTGGTGATATTTACACTGCCAAGCAAAAGAACACAAACACATTTATACTGCCAAAAGTTTTACAAAATGCCATCAGTTCTCACGTGTCACATGACCTATCGTGACACAACACTATAGTTTTATTAAAACTCTAACTAAGGGCCCTATCATACACCGGCGCAATGCAACGGCAGGCAAGTGTTTTTTGCTAGTTTCAGCCGGACGCAGTTATATCATTTTCACGTCGCCCATGGGCAAAAACCAGGTGTGTTCAGGCGCATTGTTGGAGCATTGCTATTTTGAGGAACTGAAAACGACTGCGCCATTGACCAACAAAAACCTGCTCTAAAGTCAATAGTGCAGTATTTCTTGTGTTATTTAAAGAGCGCGTTAGTAATATGCGCCTAAAGGCGGGTGCACAATGCGCATCCACTCTGCTTATAACACACAGCAGCACACAAACATTTTTAAATATTACAGATAAAAGGATTCTTCTCTGGAGAAGCGTTCAGTCTTTCCGCTCGCAAATTCTGCCATGGTGCAAGCGCAACTGGCTTTTAAAGGGAATGGGAGATGAGACTCTGATTGGTTTATTGCGCATTACGGCCAAAACACACCCATGACCCATTAAAAGACTACAGGGCTCGACATTAACGCTTGTCCGCTTGTCCGGGACAAGTGGATCTTTTGAAGGGGCAAGTGAAAAATAATTTTACTTGCCCGATCGGAAAAGTAGCCTGATTAAAACGTCAATAACAAAAGATAACATTGTGCACTGCAGTAAAAATTCGAAATGTGGAGTTTTTATATTTTTAACATATGATAGAGTTAAATGATCGCACGACCAAGAGTGCTGTTTTCCTGAATACCATCACGATTGAAAATGACACTGATTTCATTTGACAGTTCCATAAACAATTATTTAACATTAAGTCACTTACATTTTAGATGCAATATTGACTGTTTTTGTTCTATTTCAGCAGTGAAAATAGTTCCAAACAAAGATCACAGCAGAAACACAGCGCATCTCACAGCAACTGAATGATTACTGAATGATTCAGCTTTGAATGAATCGGTTGAGTCAAAGATTCAGTGACTCACTTATAAACGACTGCCTCATTCTTGAACGAATCAGCCCTTTGAACGAATCGACTCAATGACTCGCTCATTAAGACCTCTCTTTCAAACAATTCTTATTTGTATATTCAAAACTAAATCTAAAACAATTTAAAACAATCTCATAAAATTATTTAATGCAGTTGTAATTTTTCGGTGTAAATTATTTAATTTGATTGGTAACAGCCCTATACTGTCTTATTCTAGTTTAATGTATCAAATTTATTAACATAAAATGAAAGCTGAAAAAAGCCCTTCATAAAAGGTGCAAATATCACAAATACACAGATTTAAATATGTCAAAGCTGTTTGAACACTGGTGAGAATATTGCTTCAGAATAAATTATATTAACAACACAATTTTTTTTTTTTTCCGGACAAGCACATTTTTTACTTGGACAAGTGAATGACAGATTTACTTGTCCAAAGAACAAGCACATGAACAGGCTGAATGTCGAGCCCTGGACTGAGTAGAACCCCTTTGGACCGTGCGCTGGCGCACTGACCGTTTTTTTCTGTCATTAAACCAGCAAAAGTGGATTGGGATGTACGCGCTTCAGACCATGCGCTCAGATCGTTAAAATAGGGCCCTAAAACTGTTAAGGGTTGTTTTCATTAATTGAAATAAAGCTGAAATAAAATATAAATGGCAAACGAAAAACTTAAACTTAAAAACTTTGAAAGATAATTGGTAAATGTTGCCTTGGCATTGGCAGACTAACTAAAATAAAGTAAGCTGAAGTTGAAGTACTTACTAAAATGACTAAGACACTTAATTAACTGTGAAAACCAACTTTAATGTAGGTCTGTTTCCAATAGAAAACTATTGTATTTCTTCAGAAGATTTACAGAATATAATGTGCAAAACAAGTCGTATGGACTATGTTTATGATACTTTTATGGTGCTTTTTTGTCATTTTTGACGGTATAAACCACCATTGACTTTCCTTGAATGGACAAAAGAAGCTCAGACATTGGAACGTTTCCTTTTGCATTTCACAGATAGAGTTGAGTAAATGAATTGTATTGAACTTTACGATCATGACATGAACTATAACCACTGTGCTCTTGAGAGACACCTCACCCTGAAAGAATTGCTTGAGTAATAGCTAAAATGTCAAATATGTCAAAAGTAATTATGTTGCAGACTGTCATAAGAACATTTGGTTGTTCAGCTCGGTATTCTGAATAGAAGCATGGATATGGAGTGCAGCATTTGAACCTTAAAAAGATGCAGGATATGTTATGCTCACTATAAGCTTGTTGCATCCAATTCAAGCCTGGCGGGACAAGAGTCAGTTCCCCTCACAGCTCAGTCAATATAAAAACAAGCTTACGTGACATGACTATTGGCACAGATATTGTTCCAATAGCAGGAGATGCTGTGCCTGAGGGTGGAGGCGTGCTGCTTGATTCATGCTCATTCTGCCAGACAAGCGCCAGTCAGTTCACTCAAACCAAATCCCTGTCTCGCGGGGATCAGCAAGCCCCGTATCGAGACACTCGAAAAGACACAATCAATACGTCTTCTTCAGAGCCCAGCAGTCCAAAGGCAGACTTAGACCGAGAAGCACTAACGATTTTTTTTTAACGATATTTCAGATTCAACATTGATATCATTTTTCACAGATAATCTAGGCAGGCACAGGGAAGTGGAATATGACGGGTCTGAAAATTATGCGAGACACCTAAAAAGGAAAAAAGAATTTTGCTTTGTGAAAACATCTGCTGAAAGATGCATGAGAGAAAGTTTTTACCAGAAACTATGGAACAATCCAACTCCATACGGGCCTGGTTTCACAGACAGTGATAGTTCATCCCCTAAAGGGAAATTACAATTCTGTCATTAATTACTCACTCTCATGTCGTTCCAAACCTGCAAGACTTTTGTTCATCTTCGGAACACAAATTAAGATATTTTTGATAAAATCTGAGAGATTTCAGTCCCTCCATTGACAGCAATGCTGCGTAACACGAGAATGAACCTCATTGGTTCTTGGTGAAGCTCAAACATGATGCATAACACTAGAATGAACCTCATTGGTTCTTGCTGAAGCTCAAACGTGCTGCATAACACTAGAATGAACCTCATTGGTTCTTGCTGAAGCTCAAACGTGATGCGTAACACGAGAATGAACCTCATTGGATCTTGCAGAAGCTCAAACATGATGCGTAACACGAGAATGAGCCTCATTGGTTCTTGCTGAAGCTCAAACGTGCTGCGTAACACTAGAATGAACCTCATTGGTTCTTGCTGAAGCTCAAACGTGATGCGTAACACAAGAATTAACCTCATTGGTTCTTGCAGAAGCTCAAACGTGATGCGTAACACGAGAATTAACCTCATTGGTTCTTGCAGAAGCTCAAACGTGATGCGTAACACGAGAATTAACCTCATTGGTTCTTGCAGAAGCTCAAACGTGATGCGTAACACTAGAATGAACCTCATTGGTTCTTGCTGAAGCTCAAACGTGATGCGTAACACGAGAATGAACCTCATTGGTTCTTGCAGAAGCTCAAACGTGCTGCATAACACTAGAATGAACCTCATTGGTTCTTGCTGAAGCTCAAACGTGCTGCATAACACTAGAATGAACCTCATTGGTTCTTGCTTAAGCTCAAACGTGATGCGTAACACGAGAATTAACCTCATTGGATCTTGCAGAAGCTCAAACATGATGCGTAACACGAGAATGAGCCTCATTGGTTCTTGCTGAAGCTCAAACGTGCTGCGTAACACGAGAATGAACCTCATTGGTTCTTGCTGAAGCTCAAACGTGATGCGTAACACGAGAATGAGCCTCATTGGTTCTTGCTGAAGCTCAAACGTGCTGCGTAACACGAGAATGAACCTCATTGGTTCTTGCTGAAGCTCAAACGTGCTGCGTAACACTAGAATGAACCTCATTGGTTCTTGCTGAAGCTCAAACGTGATGCGTAACACGAGAATTAACCTCATTGGATCTTGCAGAAGCTCAAACATGATGCGTAACACGAGAATGAGCCTCATTGGTTCTTGCTGAAGCTCAAACGTGCTGCGTAACACTAGAATGAACCTCATTGGTTCTTGCTGAAGCTCAAACGTGATGCGTAACACTAGAATGAACCTCATTGGTTCTTGCTGAAGCTCAAACGTGATGCGTAACACGAGAATGAACCTCATTGGTTCTTGCAGAAGCTCAAACGTGCTGCATAACACTAGAATGAACCTCATTGGTTCTTGCTGAAGCTCAAACGTGCTGCATAACACTAGAATGAACCTCATTGGTTCTTGCTTAAGCTCAAACGTGATGCGTAACACGAGAATTAACCTCATTGGATCTTGCAGAAGCTCAAACATGATGCGTAACACGAGAATGAGCCTCATTGGTTCTTGCTGAAGCTCAAACGTGCTGCGTAACACGAGAATGAACCTCATTGGTTCTTGCTGAAGCTCAAACGTGATGCGTAACACGAGAATGAGCCTCATTGGTTCTTGCTGAAGCTCAAACGTGCTGCGTAACACGAGAATGAACCTCATTGGTTCTTGCTGAAGCTCAAACGTGCTGCGTAACACTAGAATGAACCTCATTGGTTCTTGCTGAAGCTCAAACGTGATGCGTAACACGAGAATTAACCTCATTGGATCTTGCAGAAGCTCAAACATGATGCGTAACACGAGAATGAGCCTCATTGGTTCTTGCTGAAGCTCAAACGTGCTGCGTAACACTAGAATGAACCTCATTGGTTCTTGCTGAAGCTCAAACGTGATGCGTAACACGAGAATTAACCTCATTGGTTCTTGCAGAAGCTCAAACGTGATGCGTAACACTAGAATGAACCTCATTGGTTCTTGCTGAAGCTCAAACGTGATGCGTAATAGGGCTGGGCGATATGGAGCAAAAAATATATCTCGATATCTTTAAAGGAAAAATAACCCCCAAAAAACTACTGCAAAAACAAATATGCCAAATACCACTAAGTCTTTTTTTTTTTTGAAGTGCTAAGAGGTAGGCAGTTCATGCAGGAACAAAGTAGGGATGCAACAATACAGCAAGTCCACAGTTCAATACATACCTCTGTTTTTTTTAACCACGGTTTTCGGTTCGGTTCGGTTCTGATGGCTAGTCGCATCAGATTTTTGCTATTCTATTCTTAGCCGAACAGCAAGAGCTTCAGGGGGAAAAAATACTATTTTTTTTATTGCAATACTCTTTCTTTATTTTACTTAAAAAACTTGAAAAACCTTACTTAAACTTAAAACTTTACTTTTAAAAAACCTTGTACACATTCCTAGTGTACTGTATAATATAAAATAAATATATATTTATAAAGATTTACACTGGCAGCATTTAAGTATGAAATTGAATTAATAAATGTAAAAATAAAACACTACATAGACTTCCCTATAAAATATACATTGATTCTTATTAAAGCTACTGTATTAGTTGTTCAGTCAAGAGCCGTGAGTGATTTTGTCTTTGTCTTTTGTTATTTTATTAACCACTAAAGGAATAGTTCACTCAAAAATGAAAATTCTGTCATTGATTACTCGTGCTCAAGTTGTTTTAAACCTGAATAAAGTTCTTTCTTCTGTTGGACATAACATATATTTTGAAGAATATTGGAAACCAAACAGTTGCTGGTCCCCATTGTAGGAAATAATAATATGAATGTCAATCGCTACCATCAGCTGTCTGTGTTCAACAGAAGAAATTAATACAGGTTTGGAACAACATTAGAGTGAGTAAATAATGACATCATTTTAGAGTGAACTGTCCCTTTAAGGACAAGCGGCAGCGTGTTCACTAGGCTGCCCTGCTGTCAATTTAAGACTTTCACGCATCTAATATACAGACACGCGCCGATTTTACCTTCACTTTAGACATAACCGACTGTGTTTATGTTAACCTTGTGTGTATTTGACAGTATTAGCGCAGTAAGATTTAGTCCAGTAATCACTTGTTTGACAGGCTTTTAGTGCGCGCGCTCTGGAAAGCGCATGGTGCCCTACGCGCAAGGCTTTAAAACGCATGCAAATAATGAATTTTCATTAAAAAATAAAACAACTCAAATCAAGGGCATAGTAAGTAACCTTCTCCAGCAAGCAAGCCGCTCTCTCTCCGTGGTGTACAGTCGCGGGAGTTCTTGTCTCGCAAAGTAATGCTGCCTAAGTAAACTGTATCTTGGATCAAGTGTTTGAGAACCAACTGTCGGCATTCATGGCAGTAGACATCTGTCTGCTGTTCGTCCGACGCCTTAAAACCGAAGTATCTCCATATAATGGAGCCAGTTGTTTTTAAGACGAGTTCTGTAGCCTCCGAGCTGGTTGCGGACGCCGCCATGACAACACGCGAGGGGAGGGGCGAGCGAGCGGGGGCGAGCACAGCACAGAGAAGGCAAAACAAGCAAAGTGGCGGAATCAGAATTAAATATAAAAAATATATCGATATATACGATATGTCAAAATCCATATCATGTTTAAAAAATATCTCGATATATTTTAAATATCGAGATATCGCCCACCCCTAATGCGTAACACGAGAATTAACCTCATTGGTTCTTGCAGAAGCTCAAACGTGATGCGTAACACGAGAATTAACCTCATTGGTTCTTGCAGAAGCTCAAACGTGATGCGTAACACTAGAATGAACCTCATTGGTTCTTGCTGAAGCTCAAACGTGATGCGTAACACTAGAATGAACCTCATTGGTTCTTGCTGAAGCTCAAACGTGATGCGCAACACGAGAATTAACCTCATTGGTTCTTGCAGAAGCTCAAACGTGATGCGTAACACGAGAATGAACCTTATTGGTTCTTGCTGAAGCTCAAACGTGATGCGTAACACGAGAATGAACCTCATTGGTTCTTGCTGAAGCTCAAACGTGATGCGTAACACGAGAATGAACCTCATTGGTTCTTGCTGAAGCTCAAACGTGATGCGTAACACGAGAATTAACCTCATTGGTTCTCGCACATCAAGTGAACATGCTTGAGATTCCGTTCACCAGAACTGATGTGTGAGTTGATGAATATGTGAATAAAAGCCTAAATTAAATCTGTTCATCAAGCGATCAAGTCTCTTTAGAAAATTTGGACTAAATCACTCAATTCATATGTATTCGTTTTACGATCTCTTTATGAAATGTTTGACGTGTCAAAGTGTCAGTTGTGTAGCTGTCAATGAAGGGACAGAAATCTCTCAGAATTCATCAAAAAGATCTTCGTTTGTTCCGAAGATGAAGGTGAACGACATGAGGGTGAGTAAATGATGACAGAATTTTCATTACTGGGTGAATTAACCCTTAGGGCGTTTTCAAAACTGAAAGTCCGCACCAAGGTCCGAACCGAGGTTCATGTTTCGATACATTTTATACATTCGGTTAGTTTTGGTTTGGTTTCACATTGCAATTATGCGAGCAGACTAAAGAACTTTACATGACGCACTTGCGTCCTGTCGTCATCATCTATGTGGGCGGCATTTGGACATTGATTGGTTTGTAAATGGACGTGCGTCTGACATCAGCATCTTTGACAAGAATGAATGAACGGACGCATCTCGTTGCCACTATTGAACAGTGCGCATTGCTTGACTATTTTCATTACGTTTAAAAGTGGACATTTCAAGCTTTATTCACATATTTCTCATGTTTGTGAGACAAGTAGCCTATACGCTGAGTTTCGGTTTATTTGAGACGCGCCCCAGTTCATGTGCAAAGCATGTGATCGCTCCCGCGATTATTGTCTGCTATAGATTATTTGCTTCTTATTTATTCAATTTCAGGCAATTATCTGATGAAACGTTGATTCAAATTAAGATAAAATTTATACAAAACGAAATTCACATTAAAGAAAGGCTTTCTAAGCAAAATCATACAAAATTTCTTTCAAAATCATTTCTGACCTTCTGTCTTCTGACAGATTGCGCATCTTTTCACTTTTCATAATCAATGTAGCCTAGATGAAATTTAAAAATAACATTATAATATTAAAAATAAACAGGAACTTCCTGTAAATGGTCTGAAAGTACGAACAATACAGAAAATGCTTTCACACTAGAAACGAACCGAACCTTTGTTCAGTTTGATCCGGACCGAGACTACCTCTTTTCGTCGGACCAAATGTCATCTGTTTGGTCCGGACCGTGGTACGGGGGAGGTTTCACACCTGAAATTTTGATTCGGACCAAACTGAAAAGTCCGAAAATCCGGACCAAACAAGGTAGGTGTGAAAACACCCTTAAAGACAGGATTAGGCCTTCAGTTCAATTAGGACATTTAAGTAGCTTTTTTAAACGTGCCTTATAAACAAACATTACTGGTGTGCATCATGAGACAAAATAATGGCACAGACATATTTTAAGATAAATCAGTGCAAGTTGCTTTCAGGTAAAACAGCTCAAACGTGCATTTTAGTCTGGGACTAGCTTAAACATTGTGAAACCAGGGGATAATTATGTATAATGGCTGTTCACAAAATTGCTTTGATTTCTATAAAGAACTGATCAAATTAAGTAAAATAATAAAGCATCATGCTTAATGACAAAATAAAATAATAACTTAAAAAACTATATAGATAGATGAAAAACTGAGGATATATATGAGTATTATATGTAATCATATGAGCAATGTCATGTCCTTATGTCACACATGAAAGTTTTCTTAAAAGCCATACTGTATCTCTGTAAGGGTTTGACACAAATTGTTGTTTGCTCACATTCTGGTAGCCCAGTTTGTGCTGAATACAGTGTAATGACACTTTTGCCATTAATATGTTTATAAGCAACTGAAAAAAGCCCTAATGTCAGAGCATATCAAAACTTCTAAAGGGCCCCAAAACTGCCTCAGACCCGTAGGGGTTAAATGGTACTTTTTTTTGAAAATGATGTCCTCTAAATCCAAATTTTAATATCATTAATTTTAGCAGCTGTTGGGTAAACAAATGCACACAATAAAATCACACCGCCATATACTCAGTCAACTACACAAGGTGCATTTTTAACTAAATGGCTTTGTGTAAATATCAGGTAGGCTATACAATCATGTTACGTATTTAAATGCTATAGGCCTATATTTATAGAATTTATGAATTGCATTATAGATAAAAAAATATATATTGGATATTTCTGTGTTACCTTATAATTTTTGCTGTTTCTTGAATTGTTTTGTATTGCATAGATATTTTGAGGTGTCTGTAAATAAACTGACTTCCAAAACTCACCTGAATTATAAGAAAAAGAGTAAAAACTACCCTCCTGTTATGATAATTATTACTCGTAGTAGTAGCAGTAGTAGTATTTAACCTTAAATCTTGATGGTGAAAAAGTTCAGATGTTCATATTATTTGTCAACACTCCCCTTCACATTTCTTTGAATTCGCGTAATTTGACACAACCTGTAGCCCATAGCTTTACATTGACATGCATTTTACAACTGTTTATATGATTACATAATGATGTTGTGTTACAATAATGCGGCAGCAGTGAGCTGTCATGTGAAGGTAGCCTACAATGTCAAATGACGCCACCACCGGTATGAAATCTGTTTCAGATGGAAATAAAGACTTAGTTATTATAGCCTACGGGCAGCCATACATATCTGTTAAAAATATGGGCTTACCGATCATGCTGTGATAACTGTTACAGCCCAGATTCACTCCAGTGTGTCACTTTGGTGTTTGTTGACATGTCGCGTGCTGCGAACAGAGGCAAAGCAGCTTGGGATGATGGGAAATGGAGTCCATGAGCGCCTGCTCTGCAGCGGTAGGAAAATAAGCAGCGTAGGAGACGACGAATGACAAGTTCTCTGAATGTCTCTCAATTTAATTCAGCTACAGCATGAATAGTTCAAATTCAAGTGGGTCTGACAGGTTACAGTGCTAAATACGCGAGCGGTGAAAAACTACATTTCCTGGTTCGATAAACCTCAGAGGAAGTTATTGGACCAGCGTGTTCTTTGCACGTGGGTTATTGAAGGTAATTTCTAAACCTAGGCTGAATCCGATATCTCCACTAAACCCTCATTCACTATTCCCTACGTTAGTCCACTAATACAGTTGAAGGGTGAATGAAAACGAGTGAGTGAAGTCGGACAGCCGTTGTGTGTACATCGGCTGTACACTCGATATTGTGGTGCAATGTCATGTAGGATTGAATGAGTGCACTCAATGACGTCCACTATGGTTTCAGGCACCACTACAAATGTCTGTCCCTTGAAATAATGCATAGCATATACTGCAGTTATTTCATTATATTCATTCTAGATGTTATTACCATTCACCTTTTTGTTTCCCATTATCGCCAGACAATACTGACCTGGGACTAACCCTGTTTCTTCACCTTTTGACTTTTTGTACCCGAGTACTATACTATAGTGTTAAAAGTCAATAAAAATGATTTGTTGGTCTGAAGAGTTTGTGAGTTATGAAATAAATGTACCTCTAATAATTTGATGTTATCTTGTTAGTTGAATTGGGTGCAAAATCCCTCCCTCCCAAATTGTTGCGCAATCACACACGTTAAAATTGCTTCAAACTTAAATGACAGTGTCTTTAACTGTGCCAATAATGTTTTACAGTCACCTGTATCAAAATCCCAGCTCCCATTTGGATCAACATCCAAGAAAATCTTTACAGTTTAGTGCTTACCTAAATCTGCATGCCCAATTTTCTTTATTGACCTTTTATAGGTTCTCATATTTGTTGTGTATTTGTTGAACTTACGAGTGGCTTTTGGTTTTCATGGTCTTTCACTCTAAAATTCAGTGCATATTTTGATTTGCACTGTCAATGCATTATTCATGTCAAAGACAGAGCCATTTAACTCTTCCAAATAGGATTTGGTCTGTCCCAGAATTGCTTGCCCTGTTTGAAGATCTATCTTACGAAGATGTTTGTTGTGTACACTTTAATAAATGCAAGAACCTGTTAAATCTGGAAGAGCAGCAAATGATTTAAACCTCATTAATATTCAAATTGAAAAGGCATCAATGTTATGTTTTCTACATCTCTACAAATATGATGTGGCATATAACAACCTTACTCGCATGGTAAAATGACTGACTAAACAGGATTCAATTTGCATATTAATGAGCTAGATGACAGATTATAATATTTTTCCTTTTCCCTCAAGGGACAGACTCCTTTTTAGATGTTTCTTTTTCCAGGAATAGCTGATTACGTTAAAGAAAAGAGAGAAAAAAACAGATAACTTAAAGTACAATAGAAGTTAATTTGATCTTGTGTTCAGGAGGTAAACATTTAAAGGGTTGGTTCACCCAAAAATTAAAATTCTGTCATTAATTACAAACCCGTAAGACCTTTGTTCATCTTCAGAACAAAAATGAAGATATTTTTGATGAGCTCTCTGACCATAGACAGCAATTTAATTACCACTTTCAAGGCCCAGAAAGGTAAAAACATTGATAAAATAGTCTATATGACTACAGTAATTCAACCCTAAATTTTATAGAGTGACAATTTTGGCCGAATATCAAAAATAACGACTTATTCAAAAATGTCTTCTCCTACGCTGTTGACGTAGTAAATACAGTGCAGCACGTCCGCAGCTTATCATTGGCCGACGATTTTCACATGAACATCTTGACATATTTTCCTTTCACAAACGCATCGATTCGCTTCAGAAGGCCTTTATTAACCTCCGTGTGGAGCAATTATATGATGGAAGGATGCACTTTTATGGGCTTCAAAAACAGAGCAACATTCACTGCCATTATAAAGCTCGGAAGAGCCAGGACTTTTTAAATAGAACTCTAATTGTGTTCGTCTGAAAGAAGAATGTCATATACACCTAGGATAGTTTGAGGGTGAGTAAATCATGCAATTTTCATTTTTGGGTGAACTATCCACTGTAAAAAATCTACCGTAAAATTTACAGTAACTTACTGGCAACGATTAGCCAGTAAGTTACTGTGAATACTTTTTACAGTAAGGGTACTGTACTTCCATTTACAGTATTTAATGTATACACTGTGAAATCAAAAACAATTAAATACTGTGATTTTATTTAATTTACAATACTATAGTGGCTAAATTGTGATTTTTTTTACAGTAATGCTTTGACTACTGTGAATTCAACTGTAATTCTTGGACTACTGTGTTTTTTACGGTCTTACTGTAAACTTTACAATATTCTACTGTAAAAATCTTATACAGTAATGTTACTGTGAAATCGACTGTAAATAACTGTAGATTTCACAGCCATTTTTTTGTGTCCTTTCAAGTCCATGTGAGATAGCTAACAGTTGCACTTCTGAGGTACTGTGGAAACAATCATACATCTTTTCAGTTTGTAGCCTATCATATGCGTATGATTATTGCTGCCTTCAAGTCATGTTGGATTAATTTATAATTGAGACTGTACAAACTCCGATTTGTGCAGCTTTACTCAACAAAACTACATTTCTCATAATTTTGGGTGCAGAGAATTATAAAATACATAGAGCATCAATTACACACCTTTTTTTGCACTAGTGCTAAAAATTATTTCTTTTTTTTCTGGACAAAATCACTAGCACAGCATGACCTAATCACGATTTCTGGACTCTCAAATAACTTCCCAAAAGTATTTTGAAGGCAGTATTGTTCAGATTCCTGTTTTACATAGCAGTCCTGTTTAAATATGAAGGCATTTCTTCCATTAATGTGGCTTCGTTGGCAACTAATTGACCTTCTCAGAACTGTTATTTTCTATGCCAGTCAACTTAAAAGTTGAGCACAGTGAGGCCTGTAGGCCAGGAAGCAGTTAATGTCAAATCTTATTTAAATTGCAGAGTTCAGGAAGTAAAAAATAAGACAGGAAAATGCAGAATGCCAAAAACCTTTAACTGCTTTTTTTTTTTAAACTGAGAGGATTTTTAGAGCATTTTTTGTTGTTGTTGTTTTATTGCTCTCTTTTGTACCCCCTTTCCTCATGATTTCTCACGACTGCCAGCAGCTTGTTTAGCTCCAGCTCTCATAGTGACACTACTATATAAAACAGATTAGAATCTTTATTTATTGCCTCATGGCCAGAGCCCGCAGAATTAGTTTCCGTCACTTTCACGCAATGTCACCATAGAACAGCACATGAACTTATTACAGGGACAATTCCCCTGGAGCAACCTGGGGTTAAGTGCCTTTCTCAAGGGCACAATAGTGATGCCTCATGGCTCACTCGTTGCTGGGATTGAAGCGGCCTTAACCACTACTACACACCACATACACACTTACATGTGCTGAAAGACCTTAATCAAGATTCACTTACAATGTAATGGCACTTTCACACTACAACCCCCTTTTCCATGAGACCACGTGATATGATCTAGTTGATCTTCCTCTCTCACCTACTTTTAGGAACACCTTTGCCTGAGAGTTGACCCAGTATCTCAGTTCATTGGAGCTCACGATGGGAGGCAGCCAAGCATTCATGGTGGGAGTTGTAGGTTTTGGAGGATTCTACACTGTCAAAAAATATGTTTTGTGTTAGGGCTATTTTAACATATTTTGTGTAATTTTATGTTGAACGTGTGTAAAAAAAAAAAAGAAAAAAAAGAAAACAACACTGTATCCAACACAAAATGTGTTTATTGTCATCCAATCACATTGCTGCCTACCTCACTCAGCAAGTTGTTAAGCAAAACGACTTGAATGCTCATTTGTCATGTATTTGGATTTATTTGTTATTGGAAACTATTAAAATATATATATGTTATTGTTGTTTGTGAAATTTTTAGACGGTCAAGGTGCGTTTACACAGCAACCTCTCGTGCTTACGGGATTTTCAGTTTATATACAAAATATAAATATGTTTAAAATGTGTATGAAATGTCTATGTAAATATTGACTTCATGTAAATGTACCAGTCAAGTTTTAATAAATACATATATTTAAAAAAAAAATGCTTGTATTGCATTCATTTTGTTAAACTGATTAAATGACACAAACCTGTGATTTATGACACGTTAGTGTGTAAAATATTTTAACAGACTGTCTGTGTTAAGAAGAATAACACACTGGATGAGTTAAAACTAACACAAAATTTGTTGTCTTTAACTAGACACACAGGTGTGTTAAGAAATAAGTCAAGTCAAGTCATCTTTATTTGTATAGTGCTTTTTACAATGGAGATTGTTTCAAAGCAGCTTCACAGTGTTAACAGGAAAATAATGCAACAGAATTTGATTCGGCTGCACAGCCGCTCTGGAGAAAACAGTGATGTCATCCGGCTTAGTTCAGTAATCATATAGTGTCAATGCAGGTGGATCAGTAATTTAGTTGAATATTTACTGTAGTGTCCCCAACTAAGCAAGCCAAAAGCCAAAGGCGACAGAGTCAAGGAACCAAAACGCCATCAGGTGACAGAATGGAGAAAAAACCTTGGGAGAAACCAGGCTCAGTCGGGGTGCCAGTTCTCCTCTGGCCAATGAACAAACAGTGTATGATTATGATTCAGGCAAACATTACAGGTCAGAGGTCATCTTTGGAACATGCAGAATATTTGTCCAGTTCCATCTGATTGAAGATCATTACACAGGAGACGGGTTTGTTGAGGATGTCATGTTGATGAGGCCGTCACAGAGGAGAGTCTAGTTGACCCGGTCTCTGCAGGCCCGGATCCAGCTGACTACCGTAAACCTCGGGATAAACAGAGAGACTAACATTAGCTTAGATGCCATAACACAGGTTGTGTTGTTTTTAACACATCCTTTTTGAGAGTGTACCAAATGTGCCTTATTGCATGTTTCCATTGGAGTTTGGACCTGACCTTAAAGGGGTGGTTGATTATATGGTTTGACTTTTCTAACTTTAGTTAGTGTGTAATGTTGCTGTTTGAGTATAAACAACATCTGCAAAGTTACAACGCTCAAAGTTCAAAGCAAAGTGATATATTTTCTTTTAAAGAAACCACTTTTTAAGGACTACAACAAATGGCTGGTAGGGACTACATTGAGGAGTCTGCTCAAAATGTCACATCCGTCTTTTCACATTTATTGCAGTACAGTACGTAACACAAATGCAATAACATGTCATAAAAGCAAGATGACAACATAAGTTATAACCGCAATTAAACTAAACTATACCTCTGGCTCTAAAGGATCTTACAACAGTTCCCACATGAGTAATTTATAGATTATTATGACAGAATATGCTAATCAATGACTTGAAGATGGTTAACTCCACATCAGCTACATAAATTCATCAATTACTAACCATTCAGAAATGTTGTCAATTCTTCTTGAGTCTCTCCATCATAGTCTGACTCTGGTTTGAACATAAAAGGCTGAACAGTTTCTGACATTTTCAGTGCGTGTCTGCGTGAGGTAATCGGAGCTGTTAACACAAGCTCTTGAAGCTCCGCCCTCTTCTAGAAAGGGGTCTGGGAACAGCAGCTCAATTGCATTTAAAAGGCATTTATTTGCATTCAAATACACACAAAAATGGAGCGTTTTTGCTCATGCACCCTCAAAAAGAGACATTCTAACATGCTATAAAAATGATCTGTGGGGTATTTTGAGCTAAAACTTCACATACACACTCTGGAAACATGAGAGACTTATTTTGTACTTACATTTTTGAGACCTACATCTTGTAAAAAGGGGCATTATAGGACCCCTCTAAAGCCAGAATTTAATAACTCTACCAGCTTCAGTTCCTCTGGTTTCAGGCTCAAGTACTGGCAAGAGAGAAGGATGCAGAAAATCAATGGCTCAAAGTCAAATTAGTAATGAGAATGGAATTATCAGTTATTTTTTTTTGTTGACAAACCTAAAAACACTACACTTTTCATGAAGCTTTGGAGCGTTATGAATCAGCGTATGGAATCAGCAGTTCGGAGCGCCAAAATCACGTGATTTCTGCAGTTTGCCGGTTTGACACGCGAACCCAATCATGATTCAACACTGATTCTTAACGCTCTGAAGCTTCATGAAGCATTGTTTTGAAATCGGCCCTTTACCACATAATGGACTGTGTCTAGATTAATAGGTTAGCTCATCGAGATTAGTGTTTTTATGCAACTTATTTAAAGTTACATAAAAAACACGCAAGCAGAAAGCACAGGCCCTCTGTCAGTGTCAGTTGGGTGTTTCTGTCCACCATAGGCCGTAAATATGGACGCGTCATCTTCAATGCCTTCCACTGAAGAAAAGTGAAGCCGCCAACGTCCGAATATTGCACTGACATCTTGCCCAGATTTGAGACAGAGTCTGCGCAGTAGAGAGCAGGATGTAGAGCCGCGATATCAAAAGCCCGCCCACACTCGCAGATGCAGAACAATTCATTATGTAAATAAACGGTTATGGAAATGTAGAAATTAAAGCTAAAGCTCCAATCTCCTCCCAAAAATCCCGTGGCTCAGAGACAACTTCACTCAGAGAAGCATCTCAGCTGTCAATCATGACGTAACCCAATCATATGCATATTCCACATTTTATCATAAGTGTGTCATGCCGTGTGGGGACTTGCAATGGTCTTGGTCTGGACTCGGTCTCGGCCTGACTTGGTCTTGGTCTTGACTTGGTCACGACCCTTCAAAGTCTTGGTCTTGACTTGGTCATGACCAGTGATGGGAATAATGGCGTTACAGATAAACAGCGTTACTAACGCATAGCTGTCAACCCTCCCGTTTTTTCCGGGTTTCTCACGTATTTTAGCTCTTTTCCCGCTGTCTTCTCGTTTGAGTATTTTCCCGTAAAATATCCCATATTTTTACGTTCTGATTGTGTTAACTCAGAACACGCAACTATCTGTGTCTGTGAAGTGGCTTGCTCTTGGGTTGCTAGACCTCCAGTCAAGCAGGTGGCAGTACACAGACAGTAGCTTAGGCCAGTGTTTCCTAACCGGGGTGCCGTGTAAAAGTCCTTAAAATATTTTTTTTTTTGTTCAAATTTTTCAAATAATTCTCTCTTTGTAAACTTTGTTCATTGCATGCCGTATGTTCGAATATGACCAGTAATTTTCGCCGTCATCACCCGGGTGTAGTGCCAGAAGACGCGAATGAGAAGTCGCGCGTGCTGTGAGAAAATCTGTCTCTCATCCGAAAGCGCGCACACGTCTCAGAGCGCGCAAATATTGAGTTCTCTTTCAAGTCTTGCTCTTGAACGGACAAACTCACGCAAAAAGTATGTCAACATGTCCATCTTGATGAGTATTCTAGCAGACATAGTCTGTAGGTGTTTCTCAATGTCAAGGATCCTTCCTCTGCAGGACTGGTCCTTCCAAGTCACTTCCTTCAGAGGCTAGGCGAGGCTCCTCTTTAGCATTCGGAGAACACGTAAATGGAACAGGCTAGCAAGTGCACGTCAGCCTCATTACGTCAGTTAAAAGGTCCGTTAGCCATCAATAACGTAATTTGTATAATATCAATACAGTTGTAATTTGTACTGGCATTTAAAAGTTAAACTTTACTTATATTTACTACGGTTATAACAAATGTTTGGTAACGTAAATACTTACACTTGAAAGCATATTGCCCCGTTAACGCTCCGACTCCGCCAACGTCCGATATTTTGTATTTTTTGAACAAGATAGCAAAGCTGCACGCATAGGATTGTGGGTGATTTGAGAACACTAAGAGCGCGAAGGCTACACATTTGCATCCTTTCCTGTATATGGCATATTTTTTGAACGAAGGACTCAGACCTTGGTTGAAATTCCGAGGATCCTCGACATTGAAACAGCCCTTCGACGGACGTCGATGACGTAGCATCCTCGGAATTCTGGCTTCCGAGGATCCTTCCTTGACATTGAGAAACGCCTTGTATATGCCTTAAGTAAACTTTATACAGTCGAGAAAGACGACGCATATCCGAGCATTAGGTCTTAAAGGTGCAGTAGCCTTTACTGCTGTCTGTTTAATGTCAAACAAGAAAAGACAAGGACATCACTCACTGCTCTTGATTGAATAGCTTTTGTAAGTTTAATAGAATTAATCTTTAATTTATACAGTCAAATATGCAATGTTATTTTACATTTGATCAATTTCTGTACCTGAAAACTAATGTTAGACGTACCTGAAAAACCTGAAAAGCATAGTTTATTTTATTAGTATCTTTGCTCGATAGTATTTATTTGTGCTGCTGCTTGTTTTTAAATTATTTGTTCTTATTATTTTCTTTATTTTTATTTGACAGTAGTCCTTTTTTCCCTGAACATAGCAAATACTGAACCGTACCGAAACCGTGAACCTAAAACCGTGACACAAACCGAACCGTGAGGAATTCAAGTCCAACCACTTCAAAGGTAGCTTTCGCAAACTGGAAGTATAAGCGCTACTTTTCCCTCGTTGAGGTGAAAGGTAAGAATGTTTATGTAACGTGCAACTTATGCCCAGGAAGAAAGAGTCTCTCCACGTCGGTGGCAAGTAATTCTAATCTAATGAAGCGTCTCACATCATCACATGCCGCCACAAATTAGTGGCTAAAAACCCAGGTGATAACGTGAGCTCCACTACCAAAGTAGTAGTATAGTACTGATAATATTTACTCAATATTTACACTATAGTAGGTCTACTGATGATATTTACAATAATGTATTGAATTTGATAGGTGTCTCTCACATTGTCCCACAGCAACATTACAATAGTGTACATTAATGTACAATGTTTTATAATAATAATTTATTCTATTTAGTGTCCAATTCATTCATTTAACATATTTAATATTGGGGGTATCCAAGTTTTGAAAAAAAAAAAGAAGTTACTATTTGTAAGAAGTAACTAGTAACTATTACTAATTACTTTTTTAAAGTAACGTGCCCAACACTGGTCATGACCCTTCAAAGTCTTGGTCTTGTCTTGGTCTCGACCCTTCAAAGTCTTGGTCTTGACTTGGTCTCGACCCTTCAAAGTCTTGGTCATGACTTGGTCACGACCCTTCAAAGTCTTGGTCTTGACTTGGTCACGACCCTTCAAAGCGCGCTTTTCACTCCACAGAAGCACGTCGCTAAACTAGTGAATGAACTTGCGCTACCTGGGCGGTTCAGCGCAAAAAAGGAGGCGTGTTCCGGCGCAAACAATCCCTGGTGCTATTTTGCTGTTCCATTAAACAATTGCGCCACTGACCAGAAAAAACCTAGTCTAAAGTCAGTGGCGCGTTGCGCGTTGTTCATTATGCTATTTTAAGGGCGCATGCTTGACCATAATGTATAGCGTGCACAACGCGCATACACTTTGCTCATGTAATCTACACAGATGCAACAGTTATTTTTGCAAATCATAAATTGTTACACTAAAAAAATATTAACACATGAGATGACGGAAATCATTGTGGTGTGCCACGAAGATGTGAAAAAATAGGCATAAATCTAGCTTACAAATTATTCAGGCTAATTGTAATAATTAAGGATAAGACCTGTTTGCCCAATAGTGGCAAGACATATATGTATATAAGGACATCTGACAAATTGGTTTGTCCGTCAAGAACCAGGAAAAAAAATCGACTGAAAAACTGAAAAAACTGAAAGACTGAAAAAAAAAAAGACTGTGAAATCACCTTTACCATAATGTACAACATTACAACTTCACTTCTCTGTCTTTCACTGCTCTTACAAGCACATCAGTCTCCTCGGCTGTGAACCGCTCCTGGCGAGCGCCTGGTAAATACGCCATAATAATAGCAATCCATAATGGAACTTGCGCACCTGCTTTTAAAGGGAATGTTGGATGACGCTCTGATTGGTTTATTCACGTTACGCCCAAACCACACCTATGAATAATGAAGCTACTTCAGACCAACCCATTTTAGATTTGCGCCGGGCGCAAGAGCCATTTATCCCGCCGGGAAAATAGCAACAGCGCCGAGACCCGCCCACAAAGTTACTTGCGCTTCGCGCTTTTACACTTGCGTTTCAGATCGTTAAAATAGGGCCCTTGGTCTTGTCTTGGTCACAACCCTTCAAAGTCTTGGTCTTGACTTGGTCATGACCCTTCAAAGTCTTGGTCTTGACTTGGTCTCGACCCTTCAAAGTCTTGGTCTCGGTTTAGGTGGTCTTGACTACAACCCTATTTTATGGAATGTAATGTGTTACAGTACTTTTGCGTAGCTTTTTCTCACCTGGGCTGGGTTTGCTTGTTTGTTTTTAATAACAACAAAAAAGTAAAAATGTTTGGCAATTGTAAAGGTTCTTTCAAACCAAAAGTGAAATGAATAATCCTCACGCTGAAAGAAATGCAAATTCACGGCTGTACAGTAGAGGGTGCAGCTCAAACAAACTTTTCAGCTGTGCTGCCATTCTGGATTGCAGAAGAATAAAACACAGGTCATGAAAGTTCCACACACTTACCTGAACAATATTTTTTATTTTTGTATTATTGAAACACAAATGTAGTTTATCTTAAGTATTTTTTTCTTATTAGTATGGTTGAAGGGGATCATTGAAGGGCAGCAGCAAAGACATTGGTTAATAAAGTGAGATTAAATACATAAAGTATGTAATTTAATATATTCAATTATTGCAGGTTTGCGTAAAATTCTGAGAATGCATTTCACAGTTTTTATAAATTTTGAGTAATACTGAATCTGTTCGGGTTTTTTTGTTTTGCAAGTGAGATGAGACCAGCAATGTTTTAGGGGCCGGAACCAGGATTTGGAATTTATCCAGGATTTTTTTGTGTGGAAAAATGCAGCTTAGTTCCAAATTTGGCACTAACTCTGGCACCAGCCCCAGTGGAAAAGCAGTATCACCAGACCAATAGAGAAAGGGACAGAGTTGTGTTTGAACCACATTAAGAGGCTGTTTACACAACATATCGTTTTCAACTAAAAATTAAAAACTTTTTGTGTGTTTTGGCCATTCATTTACACAACAACGGTATTATGGGGACCTGAAAATTTTTGAAAACGAGTTTCAAAGGCAAATTTTTTGACAAACTACAAAAAAAATTAAACCTTTCATTGTTCATGTGTATTTTTAAATTACATAAATTACATGTTCAGTCTATAGGTGCCTAGATTTTCTTTACAGTGACATCGCCAACTACTGGCCTGGCAACAGAATACAGCATTTTTAGGCGTTTTTGCAATGACCTTATCCAACCCCTTTTCCATTTCTTTCAGAGCAGTTTCACATAAATACAATAAAGGAATAAAAAACAATAGGACTAATACAACCAAAAAGTTATTAGGCTGATATACAGAAATTGAATAAAGTAAACAAATGTAAAAATAAATAAATACTTCACTGTATGAATTAAATATAAATCGATTCTTATTAAAGGGGTCATGAATTGAGAAATCAACTTTTGATATATAAAAGGTCATCATAATATAAGAATATCCTGTAAGTTTCTGAGCTGAAAAACGTCCTTGTTAGACAAATAAAAGCGTTAATTGACTGCTGGCTCATCAAACGAGATCTGTGAATTTGACGTCAGAGAGCAGCGTAACGCCGCCTCAACAGAAGAAGACCAACGGCTAATTCTGTAGCCCTGCCCACCGATTCGCGCATGACATGTAATAAACATAGGTAAATAACATAGGCCTATGTGGTGCTAAAACGGATCGAGCTACCAATAAATATGCCGTTGAAGATTACAAAATATTGTGCAGTGCCTGGTTGTGGAAAAACACAATCGCTGCATAAGCTTCCTTTGTTTTTCCAATATTATGAATGTGTGGTTGAACTTTATTTTTAATGAAGATCCAGCTCACGTGGGTAAGCGTTTCGCTTCATTTCACCGCAGATTTTTTTTGTCAGAATTAGGCCCTGTCTACACGAACACGGGTATTTTCAAAACCGCAGCTTTTTCTACTCGGTTTGGCTGTTCGTCCACACGCAAACTAAGTATCCGGTTACTGAAACCGGACTTTTTTGAAAACTCTGGTTACAGCGTTGTCGTGTAGATGGTGAAACCGGAGATTTTGGCTTGTTAAAGGGATAGTTCACCCAAAAATGCTAATTCTGTCATCATTTACTGACCCTCAAGTTGTTCCAAACCTGTATGAGTTTCTTTGTTCTGCTGAACACAAAAGAAGATATTTTGAAGAATGTTTGTAACCAAGCAGATAGAGTAACCATTGACTACCATAGTAGCGGAAAAATACTATGGTAGTCAATGGTTGCTCTGTTTTGCCGTTCTCTCCTTTGTTTGACATCAGATTGTGCGCCGTTATCGCTTATGTTTACATGAGTGGAGTCTATGCAATGGCGGACGTAGCTTTTAATAACTCTGCTAACAGGGCTTATCACATGTATACAGATACATGCACAGTTATCTCATTGTATTACAGAACAGAGGCGCCAGAATGCAATAATACAACATAGTAAGGCAAGTGTGTGAGGCTTCAGTCCACTTGGGCCCTGCCCCTGTGTACAGTTACCTGTCACTGAGTCCAAAGTAAACGTGCAGAAGGGTTTCACTGAGCCCATGGCATCCCTCAGTGCATCGGTGCCAAAGATGGGACACATGTGGAAATCAGGCTGCCATAGTGCGGTTTTGCGTTTTCATGTGGACAGAGATTTTTTTTAAACCGTGCTTGTGTGGACGCGGTTATTTTTTAAAATGGAGGAGGAAAAACTGGTTATAAAAATACCTGTGTACGTGTGGACTAGGCCTTAGAGTCGAGAATGGATTTGCAGACAGAATGAGATTAAAAACGATGCTGTGCCTTCTATATTGGATCCAACAGGAATGGTGCAACATACTTATGTGAGTAAAACATTTTTTTATATGTGATAGTATTGCATTGTTACAGATCGTTTGATATCTGATTATGTGTATGTGTCTAATTAAACATAATTAACGATAACTTACCACGCTGTCACAGGCTGGAGTATCCTTTGTATTTGAGGTGTTGTTGGTTAATTGTCCTGCGATTCGGGATCAGACTCTGGGGCGATCATGTATGGCGAATCATTCCGGTTGCCGTCTTTTCACATTGGAAGTTTTCAAAACAATTCCCCACGTGTACTGACGGGGGAGTTGAAACTCATTATAATATGCAAAACTGTTATCCAATCATAGCAGTGGGCATTTACTTCCAAGTCTTCAATGCGGCATGCCCATAAAGGCCAGGCTCAAAACCAGGGTAGAAAAAAACTATTACTTATTCATTATTGATTGTAAAAACCACTCAAACATCATTATAGATTATAGCCTATATATTTACTCCAGAAACTCTACAAACAGTGATAGATGGACCTCTCAACCTTTAATGCTAAGGAGAAACACAACTTTTTGGGGACCAAGCGAAACATGATTATGTATTTCTGCTCAGCTAGCGACATTGGACATCAACCACACGGCAAAAGCTACTTTTACATATACTGTCTACTTTATTTGTATAACAGTTCTATCTAATAACGTATTAGATCGTAAGATCGAAAACTAAAGACGGAAAGTCATGTTTTTATAATCGTTAGAAGCCAAAAACAAAACTATATAATTGAGCGCAAGGGGGCAACTTGGTGGTTCAGGGGCCCTACTCAAGATGACTGGCGGTGGTTGTAGATCACTAAACCTTTACACTGCCTCAGAAGTCTGTCTTAAATCAGTTTCGTGAGGTAACTTCATGCGCAAACGCTGCCTGTGAAGTCATTGCCTGATGACTTCACAGTGAGGCAACAAGTCAGTCTAAGCTTTTGGATGCAGACTAGGTCTTCAGGATCACTTGAAAATCACAGGCATGTGTGTTGAAGCAGGTTGGAAATACACTTTTCCTGACAGTGGGTCTCCAGGAGCAGGGTTGAAGACCTCTGGTCCAGTTGCCAACCACTGTTTTAGAGTAGTTTCTCAGTTCTAAGAGCATCCAGAGACGTGAACTCACACTCATGAAATGTGTCATGGTGTGTTTTTACAGTGTATGTTTGTCCAGTCCGTGATAGTATCTGCAACGTTTTCATGTGGAGGTCAAATCAAAAGCCCTGATGCGATTTGTGTGAAAAAGTCTTTAGAATCCACATCTCTATTTTGCTTCATCTAGTCAAAACCTGCTCAAGGATCTTGCATAATTCTACTCAAATTCTAGCCACAAAAGTCATATTTGCTCTTCTACCTATCTGAAAATGACAAAGGAATATATATTTTGCAGCGGGCGTCATCTGTATGTAGAGTCGACGACTAAATGTCAAGAGCATCAGCAGTGTTCTCCTGTGATAGGTGTTGAATTACTGGAGACCTGTTCTTCCTGCCGTACACTCTTTGTCCTCTCGCTGGTCACTCTTCCTCTGGGAGTCTCGCTGAGCTGTAGTAAGATAAAGGCAGGTGCGAGGGGATTCGGTCAATATGTGGATCGATGTCTCCACAGGCGAAGCTGCTCTCGCACACAGTTGGGGCTGCCACACCATGACTGCCTGTGTGTTTCTAACATCTGTCTCACATTCAGTCTTTCTGTACCTGGCATCTTTTATACTCCACTTATCTCATCCTGACCTTTTCCAAATGTTTTGTTTTCTCAACTGGTTTCTTTCTTTTTTTGTTTGTTTATTGGTTCCCTTTCCGTGGGTACTTTTCCTTTGCTTGGTCACTCAACAATTCTGTTTTGTAGCTGTGTATTATTTATTAAATTCATCAAGTGGAGGTGCATCTGGGCTCAGGTGTTCACTGTGCACAGCACTTTTGGCTGGAGGCCAGTACATCAAAGCAGAGACAAATAAGAGACAGGCCATGAGTTGCAAAATGAATGGGAATCCGCTATGTGCACAGAACGTTCTTACAAACTGCCGCAATAATATCCGTAAAGCGGCTGGAAAACTTCCAGGGAAAAATCACTTGTTGGCATGGCGGTATTTTCAATTTTCTGAGGTAGCTTTAACAGGATCAATAGTACAATAATTAGTTAATAATCAGAATATAGTCAGTTAAATAGTCAGGCTTAGCATTAATTTAGTTACTCAAACGTAAATCCGAGTTTAAATCCGAGTTTATCCGAGGATATTTGTCCATGGCAGGTAATATCCAGCATGGTGTGGTTTGAAACCAGCGAAAATTGCATGTTAGTGTAGAACCGCAACTATTCAGGAAATGTAAAAAAATATGTATATTTTAATACACCTTGTTGTCAAAGGTGGCTTTATGTATAGTCAGACACTTGCATGTGTCGTTATTTTAACATTTTTCCAAAATCAATCTCAAATGGAGTTAAGAGGTTTCTCACCAGCAAATGTTGGAGATTTGTGTTTTGTCCGTCATTAGAAGGGTCACATTTGAGGCAGGGAGTGCATTGCATTACGTTTTTTTTCATTAATTTACAGGTTAAAGGTTATTGTAGCTATGTTGGCGCTCAGTTTTTACTGGTGTTTTGCAAAAAGCTTGTGTTATAAAAGACAAAGCGTTACGCACAGGCTGTATTGGCTATGACTAGACAGTAAATATCTGGGATTAGTATTATCATTTGATTTAGAAATTAAAAACATCTGAATTTCGCGTGGCACATTCGCACAGGATGAGCAAAGCTTGTGATTTTACTGACTTATCTCCCGGATATGATATCAAGCCTGGGAAATGTCTTGTCGTTATAGCTCTAGCTGTACTATATATCATAAACAGAAGAATGTTCCTTACCGCCCGCTGCTATATATGTCATCCAACTCCATCTAATCATTCTTTTTGTTTTGGCTCTTATCAAGCGTTAGTTCAGTCAGGCCACGTAGGCATAGTGCTGCTGTCGGTCCAATCACTACCATTCTCCTATTAGACCGGGGATATATATATATATATATATATATATATATATATATATATATATATATATATATATATATATATATATATATATATATATATATATATATATATATATATATATGTGGCATTTTTGCTCGGAAAGAACGCTTAAAATGCCCGCAACCCTCCCTCCCTCCCCACTGTAAGTATCAGCATATTACTGTTCACCTTCTGGCTGCAGTTTTCTTCCCTCTTTTTTTTTTCAGATTACCAGGCTTCAAGTCCTAGCGTTCATGGACCTCACTGCTGAGAGACACTCATCCTCATAGAAAAGCTACAGTAGACGTCCCAGGATTCACTGCACGGCACGTTACCACTTAACCCTTAAATGCATGACTGTTTCGCCAAACATTCTTATATATTCGGGTCTTTAGCGACCCGGATCTATCTTACATGGATAGATCTATACCTGTCGTGATAATATATAAACTCCTGATATTAGAGTAACAATTACATCAAATAAAACATATTTCGTTACCTTTTGGAGCTTGGAAGGGTTCAGTTTGAGCAAATGTTTTATACCATCATCACTGTCCTCGTCAGAGCTCATTTCCCAGTACATTCAGCATGTGGCTTTCAGCATCTACTCAAAACTCATTTTCAACATCTTCAAAATCAATATTTTGAACGCTGACAGCTTCTTCACCAGATCCATCATCAAGTGACAGTGACAGTAATATTTGAATGTGTTCAGTACTTTCTCTGCAGTAAATCGCTGAGCCATTTCAAGTCATGCAGATTATAATTATTATTGTTTCGTTTTCAGTCTGCAGTAAGTATAAGTGAAACATCACTTCATCATTGTGTATCAGACATTGCCACCTTGTGGAATAAAGGTGAATTGCACTTATTTCTGCATTATAGATTCATTTATTATTGTAAAAGTATATAAAAAAGTACAATCTTACACACCTCGGGTTGTTACAATTTTGACAAAAAAACGAGTGGAAAAACAGGCATTCAATTTAAATTGTATAATTTTTTCCCTTGTTATATAGTTTAAAATGGATTTATTTCGGAATACTAAGAAGGTTGATGTCTAACTTTAAAAAATTAATGAGGAGGAGGGTAGTGAATGATGTCTTGGGTCGCTAAAGACCCGAGGCATGCATTTAGGGGTTTAAGACATTACTTAGGTGTCCTGAAATCATCTGTACTGTATATCACATCATACACTCACCTAAAGGATTATTAGGTACATCTGTTCAATTTCGCATTAATGCAATTATCTAATCAACCAATCACATGGCAGTTGCTTCAATGCATTTAGGGGTGTGGTCCTGGTCAAGACAATCTCCCGAACTCCAAACTGAATGTCAGAATGGGAAAGAAAGGTGATTTAAGCAATTTTGAGCGGGCCGGTCTGAGTATTTCACAATCTGCTCAGTTAGTGGGATTTTCACGCACAACCATTTCTAGGGTTTACAAAGAATGGTGTGAAAAGGGAAAAACATCCAGTATGCGGCAGTCCTGTGGGCAAAAATGCCTTGTTGAGGTTAGAGGTCAGAGGAGAATGGGCCGACTGCTTCAAGCTGATAGAAGAGCAACTCTGACTGAAATAACCACTCGTTACAACCGAGGTATGCAGCAAAGCATTTGTGAAGCCACAACACGCACAACCTTGAGGCGGATGGGCTACAACAGCAGAAGACCCCACCGGGTACCACTCGTCTCCACTACAAATAGGACAAAGAGGCTACAATTTGCACAAGCTCACCAAAATTGGACAGTTGAAGACTGGAAAAATGTTGCCTGGTCTCATGAGTCTCGATTTCTGTTGAGACATTCAGATGGTAGAGTCAGAATTTGGCGTAAACAGAAGGAGAACATGGATCAATCATGCCTTTTTACCACTGTGCAGGCTGGTGGTGGTGGTGTAATTGTGTGTGGGATGTTTTCTTGGCACACTTTAGGCCCCTTAATGCTAATTGGGCATCGTTTAAATGCCACGGCCTACCTGAGCATTGTTTCTGACCATGTCCATCCCTTTATGACCACCATGTACCCATCCTCTGATGGCTACTTCCAGCAGGATAATGCACCATGTCACGAAGCTTGAATCATTTCAAATTGGTTTCTTGAACAATGAGTTCACTGAACTAAAATGGCCCCCACAGTCACCAGATCTCAACCAAATAGAGCATCTTTGGGATGTGGTGGAACGGGAGCTTCGTGCCCTGGATGTGCATCCCACAAATCTCCATCAACTGCAAGATGCTATCTTATCAATATGGGCCAACATTTCTAAAGAATGCTTTCAGCACCTTGTTGAATCAATGCCACGTAGAATTAAGGCAGTTCTGAAGGCGAAAGGGGGTCAACACAGTATTAGTATGGTGTTCCTAATAATCCTTTAGCTGAGTGTATATCTGTATATGATGGTTCCATGGGGGTTAATGCAAAGCTCTTGTATGTTCTATTAATCATGGAGCAAGAACCCCCATAAAGGAACCATACCGCCAAAGATAAACTGTGGTCCTGTCTGAACTGATGTTTTCAACTTTCTCTTTATGCAAATTGTATAGTTGTATGGTGTATAATGATATGACCCAGCACAAAATACTATCAAAACACTCCAACACAGCCTCCATTCTTCGCGACAGCTGGATGAAAAGGTGCACAGGAAACAAAAACCTTGAAAAAATTATATACGACCCCACCAAATTCTGGCCAAATCGCAGAGATGCCGATTCGCACAGGACTAATATTATCACAGGACCTCAGTGTTCTGCGAAATATGGTAGGTCACAAATACAGACATGACCGATTCACACGGGATTAGGATCACAGGCAACCTCCGCAATTATTACAAATGACTTGAGGTCACCAGATAATACTAATCCTGTGCAAATAGAGCTAAAGACGCTCTTCTCTGCTTCACAAATACATAAACATTAGCTTTTACACACATCATGTTTTGAATAAATAAAACGCTGTACTTATTCAAAGAACCAGTTCTCCCTTGCACTGCGAACCAGCAGAGGCAGTCTCCTAAATGCGTGCAGAACTTGATGGACATAAAAAATATACATTTGAAGGATGTATATTATTTTAATACAGCATTCATTGGTTTTTGGTGTCAGTTTTCCTGTACTTCAAAGCAATTTTGATTGTGTATAAAATCTTTGCAGTGCATGCTTGTTTTCATGTCATTAGCTTAGCAAAATGCTAATCATTAAAATCATTGCAAGTCGAGTCTCCCTTTTGGAGATTCTGCCCGTGTAAAGCTTTAAATCAATCACGTATAAGTTTTCATGACAGTTAGGATGCTATTGAAGGCAGCCCGCTAGCTTCTGGAACGGAGCCAGTTTGCTCCCCTGAATCCCTTCAAACTCAGAGTTATGTACAGTAAATATCTCTACTAGATTTGGCACCACTCTGGTTCAAAACAGCTAAACAAATTCTCTTAGCTTTTCATCATGACTTACTCTCAGCTTGCTCTTAGACTCCTGCCGCTGTTCCACTCGTAGGTGGATGCTCTTATCCATTTACTGTCTTTGATTTACAGTTCCCATCCACTTCCATAAGCCCACTCTATTCATTCAATATCTCTTCTGCTATTTTACGTCCCTATAGATAGAGGCACGGAAATATTCTTTTCTGTGACTGTTATCACCGTATGCAATAATTCAATTTCTGACACCAAATCATCAACACGATCAGCGTGTATCTCGGAGGTGTGTCGGGGATTGGGATGCATCGGGATGTGAATGATTTGAAAGGAAAAACCCTTCAAAAGTGGAATGAGGATTGAGAGTGGGGTAGCTGGCTGATGACAGCCAGGGGGGCTTTTTCCGACAGGCTGATCTCTCTCATTCATCATCATTTGGCTTTTTAATGGTCTGACAGCTCTGGCAACGCTGACGAACTGCTGTGTCGCTCTCTCCGTCCCTCTATCTCACTCACGAGCCTCCAACTGTTGTCGCAGTGTCGCTCGATCCCCCTCCGCAGATGCCATGCTGGCCTGTTTCCCGTTGGCACAGAAGGCCCAGATTGGTACCGGGATCAACTCCAAGCTGTCAGAGATCTGCCTCAGATCCAGGAAACTGTAGCAGGGCGGTTGCAACTGACAAATATACTGTGCGAGTCGGAGAAGAGGGGCTTGTGTCAGAAAGTTATTTTGTTTCATATGCCGCGTGATGGTGAGCGTTTTTGCGATCTGTGATTATCAGGATAAAGATGTTCGCTGAGGGGGTGCAGCAGATTTGCACACGTTTTGTCAAGTCACCTTTATTTATATAGCGCTTTATACAATACATATTATTTCAAAGCAGTGATAAATGATGCATTTCAGCTGAAGTCAAGCTTCAGTGTTGATTCAGTTACATTGTAAAGATCATCAATTATTAAAGGAACACTCCACTTTTTTGAAAATAGGCTCATTTTACAAGTCCCCTAGAATTATAAAGTTGAGTTTTACCGTTTTTGAATCCATTCAGCCGATCTTTGTATCTGGCGGTAGCACTTTTAGCATAGCTTAGCATACATCATTGATTCTGATCAGTCCATTAGCATCTCATTCAAAAAATGATCAAAGACACTTTCAATAGTTTTCCTATTTAAAACTTGATTCTTCTACAGTCGTGTGCTAAGACCAACTGAAAATGAAAATTTGCAATTTTCTACACCTATATGGCTAGGAACTACTTTCTCATTCCTGCGTAATAGTCGCGGATCTTCGCGGCCGTACCATGGCTGCAGCAGCACAATGATATTACAGCGCCTGAAAGTAGCCCAGCTAGTTATCTTTCAATGTGACCGGCACTAAGTTTGTGTAGTTGCAGAGAAAGTTTCAGGCTTGCAGCCGACAAATTGTGTTGTGGATTTACCTGTGTGATTAGCCATGGTTCTGTGTGTTGTAAAGGGCTGTGATAGTAAGTAGAAGGAGTATACTACCACCATGTTTCACAGAATACCAACGAATTATTGCGCCGCTGCAGCCATGGTACGGCCGCGAAGATCCGCGACTATTACGCAGGAATGAGAAAGTAGTTCCTAGCCACATAAGTGTAGAAAATCACAACTTTTCATTTTCAGTTGGTCTTAGCACACGATGTAACTGTAGAAGAGTCAAGTTTTAAATTGGAAAAATATTGAAAGTGTCTTTGGTCATTTTTTGAATGAGATGCTAATGGACTGATCAGAATCAATGATGTATGCTAAGCTATGCTAAAAGTGCTACCGCCAGATACAAAGATCGGCTGAATGGATTCAAAAACGGTAAAACTCAACTATTTAACTCTAGGGGACTTGTAAAATGAGCCTATTTTCAACAAAAGTGGAGTGCTCCTTTAAATTTAAATTTTATCTTTAAATCCTTTCATTTTATCAATAAAGCAGTTTTGCAAATAAGTGGTCATCGTCCAGCTCAGTTCAGTTCTCATAGAACAGCGTCAGTACTGTCAGATCAATAATACTGTTGGATATTAAGTTTCCTCAACTAAGCAAGCCAGAGGCGACAGTGGCAAGGAACTCCATCAGGTGAGAGAATGGGGGAAAAAAATGGTGTGTATTTTTATTGGAAATGTACTATTTCACACCAGTAAGACAAAATAGTTAAACTCGGGACCTTAAAAGGCACCTATTATGCAAAATTCACGTTTACAGGATGTTTGAACATAAATGTGTGTTGGCAGTGTGTGAACACAACCACCCTATAAAGACAAAAAACAACCCACTCCTCTTTTTTAATCCCCATAAATCATAAGCAGTGTCTCAGAACAAGCCGTTCGCAGATTCTGGGCAAAGAGATGTCGCTTTGCACAGGCCTCTCCCACGACTGTTGACGGACACGGCCGTTTCAGCATAGACCCGCCCTGAGTGAGCTTTGCACAGTCCGCCTTTTGACGCTGGAGCAAGTTTAGGTTTGTTTATGTCTGCGCAAATCATTTCACTCCAGACTGCTTTGTGAATGAGAGACAATACAAGGCAGGTTTTGCTAAAAAAGTTGTTACTCAAGGATGGATCAATACTGTTCGTCATCCAGCTTATAGTCTCCTGAGCGATACTGGTCATGGCGCGTGCACTTTATTACAGTACACCAGAGTTGTTTCACGGATATAAAGTTTACCAGTTTATTAAGCACCCTTGAAAAGTTCTGTATTTGTTTACTGTTAGTTGTAAGGAGTGTTTTTGCGTAATTCGCTGTGTATGCTGATCATAATGCAAGGGAGAAAACTCATCAGGAAAGTTTTGGCCAACATTCGGACAGGGTCCTCTACAACAGGCTTGTACTAATAGTGAATAAAAGCAATATGACAAATATGATATAACCGTAATTAAACTAAACTATACTATGCATCTCCATACAGTATTCATTCTCTGGCTCTGTAGGCATTATTGTCCGAACTAAACACAGCTATTGAGAGATTCTCTTCTGACATTTTCATTCTGTGAGATGAGTTTGTCCTGACACCGGAGCATAAGCTCTTGAAGCTCCGCCCTCTTCTTGAAAGGGGGCCGGAGTCACCAGCTCATTTTCACTTAAAGGGACACACAAAAAAGGCAAATTTTTGCTCACCCCTAGCCTGACAAGCCTGACTCACATCAAGATGTTGGGTCTGGGAACTCACCATTGGCAGGGCTCAATCCAAGGGGCGGGATAAACGGTTGTCTTTCAAATTCCCTCTGCACGCAAACGGATAGCACTACAACCTACCAGAGCAACGAAGAAGGTGAAGCGGAGCTAGTTGATAGATTAAACTTTCGCTGTATCCGGTCGGCAAAACTCTGAACACATCTTCCTTTCTTAAGAATGACTTCAGTGCCGTTCCTTGTTCTTTTCTCAAAGAAAAGCTGAACTCCAAGTCTTCCAGAGTCGCGGCCAAAGCCGCTTCGAAAGACCGCTGTTCGCCAGCTTCTTTGTTTACAAGTAGCTCGCGGAACCGCCACAACTCTGCCGTCATTATGTTAAGCCCGCCCTCCGACTCTATACATGATGTGATTGGCCTGACCAGAGTTTGGGTTTTCTAGCTCGCAAGCCAATGGAGAGTTGCTAGACGACCCTGGATGCAAATTACATTTGCTGCCGCTAGGGTGCGTCTAGATTTCTAGGCTAGCTGACCCCCAAAAAGTATGATGTAAAAAAAATTCTGAGCTAACAATTTACATACACACTCTGGGGACATCAGACACTTATTTTACATCTTGTAAAAAGGGGCATAATAGGTGCCCTTTAAGGACAAAAATGTCCCCATTGAAACCTATTAAGACTGCCATTTTTAATCCCAGGGATTACTATCAAATGAAGCAGTCTTTGTTAATAGGTTTACATTCTGTTGGCAAGGCTTCAAAATGTTTTTTTTTTTTGCCATTTTCTGGGGTTTGCCTATAAAGCAAATACTTGCATTATTCCTGTTTTCTGCTTCTCTTTATTATAGAACCATTTGGATAAATTATGCAGCTATAATTGTGTGGGTGTGTTGGAATGGATGTCAGAGTGTGGTTTGTAAGTGTGTAATAACAGAAAAAAATGTGTTTGTGTGTGTGTGTGTGTGGGCATGTTTTTGTGAAATATCAGGACACAAATGTGCATAATGACATGGGTATGACATAGGTATTACAAAAAGAGGGTGAAATATGTGGACGTTCCCCATGCCCTCACTTTTCAAAATGCTTATAAATCATACAGAATTAGTTTTTTTTCACAGAAAGTGAACTGTGCAGTCTCCTGTGAGGGTTAGGTTTAGGGGCTGGGGCAGTGTAAGGGGATAGAAAATACGGTTTATACGGTATAAAAACCATTACGCCTATGGAATGTCCTCACATTTCACAAAAACAAACGTGTGTGTGTGTGTGTGTGTGTGTGTGTGTGCGCGCACATAATATTTGAGAGAAAAACTCTACTGCAAATCACAAATCCAACCACTGTACCAGACATCTAATGGGGAAAATTTGGTACTGCGCTCATACAAAATCTTACTGAAAGCAAATTTTTGTAAATATCAACAATATCAACATTTGGAACACAATTTGTTTAGATTTATGGCTTTGATTTTCTAGCAGTTTTAGGTTTCAACATGTTTAATAAAATATATATTTAATATAAAATAATGTTCATAAATAATTTTCATAAACTTAAACCTCCATAACTTTTTTTGTTTAATTATTTTTTTTACTTAAACAATAATCTGCCAAGGGTGGTCTTTAAAAGGAGATCGAACTTAATTCTGTGCTCCATGTTTAAAATTTGTATGATATGGACATTTTTGTCCTCTATGGACCTATGTGTAACTTTTTTTAATTGACACCCAAGGGTTAAAGCAGCATTCCCACCTAAACACACTAAAGGAGCACTGAAGTAGATCCCGAGGAATGCCAGCTGTCTTCTTCTAGTTATTTTTGCTGCAACGCAAACCATTTTTACACAGATTTCCTCATCAGATCGAATCCACAACCCTCTCAGGCGATCTCATTGATTCATTCTCATTCTGTTTTGTTGCAAAGAATGCTTAAAGAATTTTTACATTCAGATGTTTCAGAATTATTATTGATGTAGAATTCAATCATCTTGACAGAACACACACTAGGTTAACAAGGTGCATCTCCACTTGTGTATAACTAAAATTAAAAAATGAGATTCCTTGACAGCTATGTAATTATGTAGAGATAACTGAGTCTTTTGCCTCAAGATGTCTCCTACACACTCACTCTCATAAGTGTTTTGTTTGGTAGTTTTCACCTAACAAACTGTGTTCAGGATTGAAAGAAGAGATTTGAGACAAAGCCGATATTAAAAGGCAACTCCTGAGCTGTGAACGAGCAACATGTGAGCAATAAAACCGTCCTCTCAGGTGGAATCTTGAGATGGAGTTAAAGAAAATAAACCCACAAAACCCATTCATACTGTGAAAATAAAACAATTATTATAATATATAACTTTTTCTCCAAGCCTAGCATTCTCTCCCTTGCATCCCCTGGGGGCCCTTAGACCCCAGTTTGAAAACCCCTGCATTAAAGAACTGACATTGTTGCCATTTGCTGAGCTTTTCGACTAAAATGGAAGCTGCCCAGACATCAACAATCTTTCTGGCACTTCTGAATTCTGCCTCTTTAGAAAAGGACTTCTGAGAAAGGCCAACATTAAGTCATATTTGGTGTTTGCTTGAAGACATGTAGCAAAATCTGAGGCTAAACTTTGACCTCAAAGCAAAGTGCTCTATTCAGCAAAAGCCACATAAATCCAAGCACTGAGGTACGATCGTTCCTATCATCAAGTAACGGTTGTGACAGCTTCATAGAAGGCATGACTTGTAGAATATAATCTGCATTGAACTCAAGAACAGTATTTGTGCTTAGGCGTGTTGCTGCTTGTATACACCTGACAAGAGCAATGTGATATTTCTCCATTGATTTCTCTGAGATTGCGTGGGGAGTCTCTGGTTGGGGTCCTATTACCCAGCACTGTACCCTTTTTCTTTTCTCTAAAGTGGAGCGTTAATCCTGACTCCCTGAGGGCCGTACAGCCCCCTGTGTAATGCACCCTCAGGAATACATTGTAGGTGGAAAGTGAGGCTCCATTCAATTACATCCACTTCATAACAGAATCAAGTACGACGGCTTCCTTACCTCCTAAAGCATATACAGTATGTTCCTGTGGCTGTCTTATGTCATAACAGAGGGTTCATATATGAAAGCAAATATCCTTGTCTTATATTACAAGAAGTGACACAGTTGCAGAAGCATTATGGGATGTGTGGTAACTTGAAATGTCTGTTGTAAAAGGACCATAGCACAATAGTGTGTAAGGTTCTTACCTGAAATCATATGTTCTGGTAACCTGCTTGTACTTTTGGAAGACAAGACACATTCCTGAGGAGTTTATATCCAACTCTGATTGAACACACCTGAATCCGACAATGAAGGCCTTTCGGGATTACTATAGAAACTTCTGGAAACTTATATCTGTCTATCTGTCCGTCCGTCAGTTTCCTGTTCTACATATTGTTCTCAAAACATTATTTTGTAGGGGTGTAACGGTACACAAAAGTCACGGTTTGGCATGTATCTCGGTTTTGGGGTCACGGTTCGATACGAGTTTGGTACTCGTTGCTACTCAATGCTAGGTTTCTTTTCATTTATTTGAACAGACCTTTCGCAAATTACAGTTTGTTCCACCTACCGGCATTTAGTCCCCTAGTTGGAACAGTACAGCCTCCTTTAGAGTATTTAGCACTAAGCAGTATACAGAAGGCACTCTTGCATAGGTCATATTTTTTTAGGGCTGATTAAAAAAAAAGCCTGGATGCCAGCCGAAATGTTTCTTAACTGATCAAAACAGGACTGAATCAGCTTCTTAAAATGACATTCATAATTTAAATTCGAATCAAAATAAACACCCAGATTTCTTACTACCTGCTTAATATTTGGAAAAAACCCATTTAGAGCAAGCTCAGTCTGATTTTTACTTAAGCTCTGACCAATTATCATTTTTTTTTACGTATTTAACTGCAGAAAATGTCAGGCCATCCAATTTTTTATGTCAGTTAAGCAAGCTTGAAGAACATCCAGACTATTCGGATCCTTAGAACTCAGTGATAAGTATAACTGTAGGTCATCTGCATAAAAGTGGAAATTTATATTATGTTTTCTGATTACAGCACCTAATGGCAACATGTAAATTGAGAACAAGATTGGTCCGAACAGTGAACCCTGCAGAACTCCACATATAACTTCAGAACGTTGGGATAATTAATCTCCTACTAACACTACAAATGTCTTGTTTGACAAATAAGATACAAACCAATCCAACGCCCTCCCTGAAACCCCGGCCCATGTTTCCAATGTATTAATTAAAATAGAATGGTCCACTGTATCAAAGGCTGCAGTCAAATCTAATAGAACTAAAACTGAACATTCACCAACATCCTCTGCCATCAATAAATCATTAGTAACTCGTAAAAGTGCAGTTTCGGCTCTATGACCTGCTTTAAAACCCGACTGAAATTTCTCAAAAATTTTCATTAACAACCTTCAACAATTGATTGGCTACTGCCTTTTCTATACTTTTGAAATAAAAGGTATTTTTGAGAGGGGTCTATAATTATTTAAAACTGCAGGATCTAAAGAAGGCTTCTTCAGGAGTGGTTGTACTGTCGCTATCTCTAGATATGTATGGTCATAGAGATAAAGGTTAGGATGGGCATCATTTGAAACTGTGAAGTTTTTTTAAAAATGTTATTGTACTCTCTCAATAAAAACAAAACATTGTACTTTTGTAAAATAAAAAATAAAACAAACAGGATGACGATTCCTGTCATCCCAGTTCCCTTTCCGTGAAGTTAGCGGAGTGTGTAACAAAAATTAATTGAGACTCAGCGAATAGGCTACTAGCAAGCGCTTGCGTGTCATCTGAACTCTTGGGCTGTGTCTGAAATCGCCCCCTATACCCTTAAATAGGGCATTATTTGAGGGGACAGCCTTTTGTAGTGGTGTCTGAAACCATAGTGGACGTTATTGAGTGCACTCATTCAATCCCACAATGCACTGCAATAACGAGTGATAACTGATGTATCCTCAATGGCTAGAGAATACCCACAATGCGTGTAATATCATACAGGTATAAATTCCTTTTGAATTGATTGTTTAATTAAGGTTTACATGCTGGTTTCCATGGCAGAGTTCAAGATAATTCATTTCATTAATACTGGAGCTGCCTGTTTGCTATGTTTCAAATGAGTATTAAACAGCGAGCAGAAACTATGCAAAAGTGGCAGCCCTTCTGGCGCACTCAGTGTCCAAATTCACTCACTCGTTTCCATTCACTCCTTCAAGTCGACTATCTCATACCCCTTTTCCACCAAGGCAGTGCTGGTGTTGGTTCGGAGCCAGAGCCTAGTTTTAAACCGGTTCTTTGTCTTTCCACACCCAAAGCACCAGCTCCTAACCAGGAAAAGTGGTTCTTAAAGGGGTGGGGAAACACTCAGTTTCAGTCAGTCTCATGTCAATCTTGAGTGCCTATAGAGTAGCATTGCATCCTGCATATCTCCGAAAAGTCTTTATGTTTATTATAATTATAAAAGAAAGATGCGCTGTTCCGAGTCTTTCCGAAAAAAGCCGTGCGGCTGGGGGCGTATCGTGTGGGCGGAGCTAAAGAATGTCGAGCGCGCGCCGCTGTTACTGAGTTGAGTGCGTCTGAAAGCTGCGTCATCCCTAAAAGCGGGGAAAAACTTTATTCAACATAAAAAATGGCTTTTAATCAGATACAGCCATACATCTATGATCCGGAATCAGACCCAGAGGCTGAAGTTGAACAGGAGCAGCAGCAAAAACGACTAGAGCAGGACGTCGACTATGTGGTATAAGTTACACTAACTATATAATATGTTTAGCGGCTTGTGTTATTTAGAACACCATATCAAGCGCGAGTGTTACAATGTGTGTGTGTGTGTGTGTGTGTGTGTGTGTGTGTGTGTGTGTGTGTGTGTGTGTGTGTGTGTATGTATGTGTGTGTGTGTTTACGCGTGGTTTGTGTAGACGTGATTTGTAGTAAGCGGACTGGTTTTGCGTGTCAGGCTAGTGTTTACATAGAAAGACATGGAATAGTAGCGCATTTGAATGAAGAAGCGCGCTTATTTAGTTCAACATATTTCCCCTATCTTTGTGTATTGTTGTTTGGAGTGCTTTTACAATACACAAACATACACATATAGTGGCCAGCTAAACAAATGTACACACACTATACATCGCATGCTCCATTGATCAATACGTGATCATGTTTGGGCTACTTGATGGGCATAGGCAAAAACAGACATTTGAAGCAGTCAAACCTGCGGTTCCAACGTTGGGACCTTTATCGCTGGGACCGCTCCATCCTTCAGTATTAGGCGATCTGAAAATCCGTCGTCGAACTGGGCCTTGTTTATAAAACAATCGGCACCGAAATGCAGGGAACAGACATAAATATTTGCGCAACTCCGGGAAAGCAAATTCCATCTGTACGAGCCAGCGCTTTGATGGGCGTAGCCTCTCTCTCTCTCTCTCTCTCGCTCTCTCTCGCTCGCTCTCTCTCGCTCTCTCTCGCTCTCTCTCGCTCTCTCTCTCTCGCTCTCTCTCGCTCTCTCTCTCTCTCTCGCGCGCGCTCTTCCGGTAGAATTGTCCTTACGGCCCATACAAGGAAATTCCGCCCTGTTGACGTCAAGCGGACCCATGATCGAAAAAAACTTTCCGAAACTTATGACTAACAGGAAGTACTAATTTTGGCAAAGAAATACTCCCATCAAACGTCCACCTTAGCTTTTGGAACTGTGTCCATGTTTAGCATGGGAATCCAAGTCTTTAACAGTGCAAAAAGATCAGTATGCATGAAACAGCATTTCACCCCCCCTTTAATAAGCACCAAAACATTGCTGATCTAGAAGTAAGAACCGCTTGCGTCAGGGGCTGGGGGTGGGGTTACCGTGACCAACAAGACCAACACAAACTTGTGACCGCCATTTTTGAAATAGCAACTAATGGAGCTAATAGCAGCTTGATTGTAATCTTCGTCTATACAAATCACGGTGAGCTGCACGAATGCGTTGGATTTGTTGTGTTTTGATGCCGATGTAGGATCACAAAGCCATGTGCATCAATAGCAACGCAACGTTCGCCATTGTTGATGGAAGGCTTGTTGGAGATGCATCAGCGTTGTGCAGACCGATCGCCATATGACATCAAAGTACAGCGAGAGCATACGATTCACTTTTGATTCGCTCTTGCTGTATTTTGATATCATGCACGGATCGGTCTGCACAGCCCTGATGCATCTCGAACAAGCCTGGTGTGTTTGTGTTTCCCGCTGCCTCGCTAGCGTTGCTGAGAACGATGGGACATATACAGTGACGTAAGACCTGGCTCTGTGGGGGCTCTCTAGCCCGTGAAAGGCAAACCGGTTCTTAGAAGGCTCATCAGTCGAACCAACTCTGAACTGGCACTAGCACTAGCTCTGAACTAGCATCCGGTTCATTCTGGTGGAAAAGGGGTATTAGTGGAGTAATGTAGGGAATAGTGAAGTAGGGTATAGGGGGCAGTTTAGAACACAGCATTGTTTTGGGTTGGTGCGTAGATTGTCTCTTTTTCTGCTGCTCTTTTTGCTGTTAGCAAACAGCGTTGCATTACCGCACACGCCTCCTTCTGGATTGGAGTGTGGATCGCCTGTCACTGACTGTGAATACATGTACCGTTACACCTCTATTATTTTGGTACTTTAATTTTTTTAAGCATGTTTTGACATTATAAGCATGATGATCCAACAAACAAAAAGAGGAAACATTTCATTTTACAGTGTCCCTTTTACACGTTACATGCAGCTACTACAATAATAACTAAATTATACATTTAATTACTAACAATTATTAGTGGTGGGCATAGATTCATTTTTTTTAATCTAGATTAATCTCACTGTAATCTTGGAATTAATCTAGATTAATCTAGATTAAAATGGCTCATTTGAATTCTGCCGAACGCATTCAGAATATGTGTGCTCGTAAGTGATCGTTTGTCTTTTTGTAATTTGAATAATAAATAACTTCTGTCCCTTTAAGACCTGATGCATGCATGGATCCCAAACACTGTTCCTGTGAGTTGGTTATGACTGTGTTTACGTTAAAACTCACCAAGATGGGAATTGAAACTTTTTTGAGTGTATTTGACCATTAATAAACTGGAAAAAGGAGCTCATTTTTGCACTTGTATGTCACAGGCGGCTTTATTACGGTGTGTGTGTGTGTGCTTCAGATGCGAGCGCGAAATCTGCGGGAATTAGTAGAATTAACGTTATGTGCAACCCCACACGAAATTCAGACCGGTCACACCAATACTAACACGCTGTCATGAGGAAAAATCCAGCAGAACACGTGTTTGCAATGTTCAGAGGATTAAACGGACTGAATGAGAGGAGGCGGGTGCGTGTCAACTTGCTGTCGGTCGGAGAGGAGAGGACGGCGCAGCTGATAGCGAAATATCGATATTTTTGACAACACTTGTAGGCATACACACAGGTTTCGAGGGTTTTCTAGGTATACGTCCACGCAAAAATATCAAGGTGAAAGTCATCATAGCTTGCGTAGTATAGACCCAGCTCCCAACCCAACTTTGAGAATAGATTAACGGCGATATTTTTTTTATCGCCCGATAAGAGTCTCACGTTAACGCAGCACGTTAACGCCGATAACGGCCCACCACTAATAATTACATGCAACTAACTCCTTAACCCTAACCCTTTGGTAAGTACATGTAGTTACTTAATATTACTCAGAACTTAAATATATAATTATACTATAACAAGGACACCTTGAAATAAAGTGTAACCCACAAAGATATTGAAAAACTAATTTCCAACCGTCAATCACCATCTGAGAGCTGAGGATTATTTGCATTCAGATTTTTTTAAAACATCTCTCTGCTTGACTACACATCCATTCTGTAATATCCTGTCAGCTGAGCTTGGGATGATTGTGACCTCACAAAGTCAAAATGCCTTTTTGATGCATTTTGATGACTAAGTTTTTACCTGGTCTCAAGGGCCTAAGGGAACAGAACGGAGGAGGAATATTGCAAGCGCAGTCTGGCATTCACTGCCATGCAGCTGTGATTTAAATGTCACACTAGTGAAAACTCTATACATTTAAATTTCATATCTTTTCATTTTGACTCTCATTAACGCATTAAAGATTTTGAAGGTCGGCAATGAAACGTTTGATGTTGAATTGCATCTTTAAGGAGATGTAACAGGTCAGATGATTAAAGCTGACATTAAGAAACATTCCTCTGTTCAGCAGCCGAGGGAAAAATGTAATTTGGCAATAGGGCCAGGCCGTACTCAACTGAGGTCTGTTAGAACAGATGATATGCTGACCAGTTTAGAACAACAGTGCTCTTTTATCTAATGGAAGTCCTCATTTCCTCACCTTCATGCTGATCCAAACCTGCAGGCTGTTATTTATATATTTTAATTGTGGAATGCAAAAGGAGAATTGTTAATGCTCTTTGTTTAACATCCAACACAGTTCAGAGGAGAGGTGTGTTGCACACAGCATTACTTGTAAATAACTGAACTTTATTTTTAGGAGTTTCAAATTATATAGTTTCACGGTGTTTCATGGGGTGTAATAGCTTTTCCATCTCTGAGGCAAATTGTGTGTATTGGAGGGAGTTGATCTTATGTTCAAGCTCAAACTATTCCTGGTGAACAGACTGAGATTGACTCGAGCTGTAGTGCAGTTCTGTCCTCAGGGGTTACTTACTCACAGTTTACCTCCCCTTCTTCCATCAGCACAGCCTTAATCCAGTGGAGTACAAGACCTGCCAGGGCTGCACCGATAAGACAGTCGTCAACTACTGGCTAAACAGTAGCTCCGCCTCCATCTTTCTGGGCAGACTACAGCTCCTCCCACCAAATGCTGGCATGACGTATTTTCATTTTCATGCAGAAGGAGCTAGATGAAACTGTTTCAATTATATCAATCAGCCTTAACTACTATGTACTTACATAAAAAAATAAGTACAATGTACCTATTGTGTTCATATTGTATTGCACAACACATTTGCTGATATTGAGGTGAGATACGGGTAAAGTTAGGGACAGGTGTGGTGGTATGGGTAAGTTTATGGGTAAAGTTAGGGACAGGTGTGGTGGTATGGGTAAGTTTATGGGTAAAGTTAGGGACAGGTGTGGTGGGATGGATAAGTTTAAGGGTAAAGTTAGGGACAGGTGAGGTGGTATGAGTAAATTTAAGGGTAAATTTAGGGACAGGTGTGGTGGTATGAGTAAATTTATGGGTAAAGTTAGGGACAGGTGTGGTGGTATGGGTAAGTTTAAGGGTAAATTCAGGGACAGGTGTGGTGGTATGAGTAAATTTATGGGTAAAGTTAGGGACAGGTGTGGTGGGATGGGTAAGTTTAAGGGTAAAGTTAGGGACAGGTGTGGTGGGATGGGTAAGTTTAAGGGTAGAGTTAGGGACAGGTGTGGTGGTATGAGTAAGTTTAAGGGTAAAGTTAGGGACAGGTGTGGTGGTATGAGTAAGTTTAAGGGTAAAGTTAGGGACAGGTGTGGTGGTATGGGTAAGTTTAAGGGTAAAGTTAGGGACAGGTGTGGTGGTATGGGTAAGTTTAAGGGTAAAGTTAGGGACAGGTGTGGTGGTATGAGTAAGTTTAAGGTTAAAGTTAGGGACAGGTGTGGTGGTATGGGTAAGTTTAAGGTTAAAGTTAGGGACAGGTGTGGTATGGGTAAGTTTAAGGGTAAAGTTAGGGACAGGTGTGGTGGTATGAGTAAGTTTAAGGGTAAAGTTAGGGACAGGTGTGGTGGTATGAGTAAGTTTAAGGGTAAAGTTAGGGACAGGTGTGGTGGTATGGGTAAGTTTAAGGGTAAAGTTAGGGACAGGTGTGGTGGTATGGGTAAGTTAAAGGTAAAGTTAGGGACAGGTGTGGTGGTATGGGTAAGTTTAAGGGTAAAGTTAGGGACAGGTGTGGTGGTATGGGTAAGTTTAAGGGTAAAGTTAGGGACAGGTGTGGTGGTATGGGTAAGTTTAAGGGTAAAGTTAGGGACAGGTGTGGTGGTATGGGTAAGTTTAAGGGTAAAGTTAGGGACAGGTGTGGTGGTATGAGTAAGTTTAAGGGTAAAGTTAGGGACAGGTGTGGTGGTGTGGTATGGGTAGGTTTAAGGGTAAAGTTAGGGACAGGTGTGTTGGTATGGGTAGGTTCAAGGGTAAAGTTAGGGACAGGTGTAGTGGTATGGGTAGGTTTAAGGGTAAAGTTAGAGACAGGTGTGGTGGTATGGGTAAGTTTAAGGGTAAAGCTAGGGACAGGTGTGGTGGTGTGGTATGGGTAGGTTTAAGGGTAAAGTTAGGGACAGGTGTGGTGGTATGGGTAAGTTTAAGGGTAAAGCTAGGGACAGGTGTGGTGGTGTGGTATGGGTAGGTTTAAGGGTAAAGTTAGGGACAGGTATAGTGGTATGGGTAGGTTCAAGGGTAAAGTTAGGGACAGGTGTGGTGGTATGAGTAAGTTTAAGGGTAAAGTTAGGGACAGGTGTGGTGGTATGAGTAAGTTTAAGGGTAAAGTTAGGGACAGGTGTGGTGGGATGGGTAAGTTTAAGGGTAAAGTTAGGGACATGTGTGGTGGTATGAGTAAGTTTAAGGGTAAAGTTAGGGACAGGTGTGGTGGTATGAGTAAGTTTAAGGGTAGAGTTAGGGACAGGTGTGGTGGGATGGGTAAGTTTAAGGGTAAAGTTAGGGACAGGTGTGGTGGTATGAGTAAGTTTAAGGGTAAAGTTAGGGACATGTGTGGTGGTATGAGTAAGTTTAAGGGTAAAGTTAGGGACAGGTGTGGTGGTATGAGTAAGTTTAAGGGTAGAGTTAGGGACAGGTGTGGTGGGATGGGTAAGTTTAAGGGTAAAGTTAGGGACAGGTGTGGTGGTATGAGCAAGTTTAAGGGTAAAGTTAGGGACAGGTGTGGTGGTATGAGTAAGTTTAAGGGTAAAGTTAGGGACAGGTGTGGTGGTATGAGTAAGTTTAAGGGTAAAGTTAGGGACAGGTGTGGTGGGATGGGTAAGTTTAAGGGTAAAGTTAGGGACAGGTGTGGTGGTATGGGTAAGTTTAAGGGTAAAGTTAGGGACAGGTGTGGTGGTATGAGTAAGTTTAAGGGTAAAGTTAGGGACAGGTGTGGTGGTATGAGTAAGTTTAAGGGTAGAGTTAGGGACAGGTGTGGTGGGATGGGTAAGTTTAAGGGTAAAGTTAGGGACAGGTGTGGTGGTATGAGTAAGTTTAAGGGTAAAGTTAGGGACAGGTGTGGTGGTATGAGTAAGTTTAAGGGTAAAGTTAGGGACAGGTGTGGTGGTATGGGTAAGTTTAAGGGTAAAGTTAGGGACAGGTGTGGTGGTATGGGTAAGTTTAAGGGTAAAGTTAGGGACAGGTGTGGTGGTATGAGTAAGTTTAAGGTTAAAGTTAGGGACAGGTGTGGTGGTATGGGTAAGTTTAAGGGTAAAGTTAGGGACAGGTGTGGTGGTATGAGTAAGTTTAAGGGTAAAGTTAGGGACAGGTGTGGTGGTATGGGTAAGTTTAAGGGTAAAGTTAGGGACAGGTGTGGTGGTATGGGTAAGTTTAAGGGTAAAGTTAGGGACAGGTGTGGTGGTATGGGTAAGTTAAAGGTAAAGTTAGGGACAGGTGTGGTGGTATGGTTAAGTTTAAGGGTAAAGTTAGGGACAGGTGTGGTGGTATGGGTAAGTTTAAGGGTAAAGTTAGGGACAGGTGTGGTGGTATGGGTAAGTTTAAGGGTAAAGTTAGGGACAGGTGTGGTGGTATGGGTAAGTTTAAGGGTAAAGTTAGGGACAGGTGTGGTGGTATGGGTAAGTTTAAGGGTAAAGTTAGGGACAGGTGTGGTGGTATGAGTAAGTTTAAGGGTAAAGTTAGGGACAGGTGTGGTGGTGTGGTATGGGTAGGTTTAAGGGTAAAGTTAGGGACAGGTGTGTTGGTATGGGTAGGTTCAAGGGTAAAGTTAGGGACAGGTGTAGTGGTATGGGTAGGTTTAAGGGTAAAGTTAGAGACAGGTGTGGTGGTATGGGTAAGTTTAAGGGTAAAGCTAGGGACAGGTGTGGTGGTGTGGTATGGGTAGGTTTAAGGGTAAAGTTAGGGACAGGTGTGGTGGTATGGGTAAGTTTAAGGGTAAAGCTAGGGACAGGTGTGGTGGTGTGGTATGGGTAGGTTTAAGGGTAAAGTTAGGGACAGGTGTAGTGGTATGGGTAGGTTCAAGGGTAAAGTTAGGGACAGGTGTAGTGGTATGGGTAGGTTTAAGGGTAAAGTTAGAGACAGGTGTGGTGGTATGGGTAAGTTTAAGGGTAAAGTTAGGGACAGGTTGGGGGTGTGGGTAAGTTTAAGGGTAAAGTTAGGGACAGGTTGGGGGTGTGGGTAAGTTTAAGGGTAGGGTTAGGTGTAAGGGAAGGGTCAACAGTGTAATTATAAATGTAATTACAGAAATTACAGATGTAATTACATGCAGCTAATTTTAAAAATGTAAGTACAATGTAAAAGCATGTATGTACACAATAAGTGCATTGTATCAAATTATTAATTAAAATATTAGTACATAGTAGTTAAGGCCACCTATTATAAAATGGGTCCCAATCCACAATCTGAAATGTGTTTCTTTCTCCATTTCTGTCACCTGATGGAGTTTGGGTTCCTTGCGACTAGTGTCGCATTTGGCTTGCTTAATTGGGGTTTGAAAGACATTTATTATTCAGTAATTATTATCAATTTGATCACCGCACTTAACCCCAATTTATTAACAGGATTGTATGTTTCAAGTAGGGGTGTCCTCAACTATAACAGAGTCCACTGAAGAGACAAGTTGAAGAACCCAAGTGCAGTTTATTTCCAATCATAAAACATAAAACAAGGACTTGGCGAAACAAACAATAAACGTGGCTTGATTAAACTTGACATGATAACAGACTTGACAACAGAAACTCACCATCAGTGGTTACACGATCATTCGGACCAAGACGCACAGCAAACATGAGGGCTTAAATACACATGGACTAATGACAAGACAAGTGACACCTGTGAACAGTGATCGAACAATGAACCAATGACAGAACAAGACACAAGATCACATGAGGGCATGGGAGTCACATGACAAGACCAGGTAACAAGACAGTGAACATGACACTCAGAAACATAACAGTGAACATGATAAACTAAAAGCATGAAACATGAACATGAACATGAACCAACACCCAAAACACCATGTGACATCGACAAAGGATTTACATAGACGAATCAGAATAGTCTAGCCTGGCTATAGTCGACTGATAGTTACATTTTGTGTGTGTGTGGTGGGGGATAAATATTCGTAAAACGATCCCTCACAACATTTTATGTCCACGATGCACAGAACATCACACAAAGATATAGAAAAACATTTATAAAAACATTTTGGATAAATAAACCTAAAAAATAACAAAGAAATATAACTACAGAAAGGATTTGAATTTCACATGTCAGCCAATCTAATTAAATCGGAGCATGCTCTAAGTACAGCGTTACATCGTTGCACAGGAAAACAATCCATCAATTAAAATTAAAGGGTTACTTCAGTGATTAGCATTAAGCTTTGTATCAGTAGAAACCCGGTTGTATATTAAAATGATCTTGCACCCTGAATGATTGGCAATGAGGCCGTGAATGAATGCTGGTTTATGAAACTAATTTTAGTTTCGGTTTAAAATTAGTGCCAATTTAGGGCGGGTTGCTTGAATTGTGGGTTCATGAAAACACAACAACAAAACGGTACCCCTTTAATTTACAGAATTAAATTAGAACAGAATATACCTTTCTTATAAATGAAAAATAAGGTGCAGAACAAAATGCCTAAAAAAGTGCAGGGGAACATACACTGAACAAAATAAATGCAACACTTGTTTTGCCCCCATTTTTCATGAGCTGCAGGTAGCAAAGGAGACAGAAGGAGTGTCCTCTGGTGGCGCTCATGGGCAATCCAGCTGGCGCATGTGACTGCAACCATGAGACTGAACTGAAACTTGATGCTCCCCAACAGACATTCTACTGACTATAAGTCACTTTGTAACTACACCAACTTATTCTACTAACCCGAACCCTAACACCGAACACTAACAGTCTAGTAGTCTACTACAGTCTACTAATACTCTAATGACAGTTAGCTGACATAGTTGTAGTGGACCATACATTAATTATGCTTTAGTTACAGTTAGTTACAGCATTTACAGTTTTTCTCAATCGATTTGAAAAATTTCTCCAAACTCAGATCACTGTTCTCAAAACAAATAATATGTTTATCTGAACACTTTGTCCTAAACATATTGTAAGTTTTTATTAATTTTACACAAATCATATTCATTTTTACAAAACTCTGTGTACACAGTTCTCAAATGTGTTCACAACTGTTCACACAGCCGACCAAAATGTCAATATATCAGGGGGGAAAACTATTTGCACTATATACAAAAATAAATTTTTCCAAACATGGCAAACAAAATTATGTAATTTGTCATATTCTCCATTGCACATGGAATGATTTCATTTGGCCCCAAACTGGTATCTGCTGGGTTAATAATACACACAACACAGGAATGCATTTTTTCTAATTGTTTACACATCTATCACAATTGCATTAACCACTAATCTGTATATAAATATCTATATAGATCAGGGGCATTAACTATAAAATCTATTTTCAAAAGTAACAAAGATTGTTAAAAGGAGAGAGTTTAAGGGTATGTTTACACGACAACAATGTACTACTGTGGTCAAAACGATCCCCGTTCACACGGATCCACAAAAATGATTAAACACGCTGTATTATTCATGCAAGGCCAGTAATTTGTGATGTTACTTTGTAAAGAAACACTAAGGGCCCTATTTGAACAATCTAAGCATATGGTCTGAAGCGCATGATGTAGGTGCACTTAGGCCGTGTCCAAATCCACTTTTGCTAGTTTAACGATGGGAAAAACGGTCGGCGCTCCAGGCACATGGTCCAAAAGGGTTGTCCCTAGTCTCTTAATGAGTCATGGGTGTGTTTTGGGCATAACATGCAATAAACCATTGTGTACCCTCTTATAGGTGCATATTACTAACGTGGCCTTTAAATTACACAAAAAATACTGCGCTATTGACTTTAGAACAGGTTTTTGTTGGTCGTTTTCAGTTCCTCAAAGTAGCAATGCGCCAACAATGCGTCTGAACACACCTGGTTTTCAGACCAGCACGCCCATGGGTGAACAGATGGCGCCAGTGCATTTGCTATTTAAACAACGTGGCGCTGGATGTGAAAATGATAACTGCATCGAGCTGAAACTAGCAAAGATAGAGCACTATGTGCCTATAGACTGAACATGTAATATGCATGCGCATGACGTCACGGTTTTCACAATTTTGTGCTTTTGTAGTTTACATGAAGACGACAACAGTATCGTTTTCAAAAACGTCTCGGTTACGTCTGTAACCTTAGTTCCCTGAATAGGCAACGAGATACTGTGTCACCGCTTTGGGATCGCCTCTGCGTGATTGCGTCGTGAAGCAGGTGCAGGTGCAAGCAGGTGCATCAGTCCAATAGAGAGACGGAACGTCATAGGCGGGTGACGTCATAGACCCGGAAGCTATAAAGCACACTGGCAAGCACATGCCGTTAGCTTCTGATCAAGGATGAAACAAGGCGCTTGCAAGCATTCGGGGAGTATGGCCGGTTGACGCAGAGTCTCGTTCCTTATTCAGGGAACTGAGGTTACAGATGTAACCGAGACGTTCCCCTTCAAGGGAACTCGAGCTGCGTCACCATTTTGGGAACGAGAATGCCCACGCCCCCATAGGAGCAGAATGCCCGCCTGTGTCATGTGTTAGGAGGCAAGAACCCGAGCCCCAAGAGTAGCATTGATGTCAAGTTCATAGAATCTGATGAAGGTAAGCGGCGAGGACCAACCTGACGCATCACAGACATCCTGCAGGGAGGACCCTGTCAGGAGTGCCTGAGAAGCAGCCATACTCCTAGTGGAGTGGGACCGGACAGCCAAGGGAGAAGGCTGTCCGGCCGCCACATAAGCAAGTTAGATAGCCGCGACTACCCACTTGCTCATTCTCTGCTTTGAAACCGGACCCCCCCTCGAGGGCGGCCTGTAACACACAAATAACTGTACTGTTCTCTCTTAACTGGATCCCACAGGCGATGTCTGCACCATACGGTGAAGAGGCCCCCTAAGAGGCCAAGCTCACAGTTTCCACAACTCTGAGCGAGGGTGTATGAAGACACCACCCGCCTGAGAGGGAAGGTCCCTCCTGAGCGGAATCTCCAGGGGAGAGTCGTCGAGGAGAGACACGATTTCCGAGAACCACACTCGGCCCGGCCAGAACGGGGCTACTAGCAGTAGACGGGCCCCGTCCCGGCGCACTTTCTCTAGAACTCCCGGAAGCAGAGCAATCGGGGGAAAAGCGTACAGGGGTAGCCTCGGCCACTCCTATACCATAGCATCCAGTCCGAGAGGAGCTGGAGGTGCTAGGGAGAACCACAGGCGACAATGGGTATTCTCCTGAACAGGTCAAACTTCTCCCAAAGGAGCTCCACCACCTCGGTGTGGAGCCTCCACTCCCCGGGACTCGTCCCCTGCCTCGACAGGATGTCTGCTTCCACATTCAACCGCCCAGGGATGTACATGGCCCTCACTGAGAGCAGTTTCCCCTGGGACCAGAGGAGGATAAGGCGCGCCAACTTGTATAACTGGCGAGAACTCAGACCCCCTTGATGGTTGATGTATGAGACCACCGATGTGCTGTCTGTGTGAACGAGCACATGATGGCCACTGAGATATGGCAGGAAGTGCTTCAGATCCTGAAACACCGCCAGCATCTCTAGACAATTTATGTGCCACGAATGATGGTGTTCCTGCCATAAGCCCTGGGCTGAGCGACCACACATACCCTTTCTTTATAAACTGCAGGACCCACTGAGATATATTCGGCAGACTCTCCCACTCTGCCAGAAAATCTAAGATAGGGTTAGATACCTAACCCTAACCCTAAAATACTAAGACCCGCGAGGGCTCTCCACGCCCCGGCACTCGGGCGGGGTTGGTGGATCGACCCTGTGAGGGCGCCGAGGACAGACGGGTACCGTGTACTGAGATAAGCACCATCTGCCCCCGGAGGGGATAACCCTCACAGTCCTGGATGTAGTGGCGTCAGGACTTCTTCTACGCAGCCTTCCTCGAGATAATGACTGTCCTCAGATCAGTCTTACCCTTGGAAGGCTGCAACTGAGAGCGCCATCCACCAGCCCACCCTTTCTGCGGGGGTGTGCGAGTGGCGACGCTCTGTTTTTGATGTGCCCTATGGGAGGAGCTCATAATCGGCGTCTGCTGCTGCTCCCGTCCAGCAGCAGACGAGACTTGGGTTTTTTCGGGGAAGGAACTGCTTGAGCACCGCAGATTGCTTCTTTGCCTCCTGGAGCCTGTTGGAAACAGTGGTGACAGCGTCACCGAACAGGCCTCCAGGAGACAGCGGCCTGTCAAGCAAGAAACTCTTATCTCTTTCTTTGATCTCAGTCAAATTTAACCAAAGATGCCTCTCCGTGGCCACCAGGGCTGCCATAGAATGGCCCACACATCTGGCCGTCTCCTTGGTGGCACGGAGAGCGAGATCTGCTGATGAACGAATCTCCCTTATAGTATCAGCCCCGATCGCATCTTTTTCCCCCAAGTCCTTTAGCAGGTCAGCCTGATATGCCTGCACAATAGCCATTGTGTGCAGGCATGCAGCAGCCTGACCTGCCGCCGAGTACGCTTTACCCACTAACTGTGATGTCACTTTAAGGGGTTTAGTGGGCAAAGATGGAGCCTATGGCTGATGCAGACTCGGGCGAGAGATGGCCCGCAGCTCGTGCTCCCCAACCCAGAGAAGCGGTACTGGATCTGGCGGGTGAAGGCTGAGATAGGGCGGGGCCCGTCTCAAGCCCGACCGTCAGATCTATCTGCAAACCCCACGTCAAGAGCTGCCACTGTGCCTCGGCAACAGCGGGCCCGAGCCGCGGGGAGTGCAAACCGGGACGCCCTCCTCGAAGAGCGCCCGGCAGGATTGCAGCACGCTGAGAGGCAGAGCCTCACAGTGCTCACAGCCGGCACCCTCGAGTGCCGACTGGGCGTGCTGTTCACCCAGACAAACAACACACATCAAATGTTTACCCCGCTCGTGATATAGCATGAGCAGGGAGGAACACACTTAGTGTAATGCTGTCCAGCTTCCGGGTCTACGACGTCACCCGCTGATGACGTTCCGTCTCTCTGTTGGACTGATGGCATACGTGCTTCACGACGCAGAGGCGTTCCCAAAGCGGTGACGCAGCTCGAGTTTCCTTGAAGGGCAACTTGCACTTTGAAACCCGATTTCAAAAGCTTGTGTTTTCAGGTCCCCAAAACGCAGTTGTCGTGTAAATGAGCGGCTAAAACGCAAAAAAAGTTTTCCGGTTTTAGTTGAAAATGGTGTTGTGTAAACGCCCCCTAAGAATAGGAAACAGATCTAAAGTGTTACTATGGCATTCCACGTCTATAGTTATGAATTATGAGTACTAAACTATGATTGCTGACATTGTACATTTGTAGTTTTGAGGCAGCCTTACTGTGCGTTCATCGTCTCGCCGCTCGTCTCGTTGCGAAATGGCTGACATGGATTGTTTTAAAATACGGTGAATAAGCTCAATTTGCCGGCTTTAACTAGCTTGTAGTCTCAATAGGCCTATGTATAACTCAAAGAGAGTAAAGAGCGTTTTTTACAACTTACCAGATTGTCCGACCTCCTCACTCACTTTCTTCCAAGCCAGATCCTTTTTATTCCTGTTTCTATAAAGTACGAAGATGTATCGTATTGCACCGGGTATCCACATATGATTTTGTCTTCATTGTTGTCACTACTAGAGCAAGCTCCTGATTAGTTAACGCGGTTAACGTTTGGTGTGAGCGCACCATTAGAGTGGCAAGTTCTGTAAATGTCCAAACATTTCAAGAACACTGAGGTGGAGCATGTCAATGTTGAACAATACCACCAACCTGTGGAGATGTTGATGCAGAAGAACTTTACAGTAAACATGTATTTTCATATTTTCATGTAGTTTTGATGGTGGAATTTACTTAATGCTTTACCAGAAAGAAAAAAATAGTTCTTCATTAAACAGAAAAGTTGAACTGTTTGGCTAAGGTAAGAGTGTGTTAATTGTTTTGAGACCAGTGACCTGAGAAATGTGTCAAATCGATTGAGAAAATCTGTAAAATGGAGAGCAGTGTTCTGCAGAATTCTACTTTTATTAGGAAGGATCCCTTGATGACTTGCAAGTATTGGAGTCATATGAATAATGCCTTTTTTTTGGAAAGGAACAGCTAAATAACTTATTTTGTGATCAATGGAAACAGAAATTACATTTGGGTTTAAGTTCCACTTTGGTGTGAACTGGGGATGTAAATTTACATAAATTCCCATGATCGATCGTTGTTTAAATTAACGATCAATTAATTGATTAATCGTGTCTATAGCAGTGGAGAAACAGCATGACAGAGTGTACAAATGACAGGGTGTTCCTCACCAAATGAATGAGAAGGGTTTTTATTCCAAATAAAGGGCTAGTAGCATTGTAAAATGAGTCGATGTGATTGATCATTTAATTCAAGTCTCAAGTCACCTTTATTGATATACTGTATCGCTTTTTACAATGCAGATTGTTTCAAAGCAGCTTCACAGTTTTAACAGGAAAATAATGCAACAGAATTTGTTTTGGCTGTACAGCCGCTCTGGAGAAAACAGTGATGTCACCCGGCTTAGTTCAATTATCATATAGTGTCAATGTGGGCGGAACAGTAATATATTTTAATATTTAGTGTCTCCAACTAAGCAAGCCAAAAGCCAAAGGCGATGGTGGCAAGGAACCAAAACTCCATCAGGTGATAGAATAGAGGGAAAAAAAAACTTGGGAGAAACCAGGCTCAGTCGGGGTGCCAGTTCTCCTCTGGCCAATGAACAGACAATGTATTATTATGATTCAGGCTAACATTACAGGTCAGAAGTCAGATTAGATCGGAACATTCAGAATATTTGTCCAGTTCTATCTGTTCCAAGTGGAGGTCTGTAGCTATTGACTCTGCAGAAACCCTCAGCTTGCGCTGACCCCGCTCTGTGATTTTACGTGGCCTACCACTACATGGCTGAGTTGCTGTTGTTCCCAATTGCTTCCACTTTGTTATAATACCACTTATGCTGCGTTCACACCGAATGCGAATAGAGCGACAAATTTGTGTCTATCGTGCCTAATTTGATGCTTGAACATTTTGAATCCACTCGCACGTCCACAGCAAATTGGACGCGCATATAAATTGAGCGTTTGAAGCAAAATAGACATGCGTCCGAGGCAAAAGGGGCAAGTGGGAGCCTGGGAGGGACGGTTGTCTGTTTGCAAGATGGCTGATGTTGATCGAGCATTCATCAAGAGAGTCACCACTCAGTATTTGCACTGGAGAGCAGAACAGCAGCATAGGGGTCAGTGTCGCCATACTTGGGTCCACCAGACACTCCGGAGGCGTATCCAGTTTGGCGAGTTTCACCACTACCACTGCGCCTGGATGATGGCTGCTTTCAGCGGTGCTTCCGCCTATCCCTCGCCCAGTTTGATGACCTGTTGTACCGGATCGAAGTGAGTATCGAGCGGGCAGGTCTGCCGCCGTTTATTCAAACGCATGAGTGCACAAAAAGAAACAAATAAAATCACTCACGCGAAACGCGTGTATTGCTCCAGATGCTCAATTCGCGTCTTTCGCACCACAGGACTTCCAGAATCGCTCCAGACGCTCTATTCGTGTTCGGTGTGAAGGTAGGTGTAGCATAACAGTTGACCGTAGAATATTTAGTAGTGAGGAAAGTTCACGAATGGACTTATTGCACAGGTGGCAACCTATCACGGTACCACGCTTGAATTGACTGAGATCCTGATAGCGACCCATTCTTTCACAAATGTTTGTAGAAGCATCTGCATGCCTAGTGCTTGATTTTATACGTGGCCATGGAAGTGACTGAACACCTGAATTCAATGATTTGGAGGGGTGTCCCAATACTTTCGGTAATATAGTGTATATAGGCCTACACAAAATAAACACAATATTACAGCTTACATTTGCAGGCTGCGAATGCACACGCATTCTTATAGTCAAGAAGGTGTAACCTTTTTTTTAAATGGTCCCAGACATAACTTAATTTCACTTAAAGGATTAGTTCACCCAAAAATGAAAATTCTGTCATTAATTACTCACCCTCATGTCGTTTGACACCTGTAAGACCTCCGTTCATATTCGGAACACAAATGAAGATATTTTTGTTGAAAGCTGATGGCTGAGAAAGGCTTCAGATAGGCCTCCATTGGCATTCAGTACATTTATACTCCCAAGACCCATAAAAGGCACTAAAAACGTTGTTACAAAGTCCATCTCACCACAGTGACTCTACAATAATCTTACGATGCGACGACAATAGTTTTTGTGCGAAAAAAAAAAATCAAAATAACACCTTTATCCAACTTGTTCTTGTCTTCCGTGTATGCCTCCACGACGCATGCGCGAGAATATGACGCAGATCCGGCGTTCGGACACATGACCCAGAAGCGATTTGTTTACAAGCAGAGGAAGACGCGCGTATCTAAGCTGTTGAATTCTACATTGATCGTGCTTTAGGTCTCGGCATAGTTCTCAAAATGGGACTAAAGTGTGCATTTCATGGATTCCCGAACGCTGGCGCTACGTCATATTCTCGCGCATGCGTCGTGGAGGCACACACGGAAGACAATTACAAGTTGGATAAAGGTGTTATTTTGATTTTTTTTTGCGCACAAAAGCTATTGTCGTCGCATCGTAAGATTATTGTAGAGCCACTGTGGTGAGATGGACTTTGTAACGAAGTTTTAAGTGCCTTTTATGGGTCTTGGGAGTATAAATGTACTGAATGCCAATGGAGGCCTATCTGAAGCTTTTCTCAGCCATCAGCTTTCAACTAAAATATCTTCATTTCTGTTCCGAATATCTTACAGGTGTCGAATGACATGAGGTTGAGTAATTAAACAAGATAAAATGTAGGGCGGGACTTGAATTTGTCCATCGGGAATTGAATGGATGGTTGTGGTTTGCTATTGGTGGATCTCATGTGAGTGACAGGTTGCCCCGCCCTCGTCATCTGAGAAGAGAAGTCACTGCAAGAGTGAGGGGAAGACATTTGATTAAAGATTATGAGTGCCCATGAATTTGAACAAAAATAATGATGTGCACTGATAAATAATTTATGAGAACTGCAATATTTCATAAGAATTGTCCATTTTGATTTCATGGTGACTTTAATATAAACCCTCAAAAACCCTCGATGTTAACTGAACTTTAAGCATGTGAGAGGACACACAGCATTCATTCTGTCTAAATGCCACGCGTCACAGTGAAGCCAGACATTGATTCCATCGGCCCCGCAGGCCAACACATCTCACTTCATCCCAATTAATAATTAGTTATTTCTTTGCTCTTTCTTCATATGAAAACAAGCTTATTCTTGGTTTTGGTTTCATCAGATTTGTTTGGGGGTTTTTTTCATGAAAAAGCAAAAGGTCTTGCCAACGTGTCTGCTCTGGTCGCTCACTATGAAATCGATATGTTGCCTCTGATGCTTTTATTTGTCTGCATGAATCAAGATGTGTCCTCTGGTCAAAGGCTGGATGTGCTGCATTTCCAGAGACATCATCAATAATCACTGAATGGCAGCGCAAAGGTGAAATCATAATACCAGAGAGGAATAATCTCAGGGGAAGAGAGAGAGAGGCAGATTGAACACGCAAGGCACTGTGGGATACGGTATAATTCCCACATTCTGAAGAAAGATAACATAGATTTTATTTTACAGGCGTGAGGTGTTTATTGATAATGCATGAGCTTTTAAATTGTGACACTATGTATTCTCCGCTAATCTTAAATCTTAAACCTAAAACATGGTTTTACAAGCATTTCACCCACATGCTTTTATGATTAACATATAAAGCATAAGATAAACTGATGTGTTAATGTCAACCAAACCTATTCATATTTATTCAAATGTATAAATATTAAATTATTGTCCCACTTGATGCCTTCAACTATGTTTAGTACAATGTTCATGTTATATTGCAAAACAAATTTGCTGCTAGTCAGGTGGTTGGGTTAGGTGTGGTTAGAAAAAGGTTTGGTGGAAAGGGTCGGTTAAGGGTTAAATTTTGCAGCGCATTGTTACATATGCTACCAGTGTTGGGGGTAATGCATAACAAGTAACTTGAGTTAAGTAATCAGATTACTTTTTCAAGTAACTAGTAAAGTAACGCATTACTTTTCTTAAAAAGTAACCAAGTAACGCAATAGTTTCTTTTTAAAGGAGTAATGCAATATTGTAATGCATTATTTTTCAAAGTAACTTTCCCCAACACTGTATGTTACATGTAGTTACTATAGTAATAACTATAAATTATGCATAATTATACCAATAATAACCAAACCAATCCCTAATCCTAACCATACAGTAAGTACATGTAGTTACTTAATATTACCCAGTACTTAACTATATAATTATAGTGTAACGAAGAAATCTTAGAATAAAGGAACCGGAAAGGGTAAACTTTGTAATTATAGATGTAATTACATGCAGATATATTTTAAATGTAAATATAACGTAAAAGTGGGTAACATTTTATTTTACAGTGTCATTGTTACACGTTACATGTAGTTCCTGTAGTAATAACTAAAAATTGATGCATAAATACATGCAATTAACCCTCAACCACACCCTAATCCTAGCCTAACCTTATAGTAAATACATGTAGTTAATTGTTATTACTCAGTACTTAAATTTATAATTACACTGTAACACAAACACCTTCAAATAAAGTGTAACCAAAACATGTATGTCCAGTAAGTACATTGTATCAAATGCATAGACTGTAAAAAAAAAATATGGATGTAATGTCCGTGACGTCACCCATAGGATTTTGAAGAGCAGTTTTGAAACGTAAAGTAGGGTCGAGCTGGCCATTGCCATCTTGGCAGCGCGCCATCGCTCGTCACTCCCGGATAACAGAAAATGGGCAATGAGGCGGGACGTGGGCGGAGCTTAAGTGACGCAATGACTAACAGACAGCAGATAAATGGCAATCCACCTGTCACTCAAAGTGGCCACGCCCTTAATTATGCAGATCTTTAAGGCTTTATATAATGTAAACGAATGAGTTATAAAAAAAATCACCCCCTCACAGTTGTCACGAAGGGCAACATTAGACATATAGACCAAAACCACAATTTGTACGAGGCTGTAAACATGTTTTATTCTGCTGTAATGTTTGGCATTTTAACATGAGCTCAATGAGATTCTGCTCCCTTCTGGAGCCTGTCCCTAGCAGCCAGTCGATGAATTGCAGTTTAAGTCACTTCCGTATTGGCTTCAAGAGAAACTGCGGGATGTTGCCGCTTGATCTAATGATTAATACATACTAGTTATAAATGCTTAATATAAAGTGTGTCCAATAATTCTAATTAGATTATTCCTTCTGCTACTATTTAGAATGTAGAATTGTCAGTTTTCTTTAACACGTTAAATTCCGTTCCACAGAAGTCTCATGATTCCATCTGGGCCTGGTTAAAACATTTTGTGACATTATAAGATCAAATTAAACTCATTTTTCTTTGAAGTTTGTTGATACTGTCTGTTTGAAACAGTACATGCTGACATTTGCAATTGCCATTGTTTCTTTTCTTCTTTGGAGAGCCGTTTATTTTCAAATGCAGGTTTCACATTCTGATATACTTATTTTCCTCCTGATGCCCAAAATGGCACAATTTTCTGGCACAACTCTTTATAGTTCTGCAGTATGTAATTTTCAGCACCAAATAACAGTGGTTCTCTCTAAAATATTTGCTCTTTGTGAGAACCGGACATCTTACTTCAAAGAAAATCTCACATGTATCAGGAGCTCTGTCACAAGGTTATCTTGAAGGTTTTGTATCCACTTTTGGAATTGTAGCATTCAGGAATTGTCTCAAATATAGCAATCGGGCTGTAGGGGTACAAAAGCACTCCCTCCAGTAGATGGCGATGTAAGTCTGGTGCTGCTGGGGGTCACTAACATGTGGACTGAGTAGTGGCCACTGAAATACTTCAAAAACATCTAATTATTGAGGCAACTGCATATTTCATTGTGTAAAATAGCTCTAAACAGTATTTGAACACTTAAGACTAAAAATGTATGTCACTGGATTAGATAAAAATGCTGGCTCCAGTTTCTTTTAATCAGCTGGTGTTTTGGTGATTTTGTATAAAGTCAGTTCTTTCTCCTCAGCTTCACACAGGTGTCCTATAGCAGAGGAAACACAGGTTGAAGAGAATCACATTAACTATCAAAATCATCCACTAATGCAACAACCACAAAATGTTGTTTAAACTTTATTTTGAACAGGATATCTATTGTTTTATCATTTAAACTAACTTAATGTGTAATAGGCCTATATTTATTTAAATCTTTAAAATAAATGCCACTAGATTTGATGTTTTGGTAACACAATACAATAAGGTTCAATTAGTTAGTTAACTACATTAGTTAACATGAACTAACAATGAAAAATACTTCTAAAGTAGGCTATTTATTAATATTATTATTTACTAATACATCATTCAAATCAAAAGTTGTATCTGTTAATAGTATTTAATGGACCTGATCTATCTAACGAATATAATTTTATTAATTAACTTTAACAAAGACGAATAAATGTTGTAACAAATGTATTGCTCATTGTTAGTTAATGTATCACCTAACAAGGACCTTATTGTTGTAACGCTGATCCGAAGAAGACAAAGATGATTATAAAATAAAACAGGATTTATTAAAGAAATCAGAATAAAAAATAACAATCCAAACAAAGTGAGACAATGTGCTACGCACAAAAAAATACCAGACAACTGAGAATTAAAAAGACTGCAACTTAAATACATGGTAAATGTGGGAAATGACAAACATCTGTGCTGATCAAATGAATCACCATGACATCTGATAAGTAGCGGGAAACTTGAACAGAAAAAAACACTGAAAATGACTGAAAATAACAAATTAAAAGTCCATGAAAATGAAACTAAGACAAAAACAGTATTCAATCAGAACAGAACTGTGACATTACATCCCCTGCTGGAAGGCACAACCTCGTGCCATAACAGATGCAGTGATGGAGGAATGGTGGGGGCTTGGGGGGTTGACGAGGAGCCAACGAAGGGCTGATGAGAGGAGATGGCGAAGGGCTGGTTAAGGGCGACAATTGTCTGAGGTGTAACCGGAGCATCCGAGGACTAAGGCGAAGCAGGTGCAACCGAGGACCCAGCTGGAGCCGGAGGGAGGGTGGAGCCTGCTGAAGCTGAAGGGGTGGAGAGCCAGAGAACCACGGATGGCTCGTAAGTCCACAGCACAGGAAGGGTGACAGTTGACCAAGGTGAAGCCGGAGGGACGAGGGAGCCTGGTGGAGCCGCAAGGCTGAGGATCTCGGGTGGAGCTGAGGGTGGGAGGAGCCGACTGGTCGATGGGCCGAGGCGGAGCGAAGGGATCAGCGGCTGGAGGCAGAGCAGAGGGATCCTCACGCTTAGGTGAATCTGATGAGTGCATGTCCTGAAGCTTGACAACACTGCAAGGCGTCATAGGGGATGGAGGAAACTAGCTGAGGCAGGGTTAATGGACTGGCTGAGATCTGCAGTGGAGGTGGGAGAGGGAGGCTGGGCGGGATCACTTATAATTCCGTGTCTTTGCTGGCCGATGAAATCCTTTCTCCACTGGCTAGAACCAGAGGTGATGATAGTTCTAATGATGGCTCTGATGATGAAAGTTCAGGTGGGACAGGGTGGGAAGCACAGCTTCAGAGTCCTAATCAATCAGGCAGTCCTCTGTGTCAAGCTCCACCAGGACTCCTAACGGGATGATGTTTGCCGGCTCACACCCTCGGTTAGACTTATGCTGGGGCTTCGGTTCCGGGGCGTTATTAGATGCTGTCGTCACTGGCTCAGTGTTTGTGGTGGGTCGGAAACTCTCTGTCTGTGGAGGGCTCTGGCGTTGTCGTCTCCATGGTTAGATGGTGGTTGTGGGCTGGGCTCTGGGTCTGGCTGTGCTCTGGGTCGGAGGTAGTCGCTCTCCAGACACTGGATGATGGCCTCCTTCCAATCAAGCCCTGTGGTGTCTGGGAGGTCTACAGGATAGTAGTAGTTTACCCCGACCCAGAAGAGAGACTTTAACGTCTCATCATCGAAGGCAGTCATTATTTATGTGGACAGAAATGAATGACAAAGTCCATAAGAGGAAGCCCTTCTCAGGCTAGGGCGGTGAATTTTGCTGCCTAATCCATTCTTGGTCTGGTATTCTGTAACGCTGTTCCGAAGAAGATGAAGATGATTTTAAAATAAAACTCAGAACTCAGAATAGGCAGAGAAATAACAATCCAAACAAAGCGAGACAGTGTGCTACGCACAAATAATACCAGACAACTGAGAACTGAAAAACTACTGCAACTTAAATACATGGTAAATGTGGGAAATGACAAACACCTGTGCAGATCAAATTAATCACCATGACAACTGATAAGTGGCGGGAAACTTGAACAAAGAAAAACACATTTGACTGAAAATAACAAACTAAAAGTCGATGGAAAGAAACTAAAGCCCCGTTTCCACCGGAATTACCCAGAACAATTTGTCCCAGGAACTCTTTTCCCCCCAGACCTGCTGCTGTCTGCATTTCCATAGCGGTCTAAAGTACTGTGAAGATTAGTCTGGTGACTTTCCAGAGCCCACTGGATTTCGTCCTCCGCAAATAAACATAATAAAGCCTGAACCTCGTCGTCGGTCCATCGGTCGTATTTTTTAAACTCCACTGTTGATTCGAATAGTAAACAACTCTTACTGCACGCACCGCAACACACTTTAAGGTTGAAATAAAATGCCGCGTGAGCTCAACCAATCAGCATGTCCAGCACCCAAGTCCCACCCCCGAAAGTTCCTGAATTTTGAAAAAGTATTACCTCGCGAGCAGGGCCGTTTTGAAGAAGAAATCTTTACCCGGAACTTTATTTAGACCCCGGTTCCTGCAGTCGAAACACAGAGTACCACCCCAAAGTCCCTAGTTCCTGGGGAAAGTTCCGGCAGTGGAAACATGGCTTAAGACGAAAACAGTATCCAAATAGAACAGAACTATGAAAATTGTGAAACGTTAACATTTTAGGGTTAAAGCATCAAAATAGTTTTGGGGCCACTAAAATCTTGAGTTTCAAACTAAAATTGAGACCCCAAAGGACAAAAAAAAAATCGAGTTTTAAAATGCTAATTTTAATATGCAAAACTTACATTATTCATAGGTGTGCTCTCCACAGATTTTATGAATTATGCAATGACCGTTTAAAACATGATTTACTTGGACAGAAACACAGATGACGGCTTTGGTTTCTCTCACGTCAAAAATCCCATTTGCAAGTGTAATAACATTAAAGAGTTTGCTGCAATCATCACGTTATCCTATTAATTATTAAAATAAGGGCTCCCAGGGTTCTCCCATTAATCACTGTTGGCTTGAACTGGAGTCTGTCGAGACACTCTAATCATTTCAACAGTGAATAATTATCATTCGGAATGTACGACGGCAAAACGCTCAGTGTGAGCGGAGATCAGTGTAGCGGCAGTGATATATCCTGTATGGGCCCAGTGGACCTGTTGACTACTCTCCAGAGAATAAAGAATAGCATTTCAACATGCATGCATGGATGAATCCGCCTTTCCTTCCGAATGTGTCACTTGAAGACAAAACATGTAGACTTGCTCTTTGTGAGTGGATGTTCAATATGCGAGCACCCCCTCTGCATGTAGTGAATTGTGCATGCGTGTAAGCCAGAAAGGCAGAGCTTTGAGGCTTCACCCCCTCATTCTCATTGGCAGTGCCACACTGAGCCCCCAAGTTCCCCATGTGTCATTCAGGGGACGAGGATACAATATAGTGTTCATGACACAGGCCCAGTATCGAGGGGCTCGGGCCTTCGGTGGGGAGCGTACGAGCGAGCGGAATCTTAACGCAGAAGTCTTTGTCTTTCAGTTGGTCACTGTGGAGATTCAAATTCAAATGGATGCGGCCAGTGAATCGACTGTTGACACATTGGGAGTCTCACACGCCCCTTTCCCCCTCCCCTTTAGAAAGCCACACACCCCCCGTGATTAAGGCTAATTACAATGACGAATGCACTCCTGTGAGAAAGCGTCTCAATCCGGTAGTTGTCCATGCGTGAAGTCTCCTTTTGCTGCCTCCGGCACGCTGTGATCCAAGCGCTAAAAGAACAGAGGCTAGAATGACGTGGTCTTGGAGATGTTGAATTGGTGGTCTTCTGCCAAGGCAAAAATGCAAATCACCGGAAAAAAATGATAGAAGATTGAATTTTATGGACAGACAAAAGTAACCATTGACAGCTTGTTACTTGATAATAATAAGGCATGTTTCTTGAGCAGAAAACAACCCTTAAGTATTTTTACTTTCCAAGTAATTTTATTTTTCAGGTATATGCACTTTATCAGTATTCTTCTTTGGAAAACTTTTATTTCACCACCTTCCAAAACATAATGCTGTACTTTTTACTTCACTATGTTTCATATTGAATATCATTAAATACTTCATTACATTAAAAATGTAGTATTGTATACTTTTTAAAAGTAATTCAAATTTTTTAAATGTAATTAAGTAATCAAGGTAAAAAAAAACAACTTTTATATATGAAATGTAGTGCAGTAAAAAGTATGACATTATAAATTATGTTTTGGAATGTAATGAATTAAAAGTGTTCCAAAGAAAAACACTGATAAAATATATACTTGAAAAGTACTGTCCGCCTCTGGACTACAGTAATGGCTGTCAGGGTTGTTATAGCTTACTTAAACTAATATAAAATAATAAACTATTTATAATGTTAATAATATTATTAGTTATAATATTATATTTTTATTTTATTTTTAGTAATATTACAATATTAATATTATAACATTCATATTTTCTAAAACTTTAACTATAATTCAAATGAAAACAGAAAATATAGAAATAAAAACCAATTCAGAATATTAGTGAAAACTATATCTACTAAAATAACACTGATGCCTTTGCCATCGCAATAATACATTACAGTTTAAAATAACTGATTCCTATTTTAATATACTTTAAAATATCATTTATTCCTGTTATCAAAGATGAATTTTGAGCATCATTACTCCAGTCTTCAGTATCACATGACCCTTCAGAAATCATTCAGATATGATGATTTGCTCCTTTCGAGAAACATTTATTCTTATTATTATTATTATTGAAAAAAGATTTTCTGCTTAACATTTTTGTGGAAACGATGATACCGTTCAAACATTTGTGGTAAGATTAAAAAAAGACAGAGAAATTAATACTTTTATTCAACACGGATGCATTGAATTGATCAAAAGTGACAGTGTTACAAAAGAGTTATATTTAATAAATGCTTTAATAAATGAAATAAATGTTGTTCATTGAACTTTGGTTTCACAAAGAATCCTATAAAACATATCCCCATTTCCACAAATATGTTAATCAGCACAACTGTTTTCAACATTGACAATAATCATAAATGTTTCTTGAGCAGCAAATCATCTTATTAGAATGATTTCTGAAGGATTATGTGACACTGAAGGCTGGAGTAATGATGCTGAAAATTCAGCAATAAACTACATTTGAAAATATATTCAAATAGGTAACAGTTCTTTCATTTGTAATAATATTTCACAATATTACTGTTTTTTACTGCATTTTTTATGAAATAAATGCAGCCTTGGTGAGCAGAAGAGATTTACAAAACACTAAAACATGTAATCTTTTGACAGGTACTGTAAGTGTTCTGATGTCTCTTAACGGGTCTTTTCAATTTTCAGACAAATTGGAAATATTCTGTGTCTTGACATTTGGTCATAATAATCATAAGAATGAGTAAAAACATATATATATATTTTTTACACATTCTTCTTATGAATGATATATACAAAAATTCCATCCATTTTCCAAAACACTTATAGGGTCTTAAACACTGTAAAAAAAAAAATTCAGGTCTCCAATTGAAAATTTTCTAGTGACTGAAATTCAGAAATTCAATTTGGCCAACAAAAAAATTTAGATGTGATCGGTCACTAGAACATTTTCAATTGGAGACCTGATTTTTTTTTTCAGTCTGTCCCAGCATCTTTTGACAGTTTATATAAATTATCACTATCGATAATCATTTATTTTTCCTTAAGTCTGCAAACAAAAGATATATTTAAAAAAATCTCATCAAAAATGTCTCATCAATGCTATGCTATACACATTCATTAAATTATTTTCAGTATGTTGGCAGTGCATTTTTGGGTTTCTATGTGGAACATCTGTAGTTGATACTCAAACTAAGAACACAGCCGAGTCTCCTGAGCTTCAAAAGAGCAATTTTCCACACCATACAATCTTCTGTAGGAGAGACACGCCTTCTCCATGGAATGGGACTCAAGTATAATATCAAATGCAGGGATGTACAGGTAAGCTTTTTGTTGTCATCTGGGCAATTGATGTTGCAGCTGAGTAGGGGTTGCACGACTACTGATTTCTGCTAGTTGATTTCTAATCAAAACAATACTCGAGATACTCGACTACTCGTGGTTCATGCTACTGTAGGCTACTAAATGAAAAGACATGAGATAGTTCTTATCAATAAATGTTTATTAATTCATTGCCTAATGCAACAATTACATTAGCCTGGATGCCAACCGAACTTAGCCCTGCCCTCAACATTTGAGGTCGGGAAGTTCGGTCTGGACTTGATCCGTTGTGGAGCAACTATGCTCAAACCAGAGCTGTTCGGACCAATCAAATTGTCAGGGCGGGCTTTATTGGATGATGGACAGATGATCAACAGTAACGTAATCATCCACGTCACCAAAGAGCGCTTGGGTTGAATTCGTTCTAATCCTAAACGGAAAACTTGTTCGTCTATGCATTCACCTTTACTATTCCTCTCAGAAATGATGATCGTGTTGGTAAGTACTCCTGTATCCTTATATTCTTTTTTACAACACCGGCAAAGATCATTTACACTCTTCTTCTTCTTCTACTTCCAGTGTGCGTGCAGTTGAGTTCTGTTGACAACTATGCATCGCTCCGTTGCTCTGATTGGTTGTAGGTCTATCCAATTGAGGTCTTTCCTGGTTCGGTTGAAACACGCCCCCATAATCAGGGGAGCAGTATCAGACTCATACTCTGACTAGAACTGAGTATGACAACGTCAGGCTACAATTACATAAGTAAACTCTCAAAACATTATAATTATGACATTACATATTTTAATTTTCATTTAACAGAGTGAAGCCAAATAAATAGCTGCACCGTCATTGTAATCCTAACATTCGCATCGTATATGCAAACTATATGTGCTTGACTTTCCAGAGTGTAGCATTAGATGGAACGGTGTAACTGGGTTCAAAGAAGTTGATAATTCCCCTAGACTGGGTAAACCCAGCCTGATCTGCTGGCAATTTGATTTCACCCTGTACATTCATTTCTGCTGCTTCTGTTACACTTTTGCGGGAACCAATCACAGACTGGCTTATCCACCTCGTGCGCTATTGGCGGGTTTAACACGATGGTTTAAGGGTGGGTTTTAATCGCTGAAATGATGATCCCCCACTCCGTGATAAGTAGGTTTAAGGGTGGGTTAAGGGGTAGTTGTAGGGTCAACAGTGTAATTACAGGAATTAATTACAGATGTAATAACGGCAGTTAAAAAAAAAAATTAATACACAACCCATTCTCACTCCCAAGGCGTCAAAATCTGAAGCATGGTCAAGTGCCTTCCGCGTCAAAAGGAAGACGCTAAAGGTACCCCTAGGCGTCACTATATCGACACGCAGGGGTACATCATTGATTTCAATGAGAAACATTTGCCATCATACACAGACGCATTGGGCATGGGAATGTTATTGTTATGATGAAATTATATATTGGGTTTTGATTTTGCCATTATGACATGTTGGAGTGTGATTTTCAATTTAATCAGCCAGCATACTTTTATTTAAATGTATTTTATTTGCGCTATTTAGACACGTTTGAACATGTAACCCAACCCCATCCCATCCCTAAACCTACCCATTTGTGTCTTATATAATATAAAACGCAGGATATACGCTGATACGACTGCAGGCACAATTTATTCAAAAAGTAAAAATATTCCAAGTGTTCCGAGGCCAAGCGACTGATTTGTGTGAAGAAAATCCCCAAAAGCGATCAGCCTCTCCATCCGCAATTTCAAAAATTGCCGCCCGAAGAAACGTTACGTCAGATTTCATAGTGAAATTGCATTGGCTCTCGTATGTCTCGTGACCAATTGCGTCATTACGTCAGCTTTGATTGTAAAATGTCATTGGCTCTTGTGTGTCTCGTGACCGATTGTGTCACGCTAAAAAGTCGGTGTATCTTTTCAATGAGATATGACTGAGTGTGTGCGTGTGTTCACGGAGTGGGGGGGGATCATCATTTCAGCGATTAAAACATTAAGATCAACTCTGTTCTTTACATGAAGATATCGTATGACTTCAGAAGACTTTGAATGCAACATGAGTTAATACCTTTATACAGTTTTTGGTCTCTTGTGGTCTGATTGGTTGAAGGACTATACAATTGCGTACAGATTCATTTAATTTATGCTCGTTGATCACGGCTCTTGTGCAGTAGAAAATACAGAGCAGAGTCAGCAGACTCCCCAGACCAATGTTCAATCTTAAATTGAGCTTGGTCTGGTGATAGCCAGACAATAATTCCCCTGAATCCCTCTCCTGAAACTGCAGAGAGTGGTCTTATATCCTTCACTATAAAATCCACAAGTAAATCTGTTATTAACTGTCTTCTCTCTGTGATTGTTGTATTTTAAAGTAGTCTTACAGAGTTGGCAAATTACGATGTTTTGTCATCCTTGATGAATTACTTCCACACATCTGATGTGTGGTGTCTGTTGGTGACTTGAGCTATTTTGAATTAATTTATGGTTAATGCATGCTCGAGTAGTCGATTGTTTCCGACAGCGCCGACTAGTGGTTAAAGTAGTCGATCTCTCGACTACTTGACTGGTCTATGCAAGCCCTACAGCTGAGATGCAATATAAAGATGCTTCAAGGACAGGTGAGGAGAAAATAACTCGTCAAGCATTTATATGCGAGAGCAATGATGAGCGTAGGTCAGGGGTCTGATGCGGAAGCTTTTATAATACGTCTTATTTTAGATGATGACACTCAAGAACCTGAGGTGAATGCACGTGTGTGTGTCTGTGTGTTATCAAAGGCATGTGAGTGTGTGTATTTTCTCTGTTTCATGCAGTGTCTCTCAGCAGTCAGCATGCATGTACAAATGTGCACATGCATAGGGGGGTCTCTACCCGCATCGAACCTGAACGATTCCTCCTGTCCTAGTGACCCAACCTTCCCCAGGGTCACGTCTCCACTGACGGAGATCAGATTACTTGGAATCCTTCAGAAGTCTCCTCCGCGCCAAGTTTCCCTGCTTATACACTGGGGAATCCCTGGCAGAAGACATGTTAACGTGGTGCGGTGGGCAGACGCCCCCTTCGTAAATCACGTGCGGCGCGGGAAGGGAAAGCTTGAAGGTCAAACCTTCAGCACTCGCAAATTATTTCAATCCTCGGCGGAGAGTTTTCATTACAGCAGCCTCCTCATCTGAATAAACACGGCAGCCTGCTTCGTTCCTTGGAAGTTGGCACCTTCGCTTCCTCAGGGTCAGCGATTCAATAACAGACAGGACATCAAACAAGATCCTGTCCAATTTCATGTTTTCAAGAGGTGTGAGACTTTCATACAATAGGAGATCTCTCTGAATAGAGTTGGAAATGTTGTGTTCGGCTTTGTGAGACGAGTGACAGACAGGAAGAGAGAAAAACTCTATTCAAGTAACCTGGAGAATGTGTTCTAATCAAGCTAAAGTTGTGCTCAGGGATGAAATACTGGCACACTGCTGATTGCAAGCTACCGCACAGTGTTTTCAGTGACACTTTATATTAGATGTCTTGTTATGTACACTGTACGTATTGTGTTGATGTATTGCAAAACTCTTAGGCTGCTATTGAGGTGGGATACGGGTAAGGTTAGGGCAAGGTTTGGTGGTATAAGTAGGTTTAAGGGTGGGTTAAGGGGTAGTTGTAGGGTCAACAGTGTAATTACAGGAATTAATTACAGATGTAATAACAGCAGTTAAAAAAAAAAGAAGTAATACACAACCCATTCTCACTCCCAAGGCGTCAAAATCTGAAGCATGGTCAAGTGCCTTCCGCGTCAAAAGGAAGACCCCTAGTCACTATATCGACACGCAGGGGTACATCATTGATTTCAATGAGAAACCTTTGTCGTCATTAGGGATGCACTGAATCCAGATTTTTGGGGTTTGGCCGAATACCGAATCCACTGGTTAAGATTCGGCCGAATACGAAACCGAATTCCGAATCCTTCTCCCATCCTCAGTCCATTATCACAGTAAAACATTAATGAAGTAAACAACGTCCACAGCCGTGTAGGGATGCTATTGACCATTTAACTGTTTACCGAAAGTAAGAACTTTGACCGATTAATACTACCAGTTAAACGGTTTAAATGTTTTTAACGCTTTTTTGATTGTTTGTTTTTTGATGCATGATTAAGAAATATGCTGTATAGCGTTATATGTTCACTCATGGAGCGCGTCGACATGTGCAATCACAAACCAGATATATCTCACAAAATGAAGCAATGGAAAAGCTTACTGTGTGGGACCATTTTGACAGAATAATACAGCAGTAGTACAAGCTCTGACTGGTGGAAAGCAAATGAACGGCGCTTCCCGAGGCTGGCCACTCTAGCGAGGCGTTCTCTCTGTATTCCCAGGGCATCAGTGCCATCTGAAGCCTTGTTAAAGGCTTTTAATAGTGTGGTTTTGGTCAAGTTTACTAAAGTAAACATTGTCGCATATGTTCTTCTCGCTGCTGTTTCCTGATGGTTTATAGAAAAATGACCCCGTCCTCTGTCGTTTCAAAGAACAACACAACGGAGAGCGCAGGAGGCTCGCGCGCTGCGGAAGGATTGAGGTTGTTTTCTGCCGCGGGTTTAACTGTCAACAGGCTGCGCTCCAGACTAACCCACATCACTTAGACATGTTTCTTAAAAAACAAACAAAAAACATGCAAGATGTGGATTGAGGTAGCCTAGGCCTTCTATTTTTACTTGACAAAAAAAACAAAACGATTCCGGTTCTTCAAAGCTTACGGATTCAGTGTATTTTCGTTTTGTCATCTTAATTTGGTAATTATTTAAGTGAAAAATATTTAGTGTAGGCCTATGTATTTGCACTGTAAAATAAAATAAATTTTGGCTGCTGTCTGTAGATTCCCTCATGCACAACTCGTATTCTCTCAGATGTTTCATACGCAAATGTTTTAACAGCGGCTGTTGTTTAGGGTCCTTGTCATCACGAGACAAATCGCCATTGCAAATTGAACATGTAGCTCTACTTGAATCGCCTTCTTTTGACTTAAAGTAGCCTACTACCACGTATTCTCTTGATGAGTTCCATTTTCTCTTTCAACGGCGGCGTAATTAAGTTCGACCAGCGGGGTGCGCATAGCGCAAGCCTAGGGTTCGGGTTCGGTGGAAAAAAATTCTGAGGTTCTGCAGAAACCGAACCCTGTCAAAAAGCCCAATATTCGGCCGAATCCGAATCCTGGATTCGGTGCATTTCTAGTCGTCATACACAGACGCATTGGGCATGGCAATGTTATTGTTATGATGAAATTATATATTGGGTTTTGATTTTGCCATTATGACATGTTGGAGTGTGATTCTCAATTTAATCAGCCAGCATTCTTTTATTTACATTTATTTTATTTACGCTATTTAGACACGTTTGAACATGTAACCCAACCCCATCCCATCCCTAAACCTACCCATTTGTATCTTATATAATATAAAACGCAGGATATACGCTGATACGACTTATTCAAAACTTATACAATTTATTCAAAAAGTCAAAATATTCCAAGTGTTCCGAGGCCAAACGACTGATTTGTGTGAACAAAATCCCCAAAAGCGATCAGCCTCTCCATCCGCAATTTCAAAAATTGCCGCCCGAAGAAACGTTACGTCAGATTTCATAGTGAAATTGCACTGGCTCTCGTATGTCTTGTGACCAATTGCGTCATTACGTCAGCTTTGATTGTAAAATGTCATTGCTCTTGTGTGTCTCGTGACCCATTGTGTCATGCTAAAGAGTCGGTGTATCTTTTCAATGAGATATGACTGAGTGCATGCGTGTGTTCACGGAGTGGGGGGGATCATCATTCCAGCCATTAAAACATTAAGATCAACTCTGTTCTTTACATGAAGATATCGTATGAATTCAGAAGACTTGGGATGCAACATGAGTTAATACCTTTATACAGTTTTTGGTCAGTTTTTGCAATAAATACCAATTTATATTGTTGAAAAGTGGTAGGTTTAAGAGTTGTAAAAGTGGGGTTAGTTGCTCCAAAATATAAAAGTAGCCTATAAATATTCATAAAATCATGTCTGGCTTTACAAATGCAAATAATGTCTCTTGATGTGACGCATTGGGCAAACAACTGAAATCAATGGAATACCCTTCGCGTCGCTATATAGTGACGCCTAGGGGTGTCTTTAGCGTCTTCACTCGGAAGGCACTTGACCATGCTTCAGGTTTTGACGCATTGGGAGTGAGAATGGGTTGAAATACAACATGGGTTTACAGTGTCCTTGTTACATATGTTACATGTACTTACCATAGTAATAACAGTAAATTATGCATAATTACATTTAATTAACCTTTAACCAAACCCTAATTACCCTAACCATATAGTATGTAGTTAATTCAAATGTTATATATAATTACACTGTAACAATGACACTGTAAAATAAAGTGTAACCACTAATCCTAACCCTAAGGACATGTAATTAATTACTATTACTCAAAGACACCTTAAAATAGTGTAACCCATAAAAGCATGAACATAGTTAGTGCATTGTATCAAATAACTAATTTAAATGTTAGTACATAGTAGGTAAAGACACTTGAAGGCGTCACATGCTCATTAACAGGTTTATAATTTTGTGTATGGGGTCTATAGATACGTTTACATCATTTACCCCTGGTTTCACAGACAAGGCTTAAGCTAGTCCCAGGCTAAAATGCATGCTTGAGCTGTTTTAACTTAAATCATATCTAAAAATTTGTCAGTGCCTTTGTTTTGTCTCAAGGTTCACACATGCTATAAAAGCTACTTAAAGGTCCTAATTGATCTAAGGCCTAATCCTGGCTTAATCTAAGCCCTGTCTGTGAATGTTCAAACAACTAATTTTTCTTGTAATTTACATTGTTGCAGCACCTGTTTTCACCCTCTGTCCGAACACTCTGTTTTACTTTAAAACCTGCTTTCCCAAAAGCACAGTCAGTTGTGATTGGTCTACCGTTTTGAGAGTGTGTCAGGATGTAACGGCCCTTACATAACGAGCTTCGGAGGCTTATTGTGGCTGTAAACACTACTGTAACTACACTATTTATGACGTCAGATTTGCTGTTTCAGTTCGATAATGACAGTCAAGAATAACAAGCTGATCAACATGAACAACCACAAGCACGACAGTCACACTTTATATTAGGTGTGTACTTATATTAGAAGTACAATGCACTTATTGTGTCCATGTTGTATTGTGTAACAAGTGCTGCTACTATTGGCGGTATGGGTGGGTTAACGGGCAAGAGAAGGGTCGACAGTGTAATTATAGATGTACAGTTGTGGTCAGAATTATTGGCACCCCTGGTAAATATGATCAAAGATGGCTGGAAATAATAAATCTGCATTGTTTATCCTTTTGATCTTTCATTAAAAAAAATTGCAAAAATCTAACTTGTCATTGAAATAAAATAATTGAAAGCGGGGAGGAAACTCACATTATGGAATAAATGTTTTTCTCCAAAACATGTTGTCCAAAATTATTTACACTCCTAGAAATTTTAATGAGTAAAACATCTCTGAAGTATATATAAATAGCACACAAGGGTGACTAGGAACTGAAAATTGTCCAGCCATGACTTCTTGTTCCACAGGAGCATAAATATGAGGAAACACAAAGGCCAAATTCCCGTAATCATCATCACAATGAGTAAAACCACAGAATATAGTTCTGATGTTGTTAGATCTGCTGGTAGTAAGCACGACACCATGTAGCTTCGTAGTTCTCTTATATTTTATTTTTTTCAGTCTGAACCGCAACTTCACATGTTCACATTCTAAAACAATCCTCTTCTTCTCCTTTACACTAACTTTTCCTCCCACCTACTACCCAGCATCTCTAGAGGCAGCATAAGGAATTACATTACAAGACACAACAGATGTGCAGCAAAAGATTGTTGAGCTTCACAAAATAGAAAGTGTCTGTAAGAAAACAGCTAAAGCATTGAAAATCCCCATTTCCACCATCACGGCAATAACTAAGAAGTGCAATAAACTGAAGATGTTACGGATCTGCCTGGAAGAGGACGTGTGTCGATATCGTCCTAATGCAGAGTCGAGAATTGCGATTAGTTGAGTTTTGGGGTCAGAAAAACAAAAAAATATATATCAAACAGCACCTACATAACCACATGTTGTTCTGGAGGGTTTCAAGAAAAATCCTCCTCGCTCATCCAGAAACACCAGCACATTCAGTTTGAGACACGACTGGAACTTCAATGTTAACTTGAACTTGGCGTATTTTTTAGCTGGAGGTCCTGGACATCTTGTTCAGACACATGGCATCATGGATTCTAGAAAATACCAACAGATAAAAATCTAAACTTGACCGCTTCTCCTAGAGATCTTATAATGCGCCGTGGTTGGATCTTCCATCAGGACAATGATCCTGTGTGTCACTGAGCACAAAATGAAGCTTCTGCCATGGCCGTCCCAGTCCCCTGACCTGAACCCTATAGAAAATGAGTGGCTGAACTGAAGAACTGAAGAGAAGTGCTGGGAACCTGAAGGATCTGGAGAGATTCTGTATGAATCTGCATTTATTCCATAATGTGATTGACCCCCATTTTCAATGGTTTTACTTCCATAAAAGGTTAGATTTTTGTGAATTTTTTTGAATGAAAGATCAAAAGGATAAACAATGCAGATTCTTTTTTTTTTTTTTACAGCGATCTTTGATCATACCAGGGGTGCCAATAATTCTGACCACAACTGTAATTACATAAATTAATGACCTATGTAACTATATGAAGGCATTTTTTAAATATAAGTACAATGTAAAAACATGGAAGTGCATTGCATCAAATAATTAATATAAATGCTAGTACATGGAACTTAAAGATATCTAATATAAAGTGAGACTGCATGACTTGTGCATACATTTCACAGTGGTAATGCTTTATTTTATACTTCTCTTACATTTCAGATGTGATGTTATAACTGTGTCATTTATAAAATCTGACATGCATCAAACTGCACGGTTCAGAAAGCAGATGTTAGAGAAACGGTGAGAACACAACAAAAGTTAGCGGTTTTACTGCTGAGGAATAGTGTTAAAAAAATGTCAAAACTAGGGGGTTAAGATTCGGGGTGGAAAAAACAGCATCTCTTGGACATGGCAACAACACACTACTAACTAACTCGACCAGGCCTCGTCTTTGGGTGGGAATTACTCAAATAAGGAACATTATGACATGCTTGTTTTTGGACAAAAACTCAAGACTACAATGGAGGCATTTCACAGAGTTTAGAAACAGTGACACTGATATACAGATATAACAGTGACACACTCTCTTTGGAGTGACTTAATGCTTTGGAACTTTTTTATGCTCAAACAACGTGCAACATTACACACGAAAGAAAGATGAACATGTAAATAAGTATAATAGGATTTTTAACAGTTGTTGCTAACACAGTTTCCCTTGCAACTTTATTGTCACATGGTTCTCCATAGATGACAATCCAATTAACACAAATTCATAATAATTAGTACTAAGAATAAAAAAAATAAAAAAAAGAGAAACTTGACAGGCAAATTCCCATGTCCCCAATTATGTTTCCTCAACTTCACTTTGATTTGTTGCAACAAAATATTTCACCTCTGATTTGTTAGCACTAGAATTTCAATTGGCATGACCTAATGTGCACTGTAAAAAGAAAAAGAAAAAAAAGAAAAGAAATTGTACCAGTAATTTTCTGCCAGGACTTTATCTAGTATTTTTAAATAGTAATAGTAATTTTTAAAAGTAAAAAACAACAACACAATGTGGTTAGGTTCATTCAAAATACAGATAAAACACCTGTAAAAAAACAATACAGAAAATCCCTTCATATTTATACAGTAAATTGTGCACAATTTTTAATTTTATATATTTTTTTACAGTGTGTGAGTTTATCAAATGTGCAACATGTTTCGCAGGGAAGTAATGCATTGCAAATACTCACGTTACTTAATTAAGTCGTTTTTATCAGAAATTTTACTTTCATTAGTAGTTTATAAAAATTGTGCATTTTAAAGCCCCCCTGTAGTCAATAATTGTATCCCTTAAAACTCATCTTTGAACACCAAAATTACATTTTATCCAGTGAAGAAAAGTTATTAATGCCTAAAAATAGCTTGAATGTACACCCTTGCTAAATTTAGTATTCTCCGAGCCATGAATATGCAAATGATCCCCGCCTCCACTCACTCACACCAGCTCTGAGATCCACTAGCTCAACTTTACTGTAGTAAATGCTGAATAGTAATGTGTTTTATGTATCGCTCACAACAATGTCGGACACATGACAGTAATTAATTTGATGAACAAATATTAACAAAATTCAAGAGGAACATGTTCAATTTGCCGATCCAATCAGTACGAGAGGAGGCCTATATATATATGAATATATATACGCGTTAACACGTGCGATTCATTTAAATTCCTTAACGTGTTAAAATTATTTAACGCAATTAACGCAAATAAATTACAGAAATACGTGAAGCTGCGTCATTAACATACTTTTCGTCACGCAGTTATTTGATCTTAGAAGTATATACAGCACCTGTAACCCTTGGAGTAGGATGTTTCCATTCTTTAAGCCAATTCTGATTCTCTGCTTGTGATCAGGCCATTTTAAGCTGTTAAACTCTGGGAAAGTGTTCAGTGATCCTGTAATCAAATTCATTCAAACAGTCCAAAACAGCGCTAATGCAAAGACGGCCAGGCTGATCACATCAGATATATCAGAGAAAATAGAGACATCGTGTTTTTAGTAAATCATTCATTTCAGTGTGTGCTTTGCTTTAAAACACGAGCTCTGTCGTATTCTGCGATTGTTTTTGTAGAGCGCAATGTTGGTGACTCACAGCAGTCAATAAGCACATGAGAGTGTTGTATCTGCGGCCGTAGCGTACATCAACAAACAGGGTGGTCTACGCTCCCGTCGCATGTCGCAACTCGCCCGCCATCTCCTCTTATGGAGTCAGAAGCATCTGAGGTCGCTTCGTGCCGTTCACATTCCGGGCCTGCTCAATCGTGCGGCCGACGAGCTGTCACGTCAGCAGGTACTTCCGGGAGAGTGGCGACTCCATCCCCAGGCGGTCCAGCTAATCTGGAGTCGTTTCGGGGCCGCACAGGTAGACCTGTTTGCCTCCCCAGAGACGACCCACTGTCAGTGGTTTTATTCCTTGACCGAGGGGACCCTCGGGTTGGATGCCCTGGCCCACAGCTGGCCCCGGGAAGAACGCAAGTATGCGTTTCCCCCAGTGAGCCTTCTTGCGCAGACACTGTGCAAAGTCAGGGAGGACGAGGAGCAGGTCCTGTTGGTCGCTCCGTATTGGCCCAACCGGACTTGGTTCCCGGAACTAGTGCTCCTTGCGACAGCGCCTCCCTGGCCCATTCCTCTGAGGCAGGACCTCCTGACTCAGAGATGGGGCACCCTATGGCACCCGCGTCCAGACCTCTGGAAACTCCATGTTTGGTCCCTGGACGGGACGCGGAGGTTCTAGGTGACCTACCGCAAGCGGTAGTTGACACCATCACTTCCGCTAGAGCCCCCTCCACGAGGCGCGATGCGTTGAAGTGGAACCTGTTCGTCGATTGGTGCTCTTCTCGCCGAGAAGACCCTCGAAGATGTTCGATCGCATCTGTGCTTACCTTTCTACAGGATGGGTTGGAGCGAAGGCTGTCTCCCTCCACCCTCAAGGTCTATGTCGCCGCTATCGCCGCTAATCATGAGCTCGTAGATGGAAAATCTCTAGGTAAGCACGATCTAATCGTCAGGTTCCTTAGGGGAGCGAGGAGATTAAATCCACCTCGTCCTCCCTCCATACCCTCTTGGGACTTAACTCTGGTGCTAACTGCACTACAGAGAGAACCTTTTGAGCCTCTGCAGTCACCTGAGTTGAAAGTTCTGTCGTTAAAGACAATACTCCTGACTGCGTTGGCCTCCATCAAGAGGGTAGGGGACCTGCAGGCATTTTCGGTCGACGAATCGTGCCTGGAATTCGGGCCCGGTAACTCTCATGTGATCATGAGACCCCGGCCTGGATATGTGCCCAAGGTTCCCACTACTCCCTTCCGGGACCAAGTGGTGAGCCTGCAAGCGCTGCCTTCGGAGGAGGCAGACCCAGCCCTAGCTTTTCTCTGTCCCGTCCGTGCTCTCCGGACTTACGTGGACAGAACGCAAAGCTTCAGGACCTCAGAGCAGCTCTTCGTCTGTTATGGAGGACAGCAGAAGGGAAAGGCTGTCTCCAAGCAGAGGATGGCCCACTGGATAATGGATGCCATCGTCTTGGCTTATCAGTCCCAAGACGTGCCCTGCCCGCTCGGGTTAGGAGCCCACTCCACTAGGGGTGTTGCCTCTTCCTGGGCGCTGGCTCGTGGCGCCTCGCTGACAGATATTTGTAGAGCTGCGGGCTGGGCGACACCTAACACGTTCGCTAGATTCTATAGCCTCCGTGTAGAGCCGGTTTCTTCCTGTGTGCTCACTTCCCATAGTCAGTAACACCGAAGTCCCCGTTCTAGTGTCGACTTGCTGCGCCATTCCCTCCCCTATGGTAGATGGATGCGTGCGCTTATTCTTCTCCAGTCGAGTTCCCCGGATCGGCGAACCCTGTTGACGCCAGGTCTAACACTCGTATGCATTGGTGGAACTTGTGTTAGGCTGGGTTCCATATGTAGTGACCCCCACGGCGGTCCCATATGTGTATTCTTCCACGGTACGGCTCCCTACGGCGAGCCTGTGTCTTTCCCTCTGCAGAGTTCCTCTACCGTCCCAGGTACGTGTTGTCCCCCTCCTCTAATTGGCCGGGGCCACCCCTGGGACTTCCGTATGTTGTGCTGCCCACGGCCAGCCCATACGTGTATTCTCCACATGTTAACTCCCTCTGGGCATGATGTGGCTTCCGCAGCTGCCTTCACAGGCACGCTTTCCCAGTGTTATCCAATACAGTCAGCTGAATGGGTCTTGCGGAACAGCAGCTTGGACTCTCCCTGCGTGAACTTTCCCGCCTGCATCAGATCGGGGTCTGAGGGGCTCATCGCTGGGCGTTGGAAGTGGTAGTAACTATGGCGTTTTCCATAGGGGATCCCAATTCGTCGGTACGTCCGACGTACGTCGAACGTGACCGACTGAAAGGGAACGTCTCGGTTACGTATGGTAACCCTCGTTCCCTGAAGGAGGGAACGGAGACGTACGTCCCGTCGCCACAGTTGCTGTACCATCACTGCAGGTCGAGCCATTACGTGTGGCTCCTCAGTGAAAAACAGCGTGCATTCGCTCTCGCTTCCTGTTTATACCCGCGGCGGTTGAACCGGTTCAAAAAGCCAAGTTCCTGCCGTCATCATGCAATGATGTCACTATGCATTTCTTTTATGCTTTTTTATGCATTTCTCAGTGTCATGTCATATATCAAGGAAACATTCAAATAAAGTCATCTGTGTCAATGCATTTGCGTTATTTGTGTGAGTGCATATTGTTGATTATTGCCTCTCATTCACTTAAGTTAATGGTGCTTGTGGTTACAGTTTAATTCGCGGATCCTTTATGTCGTATATGATTGACCAATATTGAGTAGCCTAGACATGCATAAATGCGGATATGTTACATGTCTAAAGTAGCCTATATAGAAAGAATAAACCAGTCTTATAAATGTATAAATTTGGCATAACAATTTCCAGTACGTGCCTCAGACTTGCGTCGCCAACTCAATTATCAGAATCCTCGGTAATCCTCTGCAAACTTCGACAGCTGGTTGAACCGGCTCATTCGGTTCTTTTTTAGTCGGACATGCTACTTCTGCTTTTCTTGCGTCATCAACCCGGAACTAAAGTTCGATTCAGTATGATTAATGAACCAGCTCAACCGGATTCTTGCTGAGAACCGGCTCAAAAGAACGATTCGTTCAAGAACCGAACATCACTTGAATATAGAATATTCCTATCTGTTAAATGCCTCATCGTCATGGCATTCTCAATAAACTCATCTCCGACGTGATGACTCCGATCTTTCGAATATTCCTATCTAATAATTGCCCTATCAACACGACATCCTCAATAAACCCGTCTCCTGCGTGATGACTCTGATCTTTCGAATATTCCGATCTAATATGACTTCTGACCTGTAATGTTGCCAGAATAATAATCATACGCTGCTTGTTAATTGGCCAGAGGAGAACTGGCACCCCGACTGAGCCTGGTTTCTCCCAAGGTTTATTTTTCTCCATTAGGTCACCTGATGAAGTTTTGGTTCCTTGCCACTGTCACCTATCGCTTGACTTGCTCAGTTGGGGACATTAAATATTTAACTAAATATTCAAATAAATTGTCAACTAAATTACAGATCTGGCCGCATTGTCACTGTATGATAATTGAAATGAGCTGGATGACATCACCGTTTTCTCCGGAGCGGCTGTACAGCCGAATCAAATTCTATTGCATTATTTTCCTGTTTAACACTGTGAAGCTGCTTTGAAACAATCAGCATTGTAAAAAGCACTATATAAATAAGGGTGTCTTGTCTTGTCATATTCCGTCACTAAACAAGCTTGTATTAAGTGAATGTTCATCACCATCAATCATCAGTTATCTGCTTGGCGGAGGAAGGATTTTTTGTTAAAAAAATTTACTAGACTTTTGTTGCGGTGTTAATTTTTGGTAAACCTTGCCAGGTATGTGCTAACCGTTTTAAGCAATACAAGCAATTGTTTAATTAAAGGCAACAGAATACAGGAAATGGCATCTACTCCAGTAATGTTTTTTTCTGGGGGAGGACCCACCCACATTTTTTTTTTCTTCCAATGCCCATGCATACAATTACAAAGAACAATTATTAAGAACAAACGTTACGTTTTTGTGTAGGAACAGCAGTTGGTCCACATGTTCAGGGGTAAGTGTGCGTCACTGTGCTGTATCAATATCTCCTGCAAGTGAGAAGACTCCCTGCAGAGAAACTGGTTGCAGGAATGCATAATTACCTCTTTGCCATCTTGGAGAGCAATTTAAATGTCACCTTGTTGACATGTCACCAGTTGAGGGGGTCTTCAGATTGAGAGAGTGGAGGGATACTGCGATATCTGCTCATCTCCTCTTTAGCTGGCACAGGCTGACTGATGATGATGATGATGATGATGATGTGGTGTAACTGAAGCATCAGAGAAGGTCTGTTCCAGTCGAGTGTGAAGCAAAAATGAAAGTTCTTCAGGACATTTATAATGTTTCTCTGAGACTTCAGACTGTGTGCTCACTGAGATTTTGTCTTTTCTCAGAACTGTGCTGTGTTCTGGTTTTTCATGCTCTTTTGCCCCATCTTTCAGCTTATAGGCAATCACAAGAGAAGCAAATGTATATATATAAAAAAAACATTAAAAGATTAAGATTAAGGAGTTTTTGATTGAGATTGTTTCTCCTCCAACTGATGCTTTGCAATTGTGCTGCGGTGGAAAAAAGTCATTATACACCTCACCCTCCCTGACAGCCTTAACCCTCCTGGCAACTTTAGCACTCGCTGAGAAGCCAAATTCAGCGTGTGACCATAACATCGCATGTGTTGAAACTTGCCAAGCTGTGCTGCAACAGCCATGTTAGAGGCATTGTCAGTCACTAAAACGAAGTCTTTGTTCGCAATTTCCCATTCGTTTGCAACATTCTGCTGTAGTTCAACAATATTCGTGCCCATATGGCTTTTATACATAGCCTGCGTTTGCAGAACGCAAGCCGCAAGCTTACACTCATGAGTAATGTAGTATTCTGTAATGGTGACATGCGATTCTGTTGCAATTAATGTCCATGCATCACATGTTGTGGCCACCCTGTTTAGTAATTAAGATTTGAGCTTTAGTCTCACTGTAGAGTGTGGGTATCGTCGTCTCACTGAAATAATGCCGTGAAGGCACATTGTACCTTGGCTCAAGCACATGTAACATTGTGCGAAACCCTGAGTTATCCACAACGGAGAAAGGTCGCAAATCCATGGCATTAAAATCCACCATTGACCTCATACAGGTTTGGAACAACTTGAGGGTGAGTAAATGATGACAGAATTTTCATTTTTGGGTGAACTATCCCTTTAAAGCTGCAGTCCGTAACCTTTGGCGCTCTGGCGGTTAATAAACAGAACTGCAAGCGTCTCGCTGAAGAACATTGCAGCCGGAGCTACTTCTCTCTGTTTATGTCTATGGTGGCGAGTGACGCAGGGACTGTGCTCCTCCACAGCGGTTCCTACCAGTCTGGCCTGAAATAGTCCCAATATAAACACTTATTAGAAGTGTACCATAATGATTCAGGGTAAGACAAAATCACGGTTTGGATAATGGATTCATGTTGTACATTCACATTATATAAATCATGAACACAAAAAAAGTTACGGACAGTAGCTTTAAGTAAATAAATAAAATAAAAAAAAAAAACATCAATTTGGGTCAAACTGAAATTGCTTTGCATGTCCTCGTCTTCTGGGTGGGCTGTAGCTGAGCTCCTAGAGTCGGGCCTTCTCAAATATGTGAAAGAACTAAAAAAGACCAAAAGAAACTTTAGAGGGTAGAACAAAGCACAGGGGAAATATTTAGCCCCGTCACATTTGAATTATTCCTCTTTCCTCTGAGGTATTGAGGGCCTTGCATTATAGTTTTCCAGCCATCACACGTTGGAAATGAGTGTTATAATGTAAGAACATTATGTGGCTGTAGCAGCAGTAGTTCGGCAGACATCATTTGTTGTGTTACATTAAAAATAGAGGAGTGAAGCTATAATAGGCAGTGCCGTGTCGATGGCTACCAGCCACTGAAAAATAATCCCTCCGGTTACGCTTCTCAACTCTAATGTCCATGAAATTTCTATGAAAGGGCACATGAGGGTAGACGGTAAATGTGCCAACTAGAAGGTCAGGAATGAGGACAGTAGGTCCCTCCTCTGGCATAGAGTCATTCTGGCCCTGAGTGAAATTCTGGCAATTTATTTTTTTCCCCCTTTCTTTACTGTCTATTCTCTGAAGTGGAACACAGCGATGATACAAATGTGATTCTCTTATATGATGACATTTTATGGGACCTGACAGGTCACTTTTTCAATCTGCAGGCTTGCTAATCACTACAAACAAATTGTCTCTTTGATTTAATTTTTACTTTATGCGGTGTATTTTTGTGTGAAAGGATATTTGATTAGAAAAAATGTAGGATTGAATTTATCCATTGATTGGTAGTGGCCGTTAAGGTGTGTTCACCTTTGCCATTGCTCGTCAAAATTTTGTGGCCAAAATCCGATCATTCCTATGGTAAAGTTCCCCGTGCAGATTTGACTTTTGTTCAAGTTGGTCACACGAATATGCCGTGTTGACGAACAGAAAGCTGCTTGGTTTGAAAGTGACTTCTGTGTGAGCTGTGCTACATACATCCACTATTGGACTTTCTTTTTTTTTTTTGCCTAGAAAATTCTTGCTGAATTTGTGCTATTGTGACTGTACCTTTACAGTTCATACCAGAAAGGAGCTACGTACAGCATGTTATTGGCTATTGAACCCGCTCACACAGTAACAGCGATGTCAGACGAAAATTGAAAGTCTTTTCAGAGGTGGGACAAGTTATTTTTGTATTTCTTTGATTTAAAGGTGCACTATGTAACTTTTCCATCCGCTTGAGGTCGCCTATTGAAAACAAACGCATAGCTTGATGATGCCAAGTTTGATATGATGCAATTGACGGGCGAGTCCAATTTCTCACGATTTACAAATAGTTGGAAACATTTGGGATATTGTAAGTACTTAATTGAACAAAATATATAACACTGGCCTAGTTGTTTTTGGATATTTTACTGCAAAAATTTTACATATTGCAGCTTTAAGATTATGAAGGTGAGCTGTTTTTCTTTGGAGTAACGTGTACAGATGAACTTTTCACAATAAGACCAGAAATGGGAATACAGAAATAGCTCTTTTTATTCAATGATTGGCAAATGTTTATGTCAGGAATGGATTAGTTCTTGACTGCAAGTAGCAAATCATTCCAAATAAATGTTAAACACCGTGCTAAAAACGAGTTGCTCTCCTGATTCTAGAAGTGCTGTTGTGAGGAAGGTAGGGCCACATTCAAAGTCTCCCCAGGAATCAGTGTTTGCATTCTCCATCCTGTGCCTTTTTGCGTTATCACATCCTGTGAACCGTGCCATTCTGCATTCCTCTCCACACAAAACCTCTCAGCCCAGACCCGGCTGTCTCAACATGAGAGATGGTGGCGATGGGATCACAATTTTTGCAGAAGGATGACGTATTTCAGCAGCGATGGTGATGCGTGCAGATGATGAGTGTTATGTGCTCTCTGCTTTGAAGGGAAGAAAAAAGACTGCGATGTGTGAAAACCTTAAAGGAATAGTTTACTTAAAAATGATACATTTTGTCATCATTTACTCTTTCTTTTGTAAGAAACTTGGGAAGATATATGAGTTTTTCATACAACATAAGTTGATGAATATTCTTTTGAATATTCAAGAGCCATTTATCCCGCCGGGAAAATAGCAACAGCGCCGAGACCCGCCCACAAAGTTACTTGCGCTTCGCGCTTTGACACTTGCGTTTCAGATCGTTAAAATAGGGCCCTTAATATGTTATTAAAGATATTAATATCTTTATAATTATACCAAGTTTTTCCAGATGAAGTTAGAGTGTGATGTTTTAACGAGCAGTGAATGTTGAACGACAGTAACCTGGGGCCGCCGGCGATACCTGATTGCAAAGGGGTTAACTATCTTCAAGTCATTGATTAGCAAATTCTGTCATGATAATCTATAAATCACTCGTGTGGGAACTGTTGTAAGATCCTTCAGAGCCAGAGAACATCTGCTGCATGAAGATAAAACAGGTATAGTTTAATTTAATAACGGTTATAACTTATGTTGTCATCTTGTTTTATGACATGCTATTGCATTTGTGTTCGTACTGTATTACAATAAATGTGAAAAGACAGATTCGCGACAGCTTGAGCAGACTCCTAAGTGCTCAACTACAACAACTCTTCCTCTTCTCAACATGGCCTTTGTTGTGTGTTCCTGGGGGCGGGGTTTATGTAAATGTGATGGTTAGTGATGTCACCAACCCGAGAAGAAGCCCATTGTAGTCCCTACCAGCCGTTTGTTGTAGTCCTTAAAAAGCGATTTCTTTAAAAGAAAATATATCACTTTGCTTTGAACTTTGAGCGTCGTAACTTTGCAGATGTTTATGCTCAAACAGCAACATTACACACTAACTAAAGTTAAAAAAGTGAAATCATAATCAACCACCCCTTTGAGCCTTCTTAGGATAAGTTCAAGCTGTGGTGTTTATAATTTGGGTTGCTGCCCTGTCTCATGTGGCCAATTACCATCTACCATCACACTTTCCCATGCCAAGACTCAAGAGGCTGGTGAGCACACAAGTGAGGAAGTGGCTCGGGCAACCAAGATGCCTTAGCAGCTTAGGCCTGTATGGGAACAGAGCCCTCTCTCTACCTATATCAAGCCTTGTTGGGGAGTATAAATGTGCCAAAGCTAGACTGGAGATGACACTCAAGGACTCCCATGATCCCATTATAAGAGACACTGTGCCGACCCTAGAAACGGGGAAGAAATGGGATCCAGCTAAAGTAGCAAAGTGAAGGTGGCCCTCAGAGACCGGGACATTGTGGGGTAAGTCTAACAGGGGGACTTGATTTGGAAAAAATAACACCCACATGGCAAAAGGCTACACCAGTGGATTTCAAACTTTTTAGAGGGACGGACCCCCTGAGGCATTTAACATCCTTCTGCGTACCCCCTTTCTTCCACTTATACTGCAGTCACCCCTTTTTCATTAAGGGACAATATATGCCCCCTTAAATTTTTTTTTAACTTTTATAAATACTTTTATAAAAATAAACAATGCTTTAAATAAACAGAGAAATATGCAGTGATGGTAAAAATCAAGTGATACTTTTGATTCACTAGTTCACACTTACAAATAATAAGGTACAATAAAACATATGTGTATTTGGCGTGCTGTCCGAGGAGAGGACTCCAAGCTCTGATTTTTCAGCCCAAACCCAGAGCACTCCCCCTGTATATCTGGTTAGGATAGTAACCAGGCGAGTGTGAGGAGTGGTGGGATGCAGAAAACTGTTGAGGAACGTAGGTGAGTCGGCTATGTATAGGCCTTATCTCTTGTTGGTTGGTTACACAATTTGAACATGTTCCTCCCAAACATTGTTAATAAATCATAATTTATCAAATTAAAACCACCCGTAGGTGGCGGCAAGTCATTGTCTTAATGAGTGAGTCATCAAGCCATTCATTCATTCAGTAACAAAGCAAGTGGCTGTGTTTATGAATTGTTGAATTATTGACTCTCACAATTTGTTCAAAGCTGCAGATTTGTTCACGAAACACTGCTGTGTACTGCAATTCTGCTGTGGCTTTCATTGGAGCTATTATTTTGTTGCAAAATAGAGTAAAAAATATTGACAATACCGTGTTTAAAAGGAACATCACTTAATATTACCCCTTTCATTTGTTGAACTGTTGTATAAAATCACATTCTCAATCATGTGGATATTCGGGAAATATTAATTCTTGTTTGTATAATATATGATCAACATTAAAAACAGAACCTCAGACAGGGTATGTTTTTATTGTGAAGAGCGTTTGAATCTTAAATTGATCTCTATTAACAGTCTGTGTCTATATTTGTTCTTCATGCTAGTAAGTGCTAAAACCCCACTTTCAAAAAGGTACATTGTTGAGAACAGCAGTAATGTAGTGTGATTTGCTGAGGCAGCATACTCTGCACGCAACCTATCATATGCACACTGCTTGTGTGGATGCAGTCAGTTTTGACCAATATGAGATAATTTGATGTTACTACAGCATTGGATGTCATTACAGCATTTTACCTGCTAGAAACACATGCTCAGTTTTAATGTCATTTTAAGGTGGGGTTAAATGAACAGCAAAACTTGTTTGAGTACCCCCTCGGTCACCTCACATACCCCAGTTTGAGAACCACTGGGCTACACCATATGAACGCCAACACCTGGTGGTAGAGGAGGTGCACTGCCTGGAGGAAGCAGCCAGATGTGCCAGAGTGGTTTCTCAAGCCCAACAAGGCTGCTGGATGAGGTGGAAGGGCCTAGAGCGACGTAAAATCACAAGATCTGTGGAACTGAACAGGTAGAGTTTCAAGGTCAGGGCCACATATGATGTGCTGCCCTCTCCAACAAACCTACATCTTTGGTATGGAGAGGACCCTGCCTGTCACCAGTGTGCAGCCCCAGAAACCCTCAAGCAGATCCTAGTGAGTTGTAAGGGAGATACACCTGGCATCAAGACCAAGTATTCAGGTGCTTGGCCTCAGCACTAGAGTACAAGAGAATATCAGTCAACGCCATTTCCTTGGAAGCTCAGACTACCTTCCAACAATTAACACCTTTTATCCGGGAAGGAGAGAAACAGCGGACCAAGCCTTCATCTTCTGTCTCTTGCCTGCTGAATAAGGCAAGGAACTGACAAGTGCGTGTCAACCTAAACCAGAGACTAATCTTCCCACCTGGAATTGCAATGACAAACCTGCACTCGGGCCTGGTTCTCTGGTCTAACTCCTGCCGTTGTGTCTTTATTGTGGAACTGAAAGTCCCTTTGGAGGAGGGTATGGAGGAAGCTTATGAAAGGAAGAAGCTGCGGCATGGCAGCTGAAGCGGAGAAGCGGGGCTGGAAGGTGAAGGTGTGTCCAGTAGAGGTGGGCTGCTAAAGGAAGTAGGTATCAGTGGCCAGGCCTAGTGGAAAACAGTTAAGGAACTTGCCACTGTCTCCAAAAGAAGCTGTCATTGGCTGTGACTGAAAAGGAGACAGTGTGGGCCGCCAAATGACCAATTCAAGCTGTTTCACACCGCAGGCGTCAGTTTTGCATGAACATTGCATATATTTTTTTCAGCTCGCATGTTATATGTATCTTTGGAGCCACTGCTGTGACGCTTTACAAACGCTTCCAGTGTGAATACTTTTGCACGTCTGCAGCTGCGGTGACGGTGTAGTTACGCCTGATGCTCGCGGTGTGAAACGGCTGTTAGTCACCATGCGACACACACCCAGGTTGATCAGCCTGTGGTGAGCCTGCCTCGGCTGAAGGTGTCTTGTGAAATAAGGCTAAAACACCCAATGAGGCGAGGGTACACAACTGATGATGTGTCGGACTGGAGTGAAGATCCGGTTTCTGTGTTTTCTATTGTTCTGTGGTGGTTGGGGAGCAAATTATTGTAGAGTTGGAATGTTGTTGGGTTTTCCCAAGAATGTAGCAACAAGTCAACCCACCTAACAAGACTTCTTCACCGCATTTAAGGCCAGGATTGTAACCCCAAGTCCTATTAAGCAAAAGTCTTCTGAAGCAATTGGATCAAAATATCAGTCAAATATTAACTCTGGGACTCCAGATCTCGTATACCTCATTTGCAGTCATGTTTTTCGAACAATGCATGACACTTTGAGAACAAATGGTGCTTGATCTCAGTAGGAAAAAAGTCTGTCTCAAAAGTGCTAAAAGGCGCCATACCTGAACGCAAGTGTCAAAGAGGTTTGTGAGCTCAAGCAGAGGGGAAAATTGTCAATGAAAAATTTCAATTTGCAAAATAAGGTTGAGTAAATGATTTTATAATGTACACTTTAAAAAAAGGTTCTCTCATAAAAGTGCTAGTATATTGCACAATTAACAGCAAGTATCACATTGAATTAAATGTGACATTTAGATGTAGAAAGGCTGAAATTGTATTTTCAACATACACCAATAATATTTGTTTTACTTAAAAATTCAAAAAAAATTTTTTACAGCAAGTAACATCCAAATAGCAGTTTGTCAGAGGCAGAAACTAGAAATGGATGTCCAGAGGGCTTGGGCTCATGTCCTGTTTTAGAAATGAGGAAAGTTAGTAGTCGCCCACAGAAAAGCATCACTGATGCGAATCTTTGAAAATTCACATAAGATACTGAGCGGATTAAAGCCTTTTCATCCAAGGCTTCAACGAGTTTATAAACTCAGAGAGAGAAAGCCTGACGTGCCTTAAAAATCTTTCCATCTGTGTCCAAAATATGTTGCCTTTTCTTTAGCAAACCAGCAAACCTGGGTTTCTGTCTAAAACCCTACCCATCTTTGTCTTTTATTCCACCTCCCCCTCCATTGCTCTCATGCTTTTTTCTTTTTTTCCATCAGCTAATGTAGATTTTGCTGATGGCATGCCGTCAGCACGTGTGGAAATTGCAAAAGGTCTGACATGTGGGCGCTGCATCTGTAAATGACAGCACTGCGACAGCTCTCTGTCTCTCCGCAGGCCTCACCACCCTACACGGAAAGCCATCAGAGATAAGGAGAGAATAGACAGAGACAACACACACAGCCAGTCAAAACACACACAGGAGATGGTATCAGCACAGACTGTATGGAATCAGCTGAGACCAGAGGCTAGAGAGAGAGAGAGAGATAGCGAGATGGTGTTGGGGGAAGGCGGCAGAGAAAAGTGGAGAGAGAGAGAAATATTGAGTGATGTGACCGGCCTACAAGAATGTGCGATTTCTATGAATTCACATTTGTGTGGCCTTCCTATGTGGGCTTGTGGCTTCCCAGTGTTGGCCTGAGAGGACAGAGTGATATTCATGAGGGTCATGTTATGAAAAATCCAATTTTTCTTGATCTTTTTGAGATAAAAGAGTGCATTGTGTTAGGAAAACATACTTATACTTTCAGAACCCAAAACTTCCTCCCTGATCCAAAACGAGCATCTATTGAAACTAAGTTGCACAAACAGCTCATTCTGAAATCTGCGGCCTTCTAATGTCAGACAAATGAATACAAAATAACCATTCACAGTTACTCACAAAGTAATTAACACTTGCAAGGTACCAAATTAAAAACTGGCTTTTTTTTTTTTGAGTAAATAAAGCTTGATATAGAGGGTTTATTCACTTATTCACACAATAACTTTATTAGGAAAGAGAAAGAAGAAGAAAGGCCCTAACTGATGTATCTGACACTAGTTCATCGTATTGAGGCCATACAAACAATCAGAAATCTTCTAACTTTACCTCAGCAGAAAATGTTGAAGTTCACAGTGCATCCGGAAAGTATTCACAGTGCTTCACTTTTTCCACATTTTGTTATGTTACAGCCTTATTCCAAAATTGATTATATGCATTATTTTCCTCAAAATTCTACAAACAATACCCCATAATGACAAAGTAAAAGAAGTTTGTTTGAAATGTTTGCAAATGTATTAAAATTAACATATGTACATAAGTATTCACAGCCTTTGCCATGACACTCAAAATTGAGCTAAGGTGCTCCAGTTCCCACTCATCATCCTTGAGATGTTTATACAACTTGATTGGAGTCCACCTGTTGTAAATTCAGTTGATTGGACATGATTTGGAATGGCACACACCTATCTAAGGTCCCACAGTTTACTGTGCATTAGTGCTTGGCGGTATGACCAAAAATGTATAACACAGTATTTTCCTAAATTATATCGGTTTCATGGTATATGATGGTATTTTTTCCCCTATGCATGACCGGGTGTTAATCACATTTTCAACTGATTAAGAGAGGAAATACTGCAGTAGATTGACTAGAATGCCCTGTTTTACTGTCATTATGAGTGAATATTGTAGAAAAACTCCACACTAGAGTTAATACAGGTTTACAAAGCCTCACAAAATGATGCTGTGGAGAGACAACAACCAATAAAACACAGACCTGCAACACACTCAGAGTCATACTTACAGACACCTGAATATTAAAAGTTGAGTTGAGGGCACCTTAAGCATTTAAAAAATCTAACCCTATATAACAACAAACTACCAAAACCAGGAGAAACGCGGATATTTGCAATACATTTAAGAGCACTCTCTGAACGAATGACACACATCAGTTAAACACAGAAAGAATAAAGCAGTTACTTTTTGGCCCATTCTTCTTTGATTTGTCAGTTTATTTATTAACTTGCATCATTGTCTTTTGTGTAGCAGAATAACCCATCGTGTCAGCGCGGTCGTGATCAGACATACGGTTGTATCAGTAATCAGTGCATACATTTCATTTTAATAAGACGTGATGAAATATGCGCGCATACACCCTTCTGGTTCATGTCTAGACTCTAGAGCACTATAGTATATGAAATATGTCCATAAAAAATTTAAACGCGCTCGCTCTGGTCTATATCAGTGCTATATGATCCATGTGGTGAGCGTTGTTAAACCCATCGCGGCGCTCCGCGCAGAAACCGCTCTCTCTCGCGCGTCGCGTGTAGTTTGAATTCTCCACTGTAATCAAGGGCTGAATCCGAAATCGCCCCCATAACCTCAAATAGAGCATTATTTGGAGGGGACAGTGCTTTGTAGTGGTGTCCGAAACCCTAGTGGACGTTACTGAGTGCACTCATTCTATCTCATTGCAGCGCAATAACGAGTGTACAGCCGATGTCCAACTTCACGCACATTTTCATTCACTTCTTCAAATGTGATAACGTAGGGAATAGTGAATGAAAGTATAGGATTCAGCCATAGGCTGTGCTGTAATGCTGTAACGCAGTTTGTTCGTGTGGGAAGAAGGAGGCGGGAACCGGCGAACATTCAACAATAAACTTTAATCAAATAAATGAACAAACAAAGTGAAAGTAAAAGCCGCAGCCCCTCACGGACGACTGCCGCACGTATAAATAAACAAAACGTAAACAAAATACAACTTAAAGTCTGTCGTCGCTCCTCCTTTATACTCCCGTCACTCCTCCGTGAGACACGAGGCCGACGGCACGCAGCTGGCGATCATCATCACTAATGACTAATTTAAGCAGCATATACCGGTATTACGGTATCATCAAAATTCATATCATAAAAAAATTAATACCGGTATTCGGTATGAACCAGTATACCGCCCAGCACTATAGTGCATGTCTGAGCACATACCAAGCCATGAAGTCCATGAATTGTCTATAGACCTCCAAGACAGGATTGTATCGAGGCACAGATCTGGGGAAGGGTACAGAAACATTTCTGCAGCATTGAAGGTCCCAAAGACCACAGTGGACTCCATCATCCGTAAATGGAAGAAGTTTGGAACCACCAGGACTCTTGCTAGAGCTGGCCGCCCGGCCAAACTGAGCGATCGGGGGAGAAGGGCCTCAGTCAGGGAGGTGACCAAGAACCTGATGGTCACTCTGACAGAGCTCCAGCGTTTCTCTGTGGAGAGAGGAGAACCTTCCCGAAGAACAACCTTCTCTGCAGCTCTCCACCAATCAGGCCTGTATGGAAGAGTGGCCAGACGCACATGACAGCCCGCCTGGAGTTTGCCAAAAGGCACCTGTAGGACTCACAGACAGTGAGAAACAAAATTCTCTGGTCTGATAAAGTAAAGATTGACCTCTTTGGCCTGAATGGCAAGCGTCATGTCATGGCAACACTCATAACCTGGTCAATACCAATCCTTACAGTGAAGCATGGTGGTGGCAGCATCATGCTGTGGGGATGTTTTTCAGCGGCAGGAACTGGGAGACTAGTCAGGATCGAGAGAAAGATGAATGCAGCAATGTACAGAGACATCCTTGATGAAGACCTACTCCAGAGACAACTCTGTGAATGTCCTTGAGTGGCCCAGACAGAGCGCAGACTTGAACCCGATTGAACATCTCTGGAGAGATCTGAAAATGGCTGTGCACTGATGCTCCCCATCCAAACTGATGGAGCTTGAGAGGTCCTGCAAAGAAGAATGGGAGCAACTGCCCAAATATAGGTGTGCCAATCTTGTAGCATTATACTCAAAAAAACTTGAGGCTGTAGTTGGTGCCAAAGGTGCTTCAACAAAGTATCGGGCAAAGGCTGTGAATACTTATGTACATGTGATTTCGTTTTTTATTTTTAATACATTAGCAAAGATTTCAAACAAACTTCTTTCACGTTGTCGTTATGGGGTATTATTTGTATAATTTTGAAGAAAATAATGAATTTTGGAATAAGGCTATAACATGACAAAATGTAGAAAAAGTGAAGCGCTGTGAATACTTTCCGGATGCACTGTAACTCGAGTAAAGATGAGCAAGTGGATCCCTGAGAGTGGTTGAGCAGAGGCGGGGCTAATTTGTATATTCATGGATCCACATATACTAAATGAAGCAAGGGGGTAGAGTTACTTTCAAGCTATTTTAAGGCATGAAAAAAGTTCACAGGAAAAAAGTTTATGTAATTTTGGTGATCAAAGATGAGTTTTAAGGGATACAATTATTAACTACAGGGGGACTTTAAGAGGCCATATTCATGGCTATGTTTATGGCTGGTAAAATGTTTCACCTTTGTCATGTGTGGCAAATATTAACCTTGGACCCTTGGTTTTCGTGTCAATGACACCATATTGGTCCATTGTCATGACATGAATGCAGCAGCATGCAAAGGCAAATTTCAGTTACTGATGCCATTGAAGAAATGCCCTATTCACAGCCAACTGTGATTAAATTACCGAAACAGTATTTGACTTGTTATGTGATTTCAACCTGTAAGACCTGAGATGATCCGCTCTTGAAATAAAACCTCTTTCATTAGGCTACTGATATGAATGGTCTTTTTAAAAAGTACTATTCATTTCTTTAGGAATAAAACTTTTTAATGAGAGAAAAATTGCTGAGTAAGGGACTTTTTAAGTCTTCTCGTTTTAGCCTGACAAAAAATATAAAATAAAAGTATTCTCTGTTGACAACATGTTACCAGTGCGGAAGATTATGTTAAACAGGGCTTAACTTGTAATCATTCGAAGCTTCTCTTACGCCCCTGTAATTTTCTTTGATTTCGTTCTAAGGAACTAAGCCTGTGTAAAGGACCCATCACACCCTAGTGCTCTCTCTGTGTGTTTATCCCAGGCTGGACGAACCCAAAGACTTTGGCCTGAACATAAAGCACATCTGGGGTTGAGGCAGTCTGAAAAAGAGACGGATGGATGGATGGATGCATGAAAAGAAAGACCAAAGAAAGAAAGGCCAACATCCAAACTCAGAGCTGCTGCCGTTTGGCCCAGACTGAATGTTCCTTCATTCTACGTGAGGCGGATGCCAATGTGTGGTTCGTTTGCTGAGTTTAGTACTGGCCTCATTTAGAAGACCTCTGCACAATCGGCTGCTCATTAGAACCCTGCAAATATGAATGGTCAGGACTGCAATGCCCCCGAATTAAACAATAACAGTCTTTTGTTTCTGAGTAAATATATGTAAGATTCAATTCAACCCAAATTATCCCAATTACATCACTTCATGTCAGGCTATTTACACATGATCAAGATTTTCAATTGGTCGCAATTCTAAATCAGAGGTTCAGAAATTGTTGGACAAATGGGTTGCATGTTGTTTTGAGAGAGTAGCAAGGAAAAACAAACATTTTATTTTGATGGTCCACTTTATACATTCTACTAACTGTAAGTAACTCTGCAACACCTGTCATTAGACTGTCTGCTCAATATTTGCCAACACTTTATTTTGATGCTCCCCAACAGACAATAGGTAAGTTTGCAAGTACATGTCAACTTATTCTAACCGTAAGCTTAAAGGGTGGGTGAAACACTCGGTTTCAGTCAATCTCTTGTAAATCTTGAGTACCTATAGAGTAGTATTGCATTCTTCATATCTCCGAAAAGTCTTTAGTTTTATCATATTTATAAAAGAAAGATATGCTGTACCGAGTCTTTCCGGAAAAAAAAACAAGGGGCTGGAGGCGTGTCATGGGGTGCGGAGCTAAACAGCCACGAGCATGCGCAGCTTTTGCGTTGAGAACGTCTGAAAGCTGTGACATCCTTAAAAATGGAAAAGAAAAACGTTATCTTAAATAAACCATGACTATTAATCAGATTCAACCACACATATATGATCCAGAATCTGATCCAGAGTCTTGGATCCAGAGAATTGAACAGGAGCAGCAGCAACAACGACTACAGCAGGACGTCTCTATGTGGTATGTACTGTAACTGTATATATTTGCTTAGCGGCTTGTCATGCGTTTTACCACATTTGTGTGTGTTTACTCATGGTTTATGAGGTCATAAACCAGGTTTATAAGGACTTTAAGTTAGCATTAGCAAGCGGAACGGTTTTGCACGTCATGTTTACTTGAGGTGCACTTACACGCTGATAGCTAACAACACAAAGACATTTGAAGCAGTTTTACTCACCGCCTTCTTACAACGCACGACCGTGAACCTTAATCGCTGGGACCACTCCATCTTTCCGCATTAGACAAGCTACAAATCCGGAGTTGAACCGGGCCTTGTTTATAAAACGACCGTCGCCGGAATGCAGGGAACAAACTAAAACACTTGCACAACTCTGTTGCTGCTCCGGAAAAACAAACCATCCCCTGTCCCATTAATGCTGGATTCTTTGGGAAGCTGTACAGGGTTGTCTTGCCCTGACAACCAAAAACACACATCTTTGGTGACATTGTTGATTTCCTGAAGTCCTGTGACTGCAGCACAGCCGGCTTCTCTAAAGCCGAGCAGAGGGCGTTAATGGGCGTGCATTTGCGCTCTCGCTCTAGCCGTGCGCGCGCCCTTCCGGGAGAAGAGCCCGTATGGCCCGTACAAGGATATTCCCCCCTTGTTGACGTCACGTAGACCCATACTCGAAAAAAACTTTCCGAAACTTGTGAGAAACCAGGAGTGTTTTTGGCACAGAAATACTCCTAAAATACTTTTTTTAAAAACTTTGTCCATGTTTAGCATGGGAATCTAAGTCTTTAACAGTGTAAAAAACTCAGTATGCATGAAACAGCACCCCCCCCCCCCCTTAAACATAACCTAACAGACTACTAATACTCTAATAAGACATATGCCCAGTCCAAATACCCAAACTTGCTTTATTAGCACACAGAGTGTGTGCACACGGCAGGAAGTAAGTCGGCAAGTCTGTCCCATGTCTTAAAAATGCCAATGCGCAGTGCCTTTAATGCACACTAAACCCACATCTCGAATACCGCTTCAGTGCAGTATCCGAGGCTTAGCTTATCCCACGACGCATTATGTTCAGGAACTCACGTTCCCACTGTAAGTTAAATTAATTAGATATTGCATATAATTTGGTAGTAAAACATAAAGTGTTTACATTTTATTGGTACAAAGATGAGTAGGCTATGTGTATTTGTACAACATTTGCAACTCCTTTTATTGCTTAATTTATTAGAAGCACAACAATTTTAAAATGTGTCTTCCTTTAGCTACATAGCGACTAATGAACAGACATTTGGAAGTATATTTTAAAATATTATAACATATTATACACTCACCTAAAGGATTATTAGGAACACCATACTAATACTGTGTTTGACCCCCTTTCACCTTCAGAACTGCCTTAATTCTACGTGGCATTGACTCAACAAGGTGCTGAAAGCATTCTTTAGAAATGTTGGCCCATATTGATAGGATAGCATCTTGCAGTTGATGGAGATTTGTGGGATGCACATCCAGGGCACGAAGCTCCCGTTCCACCACATCCCAAAGATGCTCTATTTGGTTGAGATATGGTGACTGTGGGGGCCATTTTAGTACAATTAACTCATTGTCATGTTCACGAAACCAATTTGAAATGATTCGAGCTTTGTGACATGGTGCATTATCCTGCTGGAAGTAGCCATCAGAGGATGGGTACATGGTGGTCATAAAGGGATGGACACGGTCAGAAACAATGCTCGGGTAGGCCGTGGCATTTAAACGATGCCCAATTGGCACTAAGGGGCCTAAAGTGTGCCAAGAAAACATCCCCCACACCATTACACCACCACCACCAGCCTGCACAGTGCTAGCAAGGCATGATGGATCCATGTTCTCATTCTGTTTACGCCAAATTCTGACTCTACCATCTGAATGTCTCAACAGAAATCAGGAATCATCAGACCAGGCAACATTTTTCCAGTCTTCAACTGTCCAATTTTGGTGAGCTTTTGCAAATTGTAGCCTCTTTTTCCTATTTGTAGTGGAGATGAGTGGTACCCGGTGGGGTCTTCTGCTGTTGTAGCCCATCCGCCTCAAGGTTGTGCGTGTTGTGGCTTCACAAATGCTTTGCTGCATACCTCAGTTGTAACGAGTGGTTATTTCAGTCAAAGTTGCTCTTCTATCAACTTGAATCAGTTGGCCCATTCTCCTCTGACCTCTAGCATCAACAAGGCACTTTTGCCCACAGGACTGCCGCATACTGGATGTTTTTCCCTTTTCACACCATTCTTTGTAAACCCTAGAAATGGTTGTGCGTGAAAATCCCAGTAACTGAGCAGATTGTGAAATACTCAGACTGGCCCGTCTGGCACCAACAACCATGCCACGCTCAAAACACAATAAGTGTGTCCCATCGGGTAATCAAAAGTTCTACACACACTTGCAGTCTTCACGCCTACTTGAACACTTGCAGGTATAACGCTTTACTATAACTCGCACTGTTGTCATGCCACGCACCATTTTGAGAAATTAGGCTCAATCGAAACAAACGCTCTCGTCTCTTCTATAAGGTAAATTATACGAAATAATACAATAATACTAATAATTCATCATACAACGATTGACTGGTTTTGTTATATTTCAGCAGCGAAAATAGTTTCAAACAATTATCACAACAGAACCACAGCGCACCTGGTATGATGTTCTGATGATCTGATGTTGGACGTTCGATATTCGCAAATTTAGGGCCGTCTCTAAAGTTACATACGACATTGGTATACATGTTTCTAACTTCAATAGCATTTGAAGAGATTTCTTACAGTCATAAAACCAACTGTAAAGTCTTCATCTAGCTGTCAGGTATGATGCACACCTTTTAGATTTTTTTATATTTAATAAAATAAACTGTCAAATCAAATGAAAATATGGATATTTATTTCACTAGGCTACTCTATGGGCTCATACACAAAATATGCTAGATTTAAATATGTCAAAGCTGATAGACAAACAGCTGTTGAAGACCTGTCATGTTATACATTTCATGTAGACTTGATTTGGATGTCTGAAGTGGTAATTTAAATATAGCCAACGACACATTTCCTAACAACAAAATTGTGGCCAGTGAAAATGCTGAGTGGCTAGTAATTTTGGAAAACCACTAGCCACAGTGGCTGGTGAGCAAAAAAAGTTAATGTCAAGCTCTGGTTAAAACGTAATTATACTAAACTATACCTGTTCTATCTTCAAGCTGCAGATATTCTCTGGCTCTGAAGGATCATACAACAGTTCCCACATGAGCGATTTATAGATTATCATGAGATTATCATATGCTAATCAATGATTTGAAGATAGTTACTCCATATCAGCTACATAAATTCACTAACTAACCATTCAGAAACGTCCGGTTGCATGTTGTCACTTCTTCTTGAATCCATCCATTGTTATCCGACTCCAGTTCGAACATATAGGGCTGTTTACTGGCAGTTCCCTTTCGTTCAGTCACTCCGAAGTACGTCAGTGACAGACGAATGGGGGTTTCGCCTAGAAGCCAATTACCTTCGAGGTGTTTAACAGCGCCCAATGGCGTGCCAATGCCATGGGCATGCGGAATTTGCATGCGTAACTCCGCCCCACCGCGTGGGTAAATAAGGAAGTACGCTAGCAACATCGCATTTTGTTTCTGCTTTGGAGCCAAGAGTACCTCTTCACTCCTTCAAGCCTACAACTGAGTCTTTGTCAAGCCTTCGAGACGAGCAGCTTTCCAGAGGCGTTGGATCTACGGCGCGTTCCAGTGATCGCATACTGCCTGCCTGCTGATCTGCGCAGTGGTCCGTCTGACAGCTGGTGTGTGGTCCCTGGGCGCTTCGGCGTCTCTGCGAAGCTTCCTCTCCTAAAAGAGCTTACACGTGGCACGTCCTTTTCAGGATGTCTCGCCCGTGTACTTCTGGGTGTGGCCGGTCGTTGACTTCCTCCGATGGGCACGATCTCTGCTTAGTATGCTTAGGCGTTCAGCATGCTCAAGCAGCGTTCGTGGATGAGTCATGTTCCCACTGCGGGAACATGACCATCGCGGTTCTGCGGTCGAGACTCAAGGATCTTCGTAATGAAGTGAGAGTCCCCTCAACCACACCCCGATCTACCGTGCCCCCCGTGGCCGGTACTTCGGCTGGTGGTCAGGGTGACCTGAGGGTTACGGTGTGGAACAAAGCCCCGACGCTCATGCCTCGGGCCACACCCCCCTCTAGCGCTCCGAAACCCGTGAGTGTTCAGACCGAAATCGCGGGGCCAGCTCCGGCTCCCTCGCGGATTTCGTTTGGCGCTCCGGAGGATGATGCGATGTCGGTCACCGCATCACAAGGTGGGCTCGAGTCCTCTGAGGATGATGACTCGGCTGTGCTGCCGCCTTCGGGCGCGCCAGCATTGCCCGAGTCAGACCCAGAGCTGACAGCCATGCTGTCTCGGGCAGCCGCGAGTTCAGGGTTAGAGTGGAACCCTCCACCCTGGCCCGAACGCTCGCGGCTCGATGATTGGTTTTTGGGAGCCCGCGCTGACTCACGTCAGTCCCTGCCCCCAATACCTTTCTTTCCCGAGCTGCATGAGGAGATTGCCCGGTCCTGGAAGTCCATGTTGTCTTCCCGTGACCGGTCTGCAGTCTCCTCCGCCTTCTCCACCCTTGATGGGGCCGCGGCCAAAGGGTACACTGGGGACCCCCAGGTTGAACGTTCTGTTGCGATGCAACTGTGTCCTCAGAGCGCTTCGACCTCGCGAGGCGATCCTAAGCACCCCTCCAAAGCCTGTCCATTCACATCAACCTTGGTGGCGAAATCGCACCTAGCTGCGGGGCAGGCTGCCGCCTCTTTGCATGCCATGGCGATCCTTCAGGTCTACCAGGCCAGGATCATCAGGGACAAGCACGAGGGTGGAGTTGATCCGGGGCTCTTAAATGAGCTGCGTGCCGCCACCGACCTCGCTCTCCGGGCGACGAAGGTGACCGCACGCTCCCTGGGTCAAGTGATGTCCACAAATGTGGTCCAGGAGCGACATTTGTGGCTAAACCTGGCCGATATGCGGGACACCGAGCGGACACGTTTCCTCGATGCCCCCATATCCCAGGCTGGCCTCTTCGGTGGAGCAGTTGAAAACTTCGCCCAACAGTTTTCAACCGCCCAGAAGCAGACTGAGGCTATAAAGCACATACTGCCCCGGCGGCCAGCTGCTGATTCCACCCAGCCGCCGGCACAGTCGCCTCAGCCTGCTCGCCGCCTAGGACGCCCTCCTAAGGCTCCCGCCCCTCCCACCCGGTCCAAGCAGCAGCCTTCACCCGGGCCGGGTCGCGGAGGAAGTCGTAGGAAGGCGTCCCAGTCCCCTCAGGCCGCCCCGCGCCCCGCTAAACGCCAGGCCAAGCGGCGCTCCTGAGACGGACGGCTCAGGGATGGGAAATTCTTTCCAGGAGATGGTAGCAGGACCACTCCTTCCCCCGGTGGAGGGCCGGTGGAGAATCCTTTGTTCAGCTGCTGGCCCTCGGGTCAGCAGCACCCTAATTTGGTCAAAGAAAGAATTAACACTCCCATCCCTGAGCCCCCAGAGATCGGTGATGTCAGTGCGCGCCACCCACGGGTCCCGCCACTCGCATCCCACTCCGTCGCCAGCCTCCTGGCAGAGCAGACCCCAGTGGAACGTGCGTCCTTCCCTGGTCTCCTCTGTCAGGATGCAGCCGTTAACCGCACCCCCACACCGGGACGCCCAACATCCTCCCTTGTCCGAGTCGGTAACGCTGCATCGCTGCCCCACACCGGGTACGTCTGTAGTCCGAATGACCCCGCTGGTGCAGTTCCTGGGAGCCTGGCTTCAGATTCCAGGGCTGTCCCGCTGGGTCGCGAAGACAGTCAGGCGCGGCTACGCGATTCAGTTCGCGCAGGTTCCTCCCTGTTTCCGGGGAGTCCGCTTTACTATGGTCGGGGCCAATGCCCCTGTCATGCGAGCGGAGGTTGCCACCCTACCGGCGAAGAGTGCGATCGAACCTGTCCCTCCAGCCGAGATGAAGTCCGGGTTTTACAGCCCCTACTTCATTGTACCCAAAAAGACCAGTGGGTTGAGGCCAATCCTGGACCTGCGCATCTTGAACCGTTACCTACACAGGTTTCCGTGCAAGATGTTGACAGCGAAACGCCTTTTCGAATGCGTTCGTCCCGGCGATTGGTTTGCAGCGATCGACCTGAAGGACGCGGTAGCTACTTTCATGTCTCCATCCTACCTTGACACAGACCGTTCCTACGGTTTGCTTTCGAGGGGCGGGCATACCAGTACGCTGTCCTCCCATTCGGGCTATCTCTGTCCCCTCACGTCTTTACGAAGATTGCTGAGGCAGCCCTTGCGCCCCTACGGCAGCACGGGGTTCGCATCCTGAACTACCTCGACGACTGGCTCATACTGAGTCACTCTCGAGAGCAGGTTTGCGAACACAGAGATCTGGTTCTCCACCACTTAGCTTGTCTGGGCCTTCGGGTCAACTGGGAGAAGAGCAAACTCTGCCCCGTGCAGAGGATCTCTTTTCTCGGTATGGAGATCGACTCAGTCGCCATGTGTGCGCAGCTTACGAGCGAGCGTGCGCAGTCTCTGCTGACTTGCCTCCGTCAAATCGAGAGCAAGAGTGCGGTTCCACTGAAACATTTTCAGAGGCTCCTGGGGCATATGGCATCTGCAGCCGCGGTAACGCCGCTCGGATTGCTACATATGAGACCGCTTCAGCACTGGCTTCGCGATCGAGTCCCGAGATGGGCATGGTGGTCTGGCACGCTCCGGGTCCAAATAACCCGGGCCTGCTTACAGACACTCACTCCGTGGTCGAACCTCAGTGTCCGTGTCCTTAGAACGAGTTTCCAGGCATGTTGTTGTATCAACGGATGCCTCCTCCACGGGCTGGGGTGCCATGTGCAATGGACAAGCAGCCGCGGGCTCCTGGACAGGACCCCAGCGCCTTCTGCATGTCAATTGCCTCGAGTTGCTGGCAGTACGGTTTGCCCTGCACCGCTTCCGAGCGTTGCTGAGGGGTCAACACGTACTTGTCCGGACAGACAACACGGCCACTGTAGCGTACATCAACCACCAGGGCGGTCTACGCTCCCGCCGTATGTCTCAACTCGCCCGCCATCTCGTTTTATGGAGTCAGAAGCACCTTAGGTCCCTTCGTGCTATCCACATCCCGGGAGACCTGAACCGTGCAGCCGACGAGCTCTCACGGATTCAGCCACTTCCTGGAGAATGGAGACTCCATCCCCAGACGGTCCAGCTGATTTGGGAACAGTTCGGCGACGCACAGGTAGATCTGTTTGCCTCCCACGACTCTTCCCACTGCAGCCTGTTCTATTCCCTGACCGAGGGCACGCTCGGCACGGATGCACTGGCGCACAGCTGGCCCCAGGGCCTACGCTTATATGCGTTTCCCCCAGTGAGCCTTCTCGCACGAGTACTGTGCAAGATCAGGGAGGACAAGGAGCAGGTCATGTTGGTCGCCCCGTATTGGCACGGCCAGACCTGGTTCTCACGACCTCTTGGGAGACAAAAAGGTAAGTCAGCACGACCTGATCATCAGGTTCCTGAGGGGGGCGAGGAGACTGAATCCTCCTCGCTCTCCTCTCGTTCCCTCTTGGGTACTCTCAGTAGTCCTAAGTGCTCTGCAGAGGCCTCCCTTTGAGCCTTTGCGGTCGGCCGATATTAAGTTTCTGTCGATGAAGACGGCTCTGCTGACCGCATTGGCCTCTCTCAAGAGGGTCGGGGACCTGCAGGCTTTTTCGGTTGACGAAGCGTGCCTAGAATTCGGGCCGGCTAACTCTCACGTGACCTTGAGACCCCGGCCTGGATATGTGCCCAAGGTTCCTACCACTCCCTTCAGAGATCAGGTAGTGAACCTGCAAGCGCTGCCTTTGAAGGAGGCAGACCCAGCCTTGGCATTGCTCTGTCCAGTACGCGCTCTCCGCGCTTACGTAGACATGACGCAGTGTTTCAGGACCTCAGACCAGCTCTTTGTCTGTTATGGTGGAGAGCGGAAGGGAAGAGCTCTCTCAAAGCAGAGGTTGTCTCACTGGATAGTGGACACCATTGTTTTGGCTTACCAGCAGCAAGGTCGACCATGTCCCTTTGGCCCCCCGGAGTGTGGCCTCCTCTTGGGCTCTAGTGCATGGCGCCTCGCTAACAGACATCTGCAGAGCTGCAGGCTGGGCGACACCCAACACATTCGCCAGATTCTACAATCTCCGAGTGGAGCCAGTGGCCGACTATGTACTCGCCCCCCCGAGGGGCCAGTAATGGACCAGGCTCTGGTGTCTTCGCTTGCTTGCCACTCCACTCCACGGACTGGATACGTGCGATATTCTCCTCAGGTGAGCTCCCCGAGAGCCCTGAGCTCCTCCAGCACTGTCGACACCGACATCAGTTCAGTCTGCCCTTTCGAGCCCAGACCCTCATGTCCGGCCAGGTGCCCCGTGTGCATGGTTCCCTCCGGCGACCCCCACACGAGTATTTCCACCATAAGCCTCCTCAGTGAGCAGGTGTCTTTCCCTTGGCAAGCCCCTGCCACCCCTAGGGTTAAAAATCCACCTTCGGCTGGTACCCTAGAGTTTCCCATATGCAGCCCACAGCGGGTCATATGTGTATTCTCTAAGTCCTCCCTACGGGTAGGCATCTTGGCATTCCCTCACTGGGATATGCTTCCCAGTGTACCTTGGTAATCCTGTGATAAGTGGGAGTCCTACGGCCTTAAGTGGCGGGATCTCACACTTACGCAGGGCACTGGACGACAGCTGAGTGGCGCGGTTATATTGGAACCCCCATTCGTCAGTCACTGACGTACGTCGGAGTGACTGAACGAAAGGAAACGTCTCGGTTACGGATGTAACCCTCGTTCCCTGAGGAGGGAACGGAGACGTACGTTCCTCAGCCACGTCAGCTGTGCTGCTGGAACGCGGAGTTCAGATCTTGGCTCCGCAGCAGATACATAATGCGATGTTGCTAGCGTACTTCCTTATATACCCACGCGGTGGGGCGGAGTTACGCATGCAAATTCCGCATGCCCATGGCATTGGCACGCCATTGGGCGCTGTTAAACACCTCGAAGGTAATTGGCTTCTAGGCGAAACCCCCATTCGTCAGTCACTGACGTACATCTCCGTTCCCTCCTTAGGGAACGAGGGTTACATCCGTAACCGAGACGTTTCTGACATCTGACAAACTCTTGAAGCTCCGCCCCCTTCTGGAAAGGGGCCCCCAGCTCATTTGCATTTAAAGGGACACACAAAAAAGGGCACATTTTTAACAGTTTAACCAATTTTAACATGCTATAAAAATTATCTGTGGGGTATTTTTAGCTGAAACTTCACATACACACTCGTCAGAGTGACTTATTTTACATCTTGTAAAAAGGGGCAAAATAGGACCCCTTTAATAACTGAAGCTGTCAATCACTTCAGTTGCAGCGTGCAAACGCTGCTGTACTCAACGCTGCAAATTGTGTTGCAATTAGAAACATTTGACGGTCTTTAGACTACAGAGCGCAAACAAAAAAGAGGCATGGGACCGTTTGAAAGCAGCTGTCTATCAAAGCTTACCGAATTGAGTCAAAATAGTCTCTTGGCTATATTAGACCCACAAATATTAACGGTTCAACCAGCCCGCATGCAGGACTATGCTTTGCAGACTCTGCTGTGTGTGTTCATGTGTTTTGGAGGAGGCATGGGATCTCATGCTTTCAAAGCTAGCTTGCTATTGCTATCCTCTCTGAAATTGCCTACCCCACCTTTAAATGGTGATGCAAAAAGTGAACGCTACACATATTTCAAAATAAAATGCCACAAGGCTATAATGAAAGTGTACATACAACAATTTGTGATCCTGCGTGCCATCATTTTGAAACATGAGGTAAAATCTAATTAGTGCTTATGTGGGATTATAAAATCCTCAATTTCTCTTGTACACTCAAAAGCCGTCGGTGGAAAATGTTAATTTGTTGTTACTAAACTCCACAAAGAGAGACAGATGAAATAAATACAACTATTAGAAACAATTAGATAAAAGAGGCTATATTTGAGGCTAGAATCTTAACAGCTGCAAAAATCTATATTATATACACAACCGTTCAAAGTTTGGGAACATTAAGATTTTTTTGAGTATGCATTAAATTGACCAAAAGTAACAGTAAAGATGTTTACATTGTTACAACATAGCCTAGAAATCTAGATGCACCCTAGCGGCAGCAAATCTAATTTGCAGCCAGGGTAGTCTAGTAACTCTCCGTTTGCTTGCGAGCTGAAAAAAACAAACTCTGGTTCATATTTCACAATTATAATATATCATTATTGGATTAGTATTCTAAAGTGAAAAACACAATAACTCTGTAGTAATTACTGAAGTCATTGTAAGCATTTTGTAAGGTTTTGGATAGTAATTACTAGTGGGTTACCATGATCTTCACGTTAGAATACTGATCCAAATAACTAATCATTCCTATAGAAGTATGTAGTAACACTTGATTCACTACTATCCAAAACCTTACAAGAACGTCAAAAGTTTACAATGTCTTCAGTAATTACTACAGAGTTATTATGTTTTTCACTTTAGAATATTGATCCAAATAATTAGTAACTCCTTCTGAAGGATTTAGTAACACTTGAGTCACTACTAATGGGTTACTATGACCTTCACTTTAGAATTAATTATAAATTATGCATTATTCACATTAATTATGAACCTGTATATAGTAGTTCGTTTTCTGGGCGGTATGAAAAAAATAGTAGTTACTGATTAGCTTATAGGGAACTATCACATTTGACTAAGCTATTAATGACTAATTTATTAATCAGAGTTTCTTGTTAGTTAATAGAGTGTTAATACTGCATTACTAACTTGTTCCTGTGTATAGTGTTGTAGTCAAGACCACCTAAACCGAGACCAAGTCGAGACCAAGACTTTGTGGGGTTGAGACCAAGACCAAGACCAAGACCAAGACCAGACCAGCACTCCTTAAATTCATCTAAAAGATCCATATCTACTGTCTGAGAAATGTGGCTTATATTTAATGAACAAATGCAATTAGAACAGCAAGAGCACTGTAGCGCTGTTACAAATCAAATCACTAACAATGAAATTCATGGCACAGAAGTTGCATCTGAATTGGTACAATTACACCTGTATAAATAATGTTCAGATTAATTTAACACTAAAAAATTAACATTATTGAACACTCACGGAATCCTTTATTCAACTGATTTGTTCAAAGCAGCTGATTCATTTATTAACGAAATGTTTAAAATGTCATTTAATATTAACTTCTTGTTTATTGAACTTTTGTATAAATCAATATAATTTACAATCACGCTTATATTCATGAAAACAGCTCTCTTGCTCTTGTGATATTCCCTAATTATATTCTATATTATATAAAAAAAAACTAAATCTCAGAATTTTGTGGGCATTTATATTAATTTTGGGCATTTTTGAGACAATGCTGCATTGATTCTGAAACCGGCAGCACAGTAACACAAGATATCACATTACAAAGAAGTTATTGATTGCATTTTAAACAGTAAGTTTTACATGCAGCCAAACAGCATATTAGAATGATTTCTGATGGATCTTGTAACACTGAAGACTGGAGCAATGATGCTGAAAATTCAGTTTTGATCGCAGGAATAAATAATATAGCCTTGGTGTGCATAATAAAAAATACTGACTCCAAACTTTTAAATGGTAGTGTAATATTCCAATTGAAAAAAAGTGGTAGTAACATACTGTATGCATGACTTCGTCATACTCTACCCCACCTCATAGTCAGAATATGAGTCTGATACTGCTCTATTGGGCTGTGATTATGGGGTGTGTTTCAACTGAACCAGTAAAGAAAATGCCTCTGCACTCAATTGGATAGACCTACAACCAATCAGAGCAACGGAGTAAGGGACGTGTTGAGCGACGCATAGTTGTCAACAGAACTCAACTGCACGCACGCTGGAGGTAGAAGAAGAAGATGAGTGTAAACGAAAAGCTCTCTTTGGTGACGTGGATGATTACGTTACAGTTGATCATCTGTCCATCAACGTATAAAGCCCGCCCTGACAATTTGATTGTTCTGAACAGCTCTGGTTCGAGCATAGTTGCTCCACAACGGATCAAGTCCAGACCGAACTTCCCGACCTCAAATGTTGTGGGCGGTGTGATGGCTACGGCCACACAGGGTAACATCACCTCAGTTCTAAACATTTGATTACCATTTTATTATTTCACCTCTTTAGTTTATTGTACTGATTATTATTTACAGTAATCTAAACTAGGATATCTAAATAACGAACACAATACAGTCTTTTGATTTTGTTTATTTGGTATTACATTTTACATTGATGTACAGGGAGTGCACTAATCACGTTTCAATAGCTGTGTCCCAAAGTGAAGGGTGCGCACTTCGAAGGCCGTGCACTTCGAAGGCCAGACCAGGCCACGCCTTCGAAGTGCACGAAGTGCATGAAGGGCGAACCGAGGGACAGGGTTGCCAGGTCTGCACAACAAAACCCTCCAATTGCTAATCAAAAGTAGCGGAATCAAGGCCAAAATGGGCCAGCAGTACAAATATTGCTAAAGTAAAGACAACTTACACCTGTGGACTATAGGCTACAAACAAAATAAACCACATCAACAGTAAATCCTCCCAATTCCAGACTTGGCAACACTGAACCGATCGTCGTTGAATGGGCTGTAGCAGGTGTGTGACAACCACAGTCTATGGTGACAACTGACAGCGGACGTTCGTGAGGAGATTTTAAAAAGAGAAATGGAGCAGAATTTATTTATTTATTTTTTGCTTTTTATGAGTTTAATTGGATTTTGACATGCTTCAAAGCCTGTGATGATGGGAGACCGGACCATAGGCTTGTAAATCTGTATATGGTTAAATATTTAATCGTTAAGTTGCAACTATTGTTTATTTATTATGTTAAATGTAACTGTTACAATATATTTTAAACATTTATATATTTACGTCCAAGTCTTTATTTAAGTACTTATTTTTATTCAACTCACATAATCTCAGATGCAATTGTAGCTATACTTTTTATGACATGCCAGCCGTCGACCGATTCAGCCCCGCAAACCTGCGGACAGTGGAAATTTGCGCTCATCCCAGATGAAGATGATGTCCCGCTGGCACAGGCCTTACCAGGGTTTCTATTGTGCATTACCATCCCGGTCCAGCTCCACCAGCGTCTCCCGCTCAGCTCAATGAAAGTGTAGAAATGTTTTCTTCTGTTTCAGCTGTTAATTTAAATTTCTGTTGTTTCTGATGTTTATTGTAGGCCTATGAATAGTTGTAAAAAGTACTTTAAGTAATGTATAGACCAATTTATTTTCATTTCCACATTTTAATGTACATGACAAGAAAATATATGCATGAACATATGAATTTCTACAAATTATAACTTGCATTACAAAAATAAACAGAATGTACAAAACAACCACTTCTCTTTTATTTAGCCTACACATTTCAAGTTAACGAAAATTAACAATAGACAGCAATTACTTGGTTTAATTTACAAATAACTTGCATAAAATAAAATAATAATAATACAGAGAAATTGTTCTGTGCATCCCGGCCACGACTTTACATTCAGCCTTTGGAGGAGACTTTCGGTATAATGGACCGTCGTCAGTAAGCGCCATTCATTTATTCATTCATTCATATAAAATACTTTATTTTGCAGTAAAGTCAGCAGTTTTCGTTTATTTGCATTTTGACTTATAGTTTTGAGTGACAGATGTCGTATTTGATTTAGCCTATTTTTGTCTGTGACATATTTTAGGTGTTGACAGTATGCCTATAAGAAAAAATAAATAAATGATTGCTTGGCCAACATAGCCTTTTACTTCTGTTATCCCCAGTCTCTCTCTCTTTCTGTAGAGGACATTTAAAAGAGAGATTCTGAGAACGAAATCTAAATTTAGCTGGATCGGTCGGGTCGGGAATAAAATAGTTTATAGCGCGTGAGCACGGAGTGAATTTGAAGCGCGAGCAGGAGGGTGCGGTGCTTAATAGATCTTATTGCCGGAGCGGGACAAAAAACCGCCCCGTGCAGATCTAATTTGTATTTAAAGAAATTGCAGAAATAAGAAAGATAAAAGAAAAAAAGAGCAAAAAAGGGAGAGAATGGACTGATTCCTCTTCTGTGACGCAATCGCACTTCAAATGCGGCCTTCAGAGGGTGCAGACTTCACATTGGGACACCCCTCGTAGTGCCGCTATGACGCAATCGCACTTCAAATGCGGCCTTCGAAGTGCGTGCCCTTCACTTTGGGACACAGCTTGTGTGTTGAGTTACCTGGACTGTTGGGGGCGGTCCCTTCCTGGTTGGGCGAAAGGAGTGGCTAAGGGCTGAGGAGACCTACTGTATATCCGGGAGCCAGCTCATTAGGCCATACCATGTCTCACCATGTGCCAGGGGGGATTTTGTCCTTAGTTAGTACTTGAGTTCTCAGGTGTTAGTTTGTTTACCCCTTCAATGTTATTTGGTTTTGTCAAGCCATTATATAAGCTCCCTTCTGTTTTTGTGGAGAGGTCAGTTTTTGTTTAGTTAACCATATTTTGGGGTAATAAAACCCCACTTTTGAAAAACCGCTTCCTGTGTCCTCTTGCCTCACTGCCTTGGTCCCTAACAATTGGTGGCAGCGGTGGGACCATCCAGTGACGGACACCGGAATATATCAATTTTTTTTTTTTTTTTTTTCAACAAGAAATTAATCTTGGTGGAAGAGGTGGAAAAGGCAGACAACAAGGAGGAGCTGCAAGCCAAACTGCATCGGACAAGCAACCTGTAAGTGAAGAAGGAGAAAATGGAGCTTTTGGAGTGGAAAACACTGAGGATGAAGGAAAGGAGCCAACCCTGTCTGACCTGGCAGCCATTCTCCGAGCACACATGGGACAGCAGGAGGCCCGAGATGAGAAGCAGAAGGAAGCAACTACAAGATAAGAACAGCGGTTTAAAACACTTCAACATCAATTTCAGATGCTGCAGTTGGAAGTACAAGCCCGAACATCTCCACTGTTAGAGCCTCCACCAACAGATTCTGATCAAGATCTGGAGGCCTTTCCATCCAACAGACCTCATTCTCAAACCCGAAGGGATCCCTCTGCTGTGACTGATTCAACTACAACAGCAGCAGGTCAGGTCCATCCACACCATGTGCCCAGACTGGAGAAATTTACTGATGATGACGATATTGAACACTTTCTCATTGCATTTGAGCGTATTGCCTTAGCCTGTAGATGGCAGAAGCCAGACTTTTTCATTTAATGCCATTGCTAACTGGTAAAGCTAGAAGTGCTTATGTGCATATGGACATTGATGACTCTATTGATTATGATAGGGTTAAAGGTGCAATTCTCTCCAAGTATGACATTAACCCTGAGACCTACAGGCAAAGATTCCGTTCCCTAGAGGTGAGCCCTGACGAGAGCCCAAAGGAATTGTATGCAAGAATCAAGGAGCTGTATGGAAAGTGGATCCAGCCAAAAGGTAAAACAACACAAGAAATTGGTGAAATGATCATGCTGGAGCAATACTTGAGAATGGTGTCTCCTGAGCTGCAGATTTGGATCAGAGAGCACGACCCAGGTTCTGCTATGGAGGCTGCTAAACTAGCGGATGTGTTTGTGGCGGCGCGGAGAAAAGGACAGCCCTGGAGCTACAACTCATGGCAGACCCAGAGAGACAGCCGTAAACCCCCTCAGCAGTATCAATCCACCCAGCAGTACCAACCAAAGCCAGAGGCCAGGGGGGGTTAGGTTTCCAGGGAGAACCAGTTGTTTAGTAGACCATCGCAACCCTCAGGTAGAAAACCAATTTGCTATCTCTGTGGAATAGAAGGCCATACAAAGCCCATGTGTCCTAAAAATGCAGCAAAGTTGACTCAGATGTGTGTCGTACCACGCCCTCATGTGGATACTGTTTTCAAGAATAACCAGGCTGTAAAGATGGCTGATGTTGAAGTTAATGGAACTGCGCTCAAAGCTTTAATTGATACCGGGAGTGATCAGACACTTGTACACAGGAAGTTTGTACCAACCAATATTATCAGCACCAGAGATACCATCCCTATATGTTGTGTGCATGGTGATGAGGAGTTATTCAACCGCTGACATGTATATCAAAGTTGATAATCAAACCTATCTCTTGAACATTGTGGTAGCTGATAAATTGCCTTATCCTGTTGTGCTAGGACGAGACCTCCCAGTACTTTTTGATTTGTTCGAATCAGACAAAACCAGAAAATGTAATGCTGCTGTCACCAGGGGGCAGGCTAAGAAGTCTAACGAGCACCTGGAGATCCTCAGTACCTCGCCATTCTACAGTGATGAGGCAACACCCAGGAAGCCACGTAAAACTCGTAGGCAGAGAAGACAGGAGAAATTCCTTCACACAGTTGTGAAGTCACAAACTAACACCCAGCCAGAGTTGCCTTTAGGATTTCAAATGCCAGCCAGTATCATAAACATGCAGAAATGTGATCCATCTTTAGCATCTCTTTTTCAGAAAATTAAGGAGAAGGAGCCAGGAGATGAGCTGGGCGTGAGCAAAGAGGAGTACATCTTGCAAAATGGCATTCTCTACCGTCAACAGGAATCCGTGTTGCAGTTAGTGGTCCCCCAAGCAGCCAGAGAGGCTATACTGGTGTTGGGGCATTCTGTTCCCTGGGCTGGCCACCTAGGTAAGCACAAAACCACAGACCGCATTAAACACCATTTTCACTGGCCCGGACTGCGTAGAGATGTTGCTGAATTCTGCAAAAGTTGTCCTCAGTGTCAAATGACATCTGCTAGCCTTCCCTCCAGAGCTCCACTCCTACCACTCCCCATTATTGCTACTCCATTTGAACGCCTTAGGATGGACATTGTTGGTCCTGTTGAGAATAGTAAAGCTGGGAACCGTTCCATGCTGGTTATAACAGACTATGCAACCAAGTACCCAGAGGTGTTTCCAGTGAAGTCCATAAAAGCCAAATCTGTTGCTTTTTGTCTAGTACAGTTTTTTCCAAGAGTGGGTTTCCCTCGTGAAATACTGACTGATCAAGGAACTAATTTTATGTAAACTCTGTTGAAGCAGGTCTATCAATTACATGGTATCAGGAGCCTGAGAACCACACTTACCATCCCCAAACGGATGGGCTGACAGAACGTTTCAACAAGACGCTGAAGCAGATGCTGCGAAAGTTTGTGAACAGTAGTGGTACAGACTGGGATCTCTGGCTGCCATATCTTTTATTTGCATACAGGGAAGTACCCCAAGCCTCCACTGGGTTTTCCCCCTTTGAACTTCTTTATGGGCATGATGTCAGAGGCCCTCTTTCTCTGTTGAGAGAGAGTTGGGAGGGAGACCAAGGGAGAGGGGATTCTGTTAATGTGGTATCCTATGTTGTGCAGATGAGAGAACGATTGGAGAAAATGAGCGAGCTTGCCCAGTCACACATGGCAGAGGCCCAGAAACAGCAGAAGTCCTGGTACGATCAGTCAGCCCGTCAGAGATCCTTCAGCCCTGGACAGAAGGTGCTAGTGCTTCTCCCTAGTAATGACAACAAGCTTTTGGCAAAGTGGCAAGGACCATTTGAGATCCAGAAGAAACTTGGGCCTACCACCTATCGGATATGGACCCCAGGTCAGTCCCGTTCCAATAAAGTACTGCATGTGAACCTGCTGAAGGAATGGGTGCAACGACCTGAAAAGAAAACCGAGGTGATGCTTGTCAGTAACATTCTGGAAGAGGAGGAAGTGGATGAGCAATACTTACCGTCTGAAGGTGTTCCAGTGGATTTCGATCTCAGTCATCTCTCTGAAGACAGACAGCAGCAGGTGAGAGCCATCTGTAATCTTGAAGTGTTCCTGGAGAACCCTGGGAGGACTGACCTTGTTGAACATGATATTGTCCTTAAAGAAGGTGCTTCTGTGAGACGACTCAGTTACAGGATCCCTGAGCGCCTGTTGACCGCACTGAAGGAGGAGGTGGATCTCATGCTGTCCCAGGGTATCATAGAGGCTTCAAAGAGTGAATGGTGCAACCCGGTAGTCCTTGTACCGAAAAAAGGATGGTAGCATAAGATTCTGTATTGATTTCAGGTACTTGAACTCTGTTTCTCAGTTTTACTCCTATCCAACACCAAGGATTGACGACCTGCTTGAACGGCTGGGAAAGGCAAAATTCCTGACCACATTAGATCTTAGCAAAGGGTACTGGCAGGTACCACTGACCGAGCGATCCAGAGAGCTGACTGCTTTCCGGACTCCATGGGGCATATTCCATTTCACGGTGCTCCCCTGTGGCCTTCATGGAGCGCCAGCTAATTTCCATAGGCTGATGGACCAGGTACTTCGTGATTCCTCTGCATTTGCGGCAGCCTATCTTGATGATATAGTTCTGTATAGTGACAGCTGGGAGCAACATCTGGAACATCTGAGCACCGTCTTGGGCTGTCTGCACGCTGCTGGGCTGACCGTAAATCCCGCAAAGTGTGCCTTTGCTGCCTCTGAGACTGAGTACCTGGGCCATATCATTGGGAATGGGATGATACGGCCACAGGTTAGTAAGATCCAAGCCATTGAGTCATGTCCTTTACCCCAAACAAGGAAGCAACTCAGATCCTTTTTGGGCATGGCAGGCTTCTATCGTCGCTTCATTCCGCAGTTTTCCACCAGGGCGGCTCTGCTCTCAGACTTGACCGGGTCCAGGAGTCCCAATCAGATCGAGTAAGACAGAGGAGGCCGTGGCAGCTTTCCATGATATCCGGCAATCAATGAGTGACCAACCAGTTTTGTATGGTCCAAACTTTAACGACCCTTTCTTTGTGCAGACTGATGCTTCCGACAGGGGTCTGGGCGCTGTGCTTCTTCAGGGGCCCCCTGAAAACCGCCATCCTGTTGCTTATATCAGCAGAAAGCAGTTCCCCAGGGAGGTCCGTTATTCGACCGTGGAGAAAGAGGGACTGGCTATTAAGTGGGCCCTGGACTCCTTCCGCTACTACCTCCTAGGGAGAGAATTCACACTGGAGACCGACCATAAAGCACTGCAGTGGATGGAGAGGATGAAGGACACCAATGGAAGAATCACCCGGTGGTACCTGGCCCTGCAACCATTCCGCTTCAGCATCCAACACATCCCAGGCAAAGAAAACCAGACAGCTGACTACCTGTCTCGCTTTACCAGCGAGAGTTCTGAAGGGGGGAGTGTGTGATGGCTACGGCCACACAGGGTAACATCACCTCAGTTCTAAACATTTGATTACCATTTTATTATTTCACCTCTTTAGTTTATTGTACTGATTATTATTAACAGTCATCTAAACTAGGATATCTAAATAACGAACACAATACAGTCTTTTGATTTTGTTTATTTGGTATTACATTTTACATTGATGTACAGGGAGTGCACTAATCACATGTTTCTTTGTGTTGAGTTACCTGGACTGTTGGGGGCGGTCCCTTCCTGGTTGGGCGAAAGGAGTGGCTAAGGGCTGAGGAGACTTATATCCGGGAGCCAGCTCATTAGGCCATACCATGTCTCACCATGTGCCAGGGGGGATTTTGTCCTTAGTTAGTACTTGAGTTCTCAAGTGTTAGTTTGTTTACCCCTTCAATGTTATTTGGTTTTTTCAAGCCATTATATAAGCTCCCTTCTGTTTTTGTGGAGAGGTCAGTTTTTGTTTAGTTAACCTTGTGTTATGAGTTCATTTATTTGAGTTCATATTCAGTTACTTTTGTTGACCTTTTTTGTTAAGGCCTAGTTATTAATTTTGGTCCTTATGTAACTTTTTCATATTTTTGGGTAATAAAACCCCACTTTTGAAAAACCGCTTCCTGTGTCCTCTTGCCTCACTGCCTTGGTCCCTAACAGCGGGGATAAGTTCGGCTGGCATCCAGGCTAGTATGTCTTTGTTTATGGTGTAATAATGTCCTGCATTCTTCAGAACACTCATTTCAAGTGCTCTTTGCAGTGTGGGTTAGGGTTAGGGATGCTCACTTTCAGTTGAAATTCACCCAAAATAATACATTTTCCTCTTCGATATATGTCATTTAAATAAAAGCCATTTGTGTTATGCTTTTGTACGATAAACAATTTTCATACTGTGATGGGTCACCACTTCATGTTCAATGTAAAATCAGGGTCCTGATTCAAAACCAGATGGGAACTACAACAATTATTAAACACAGAGCTTTGATTACATTTGTATCAACACCTGCTCTGAGCAGAAGCGCATCACACAGTAAATCTGTCATCATGCTAGTGGTCCATTTCTTGCAGTACATGCTGTTTCCACGGCTCATATTGGGTATTCTTCCCCAGTGCTGTTGTCAGCATGAAGGGCCACTCCGTATAGGTCACCAGCTCCAGTGTGATTAAAGAGAGTTTGGCTTTTTATTTTTGTGTTTCCGTCTCCGTTTAGGCAGCAGCCATATTGCGCCGCTCCCAATTCATTCGGCTGTCAGAGTGCATTAAAAGCGATCTTCATCATCAAATCTTGAACAGGCGCTCTGATTCCGTCTGATGTTCCCTGGCTAACCGAATCAATTCTATCTCTCGGAAAGGTAGAATGTAATTACCTTTTCTGTTTGATTGTTGTTGCTTCTCATTTAAATGACAATGATCTATGTATACCGCAGCACTGACAGCAGGTAAACATGTTTCCCCAGGGCTAGTTAATAGCCCTTTCCATCAGTAGCGCAGTGCTTTCTGAAACATACACACACACACACAAACACACACACATGCCGAGATCTTTTTGATTGGGCCAAAACTCGGCGACCGCTATGTGTATGTGTTGTTGTTGTATTTTTCAAAGAGACATTGAATAAAGCAGGCCTGACTTTGATCTTGTGTGACCTGCAATTGAAATGGATTCGCATTATGATTTGTCTATCTATTGGTTAAACCTCGTCTGGTTTTCAAACAGACTATGTCATGCTTTTCTCTAGAGACAGGCAAAGGCCTCCGAGTCGTCTCTTCTGCCTTTGAACAATCACATTGCCTCTGGCTGCCTGAACCAGAGTGGCTTATCGAGAGCAGGAAAGAAATGTTCTGACAGTAATATTTCATTCTTGGTATTTATGCTGCAGAATGCCCCAACAATTCAATCACGGTGCATTTGACTGCATTAAAGACTTCAGACAAGAAAAAAAAAAAAGAAAAGCATTTCTTCCTTAGCTGATGGGTTGAGCTTTTGATGCTTTTAGTGCAGTATGTCTTTATTATATGAAGGTCAGTTTGTCCTTTTTCCCAAGCTGCCTTAATTGTATCTGATTCATGAAACAGCATATATATATATATATATATGCAGATATAAATTAATGTACAGACGGATGCAACACAAATTCTGATTTATACAGACATATTGTCACATCTGTCTAGACATGTCTTTCTTGTCATGTCTTTTTATTTTGAAATTTCTTCATAGTCCTTGCTGCATACAAAATCGCATACTTCCCTACTTAAAGGGATAGTTCACCCAAAAATGAAAATTAGCATTGTCATGTCATGTCCATCGTATGCTCACTCAGGGTCATCCGTGTACTTTTTTGTCCACTATTTTAAGAATACTGTGAATTAAGACTTCTTTTGTCACATACTGTTTTTCACCTACTATTAGGGATAGTTCACCCAAAAATGAAAATTAGCCCATAATTTACTCACCCTCAAGTCATCCAAGTTGTATATGACATTCTTCTTTCAGACGAATAAAATCGGAGTTATATTACACAAGTCCAGGCTAATCCAAGCTTTAGAAATGGATTTATAGTGCTCTGTTTTTGAAGTCCATAAAAAGTGCATCTGTCCATCAAATAAAGTGCTCCACGCGGCCGAAAGTTTACTTTATAAAGTTTTAAATATGGATATTTTTCTTACACAAATGCATCGATTCGCTTCAGAAGTCCTTTATTAACACCCCAGAACAGCGTGGAGCACGTTATTTGACGGACAGATGCACTTTTTATGGACTTCAAAAACAGAGCAACTATAAATCCAATTCTAATGCTTGGATTAGCCTGGACTTTTGTAATATAACTCCGATTTTATTCGTCTGAAAGAAGAATGTCATATACAACTTGGATGACTTGAGGGTGAGTTAATTATGGGCTAATTTTCATTTTTGGGTGAACTATCCCTACTTAATAATAGGCGAAAAACAGTATGTGACAAAAGAAGTCTTAATTCACAGTATTCTTAAAATAGTGGACAAAAAAGTACACGGATGACCCTGAGTGAGCATACGATGGACATGACATGACAATTTACTATCCCATGAGGCCACGGGTGAGGGTTTGTGAATGGTAGTGAAGCGATGCAACTGATGCTATAGGTCACATGATACATCCAGATTATAGTCATACTCCCCACATTCATGCTATATGCTTGTAATACAGTTTGTTGTTATGGGAAGAAGGATGCGGGAACTGGCGAACGTATAACAGACTTTAATAAATAATAAACAAAATTAAATTAAAAGCGGCAGCCCCTCATGGATGACTGTCGCACACACTCATAACAAAACGTAAACAAAACAACGTAAAGTCCGTGCCTGGTCCTCTCTCGTCCTTCACTCATGTCACTGACTCGAGACCGGTGTGCCTCGCAGGTGACGCTCATTTTATGGTGCGTTCACACCAGATGCGAATGAAGTGTTTCGCGCGAGTGATTTACATGTTAAGTCAATGCAAAGACGCGAATAGACATTCTGCGGGTGAATGAGGCGGCGTGAAGGATGCGATTCGTGCGAATGACGCGATTCGCACGAGTTCTTGAAATTGAAAAAACTGAACTTTGGTGGATATTCACGCAGCGTTTACCAATCAGGAGCTTGCTCTAGAAGTGACAACAATGAGGACAAAATCATATGTGGATACCCAGAGCTGTACGTACTTTATAGAAACGGGATTTTGAAAAAGAAAAAGGATCTTGCTTAGAAGAAAGTGAGTGAGGAGGTCGGACAATCTGGTAAGTTGTAAAAAACGCTCTTTACTCAATTTGAGCTATACATAGGGTGATTTCAGGGTGATTTGGACACTTTTTGCCATTGAGATGACCTGGGAAAAGTGTCCCAATCACCCTGAATTCACCCTATTGAGACTACAAGCTAGTTAAAGCCAGCAAATTGAGCTTATTCACCGTATTTCCATGCCAGCCATTTTGCAACGAGACGAGCCGGCTGGCAGAATCCCCTCCCATGACGCATATTTGCGTCTATTGTGTAGTCAATGTCACATGCGAATGAAGCAAATTTCACGCACGAATGAAGCGAGTAAACAAAAAATGTTCAGGCGTCCAACTACACGTGAATAGCGAGATTTATTTGCTTCATTTACGGCTGGTGTGAATGCACAGTCAATCACGCACCGGTCTCACTCACTCCTCCCACGTCTCTCGCTCGCCAACCTCGCCACAATGTAATTACCACTTTATTATGAATATAAGACAATGTTTTTTCCTTGGAAATACATCTGAAAAATGTAGTTGTCTTATATTTGGGGTCTAAACTCTTACATGCCAAAACTACACCTGCAACATAGGTATCGCCAAAAACATGTTCCGCCCAGGACTGATAAATGCAGTGGAGTCCTCAAACAACTCTTATTAAGCAGCAAAGAAATACAGTTTGTCAGGGTGTAATGTTAGAAGATGACGAGCCCAAAAATGAATTAAATAGTTTTCTGTTGGCAGTGAGCGTTTTGTGCGCTGTTTATGCGCCCCCAGGCGCCACGCGTTTTAGGCCTCGATCAGACAGAACGTGTTTTTCAGGTTTGAAAACGCAAGGCGCACCGGAATGCCTTTTTTAGGTTGACGTTTTTTCATTTCGAAAATAGTTTTTTTATATTGCTAGGCAACCCCCAAATCAGCCGTGCTGTCAGTCTAATCAAGATAACCGTCACCAAGGTCCGCCTCTGCATTCATTCGATTGGACAATTAAAAAAAAAAAAAATACAATGACGTCGGGTGCTTTTCTGCTCAGAGTTGATTTTTTTTTCAACCTCAGGTGCTCATAGTGCTCCTTCAAAAATGCGAGGTGCAGCAAACGGCTAAAACACGAGGCGCCCGGGACGCATATACAGCATGCAGAATGCTCACTGCCTCTAGAAAACTATTTTAAAAAGGCGCCTCTCAGGCCTTAGAATGATGCACCATAATGGAATAGCGCTTGCCCTCCAACTTCAGGGAGAAACGGTCTTTTCAGCGCTGTGATCTGCCTAAGGAAAAAATATTCAAATCCCTCCGATAATGCAGATCAAACATCTGTGCTTTTTGACATGCTAGCATCTGTCAATGTACAAGTGAGAAATCACATTGTGAAATCTACTAAATGAAAACTTCAGGTTATTTTTATGGTAACTATGCCATTGTCACCATTATGTTGTTAGTTTCATTATTGTGGACTTTTAGGCCACATCCACACGAAGCCAGAGCTTTCCCTATCCAATCTTTCTTTCCCCTCTTCTCAAGAAATATCTGCATACACACGAAACCACTGAAACGACTCAAAACGATGTAGTGTACATGCCAGACCAGCATGTGGCGCTGTAATTCTGCCACAGAAATACACTAAAAACAGAGAAGAAGAGTTGTGGCTAGAAGGCGTACAACGGTCGAAGTGAGGCGAAACCTCACGATAAAATAACAATAAATAAATTTGCTACTTACCAGATTGTTTTATTAATGCCTACACCTAACCCAACCCTTACAATAATGCAAATACAGTAATTAAATGACGCAGTATTGATGTGCGCATGCCAAGTGGCCGTAGTTGTATCCCTTATACTCTTTACCCGTGAGGGACGTGGTGTGATGACATCATCGTTTCTCAAAATATACGGATTGGCTGTACACACGAAAACGCAAGGGTGTCGGTTTCAGATTTATCCACTCTGGGACCCGGTTTAAAAAAATACTGGTTTCAGGCTCCTAAAGCGCCGGATCCGTGTGGATGAAACACTGATACGATTCAACATTTTTACGTATACAGCTAAACACATAGTTTGTTTTCATGTTCATCGTGTGTACCTTTGTTCAGTTTTCCCACTCCTTGCTATTAGTTCATATGTGTCAGATGTGTTCACTTAATTACCCTCATTTGTGGTTGCTTTATAAGTTGGAACTTCACAGTCATTCTCTATCTGATCACCATTACGTTTAGTTTGCTTACCTGTCTGCCTGTCTTGAATTACCTACGTTTTGAACGTTATTCATCTGTCTTCATCTGTCTTCCTGCAAGCTAACTGTGACAGTCATAAAGTGTTTATTTCTGAATGTGATTGTTGGTACATTTCCAGTATCTACCATACTTTAAATACAGAAATTAAAAATGTAAATATGAAAAATATGCAATATTAAAATTATTTTCAAATAAAGTATTCTTTTTTAAAGACAAGATTTGGTCTTCAAAAAGCAATCATCTTGAAGGGGGGGGGGGGGGGGTCGTCTTATGCTGCGTTCTCACCAAACGCGAATAGAGCGTCAAAATCGCGTCTACCGCGTCCAGTTTGACGCGGGAACATTTTGAATCCATTCGTAGAAATCGAGCGTTTGAAGCGAAATAGACGCACGTTCAAGGCGCTCCAGGAGAAATATGGCATAAAACACCACTCTGCCTCTTTTCATTTTCATTAAAAATATATATCAAGCATTAATAGCCACACAAATGTGGTCCAGGCGACTCCTACATTATCTTTACTGCATGTATATTTAAATATCCTTAAAAAATAAAGTTATGGAACTTCTCTTTGCCCTCAGTCAAAACGATTTAGCAGACAACATATTATAGATTCATGACACCAAAGATCGCCCGTTAGATCTACACAAGATGCACCACTACAGGACATCAGAGCCAGCGGCAAATGTCAGAAGAACTAGCCGAGGAGAGGCTGCTCTCGCCGGGGTTAATGAGCGCTGAGCGACCGGTGATCGCCTGGATCTCACAACTCTTTTTTTTAAATAGGCGCTCTCTTTATAAATAAAACACAGATTTGAGCTTTAAACAACTACATTCTCACCTGAAAAAGTCTTAAAACTACATTTTGTGACACAATAGTAGTATTTATAAATTATGCAGGGTTTCTCATCACGTCACTTTACCACGTGACCGCAGCGAGCAGGCTCCTGATTGGTTAACGCGGCGCAAATTGATGGCAAAGTTCAAATTTTTCAACTCGGGCGTCAGACGCGAATTCGCTTCAAACGTGTGTATCGTGCAAGATGCTCAATTTGCGTCCAAATCGCGATAACTGGACGCGCGAATGAGGCGGATTTGCGTCCTTCCGCACCGCGGGACCTCCAGACGCGCGCCAACGCGTCCATTGATATAACATTAAAATCACTCGTGCCAGACGCTCTATTCGCGAACAATACAGTACTTTTTCTAAAATAAATACCTACTCAAATGGGATTTCGCAGCCATAGTCATGTGTTCTCTGTTCCCCTCATGTGATCTAGTCATGTGACATCTTTGTTTCTGCTTGATTTCATTGGTTCATTGTTTCATTATCTTGTTATCAGTTCGGTCTCCTCATTAGTTCATCTTCATTGCTTTATCTTGTTTAGTAGTTCTGTTTTGTCTTTGGTTATTGTTGTCATGTGTTCCCCATTGTCTTGAGGTGTGTACAACTTCGGCTGGATTTTTATGGGGGTTAAAAAGGGAGATATGAAGTTGAACACATTCTGCTTTCCTGTAGTGACGCTTACACAGTGCTTGCATACTTTATCACAGATGAAGCAGAACAGATGCAAATTTTGTCAATGCACAGATGTTTCAGACGTGTTCATGCAGCAGCAGAAACACTTTTCATTCAGTCCTTTATGTACTGCTTAATACAGCGCATGTATGCACAAAAATACATTTCAACATAAGCCTCTACTATTTACATACTATTTACATATTACATAAAGTGGGCGCTCTATTTTTATCAGTTTTATTTTGGTAAACATGACACAATATTTTTCTAGAAATATTTGATATGTATGGTTTATTAAAACTGTAAATTAAAATGATTGTGACAGATTTGAAGGTGGAGGAGTGTGTCGGGATTTTCTACATGAAAGACTGCATTGAATACACCTGTGCATCCTCACTCATAGCCATTCTGGAAGCTTCCTCACTCCTCGTTCCTCGCAGGGGAAGTTAGAGAAATGTGATGTCCTTTAAGATGGCTTTCTTTGATCGGTTTCCGGGTCACAGTCTAGAGGACGGAGTAACGAGGAAATGAGGAAGCAATTTGAGTATTGAGAAGCACCCTGTGCACTTAATGCCTTTAATCCCATGAAGCATTGCCAATGACCTAATCAAATTAAAAACTATGGAGAAATATAAAACTACTGATTTACAGATGTTGATTGCACACACACTCACATTCTCACACACATACACACTCACACACACAAGTTTCAGTTTGAGAGTGTAGAGAGACTGACTGTATTACATAATTTGCTTCATCGCAGTGCTTAATATCTTTGTGGGTTTAAATACTGTTCAAACTGTATATTTTCTCCCCTTACACTAACCCTACCCCTAAACCTACCCATCACACAAAACGTTCTGCTTTTTTAGATTTTCAAAAAGATCATTCTGTATGATTTATAAGCTTGTTTCCTCAATTTAGGTCCCCATGCTGACACGAGTCCCCATGAGTCAGTGCATTCAGGTTGAAGTCCCCATCGGGATAGAAAAACATGAACACACACACACACACACACACACACACACACACACACACACACACACACACACACACACACGTTTCAGTTTGAGAGTGTAAAGAGACTGACTGTATTACATAATTCGCGGTGCTTCATAGGGATAGGTTCTGGTGTTAAAGAGTTCTTTTGGCATGATTTTATTGGAGCAATTTCTTTGCAGGATTATGGGTAATGTGGTTTTTCACCAGGAATTCTGCTGTTAAACATAAGTTATTGCAAAGATACGTAAATAACTTGATTAATACTATATTACTGTATTCTGAATAATAGTGAACAGTATTATTTCTTATTTGTCCAAATGCACACAGAACATTATTCTGACATCTATCGGTATGGATACAAGTTTATTGTTAACCTTTTTATTAACAAAAAGCTTCACTTTTTTCTATGTCTCATATTACACATAATAATAATATAATTCCAAGAATTCCAGTGTATTTCCACATGGTTGGCATGTGTTTGCACTCCTTTATAAAAGAAGAACTGTTTTTTATTAAATTCACCAGGAAATCATGAAATTGAAGTTCAAAATATCTTCCCCTCACCCTTGCAGTGACATCTCTTCCCTTCTCTGATGATGTTTTTACTGGCGCGAGTGCAGGACAACCTGTCACTCACATGAAATCCACCAATAGCAAACCACAGCCATCCAGTCTATTCCCCGCGGACAAAATAAAGTCCCACTGTTACGTGCTCAGAGGCTGTTGGTTTTTCTTTCCCTTACTTTCACTTTCTCTGCTATCACCTCTCAGGGCGATACTATTGGCTGGTGTGCTGTCAGTCATCATTACGCCGCTGACGTCTGAATGGGCGCCGGGGTGATAAAAGGGCAGACGCAAACCGGAAACGGCAGGAGGAGGAGGAGGGAGCGGGATTGTTTGTTTGGCTGCCACGCTTTGTCTTTTTGCGTGTTTTGGTTTTTGTTCTCATTTACTCTTTTGTTTGCTCCTTGAAGAGTATGATTTTGTTTATGAGTTAATTCATTCTTTTTTTCTTTCTTTTGGTGGTCTGTCCATAGACTGTAAAAAAATATGGACGTAGTGTCTGTGACGTCACCCATAGGATTCTGATGAGCCGTTCTGAAGCGCAAAGTAGGGACGAGCTGGCCATTGCCATCTTGGCAGCGCGTCATCGCGCGTCACTCCCGGATAAAAAAAAATGGGCAAAAAGGCAGGACGTGGGCGGAGCTTAAGTGACGCAATGACTAACAGACAGCAGATAAAGGGCTATCCACCTGTCACTCGAAGTGGCCACGCCCTTACTTATGCGAAACTTTAATGCTTTATATAATGTAGACGAATGAGTTATAAAAAAAATTCACCCCTCTCACAGTCGTCATGAAGGGCAAAATTAGCCGTATAGACCAAAACCACAATTTTGTACCAGACTGTAAAGTTGGCCATTTTAACATGGAGCTCAATGAGATTCTGCTCCTTCTGGAGTCTGCCTCTAGCGGCCAGTCGATGAATTGCAGTTTAAGGCACTTCTGTATTGGCTTCAAGAGAAACTGCGGGAGGTTGCCGCTTGGGTCTGTCCCTAAGTTAGTTTGGTACTTTGAATCTTTATTACTTTCCATTGTTTTTCCCTCCAATATTTTATCCCAATTAGGGAGTAGGGAACAGGAAAGCATGTCAATTGACTTCCATTGCGCAACATCTAGGGAAGCGCGTTGTTAACACACTAGGTAAGAAACAGGTGCCATCATTGTATGTTTTGAGTTTGATAGTTAGTGTATATTATGTAGTGCGTCTTGGACGCTGAAGATTTTATTTTTCTTCTTTTTATTTTACTGTGTTAAGTAGTTTAGTTGGGAATGGGATGTAGGTAATGTGAGGGGTTTTGCTTTGTTATTTTCTTTGATTTAGCCCCGTTTAAGTTCCTAACTCCCTGATATCGGTTTTTGTGTTTTGTTTTCTCTCCCTCCTGTGTTGATTTTTCCTCCTACATGTTATTGTGAATAAATGACCCCGTTTCCTTCATTTAAAACTCAACTTTTGCTCTCGTGTTCTTTTTGAACCTGCACCACTGAACGTCTCCCGGAGTTCAGATCCGGGAAAATATTTATTTATTTTATGCTGTGTCCCTCATGCCCTTAGCCACCTTTGGGACGTAACATCATTTTTTCTTGTTCGAGAAGCCGTTTCACTCAGATAAACCTCACAATAGGGAAGAAAACGGCTCGGGTTATGTATATAACCCTTGTTCCCTGAGAAAGGGAACGAGCACTGCATCGGTAACGACGAATTTGGGGAAACTCCCTAAGCAACAGCGCGTCTGAAGTATGAATGAAATCAGGCCAATCCTGATTGGTGTTGCGTCATGACGTAACTATGACGGCATACCCGGAAGATACATATAGGGCAGCCCAGGCATAGTAATGGCAGTTATCGCGATGAAGCATGCGCTCCAGGCCTGCCGAGGTGTGGCGACGAGATGCAGTGCTCGTTCCCTTTCTCAGGGAACAAGGGTTATATACATAACCCGAGCCGTTCCCTTTAGAGGGAACTCCCACTGCATCGGTAACGACAATTTTGGGGAACGAGTACCCACTAGGCCACACCGACGGTAGTACCAGTCCTAGTGTGAAGCCGGAAACCGGGCACAGCTAGGACTGGAGTACCCTAGCACCGGGCGTCGCAGGGAGGTGCAGACTATAAAACCTAATAAAGGTGTGTGGAGTAGCCCATCCGGCCGCCTCGCAAATGTCCTGCAAGGGGACCCCAGAAAGGAGGGCCACCGAAGAGGCCATGCCCCTGGTGGAATGTGCCCTCACGGCCATAGGTGAAGGCAGGTTGCGCACCTGATAGGCCGTGGCTATTGCCTGGACAATCCAGTTACTAATAGTCTGGGTTGACGCAGGCAGCCCCTTCTTAGATGAACCAAAACACACTAATAGCTGCTCAGACTTCCTCCACTGCGCAGACTTCTCCACATATAATTTAAGGGCTCTGACCGGGCAGAGCAGGTGAAGCCTCCCTTCTTCCGCCGTCACGTGAGGCGGAGGATGAAATGCCTGAAGAACCAAAGGCCTGACCACGTTTGATGGCACCTTGGGCACATAACCGGCCCTAGGGTGTAAGATGGCCTTCACTTCGCCAGGGGCAAACTCCAGGCAAGTCGGCGTAAGCGCCAAGGCCTGAAGGTCCCCCACCCTCCTCAGAGAAGTGATGGCTAAGAGAAAGGCCATCTTAAGGGTCAAGCTCTTTGGGTCTGCTGACTCTAGTGGCTCGAAGGGGGCCTCAGCCAATCCCTCGAGAACCACTGCCAGGTCCCAGGTTGGGACTCTGGACCGAGCCGCAGGCCACATCCTCCGAGCCCCACGGAGGAACCGTACAACCAACTGGTGCCTACCCAAAGGCCCATCACCCAACGGTGTGTGGAAAGCCCCAATGGCAGCCACGTACACCTTGAGTGTGGACGGGGTAAGCCCTGCAGAGAAACGATCTTGGAGGAACTCCAGCACTGAAGCCACTGGGCAGTTAACTGGGTCCACCTCACGCTCTCTACACCAAGTGGAAAACACATTCCACTTGAGGCTGTACAGTCTCCTTGTAGATGGAGCCCTGGAACTGAGTAAGGTCTCGATCACATCGGCCGGCAGGCCAGCCTCTAGGTATCTGGCCCCCTCAGGGGCCAGACCCAAAGGTTCCATAACTCGGGCCGGGGGTGAAATATCGTGCCCCCTGCCTGAGACAGGAGATCCCTCCTCAGAGGAATCTCCCAGGGTTGACCTGCCAGCAGAGATATGATGTCCGAGAACCAAACCCGAGTCGGCCAACGTGGCGCCACCAGAAGCAGGTTGGCGCCTTGTCGACGGACCCGCTCCAGGACTCCCGGGAGCAGAGCGATCGGGGGAAATGCATACAGACGTAGCCTCGGCCATGTCTGCACCATGGCATCCAGCCCCAGGCCCCAGATGCGTGAGAGAAAACCACAGTGGGAAGTGGGTCGTCTCTCGAGACGCGAATAAATCCACTTCCACTGGGCCAAACCTCTCGCACATGGCCTCCACCACCTCCGGGTGGAGTCGCCATTCCCCGGGCCTCAGCCCCTGCCTCGACAGGATGTCTGCTCCCTGATTTTGGACCCCCGGGACATACATTGCCCTGATGGACAACAGTTTCCCTTGGGCCCACAGGAGGATCTGATGCGCCAGTCTGCATAGAGGGCGCGATCTGAGACCCCCCTGCCGGTTGAGGTACGCTACGACAGACGTATTGTCTGTCCGTACCAGGACATGGTGACCGCCGAGGTCCGGGAGAAAGCTCCTGAGAGCTTTGTAGACCGCCATCATCTCCAGGCAATTTATGTGCCAGGAGGAATGACGGCCCTCCCAAGGGCCCCTCGCAAAGCGGCCGTCCATGACCGCGCCCCAACCAGTGAGGGAGGCGTCTGTTGAAACGGATTTCCGGCAACAGGACGCTCCCAACACTGGCCCCTGGGACAGAAACCAAGGTTCTTTCCATATGGCTAGGGAACGAAGGCAAACGCGCGTTACCCTGATCATACGGAACGGGTTCCCCCTGGGGGAAAACCCCTTGGTTTTCAGCCACCACTGTAGAGGTCTCATGTGCAGCAGGCCAAAAGGTATTACGTTGGACGCTGCTGCCATGTGACCCAGCACCCTCTGGAAGTGCCTGACAGTGATGCTGTGGCCTAGCCTTAATCCTGAGACCATCGCCCGCGTGGTCTCGACTCGTGCGGGGGCTAATTGCGCCCGCATCGAAGTCGAATCCCACACGACTCCCAGGAACGTTGTTCTCTGGGATGGCGTCAACACACTCTTCTTGGTGTTGAGTCTCAGCCCCAAGCACCTTATGTGGGCCAGAACGACATCTCGATGCCGAACCGCCATATCGTACGATTGGGCCAGAATGAGCCAATCGTCGATATAATTCAGTACACGGATGCCCTGGAGTCTCATTGGAGCCAGAGCTGCATCCATGCACTTTGTGAATGTGCGTGGGGAAAGAGCTAGACCAAAGGGAAGCACTCGGTATTGGTACGCCTCGCCCCCGAAAGCGAACCTCAAGAGCTTCCTGTGACATGGAAGGATGGATATATGGAAGTATGCGTCCTTCAGATCTATCGTGACGAACCAGTCCTCGGACTGGATCTGACTCACGATAGTGGGGATGGTGAGCATTTTGAACCTGAACCTCATCAGAGATCGGTTCAAATACCTCAGATCCAGAATAGGACGCAACCCTCCATCCTTCTTTGGAACTATGAAGTACCGGCTGTAGAACCCGGACTCCCTCTCTGGCGGGGGAACATACTCTATGGCCCCCTTTACCACCATCTCTCGAGGCTGGCTTCGGGTATCAACCGAGCCTTGTCCCCAACCCCCTGAAGCGGCGAACCGGCAGGGAGCAGTTGGGGACAATTTTCGGTGTACGGACGTGTTAACTGCCCAGTCGCAAGTCCTCCCGGAGGCGGCTGGAGCAGTGAACGTCCGCGGGAAACCGATGTGGCCCGAAGCGTCTGTGACGGCGGGATTACCACATCGATTTCCCGAGAGCGCCGCGGCGGGGACAACCTCGGTTGTTCCTGCACGGGGGGGACCGCTCTTTGAAGTCCAGCCGAAGCTAGGACTTCTTCCCAGCAGCCTTCCTAGCCTGAAGGACGTTTCTCAAATCGCCCATAGGTGCGGAAGCCTGCTGGTGCGAGCGCCGCCTCTGTTGCCAAGCTCCAGGAGGAGGGGCTCGAGAGGCGACGCTCTGCTTTTGCACCTGCCGGTGCGAGGAACTGGTGGACGGCTGAGGCTGCCCGCTGGAGGCAGCCTTCCCTTTGGAGCGACGAGGGAGATATTGGCGGAAAGCTGCTGACTGCTTCCTCGCCTCCTGGAATCTGTCAACGACGATATTAACAGCGTCGCCGAACAAACCAGAAGGCGAGATCGGGGAATCCAGAAGGAAGGTTTTATCCTTCTCCTTCATCCCCGATAAATTCAGCCATAGATGTCTCTCCACAGTCACCATGGATGCCATAGAGCGGCCCACAGCGCGGGCCGTCTCCTTGGTGATGCGGAGAGACAAATCCGCAGCCTTCCGGAGCTCCAATATGTCCCCCGGAGAGGGACCCTCACCCTCGTCCAACTCCTTCAGGATGTCGGCCTGGTAGGCTTGCAAGATGGAAAGTGTATGCAAGGAACTACCAGCCCGCCCAGCCGCCCTATAGGCTCTGCCCACCAAGGCTGAGGTGTCCCTGCAGGGCTTGGTGGGCAGTACCGGGGCTTTCAGCGACGATGCCGATTCGGGAGAAAGATAGCCCGCGAGCGCATCTTCCACCCGCGGCATCGTCCCGTATCCGGCTTCACGCGCCCCCAGGACATTAGAATAGTCCAATACCGGGGGATTGGAAACGCGTGCCGAATACGGCTTTTTCCAAGACTTGCACAACTCGTTGTGCAAATCCGGGAAAAAAGGCAAACCCCGGCGAGGTGTTTGAGCCCGGCGTGAAAGGAATCGGTCATCCAGCCTGCTTGGTGGCTGGATTTCCTCATTTTCCTGTGGCCAATCTAATCTTAATTTGGCCACCGCACCGGTCAAAACCTCGACCAGTTCCTCTTGAGCGGGTGGGTGAAGTGGCGACTCATCTGGTGCTTCACCGCCCGCTTCGATGTCCACCTCATCTGGTTCCTCGGAACCAGAGAGAATGAACATCGGATTCTCCACCCCGGGGGAAGAAGCCGCAGCGCGGGCTTCCACACGGGGAGGGAGAATCTCGGAATCATCAGACGAAGTTTGGGAAGGTGCCTCAGCAGTCCCAAACCTGTCTGACAGATCCCGCTGTGAGCCCCAGGATCTGCGACGCCGCTTTGCCTCGGCAACAGCGGGTCCAGAACCAGAGGGCTCACGAGGCTGGCCGGCCTCATCGAACACGGCCAGCCGAGAACGCAAGAGCCTGAGTGTGAGCCGCTCACAATGTTCACAGGCGGCTCCCTCGAGAGCCGCCTGAGCATGCTCCACACCCAGGCACTGAACACAAAGCGAGTGTGTGTCCGAGCCCGACATGTAGCGGGGACACGGGTGCACACACTGCTTGAAGTCCCTTGCCTTCTCAGTCGCCATCTCACACACTTTCTTTTTCACTTTTTCTCACAACGAACAACAATAAATAGACAGACAGATTTCACAAAGAGCGCTATGCTGAAGAGCGATAACTGCCATTACTATGCCTGGGCTGCCCTATATGTATCTTCCGGGTATGCCGTCATAGTTACGTCATGACGCAACACCAATCAGGATTGGCCTGATTTTATTCATACTTCAGACGCGCTGTTGCTTAGGGAGTGTCCCCAAATTCGTCGTTACCGATGCAGTGGGAGTTCCCTCGAAAGGGAACACTTTTGCAACTTCCATTTCCGTTGCAAAATTTGAATCTTGATGCAAAAGGAAATAAAATGGCAAATCTACTGTTAGCTCGGCAATTCAGTTGTCAACAAATACATCTCCTGGACAAATGGTTCTATGCACAGTCTTAGTTCTGTTTTCCCCACCGGTTTCCAAATGGTTTGGTGTGTTCAATTGCAATTTTCCACGTAGTAAGTTTGAAATTCATGTCAAAATTCTAGACAAGGCCGGTCATGTGATGTCAACCAATTTGTGCAGAATGAAACAATGTTTTCTAGGCCACTGAATGACTGTCTTTCAAAAGTTCTCTTCATTTCTTTATGTGTAATACTATTTTAATGAGGAAAACATAGGCTGACCTTTAAACCAAAGCCATAAAGCCAAGTTTTCCCCTCAGCTTGATTGGCACAGCTGTGAATTCAGTGGAAGGTCCAGGTCTTTTCCTGCAGCAGGTACAGCTTGATGTGGGTGAAGCTCATTCAAAGCCTCTCAAATCCAGGGGATTCACAACAATCAGACGCCACTCTCGAGGTGCAAGCAGCGGGAATGATAACAGAGATCAGTTTCTTCTGATTCAAACGTAAGCCCCCTCTTCTGTTTATCCCTGATGACCTTGTCTTCAGAGCAATAGGTTCATTGATCTGCCTATCAGCCTGAACGCTGATCAATAATCAATCAGCCTTGGCCTGTCAGTCTCTGACGATGTGGAACTCAGTGGAGTTGTACCATCAATAAAGTCAAGGACTAGATTGTTGATTCTGAAGAAACAACATCTCAAGACGTTAATCTGTGATTACAAGGCCTATGGGGATTTGTTCAAAAAATAAAAAACTCTTTCTTTCGCCTTTGGTATAAAAGAGAAGACAATTTGATGCTCAAACTGCCCATGTGACTTGTGCGTTATACTTCAGCCTTCTGAACATGTTAAATCAGAAACTGTGAATGAGCGTATTGATTAAAAGATGAAGAGGCGACTGAAAAGAATTGCTTTAGCAGAGGTGAGTAAAGATAGGAAAGAAAGGATTAGGGAGAGAAGTGAAACTGAAGGATAAGAGTGATCTAATGAGACTGGAGGTGTCTCTGTCCCAGGGGTCTGGGAGCCTATCAGTAATTACCATCTTGCATAGCACTCAGTGTAGAACTACAGACAGAGGGGCGGCGTGTTTTTTTTTTTATGATACTTGATAGTTAAAATAAAATTGTACTTTTACATTTAAAAACTGTAGACAGCTCGCTGTTTGATTAAATTAAATAGTATGTCCATATTTAGATATGTTTACACTGCCGTTCTAAAGTTTGGTGTCAGTAACATTGTAACAATACTACTTTTATTAAAGGGATAGTTCACCCAAAAATGAAAATTATCCCATGATTTACTCCCTCAAGCCAGACATTCTGCTTTCAGACGAATACAAACAGAGTTATATTAACAAATGTCCTGGCTCTTCCAAGCTTTATAATGGCAGTGAATGGCAGCCCAAAATTTTAAGTCCCAAAAAATGCATCCATCCATTATAAACGTACTCCACACGGATCCGGTGGTTAATAAAGGCCTTCTGATGTGAATCAATGGGGTTTTGTAAGAAACATACCCATAGCCTATGTGAAACTTTATAAAATAATATCTAGCTTCCAGCGGACCGCCTTCCGTATTCAACTTATGGAAAAAGTGTAACGCCTCTCGCAGTTCAACACGCTTGCGCTATGTCTGACATCATACGTTGAGTTGCGAGTTACGCTTTTTTTCAGTTGAATATGGAAGGCTGTCGGAATCTATATATTTTACTTTATAAAGTTTTAAATATAGATATTTTCCTTTCACAAACGCATTGATTCGCTTCAGAAGGCCTTTATTAACCCCCAGAGCCGTGTGGAGCACGTTTATAATAGATGGATGCACTTTTTGGGCATCACATTTTTGGCTGCCGTTCACTGCCATTATAAAGCTTGTAAGAGCCAGGACATTTTTTAATATAACTCAGATTGTGTTCGTCTGAAAGAAGAATGTCACATACACTTAGGAAGGCTTGAGGGTGAGTAAATCATGGGCTAATTTTCATTTTTTGGGTGAACTATCCCTTTAAGCAATGACACATTGATCAAAAATAACAGTAAAACATTTATAATGATACAAATGATTTCTGTTTCAAATAAATGCTGTACGTTTGAACTTTCCATTCATCAAAGTATCATGAAAAAAAAATGATCATGGTTTCTAAAAAAAAGAAGAAAAAAACTTTGTCGTACCCACTTTATATTAGGTGTCCTTAACTACTATGTACTAACATTTTAATTTAATAATTTGATACAATACACTTATTGTGTACATAAATGTTTGTACATTGTACTTACATTTAAAAAAATATCTGCATGTAATTACATCTGTAATTCATTTCTGTAGTTACATTTGTAATTACACAGTTGACACTTCCCTTACACCTAACCCTACCCTTAAACTTACTCATACCACCACACCTGTCCCTAACCCAACCCGTATCCCACCTCAATATCAGAAAAGGTATTTTGCAATACAATTTGAACACAGTAAGTATATTGTACTTATTTTTTTGATGTAAGGACATAGTAGTTAAGGCCACCTAATATAAAGTGGGGCAACTTTTTCAATACGGATAACACTGTCACAGTTATGTTCAGTTTGTTGTAGTTTTCATGGACTTTCAGTTTGTTTTCATCAGTCACATGTGTTTCTTTGCCTTTGTTTCCTGCCACTCATTAAGTTCATCGGACTCTCCTCTGTTCCTCTGTGTGCACTCTTCAGGTGTCCGATATTGTTTGTGTATCCGTGTTTCCCATGCTGTCTTGCTTGTTAGTTCTGAGTTATTTCAATAAACCTTGTGTTATTTGTGATGATCTTCGCCTTTCTTGGATATCCCGTGACAAACACGGATAATAATAAGACACATTTCTTGAGCATCAAATAATCTTATTAGAATGATTTCTGAAGGATCATGTGACACTGAAGCCTGGAGCAATGATGCTGAAAATTCAACTTTGATCACAGGAATAAATTACATTTGGAGAATACCTGACCAGAGATCAGAGACCATTCCTCCATACAGAATCTCTCCAGATCCTTCCCAGCTCCATGTTCTTCTCTATACGGTTCAGGTCAGGGGACTGGGACGGCCATGGCAGAAGCTTCATTTTGTGCTCAGTGACACATTTTTGTGTTGATTTTTATCTTTATTTTGGATCATTGTCCTGATGGAAGTTCCAACCACGGCCCATTATAAGATCTCTAGCAGAGGCGGTCAGGTTTTGATTTTTATCTGTTGGTATTTTCTAGAATCCATGATGCCATGTGTCTGAACAAGATGGCCAGGACCTCCAGCAAAAAAAAAATAGGCCACAACATTAAAGATCCAGTAGTATATTTAACCGTGGGCATGGGGTACTTTTTTATCCCTGTCTGCACCAAACCCATCTCCTTTTTTTCATCTGACCCCAGAAACAGGTCCCGTCTGAAGTTTCAGTCGTGTCTCAAACTGAATATGCTGGAGTTTGTTTCTGGATGAGCTGGGAGGATTTTTCTTGAAACCCTCCCGAACAACATGTGGTTATGTAGGGGTTGTTTAATATTTTTTTTAGGCTCTCTGACCCCAAAACTCAACCAATCTAGATAGCATCTTGCAGTTGATGAAGATTTGTGGGATGCACATCCAGGGCACAAAGCTCCCGTTCCACCACATCCCAAAGATTCTCTATTGGGTTGAGATCTGGTGACTGTGGGGGCCATTTTAGTTCAGTGAACTCATTGTCATGTTCAAGAAACCAATTTGAAATGATTGGAGCTTTGTGACATGGTGCATTATCCTGCTGGAAGTAGCCATCAGAGGATGGGGACATGGTGGTCATAAAGGGATGGACATGGTCAGAAACAATGCTCAGGTAGGCCGTGGCATTTAAACGATGCCCAATTGGCACTAAGGGGCCTAAAGTCTGCCAAGAAAACATCCCCCACACCATTACACCACCACCACCAGCCTGCACAGTGGTAACAAGGCATGATGGATTCATGTTCTCATTCTGTTTACGCCAAAAATTCTGACTCTACCATCTGAATGTCTCAACAGAAATCAAGACTCATCAGACCAGGCAACATTTTTCCAGTCTTCAACTGTCCATTTTTGGTGATCTCGTGCAAATTTTAGCCTCTTTTTCCTATTTGTAGTGGAGATGAGTGGTACCCTAGAAATGGTTGTGCGTGAAAATCCCAGTAACTGAGCAGATTGTAAAATACTCCGACCGGCCCGTCTGGCACCAACAACCATGCCATGCTCAAAATTGCTTAAATCACCTTTTCTTTCCCATTCTGACATTCAGTTTGGAGTTCAGGAGATTGGCTTGACCAGGACCACACCCCTAAATGCATTGAAGCAACTGCTATGTGATTGGTTGATTAGATAATTGCATTAATGAGAAATGTAACAGGTGTTCCTAATAAACCTTTAGGTGAGTGTAGACACACGTCCTCTTCCAGGCAGATTCGTAACATCTTTAGTTGATTGAACTTCTTAATTATTGCCCTGATGGTGGAAATGGGGATTTTCAATCCTTTAGCTGTTTTCTTACAGACACTTTCTATTTTGTGAAGCTCAACAATCTGTTGCTGCACATCAGAACTATATTCTGTGGTTTTACTCATTGTGATGAATGATTAAGGGAATTTGGCCTTTGTGTTTCCTCATATTTATGCTCCTGTGGAACAAGAAGTCATGGCTAAATTTCATATTCATAGTCACCCTGGTGTGCTAAAACAATGTAAATATGAATGGGAATATACTTTAGAGATATTTTTCTCATTAGAATTTCTAGGGGTGCCAATAACTGTGGCCAACATGCATTGGAGAAAAACATTTATTTCATGTGAGTTTCCCCTCACTTTCAATTGTTTTACTTCAATGAAAGGTTTGAATTTTGTGATTTAAAAAAAAGAAAGATCAAAAGGATAAACAATGCAGATTTATTTTCACAGCCGCCTTTGCTCATATGCCTGTCACCACTAGTCTGTCTGTGTCATCTTAGTTTCACTTTCACAGACTTTTAGATTGCATTCATCCGCTCCTGTTTTCCTTTGTTCAGTTTTCCCTTTTGTTCCTCCTTGGTTGTCATGGTCACTAATATGATTTGCCATCATGTTCAGCTGTGTTTCCCTTATTATCGTCTGTATATTAGTTCCTGTGTTTTCAATGTTCATTGTCCGGTCTCGTCAATGTTAGGTGGTGTTTGCCTGCCTTGTGTTCAAGATACCTTTGGAGTTTATTAAAGACTGTACTTGGATCATCATCTTCGTGTGTATTCCCACCACATACCGTAACAGTGCCAATATTAGGGCACCATATAATAGTTCACTGTACAAGTGTTTTTACTGTATTTTTGATCAAATAAGTGCAGCCTTGAGGAGCATAAGAGACTTCTTGAACAAATCTTAACGACCCTAAACTTTATAACTGACTAAAGAAAAATTACAATTTGGCAAAACTCTTATTTTGTACTGAGTCTTCTATTATTGTTTTATTAGGCAGAAGGTCCACACTGATCTTTTTCTATACAGTAAAAGTGGGTGGATATTTATACAGCCAACCTCCATAAAGGGCACACTCTAAAAAAAAAGGTCTGTATGGCACCAAAAATGGTTCTTGGCTCGTAATCATAGGGGAACGTTTTTTAGTGCTATATAGCACCAATTTTGGTGCTTCAGTGGTTCTTCAGCGGTTCTCCAGAGGTGCTACATAGCACCTTAGTCAAAGAACCGGTGAAGAACCACTGAAGCACCAAAATTGGTGCTATATAGCATTAAAAAAGGTTCCCCTATGATTACGAGCCAAGGACCATTTTTGGTGCCATATAGAACCTTTTTTTTTGGAGTGTACATTTTGTCCAAATGACACACTCAATATTCTAAAGGCCCTGATATACTCACTGCAAAGTTCTTTTTTGTTCTTTGTTCAGGGGTAAAATGAAGTTTGAAATACGTGAGCAGTGATATACTGTTAGTAAACACTGCTGAGAGAGATGGTTAGATGAATATGTAAATATGTGCTGCACGCTTTCCCCTCAATAACAAAATAAACACACTACAAAATTGAGAAAATGGCAAGCATTTTAATAAAGCATAAGAAAATAATCTGATGAACATGGATATGTTGGCACAAGCTTGTTGCCTTGCCTTGCCTATAAAGCAGCTCTCCAGTGTGTTCATGCTTTCACTCGCGGACAACTGACCTTGATGGACTGAACAGGAGAAATGAACCAGAAAATATTTCCACATGAGCCACGGACCAATGGTAGTACAAATGTGTTTACCAGCCTTAGTGAACTTTTCCTAAAAGTTGTCCATGTGGCTCCAGAGGACTGAACTTTTCCTAAAAACTGAACTCCAAACTCCAAACAAAGTTTGTTTTGGCCTGATTTTGTTTGAAATGACATAAGTTCGCTCTTCGATTTTGCTCTTCGAGTATATAAGGGCCTTAAGTCTTCTGAAGTAAAACGATAGCTAATGAGTGAAGAACAGGCTGAAATTGAATGTGCTATTCATTGAAAATCTTCCCCTTTTGCTGTAGGTCTCATTATATGGTAAACAGATGCTTGAACATTCTAAGATCTCCTTTTGTGTTACACGGAAGAAAAGAAAATAATATGGAATGGGGTGAGTAAATAATTTTCATAAGTTTTCATAAGTTACATCCTGAGCATAATATACAGTATAAGCAAAACCTTAAAGTGTTAGTACACCCAAAAATGTAGATGTAATTATTCGCCCTAATGTCGCTCCAAACCCGTAAGACCTTCGTTCATCTTTGGAACACAAATGAAGATATTTTTGATGAAATCCAAGAGCTCTCTGACCCCTCCATAGGCAGCAAAGTAATTAACACTTTCAAGGTCCAGAAAAGCAGTAAAGACATTGTTAAAACAGTCCATAAGACTACAGTGGTTCAACCTTAATATTATGAAGTGTCAAGTTTGTTTTTGCGCAAACCTAAAACCCTGGATTATTTTAGCGATGTCTTTACTACCTTTCTGGGCCTTGAAAGTGGTAATTAAATTGCTCTCCGATTTCATCAAAAACATCTTAATTTGTGTTTTGAAGATGAACGAAGGTCTCACAGGTTTGAAACGACATGAGGGCGAGTAATTTATGACATCATTTTCATTATGGGGTGAACAAAACCTTTAACAGTAATTTGTTTTATTGGTGGAGGTTTTGTCATCATGTGTGACTGCTCCATCTTCTGTCAAAGCAACAGCCATGAGTGCCTTTACCTAGCCACTCCTGGCTGGCCTTTATATCAGTTTGGCCTTAAAAACAGGCACTGAAATGGACGGCCGTGAAACTTGCGTATTATCCCAATGGCCCTTTCCCATGGCCCTCTCAATCAATCACAATGAAAAGCCCCCCAATCGTCTTCCACTGGCCCCCTCCACTGTCCCCAGTAAACAGTTTTCTTTTACTAAGTAAATAGAGAGAGAGGGGGGAATGGAGAGAGACCTGTGGGGAAACAAAAGAAACAGGCCAATTATCCCTGGCATGAACACTGGCTCTGTCACTACTGCTTCCCCTTTAAAGGTACTTAGTGTGAATACAGCCGTTCCTCCTCCTGGAGTGGCTGTGCCTTTGATTTCCCACTGCCTCTCACAGAACACCTTGAGGTATTGTTGTCTTGGCATTTCTCTGAGGTCAAATGTGACAGTTGCAATAGACAGATACAATAAAATTATGGAAAAACAAGGACAAACATTGCCAGACTATTGGGAACATCCTGAACTTGTGTTTTAACAAGGCAAGGCTTATGCAGGCATCTATGATGACAGAAGAATAAGAACAACTGTCATGTCCCGCTCACACCAAAAGTGATACATATAAAGATAACTATACTGCTAACTATATTAGCATCCACACTAACAGATGATACTCAAGCGCACACTGCAGTTACTGCGTCTGCACACTGCTCGAGTTCCTTATTCTGATTGTCTGTCATTGTTTTTATCGTTCTTCAGCTGGGGAAAAATCATTCTGATTCCATTCTCATATACTTAGAATGATTAATAAAACAATATAGTTATTAGGTCAAGGTAAAAAAACAAAAACAAAAACAGGAATTTTCATGCATAGAAAATTCATGAAAATGTCTATAAGAGCTCTAAAATATTTAATTGGTAGCACTTTAAAATAAGGTTTCATTAGTTAAGATTAGTTAACTACTTTAGTTAACATTAACTAAGAATGAACAATAATTCTACAGCATTTGTTTATCTTAGTTCAGGTTTATTTTAACATCAGTTTATAGCTTTGGCACACACAGGTATAGCACTGGAGTCTATGAACAACCAGTTTCATGTCAATACTTGGGAGGCATTCAGATAGAAATCATGCAAAAATACATAAATATTTCCTTCACTGGCACAAGATAAAAGCTTTAAAGAAAGAGTGAGAAAGAGAATAGAAAGAAAAAGTAGAAAGAACAGAGCGCCTCAGGCACATCAGCAGGGAATCCTAATAAGAAATATTGATTTCCCTGTTTTCTTTAAATGGGCCTGAAGCCCCGGCTGTGCAAAACACAGAGTAACCGTTTTAAAGGTTTGTGTAACGATCGGGATGCTACACATGCTGTGTGTCTGAGGGATTAGACTCCTAAAAGTGGGAAATTGAGGAGGGGATTTCTATCATGTCAGAGAGGGAGAGAAAGAGAAAGAGAGAGAGACAGACAGAGAAAGACTGGAGATGCAATAGGATGACTCTAAATTAAACAGAACATTCTCATTATGGGACGCCAGAGCAAAACTGTCTCCTGGAAAGCTGCATTTTGAGCCGGATTACGGAATGCCGGAGTGGAAGGGAGGAATACAATGCAGGAGACAAAAGGGGAAAAGAGGTAGGAAGCACCCTGCTCTTTGTTACAACATTGTTTAGTCTCATGAGCTTGCTCAGCTATTCGGCAGCACAGTCCGAGCTCTGTTCTGATCTCTTCCTTTGGGATCGTATGGGCATCTGAAAATTCGCTATTGTTCGATGAATGAGAGAACAATGCCCACCCCTCCCACTGGTAACCACGGCATGAAAGTCATGCGCTCGCTGCAGTGGGTGATGCCATTGCATTAGTGCCCCGTCCCCCCTCAGATGACTATGTTGACCCCTCAAAGTGCCTGCTGAGTGGACACTTGCTCAACTTGTACCAAAGAATGTGGTAGGCGACTTTTGACTGTCGGCATATAGTCTGGTCCACTTTGCCGCTTGCTGTGGCCAAAAACCGCCCTCTTAGACAGTAAAGGTCTGACTGACTGACATATAACGCAAACAAACACGGGGGGTTTACTTGAAACATATGATGCCACAATAATATACTGGAGTGAAATTAATTCACATATTTGCACCGCAGTGTCAGTCCAGCAAATAAATAAATAAGAAGATATAAAAATAGGGGAAATATGTACTGTATATACTTTTTTGTGTCCATCCAAAAGTACCCTTACAAATATTAGTTTATTGAAGTGTGCTATCAGTATACTTCTTTTAAACTAAAAAACTTTCTCTCTACTTTTTTATGTACTTCTCAGAAATTTACTTATAACTGCATTTAAGTGTACTTGAGTTATACTGGCAGAAAAGTATTTTTGGCCAGTACTTGAACTCAATGTTTTGAGTATAATTAAGTAGGCAGCGGCTATTTGCACTAAGTAATGCAATATTAAAATATTAAACAAATATTAAACAAATAACATATTTTCTTTGCGATAGATGATATTTACTAAGTGGAAATAGTGATATATTCTATTTACACCATGTGTAGCAGTTCTTTGCAATATGTGTAAATATTAATTATGCTATTTATACTTTATTTTGACAGATACACACTATTTGCACCTCAGTATTGTTGTACATTAACAGGATGCAATAATAACATAGAGTGTAAATTATTATATTTATAAACATTATTAAATGTATGCTGCTTTAATGGGACAATAAAAGCCCTCCCTACACCGACCCCTAACCCTACCCAATAAATGCTTTTGTTTTTATTATTAAACATTTCCTTAGGCACTTTATTTCCACTTTTAGAACATTTTCTGAATTTTTATTGAAAGTAAATGCCTTTCCGATGTGACGTGATGGGAAAAGAGAGAAGAGCGAGCTCTGAAAAAGGCGGATTTGAACCTGTGTCGATCGTGTCAAAACCAAGATCCTTAAAGGGTTACTTCAGCCCTGGGAAGATGAATGTGTATTTAAACTGGATGATTTATGTCGTAGAAAGCCCCTTCATTTTTTTCTAACCCTTTTATAGACTAAAGACCTTTGAAAAAAAGACCTTTCTACGCTATAAAGAACCTTTTGTTCAAAGGAAGGGTTATTTGGATATTTACGTTTCTTCATGAAACCATACACCTCCCCAAAGAACTTTTATTTTTGAGAGTGTGGTTATATCACTTGCCCACAGCGGCACCGCCCCATTGTCGTTTTGATATTCATAGTAATAAAATAATTTCGCTCAGTTAGAGAACAGACACTACAGTTAAAAACTGAACGTGTCTTTTCAATAAAGTGTGAGTGAGCCGAACAAAGTCACGACACAGATGCAGCAGGAGTCAGATTTCATTAATCACAAGAGAGAAGAGCTGAGCAGAGCTGAGGTAAGCGCGGCTGTCATTCTCAACGCGTGTCCAGTCTGGCGCGTTTTCAGATCGCATGTGGAAGCTTAACTTTCATAGGAATTTATTGAAAAGTTGAAACACTCACTTTTCTCTGCACCACTCCATTATGAATGCCCGAGCCGAGCGGCCGTGCGCATTTACATTCCGTGAGTGAGATCCCTCCCCTATGGGCAGGTTGAAAACATGCGGAACTAGCTCTTTCAACTGGCTGTAGTCTCTAGCCTCTGGCCAAATAATCCTCAGATGACACAAAATGACAATATTTGCATCATCGGAGGATTTTTTTCCAGAAATAAAATGCATAATTCTCTCGTCTCAGGGGGACATGATGGGGGAAAGTACCATAATTTGAATATACTATCGGGTTTCTACTGATACAAAGCTTAATGCTAAATCGCTGGAGTTACCCTTTAAGCCTTACGCTTTACTGACTGCGCCACTGAAGATGTTGAAGTATCCATGTTTTCTTTTATCTTGCTTGGCCCAACCAGGCATTGTTAGGCGGAGCTAGTGCAAATAGCACTTGCCGACAAGGCACGCTATTTGCACTTGGTGTGAATAGACACTCCGAATAAGGTATTCTAAGTATACTTGGCTTGTAGTTGTGTTTACTCTTTTGATTGGGTACCCTATTAACAGGGGTGCACATTACTTTTTTGTTCTGGTTCTCAAGGGAGCATCTGGAGATGGTGCTTGGTACTCACACTTTACACGGCACACTTATCCTACAAGCAGCCATCATCACATTACTTAAAGCTCACTTCAAGTACTTCGATACCACAGAACAAACTACTAGCCTAACTAATAAATTTCAAACATTATTAAAGACAAGTAAACAGTCATTAATAAAATAAGAACAAATACAAAAATTACAAGCAGAGATGAATAATATATAACAAAGTTGCAAAGTCTAACAGTAGTATTCAGGCACAGAAATAAATAATTAAGCCTAAATGTAAAATAACACTGTCGAAATAAAAAAAAGGGTCATCTTTTTTTAAAGCTATGGGTATTTTGACATACTTTTGTGTGTATGTGTCCGTTCAAGCACAAGTAAATGTGAAAGAGGAATCAATTCTCTGTTTGAGTGCTGCCTGAAACGCATCTCTCTCTCTGTGTGCGCACGTGCTTCGGGTGTGTGAGCGGCTGTGCGCACAGATAACAGTGTGCAAATCCCGATTTTCGCCTCTTTCGCATTTAAAATTGTTTGAATGTGTTAATTGGCAAGACAAAATACGTCCAACTGATAAACTTTCACACTGTGATGGTTAAACTTAGCAGTTAATCCACGAATCACATGCATGCCGAACCGTGGGGCCTGGTCCATATGGATTATGGATCAACTGCGATCCGTTGCACCCCTAATAATTAGTGAACACACTTATCATCATGATTGCTATTTTAGAAAAATCCCACTCCAGTAAGTATACGTGTTCCTGTCCCCAAATATGCTGGTACTCAAAAGCACTTGTCTCCATGTTTTATATTTTTACCAAGCATGCGCACCTGCACACAAGTTATGTGCAACCCTGCCTATTAAATACTTTTTTCACATAGTTTTACACACTGTCTTATAAACTTATATTGATTGAAAATATTGATTTATAAAGAAAACAGATCTGTTAATAATTCTAAATATCTGAATTGTTGTGTAGGCTGGTCCACTGGTAGTGAACATAGGAATTTATTTAAAATCTACTTAGCTCTTGAAACTGAATTTTCTAGCTATCCGTGTTTTCACTGTTATACGGTAGGGGGCGCTATTACACATAATCTGAAAGAGTACTGAATCTCCTGATCAAAACACATGTGAAGAAGAAGCAGAAACAAGTGACAGAAGATTGCTCACGCATATGTCGATCGAGTTTTGATCATTGTTCTGAATCCCATCCAGACTGTCTTTGACAAAAATGCCATTTTCTCAGCTTTTTGTTTAAAATGTTGCTTTATTTCTGAAACTTACCCACATTCAATTGTTGATAAAAAGTATGCATGAAGCTAGAATTAAAAAGTACAGTTAGAGGTATGTTTCAAGTATAAAAAATAATACCTAAATAGGAACATAGTAGTATACTTAAAGTGCAAAAATAATATAGAAATAGTAAACTATACGTATGATGTTATGTTCACACACTAACAAGTGCTATAGTAGTTTACTGAGAGTATACTTCAAGGTGTACTTTCATAAAATAAAAATGTGCTACAAGTATTTGACTAAACTATCAGCATACCTATAAGTCAACTTACAGTAAAAACTTTGTGTACTCAAAGTTTACTACTGTTACTAAAAAGTTTACTACTTAAAAGTATACTTTTATACACTAAAAAGTGGGCCAAGTAGTATTGAAATAGTACACTTAAAAGCATACTAGTACATTGATATTAGTGTATTTACTTCATAAAGTGTACTTAAAATATACTTGACATTTACTTGTACTTTTAAATTAACTTGAAGTAAACTTATTTACAAAAAATAAGTATACTTCAAGTTAATTTAAAAGTACAAGTAAATGTCAAGTATATTTTAAAGTATATTTTATATTTTAATTTGTAAAGGTAATAACACTGCAAAAAGTGATCAGTTGACTTAACTTAAAAAAGGAAACCCATTGCCTTATAATGATTAAATAAACGTATTAGTTAATACTTACTAAATGTAAATAGCGAATCGGCCATGGTGCAAGCGCACATGGCTTTTAAAGGGAATGGGAGATGAGACTCTGATTGGTTTTTTGCACGGTACGCCCAAAATACACCCATGACTCATGAAGGGACTAGGGGAAACCACACTGTAAAAAAATCAGGTCTCCAATTGAAAATGTTCTAGTGACCGATCACATCTAAATTTTTTAGTTGGCCAAACTGAATTTCAGTGAATTAAATTGCATCAATTCATAGAAATTCAATTTGGCCAACTGAAAAATTTAGATGTGAATGGTCACTAGAAAATTTTCAATTGGAGACCTGAATAAATATCTTAATCAATGGTTTATGCTTTTGGATCCATTCAGTTTGCATTATTTCCACTCATAATCATGTTTTACAGTGGAATTCATGGAGAAAAACTACATTACTCATGATCAGGTACTGAAAGTTCCACCAATCAGAGAGGTGCGGTGAGCAAATCGTGCCAAAAGAGCTCTGCAGAAAACTCCCACTCCCATGAACCACCTCAAATTATATAATGGAGTCTATCTCCCTACGCTCTCAAAACACTTAAATATTTTATAAATCCCTATGGGAAAAATGAAAGGATCACCTAAACATCCACATGCTTGGACCCTGATGATTTTATTGCTCAGCTCATTCATACAGTATAATATAATAAAATAAATACAAAATATGAACACTTTATTTTATCATTACAAAATCCTAAAAAATCCCTGGTCTGCTACAATGATCTAATATCTTTGATTTATTATATGCAGTTTATTTAGAGTAAATTTAGAGTAAATAAACTTCATCCATAATTGTCAACTTGCATGCATGTCTGCCAAGTTCACATACTGTAACTTATTTTTTTCAATTACGCTTGAAGTTCATTACCTAATAATTTTAAGGCAAGTTTAGAATCTGACTTTTAATTTGAAGACTGGAAAATCTGAGCACAGTTTGAAGAGATCTCTCCTAAAACCCCATGTAGGAGATGTATTTATGATTACTGTTGTTTTATTGTTGTTGTTGTTTTATCTCAGAAGGAAAGTCTAGCAGGATACGTCTCCATATGTTCTCCATTCAATCTCATACTGTAGCTAAACAAATGAGATACTTGGACAGAAAAAAAAAACTTTATTATTCAGAGGCTGAAATTTCATTAAATATACTGAAAAGGAAATACTGAAAAGGAAATAAGAGTAAGGTAAATTACTACTTTGTCTCCTAACATTCCTTAGAAGAAACAAAAACAGAAACAAACAAGACAACTGTTGATAAAAAGTACCAGTGTATTGCTATAATATGAATGTAGATATCTGTTCAAATTATTTATTCTTGGGAGAATTTGATCAAAAAGATATTTTGACAATAGTGATGTTGAGAAATAGCCTGACGTCGTCATACTCAATTCTAGTCAGAATATGAGTCTGAAACTGCTCCGTTGGGCTGTGATTATGGGGCGTGTTTCAACCGAACCAGGAAAGACCTCAATTGGATAGACCTACAACCAATCAGAGCAACGGAGCGACGCATAAAGTTAGTTGTCAAATGTCAACAGAACTCAACTGCACTGTGTTGCCAAGTCCGCGGGTTGAAGCGACCCCAATTATGTGATATACAGACCCAGGAATGCGAATTTTAGCTGCCAGCCCTGCCAAAATAACACATATTTTACCCCCCAAATGCCTTTTTTCCCGGAGAACCCCCCCCCCCCCCCTGGAAAGCTATTGGGCTTGTTTTTGGCTAGTTTTGAGGAACGTTAGCAATTGGGCGGGTTTTGTTGTAAAAACTTGGCAACCCTGTCTGCACGCACGCTGGAATAATGCTGCCTTTACGTGCTCTCGGAATTATCGTAAATACGAGTTTCCTAGGTAAAAATTGCACATGAACGCCCTCACATTTTGAAACTTGAATGCAATGAGCTCGTAATCACGACTTCAGAAGTCGGAATGACAAAATTTCCGATAGCACGTGAAGGCAGCATAAGTAGCCTAACGTTAGAAGAAAAAGATGAATGTAAACGATCTTTGCCGGTGTTGTAAAAAAAGAATTTAAGGATACACAGAGTACTTACCAACATGATCATAATTTCTGAGAGAAATAGTAAATGTGAATGCATATACGAACAAGTTCTCCGTTTAGGATTAGAACAAATTGAACCCAAGCGCCTTTGATGACGTGGATGATTACGTTAATGTTGATCATCTGTCCATCATCTAAAGCCCGCGCTGACAATTTCATTGGTCCGAACAGTTTCTGTTCGGGCATAATTACTTCTCTATGGATCAAGTCCAGACCGAACTGCCCGAGTAAAAATGTTGTGGGCGGGGCTAAGTTCGGCTGGCATCCAGGCTAGTTGAGAAACACAAGATTACGTGTTTTTTTCTTTTCTTTTCCAGGAGAAATATCTGAGAAGTATATTTGAGAGTCAGGTTCAGATAATTTGGTCTTGGGAAAATCCGATTTTAGTTAAAACATCTCAGCAAAAATGTTAGACTTTAGCCGCATTTCCACCGCAGGAACTTTCCCCAGGAACTACGAACTTTGTGGTGGTACTCTCGGTGTGTTTCGACTGCAGGAACTGGGGTCTAAATTAAGTTCCGGGTAAATATTTCCCCCTCCAAACGGCCCTGCTCGTGAGGTAGTACTTTTTCAAAGTTCAGGAACTTTCGGTGGTGGGACTGGGTGACTCCACGCAGCCTTTTATTTCAACCGGCATTTTTAAAAGTCTTTTGCGAGGTTTGTTCTGCATTCAGTAGGCCTAAATATCAATATTGCTCTTTCTGTCCGATGGCGCACGTTGTCTCAGCAATCGCACGGTCAATTTCCATAATAGCTGACAATAACATACGTTGTCTTATTTTAAATCTAGCTTTACGAGCTTTGAGAATATGCTTTAGTATCAGTTCTTGTCTCTTTTCCGCCGTTTTGTTAATGACCTCTTTAGTAAACCAGCAAAAGCAGCGCTGCTCGCATCTCCTCCATACTTGTTATTGTTGCAGACAGTATCACACAAAAATGATTACTGTCCGTCGGTGACTGGGAGTAACTGTCGCATGCAGTCCCACGTTTTTGCCTAATCTTCACGGTACTTTAGACCGCAGTGGAAACGCAGACAGCAACATGTCTGGGGGAAAAAAGTGCCTGCAAAAAAAGTTCCTGGTACAAATTGTTCCGGGTAATTTCGGTGGAAACGGGGCTATTGATGAGGTCTATTCTATTACTGGCCTCTTTTTCTCAAGAGAAAGTCTCCAGTTGCTCTCAATTTAATCTCATTGCTGTGTCGGAGAAATATTGTGATTATTCTTATGGAAATACCCCCACGACAAGGAGGAGCAAAGGTTCATAATGTGATGTTGGCCATGCAAAATGGGAAAAAGACTCATCCAAATCATTCCAGGCATTTCAAAGAGGCCCGAAAAAGTGAAAGGCCTTTCTTTGTTTTGTTTGCAAGACGCACACCCAAATCTGCATTTATGTCTTTCTGTTTCACACACACTCTGAATCTCGCCACTGGGTTTGGTACACTCGGGCCATTGTGTGAAGGTTGTGAGAAAGGCTGGTCTGTTTAAGCCGAGGCCGAGGGGAGGAAGAGGAGGGGGTTGATAAGTGAATGACTGTGTGTGGATGTGAGGATGGATGTCACTGCCCATCGGTTCCACTGGTGAGCTGGTACTGGGCTGCGCACCAAACAAGCAGTGCATTCTAATGCTACCGTGCTCTCGGCCCTGGTGCGACAGGGCCGTTGGTGGATGCCGGGCTGATGAGAATCTGTTTCTTTATCTCGCCCATTAACAGTAGCCGAATAGTTCTTGGTCTGAATGTGTGTGTGGGGATGTGCTTCCTCTATATTTCCTGACATCCAGCAACTGCGCCTCTATCTCTATCTCTGTCAAGATCCTTCCTCCTTTCATGAGCTGCAGCGCTCACTGATCTTCCCAGAGGAACATTTTTTGGGGGGATTTTTATACTTGGGAAGATTGACTATGTTGTAATTTATTTACCTTTATGTCGGTACAAAGCTGTGTTATCTTATTTCTTCAGTCAAAAACACAAACAGCTCTTTTACACACAATGAAGGTGGATGGTATTTATCTAAAAATAACTAAAAAGCACCATAAAAGAACCATATTAGTAGCCTAGTCTATATGACTCACACACCATGGGCCATATCATACACCTCGTGCAATGCGACACCAGGCACGACGCAAGTGTTTTTTGCTAGTTTCAGCCGGACGCAGTTCTCATTTTCACATCCAGCGCCACGTTGTTTAAATAGCAAAAAGTGGCGGCTTGTCCATAGAGGGTGCTGGGGCGCCGCCCCCATCAAAATTCCAGAAATATACATGTATACAAAAATTATATAAAAATGAAATAAAAATAAAATAGTTTACTCATACGACGTGCCGGCTGTTAGTAAGAGCCTCAGCATTTAATAAAAACTGGCTTTGGTTAACTATTTTATATGTTCTTCAATATGTTTCATGCTGTTTCATGGGCGAGGGACGCCGGACAAATGGATTCAAAAATCTACGGGCAGCATGTGACCTGAAGCTGGTCTCTAATTGGTTTCTTAAAGATCCTCCCCTGGACGCAGGTCACTGCGTCCCTGGCGAATCAGAATTGGATGCATGTTATTTTATCCAATCTGATTGGTTCTCGTCACCTGTCATTCAACTTTAAGCTCTTGGCCACTAAAATGAAAGTGCGCGGCTATGGTGCGTGGGCGACACCGTCACTCCGGCTCCGCCAAAAACCTTGCTAGGATGATCAGTTTCGTAGAGATGGCAGCAGTTAAACCAAATTCTTCCACAAGGCGTTCGTTGGAAGAAAAATTAAGGATCCCGAACCGGACCAACACGATTTACAGATCCAGCAGCAGCCAGTGACAGAGGATGAAGCTGCACTCGGAGGTTCACGCGCTTATTATGAGAAACGTAGGTGGCTGGCTGGATGTGTTGTTAGCAATGCCCTTTATTGCTTTCCCTGTCTTTTATTTCAAAGTGTCGGTACTGAAGTTTGTGGACAACAACGGGGGTAAGAGACCTCAAATATCTGACTGAAAAATGCAAACGTCATGACACTACTGAGATGACTGACTTAAATCAGAGAGTCATTGAGAAATTTGCAGGCCAGAAAGAAAGGAGAGCAAAAATATATGTTCAAGTAGTCAACATGCTAGTCTGTTGTTGCTGTTTTCTTTTGTTTTTTCCTTTCCTCATTCAATTATGGGCCTATGTTGGAAATGAATGTGTAAAAAGATAAAAGTGAAGACACTGTTTTCTCTTTAATGCTTGAATTTAGTCAACATGCATCTTGATACTGCTTTGTATTTATTAAAAAAAAAAAAAAACGCCCCCCAAAAATAATTATCACCAGCCGCCACTGATAGCAAATGCCCTCGCGCCCATCTGTTCGCCCATGGGCGTGCTGGTCTGAAAACCAGGTGTGTTCAGGCGCATTGTTGGCGTGTTGCTATTTTGAGGAACTGAAAACGACTGCGCCATTGGCCAATAAAAATCGGGCATGGCTTAGCGAAGAGTCAATTGATTAGCGCAAACCTGAGTAAATCACCTTGCATGATTCATTTAAATCACGGGTGTCCAAAGTCCGGCCCGTGGGCCAAATGCGGCCCGGGGATGAATTTCAAATTTAAAAAAAATTGTGCAGTTTCACAATGTCAACACAAGGTGGCAGTATTCAATTTTAGGCCAGGGAAACAGGGAAACGCGCCAAAAGCAGAACGAAACAGCGCTACTTGTACGCAGCGCAACTCGCGAGCTCTAAGCCTGAACTCTAGACCGTAATAAATGGTGTTTACTGGCTGTCTCGATTACACGACCACTAAACAGCCCGTGAGAATTGTTCGAGTTCGGCGTAGAGATCTCTGGTAAAAGCTGAAAATCTCTGTGATTTGCTTCAGTTTAGTTTAAAGCCAGTTGAAATTGCGCTGACTTAATCAACAACACTAACGTGCAAATCAGGAGAAAAATTGAGCCGATCCATTTTCAACCAACAACTCACCAACATTTATCATAGATTTACTGTGGTAACACTAACTGTAACCGTGGCATTTTGTCAGAAATGTAGGTAATATCTCATTGTATTTATTTTGCCAAATTACAGACTATTTTGTCATAAACTTGCAGTTTTGTGCATTTGTATTTATATTAATTGTGATTATAGACTAAATACCATAAAGCCATTCTAGATATAGAAATAATATACTTTTTTACTTTTTACCTTGTAGTGAAGGTGCCATGTGTGCACTGCGAAAAATGCTCTTATTTAGTATTTTTGTCATGTTTCTAGTCTAAATATCTAATAATTCTTAAATCAAGATGCATTTAGTAGATAAATAAGATTACATAAGATATTTTTTCTTGTTTTCTTCTGTTTGAAATCTTGTTTCTGTCCCAAACAGAAACAAGATTATTTTTCTTACCCCAATGGCAGATAATTTAGCTTGTTTTAAGCAAAAACTCACTTCATTTAGATTCCCCCCTGTGGTTTTACCTGTGGTGATCTAAATAGAGTACTCGTTAATTTAAATAAGAATAGAGTTCTAACTCAGTAATAATATTTCAATTTCACCCATTAAAACTGAGGTTGTTGAAAGTTTTACAGATATTGTTGTATTCAATTTACATCAGTGTCCTATCTCAAGCTACTCTACTGTCAGCTCAAGCTTGTATATAATAGAAGGAACCCGGTCCCCAGGTGTGCCCACAACATCGAATCTTTTAAAAAAGTTTGGACACCCCTGATTTAAATCCTCTCCTCCCATAAATACTGCATCTGAAAGGGAAACTCCTACAAATCCATATGCAATAAGGTCACCCGCAAAAATAACCCTGTCCACGCCTGACACAATATTTTTTTTAACACTGGCACAAGGTGTTAGAAAATCTGGCTCTGGTTGTTGTCCAGAAATGAAACGTCTGGTGAGTTATTTAGTGTTGTGACTGGTCTCATACCCGAGCCCTCTGCATCGTAAATGCAATGCTGTACCAGGTGAGCCACTGAGCAAGTTTACTAGGCGCACATACGAAGCTGGTTAGGTGATGCAAAACTTCAAAATGCATTAGTTTACAAATCATGTTCTATGGTAAAAGTGTTTTGAGGTCATAAAATAGTATTTTGCAAGAAATCGATGACCTTCCCCTATATTCATAATTTGTAGTAGTTTGTGTTTTACTGCCTCTAGTGTTCATTTCAGCTGGAAACTGCAGTGAATTGTGTGCATACCCAGACAGCAACATGGTGTTGGCCAAGATCCAGGACACATCTGAAACATGTAGCGTACAGATGTGGGCCGGATCTGGGCCGACACTATGTTGCTGTCTGGGTAGATACGTTCAGAGTTTTGCATAAATGTAGGTGGAGGCACATTTTTCCAATGAGCCTATTTTGGGAGTGTATATAAATATAAAGAGATTTAACTGATCATTTTTATTTACCGCAGTAGTGGTAGATTTGGGGGATGCGTGTGGATGCTTTTCAGGTCAGCAACACTATGAATGAATCAATTCATAATCAGAATGTCTTAATCTACATGCTCATTCTCTCAGAGACGTTTTAATGCCATCATTCCCTGATACATTTTAAGCATCTGCATTTTTTCAATGGCTCCCATTAAATGGCACATAAAACGCATTTCCAATTATGCATCTTTTTATTTTGGACAATAAGTATTTTTCTGTCCTCCCCAGACTCTGAGCCGCTTTGATGAGACAAAAACAAATTAACAGCGTCTGAGCGTCTGAGTTCAGCTTCGCACCTGCACACCTGTGGTCGCCCCCCATCCCTTCAACAGTCTCCACGGTGACAGAAAGAGCGGGAGAGCGGGGGAGAGAGAGCGGAAAATGATGCTCTTCGGGCGAGTGTTTCGGCACGCTCCCTCACACACCCTCTTTCACATCTCCTAATGGCCTGGAAAGGTGTTAATGTGTTTTTTCAGTTAATTAACTACTTCAATTAGAACTGGGGAGCTGTGGTGGAACAAGGGAGATGGAAAGCTAGGGGAAAGAGATGAGTGCACATATAAAGAGAGAGAGAGAGAGAGAGAGCGTAGCAGTGGAGGCTGGGTAATGCTAATGCCCTCCTCCAAGAGGCAGACATGGAGCGTGTGGTTAGTATGTTCCCATGGCAGGCGCTCTGATTAGAAAGAGAGTGAAATGAGATTTCCCCTCATTAATTTGGAGCCTCGCTAATGACCTGTAACTTTTCTAATGTTCGACTTGACTGTTATTGTCTAGACATTGTTGCAGGTATTTAGGCATAAGCTTAATAAATGAGTATTATGATTAATCCTGAAAATGCCATTCCAAGCACAGACTCATTTGCATCGACTGTTCTTGTGCGAGTCTTTGGATGATTTGAAAGCTCAGACCTGCAAAGTATCAAATCATTTTCTTGACATTTGCATATACTGCATTGTTATTTAACAGAGAGTTCTGCCTCTAAAACATGATTAGTCGCAGTGGATTTACCATGGGTAGAGGGTGTTCTTAGGCACAGTGCAAAGCAAAGTCATTCACTACCCTCCTCCTCATTCATTGTTTAATGTTAGACATCAACTGTCTTAGCATTCCTCAATCAATTCATTATAAACAATATAAAAAGAAAAAAATGAATTGTTATTCCCTTAAAGGTGTCATGAACTGGCTTTTTTGTTATACTGTTGTCTGAGGTCTACTTATGACGTTTGCGTGGTTTTTACATTCAGAAACATCATAATGAATAAGTAATAGGCTATTTTCTGCCTTGGTTTTGAGGCTCTCTGAAGAAACGGTCGGTTTTGATGGGCGTGCCGCACTGAAGACTTGGAAGTAAACGCCCACGGCTAGGATTGGATAAGATTTGCATATTTAATGAGCTTCAGCTCCCATGTCAGTACATGTGGAGATTGTTTTGAAAGCGTCTGGGGAATCGCTCACAGGACTCGCAAAATATCTTTATCAAACAAACACAATGATTCATCTCTCATCCACCCGTAATTGATTGGAATGTTGTCATCCGATCAGTGAATATAACCGTGAACCGTTCCACATACACACACACGCACACACACACACACACACACACACACACACACACACACACACACACACACACACACACACACACACACACACACGTGCGCGCAAGAAAGGAATGTTATTTCACTATTTAAGATAGTCCGTCGGCAAGCTGAAAAACACATAGCCCCGGGGACGCTGGGCTTTTAAAAAAGTCAAGTCCAAGCCCTGGCCCATAACGTTACAAGTCCGAGTATGATCATGAATGAAGCAATAACACTTCAAATAGAGGATTCTCCAGCCTGTGATCGCATGCTAAAGTATGTAATCAATAGATATCAAACGATCTGTGACAATGCAATACTAGCACATATAAAAAACATGTTTTACTCACATAAGTGTGTTGCACCGTTCCCGTCGGATCCAATATAGAAGGCACAGCATTGTGTTTTAATCTCAATATGTCTGCAAATCCAGTCTCGACCTCTATCTTGTTTACAATCAATTCTGCGGTGAAATGAAGCGAACAAATGTGCAATGTCTTACGCACGCCACTGGAACTGGCATGTTTATTGCTTGGTAGCGCGACCCGTTTAGCTCCACGAGTTGGTGGGCGGGGCTTGAGGAGGCGCTTCTGCATCCTATTACGTCAGTGGTCGACATATTCTGAGATCTCTCGTTTTCTGGGCCTGGTGTCTATAAAAGCTTTTCTTTGACTAACAAGGACCTTTTCAGCTCTGAAACTTACAGGATATTCTTATATCACCATGAACTTTTATATATCAAAGGAAAGTTGATTTCTCAATTCATCACCCCTTTCATTCTTTTGTAAAAAGTGTATAGGGTCTCTTACGACCCGAGGTGTGTAACAGTGTAACAAAATCTTTTCTGCACAACAATAATTGAATCTTTAATGACTGAATAAGTGCAGTTCATCTTTATTCCACAAGGTGGCAACGTCTGAAACACAATGATGAAGTAACACTTCACTCATAGTTACTGCAGGCAGAAAACAAAAAAATTGGAAAAATCATCGGCAACACTTGAAATGACTCCGCAAAGTACAGAACTCGATCAAATATTAGTGTCTCTGTCAATTGATGGTGGATCTGTTGAAGAAGCTGTCAGCGATCAAAATATTGATTTTAACGATGTTGAAAATTATAGTTTTGAGAATATGTTTGAGATGGTGAAAATGAGCCAGATGTTGAATGTATTGGGAAATTAGTTCTGATGATGACAGTGATGATGTTATAAAACATCTGCTCAAAATAAACCCTTCCAGGCTCTAAGAGGTAACAAAATATGCTTTATTTTATTATTCTGTAATTGTCAGCAGCCATATCACACTGTAACCCAAGACTGGTTTCCCACTGAAGCTAAGCAGGGCTGAGCCTGGTTAGTACCTGGATGGGAGACCTCCTGGGAAAACTAGGTTGCTGCTGGAAGAGGTGTTAGTGAGGCCAGCAGGGGGCGCTCAACCTGTGGTCTGTGTGTGGTCTGTGATGGGGACACTATACTGTCAAAGACTCTCTGTGGTCATAAAAAATCCCAGGATGTCCTTTGGAAAAAGAGTAGGGCCAAATTTGCCCATTGGCCTCTGTCCATCATGGTTTCCTAATCATCCCCGTATACTGATTGGCTGTATCACTCTGTCTCCTCTCCACCATAAGCTGGTGTGTGGTGAGCGTACTGGCGCAATATGGCTGCCGTCGCATCATCCAGGTGGTGCTGCACATTGGTTGAAGAGATTCCCTTCTTCTATATGTAAAGCGCACTACCGCCCACTCCAGGATGACGCCATTTTTGACGCACCTTCGTGCTCAAGCGGACGCGTCGAGTATAAAAAAGGATTTAGGCTGCAACCAATCATGCACTGCATCCGAAATTGCATACTGTATAGTAGGTACGACATTGGGTTTGAAACTTCACAACCACTAAAAAAAGTTTGTTTTATATAGTATGAATGTATGTATTATCCATGGAATTCGGACGTACTACATTCGAAACGTTGTCACTGTCACATAACCTACGTAACCAGTTGAGTTCAAGTGAAAAGTGAAGACAAAACATTTTGATCGCCCCCAGGTGGTTGGTCCCAGTATAGGTCATAAACCCTCTCCATGTAATCTAATGGGACGGGAGACAATCAATCTACTAAACAATCAAATTACACTTCAAAAAAAAATTTTTTCAAAGAAGGTTTCGGTCATTTTAGGTAGTTTTTATCACACTGGTGTAATTTAAAGTGTTTTTTGTTTTTTAAATAAGTTAGGTTTTAGTTAGTTATTTGATGCATGATGGGGTGTGACATCATGATTGACAGCTGAGATTGACGATGTATTCACTGAGGCACCAACTGACTTTTTTCGCGATCTTCGGGAGGAGATTGGAGCTTTAACTTTAATGTTTACATTTCCGTTAGTGTTTATTTCACACCGACATAATGAGTTATTCTGCAGGAAACTGCACTAACCAATTCTGCGGAAGTGTGGGCGGGACCTTGATACCGTGGCTCCACTTCACACTCACTATTGCACAGACTCGAGCTCCAAGATATCAGCGCCATATATGGGACACTGCCGTCTTCAATGGAAGTGAGTGAAGGTGTGCCGTCCATATTTTTTTACAGTCTATGGTTGAGTTGCTTTACCAGCATTCACAAATCCTCTCTTGTGGCCTCATGGGATAGTAAAGTGTCCATTGAATGCACACTTAAGAATCTCGACGGAAGTATTAAGTCATCCAGTTATTTTTGCCTGTTTTTCAAATGCTATGCATTCGAAAATATTTATGATTTTGTACCAACAGGGTGATTGCCTATGATACTGAGAATAAAAAGAGAACAATGTGATAGGAGAGACATGAAAGTAGCTCACCCTTGGAAAAAACAGCTTGGAACAACAGTAAATTAGCGTAATTATACAAACAAAACAGAGCCAGTCCAAATCCAAAGAGTGCTGTAATAAAGAAAGCTTATTGCTTTATTTTGCAGAGAGTTTGCCTGAATGTTTATCAAGGTCCTGTTAGTATCCTAGTCAACATCCTCCAAACCACCCCTCCCCTCCGTCTATTCCCTTCTTCATTCCCTTTTCTCCACCTACCTCATATATCTCTATGACAGCGCTTAATGACTGTCCTGAATGAGGTAACTTTTTTTCCCGGCTCATTCTATCTCAGAGACGCTGTCAGCGGTGACACGCTTTAACTGTAATGTCCGCGGAGGCCCACAGCAGCCACACATCACCCATTCATCCCCATTTACCCTGTCTGTCCGTGTCTTCTCGTTTTCTCATTCACGTCCGCATGGCAGCCCGAGAGGAAGAGTTTATGCATGTTTCCCCGTGCTCAAATTCCTCACAGATTGGTGTTGATCGATCGCTGAGCCCTCAAACTGGCACGACCAACTCACTCTGACAGCCACTTGCGCCGAGATCAGAATTCCAGCCCTATTAATAGCCACTGACAGAAGCAGGACATAGATGCTGCTATTTGAGTAGTCATCTTTGTCTTTTTATGCAATTCCTTCCTTTTGAATGTGTGTGTGAGAAGCTTCACAGCTCAGTATTGGTTTCAGTGTAGAAAAATACATATATTTATAGTTAATGCACCAAAATAGGTATTGCTGCCGACAACTCAAATGATGAGTCAGATGCTCAAACCAATGATTTGAAAGTTGAATCAAATGCTCAAACCAACAACTCAAGTGTTGAATCTGATGCTCAAATGACAACTTAAAAGGACGGTTCTACCAATAATGAAAATGATGTATAATTTCCTCACCCTCATGTTGTTTTAAACCGGTATGAGTTTCTTTGTTCTGTTGAACACAAAAGAAGATAATTTTGAAGAACGTTGGTAACCAAACAGTTTCTGGTCCCCTTTGACTTCCATACCCAGACAGCAACATAGTGTCAGCTCAGATCTGGCCCACATCTGGTACTTGTTGAATCCATCATTCGAGGTAGGGCCTCCATGGATGAGACTTGTTTGTTCAGCACATCCCACAGATGCTCAATTGGATTGAGATCTGGGCAATTTGGAGGCTAAGTCAACACCTCAAACTTGTTGTTGTGCTCCTCAACCCATTCCTGAACCATTTTTGCTTTGTGGCAGGGCATTATCCTGCTGAAAGAGCCACAGCCACCAGGGAATACAGTTTCACTGAAAGAGTGTACATGGACAGCAACAATGCTTAGGTAGGTGGTACGTGTCAAAGTAACATCCACATGGATGGCAGGACCCAAGGTTTCCCAGCAGAACATTGCCCAAAGCATCACTGCCTCCGCCGGCTTGCCTTCTTCCCATAGTGCATCCTGGTGCCATGTGTTCCCCAGGTAAGTGATGCAAACGCACCCGGCCATCCGGGTGATTTATGGACCAGGCCACCTTCTTCCATTACTCCGTGGTCCAGTTGTGATCCTCACATGCCCACTTTCGCACCAACTTCTTGAGCAATTTGAACTCCAGTAGGCCGTGTGTTTGATCGGACCACACGGGCCAGCCTTCGCTCTCCACATGCATCAATGAGCATTGGCCGCCCATGACCCTGTCGCCGGTTCACCACTGTTCCTTCCTTGGACCACTTTTGATAGAGACTGACCACTGCAGACCGGGAACACCCCACAAGAGCTGCAGTTTTGGAGATGCCCTGACCCTGTTGTCTAGCCATCACAATTTGGCCCTTGTCAAACTCGCTCAAATCCTTACGCTTACCCAGTTTTCCTGCTTCTAACACATCAACTTTGAGGACAAAATGTTCACTTGCTGCCTAATATATCCCACCCACTAACAGGTGCCGTGATGAAAAGATCATCAGTGTTATCCACTTCACTTCATAAGTGAAGTTATGCCTGATCGGTGTATATATATATATTGTATCTCAATGATCATAAATATAATAGTATCTGTGATCATTCCTAAATATCTATAAAGTCCATACGTAAGTAATTAAAATTTTTGATGCAGTCAGTAGGTCAGATTTGTATGTTTTATTGTCTATGAAAATGTAAGTAAATGTACGCTTGATGGTGGCACACTTTATGTAAACTACATACTACTCATGAGATCACGTTGTATCTGCTGGTGTCACTGTTGGGCAGTGATTTAAACAGCATTTGATGTAACTTTTTTCTTTTTTTTGTACTCTCAATTATTTTATCATCCAAATTTGTTGGCGGAGACATTGCGTCCCAAGCCACCTTGAACAAAACACCCGTGCCATTGAGGCATGCTTGCTGAATGATGTCAAGGCTGTAGAAATTGCTAGATTGTTTGGTGTATTAGAGATGATGTTTTGATGCCGAGGGACGGTTGGTAATGATGTGGAACTCTGCTCCAGCATCTCTTAAAAACTTGGCTGTTGTGCTCATGCCATGGAACAGATTTTTATATATGAAAAGATATTACAAAAATATTAAACCACTACAGAGCTGCAGTCACGTCCCTCTTCATTTTTAAAGCTCCGCCCATAGGTCTTGATTGACGCACCTCAAATAGCATGTCATTTGTCTTATAAGTTGGTTTGAGCACGGAGTTATCTTTTGTATTATGCCACTGTTTCAATGAGAGCTCCTAGTCTTGCGTAGCCAGATTTTTGAATTATCTAGTCCTCCCTGTAGTTTATTCTAGCCAAAAATCAAGAAGATCAACACAAAAAGTGACCGACCGCTGTTCAATTTGTTTTCAAGTGCCGTTTGAAGGCCAGATGCGACCCCTATGAAGGCCAAGCCCACTGGTGGCATGCTTTCGTGACCCCTCGCATCTGTGTGTTTAGTACAGTGGGAAAGCATTGTGAGACATTCTATGGCCTTCGTTTAATTGAGTTGAGTTGAACTGTGATATTTGTGATGTGCTGCACACACTGTGCTCTGGCAAGATAACAAGCGCTGTGGTCACTTAGAAGCCCTTTGGAGCTACAAAAGGTTCTGAGAAAGATACAAAATTGTTGAAAGATCCACGGGAGAATCACACATACGTGGTTATTTTTCTGGGTCATCGACTGTTATATTCACAGTCACCAGCACCTAAATATACCCTTCGTATTTGCTTATGAATACAAATCTTTACAAGGATGGTAAAGGTACTGAATGATTACCATATTTTTATACTGGTGCTCCAAAGTTGACCATGGTATAGAGCTGTTTAGGTTGTAATCCTAAAGTGTGAATGTGAATAACAAGCTGAATTCTGGCAGTCATGGCTGTGTCAAACTGTTGAGTGACATCTAGATCAATATCTGTTCTTTTTTGAAAGACAGTTGTGAGAGTGGAAAAACACTACCAATCTGCCCAGGTGACTCCCAGAGGTTGTTGTTTTTAGGTCTCTGTCCACTGTTAGTTCTGTATTAAGTGCACTGGGCACAAAGTAGGTTATTTCTAGTGTTGCCCCTTTGTAAATATCTGTTCTGATTTTTTTTTTGCTTGCTCGCAATAGTCACTATATTCTCTTAACAGAAATGTTGTCATGTCTTAAGCTTATTTTCTGTCTTTAAAGGAGATTTTGTTTGTAATTGTCTTTCATCCCTAATGTGCATGAAAGGGAAACAAATCTGCAAACTCTTAAGTATAACAGAGGAATTAGAGTTGTAAGAAGATAATTAACACCCCCCCCCCCCCTTTTTTTACATCAGTACAAAATGAACTAGTTTGAAATTATGCATGTTTTGTACTGATGACTTGCTGTAGGTTGTATGCATTTATATCTGTTTAATGGCTAAATTGCTAATGTAATTCAAGTGCATATTTTATATTGGATTTTTTGCAGCCACATTGAGGACATGATGACATTTTATAGCATGATGTTTGTAAATTCCAGCTAGTTTGATGCAGAAGGATTTTTTATTTTATTTTGTTAGTATGTAGTCCTTTCAGCAGGACCCTATCATACACCCGGTGAAATGCTGCGTTTTTTTCTAGTTTCAGCCCGATGCAGTTATCATTTTCACGTCCAGCATCATGTTGTTTAAATAGCAAATGCACTCATGCCCATCTGTTCACCCATGGGCGTGCTGGTCTGAAAACCAGGTGTGTTCAGGCACATTGTTGGCTGTTGCTATTTTGAGGAACTGAAAATGACTGCGCCATTGACCAACACAAACCTGCTCTAAAGTCAATAGCGCAGTATTTTTTGTGTTATTTAAAGGTAATGTTAGTAATATCCGCCTATAGATGGGTGCACAACATGCATACACTCTGCTTATTACACACACAGGGACACGCAGCAACACACAAACCTGCCAAATATTAAAAACAAAAGGATTACAATGTAAAAGGTTATTATTTTGTACATAAAGATAAAAATGCCTACATGTCATAATGGATAGTAATTGCATGTATCAGAATCATTCGTCATTACTATTTGCTGTAATGACGAATGGAATTGGCTACTTAACCAGTTGTGGCAATACACACATGTATTTAAACTGACCCGTCAGGTTGAGGGTGTCTATATTCCGCCATGTAAATAGCGAACCCGCCATGGTGCAAGCGCAACTGGCTTTTAAAGGGAATGGGAGATGAGACTCTGATTGGTTTATTGCACGTTACGCCCAAAACACACTAATGACTCATTAAGAGACCAGGTACAACCAACCATTTTTCCTGTCGGTAAACTAGCAAACTAGCAAGAGTGGATTCGGACACACCCTAAGTGCACCTGCGCCATGAGCTTCAGACCATGTGCTTAGATCGGTAAAAAGGCCCTTAGTATATACATGCTTATACCTGTTTTGTTAAAATTGGCTTCAAAGTTCACATTTGAGGTATGATGAGTATAATTTATGTTTTATTGGATGTACTGCCAAATTCTCTGAAACGCCTTTGGAGACGGCTTATGGTAGAGAAATGAACATTCAATTTACGGGCAACAGCTCTGGTGGACATTCTTGCAGTCAGCATGCCAATTGCACGCTCCCTCAAAACCTGCAACATCTGTGGCATTGTGCTGTGTGATAAAACTGCACATTTTAGAGTGGCCTTTTATTGTGGCCAGCCTAAGGCACACCTGTGCAATAATCATGCTGTCCAATCAGCATCTTGATATGCCACCTGTGAGGTGGATGGATTATCTCGGCAAAGGAGAAGTGCTCACTAACACAGATTTAGACAGATTTGTGAATAATATTTGAGAGAAATAGGTATTTTGTGTACATAGAAGTCTTAGATCTTTGAGTTCAGCTCATGAAAAATGGGGGCAAAAACAAAAGTTGGGTTTATAATTTTGTTCAGTGTAATATGTAGGTATTAACATGTAACTTTCAAAGACACAAAACATACCTTTTTGTACGTTTGGATCAAACGTACCGCACAAGTCCTGAAAAGTGAAGCCGAAACGTTTCGATCGCCCCCAGGTTTGGTGTCACTTTGCCAGCGAATAACTTTACATCTGAGGCATTTAAAGACTCCATTTGACCATTGTTTATTTCTAAAGAAACACAACAATGTATAAAAGGCTCCATTACCTTGTATCTTACACTAAGAAGTAGAAGCCGTTTTTGTAAAAATAGGCTAACGATTGCGTCATAACCACGCAAATCTCTGTCGCATAGTAGAGAAATTACCGTATAGAAGCTCGCAGGCAATCTTTTACTGTCTATGAGGCAATCGGGGGGACGTGGAGGCATAAACTCAAGGGAGAAGCATGGGGAGAAGCCCATAGAGAGCCAAAAGCAACGGGACAAAATATTTCAACAATGTGATTCAGATTTCACTTTGCTCAACTACTAGAAGGCTTACAACTGTCAGACTGGTTGCTCACATCACATCTACGTCGTCAAGCTCAGTTTGAGGCTGCGCAGTACGCTCAGCCATCAGGAAGTCAGTGCTTCTAATTGACTTCACTTTTCCCCGTCGAAGCCTATGTGGTCGCTGTGTCCATTTCTTTTGCTGTCTATGGCTGGTCCCAGTATATGTCATAAACCCCACCTTCTCCATGTAATCTGATGGGATGTGAGACAAACTAAACAATAAAATTACACTCCAAATATATTTTTAGGCTCTAACAGACATTTTTCCGGGAACTTCGGGAGGAGATTGAAGCTTTAACTTTAATTTTTACATTTCCATAACTGTTTATTTCACAAAAAATTCTGGGCGTGTGATTTATTAGGCGGGAGCAGTCTATGAGAGGGAGTGTGGGCGGGTCTTTGATATTGCAGCTCCACTTCGCACTCACAACTGCTAAGACTCGGGCTCCAAGATGACTGTAATAGAGTTTGTTGGTATGGGAAGAAGGAGGCGGGAACCGGCGAACATTAAAAGACTTTAATAAAATAACAAACAAAAAATGAAGTAAAAATGGCTGCCCCTGCTGCTCGCCACATACCCCCATTGCCCCTCGAAGGCCGGGGGAAACTCCCGAGCATGCTCTCTGTTCTTCTCACCAATCACAGCGGCCGCGGCACCTGAGCGTAAGGACAGAGAGGCGAGAGAAACGGAGCCGGTAGCATGAGGAGCGACGGAGACGAGAGAGGGGAGAGAGGAAAGATAGAAAAAAAAATCTGGTTTGGTTCCCTGACACACTACCGCTTGGTCTTCAGCCCGCCGAGAGGCTCTTCCTCGCGGTGCCATGTGATGGTACTGGACGCTCGGTGTACGGCTCTCTATCCTCCTCCGCCCCCTGGCGGCCTGTGGTGGCTCCTCCTGTTAAGGGCAGCGAGACCCGCACTCCCTGCTCCTCCCCAACATGTTGGACGACTGCAGGCTTCGGCCCATGGCAAACGCCGGCGACTCCTCCGCTCCCTCTTGGAAGGCAGCCACCCCACCTCGTCCCAGGGGCACGGCAGCGAGCTCTCCGTCACACCAGAGCTTCACTTGCTCCAGCACCACGGGCAGCCACTCGCGGCCTTCACTCTTCCACGCTGCCCGACCTCCTCAGCACCGCGATCATCCTCAGCAGCGAGGGCTCTCCTTCTCCCGGGTTTCGGCACAAATTTATTAGAGTTTGTTGTTATGGGAAGAAGGAGCGGGAACCGAAGAACGTTAAAAGACTTAATAAAAAAAATAACAAACACAAAATGAAAGTAAAAGCGGCAGCCCCACAGGGACAACTGCCACGCACACACATAACAAAACATAAACAAAACACAATGTTAAGTCTAGGCCTGGTCCTCTCTCATCCTTCACTGGCATCACTCCTCCTTTATGCTCCCGTCACTCCTCCATGACACACGCTCATCCCGCTCACACGGTCCCTCAGCCTCGCTGCTCACCACAAAGTCATTGCCATATTTGGACGCTGGTTGGTGTGAGAGTGAAGGTGCGTCGTCCATCTTTTTTTTACAGTCTATACTTTTTATAAGTGTACCCTGAGCTGTACACATTGGCCGTCTTCATGCTCACTGGATTGCTGCAGGAGAAGTTACAGATGAGTATCTTTAGAAGTCTGCAACCTCAAAATGTCATACAGGGGGCAAAGGTGGTTTAAAAATAAAGAATGAATAAATCTCCACTATATGAAGTGATTAAAGTGTCACGACCAACTCAAGCATGTCATTATTGCAAAAGTGTGCATTTGATTAACACAGATGATGTCAGACTAGGAACAACAGCAGCCCGTCTCAATGGAATAGTCTCAGCGCACACATAAATGTCACACCTGAGGTATTCCGGCACTCGTGACGGGACAGGAAAGCTTCTCTCACCCTTGTTTAAATGTCTTCTGACCTCCTTTCAAATTATAAAGCCACTGATGTACATCTTAGAATCCTTCACCGGACCAGCAATAAGAAATTCCCTCTTGTATCCCTGTTTGTCACATCCTGGCCTTGTGTTCTTGACTGAAGGCCTTTCAGTGTCTGGAATTGTAAGGGCTGTTCAGATTATAATTACCCAACACTTCAGCTGAGTCAAATGAAGAGGGTGAAGGAGGTTAATGGGGTCTCATCAGGAAAATGATCTCTACATCTCAAACCCAGATTGCTACCAAAGCAGGCTGTATTCATCACTTACTGTACATTAAGCTTTTGGTGGTTTTAGGGTCTGAAGAAAAGAATTGCAAAGAGTTTTGACTTAAATGTTGATGCTCCACTAACTCACCCATTCAGGCGGTTCTCACCCAGCAAGTAATAGCCGTCATTTAACTATAGACCCATAGTCCAGCTATGAGTAACCCACTTCTAGCCAAAATAACCTTGAATTTGGTTACATGTCGTTTTTGCCAAAATAACTTGCGATATGTATGATTTTCCATCATGTAAGCAATGTCAACAGTGATTACTAGGTGTTTGGTTTCATTTCTTTGACATGTTCATGTTCTAGATGACTAGTCTATTCTTGGGCTATGATTATCTATTAATTTTTCACTGATAGCTCAAATTTTGCCTTGTTTTAGCCTAGGTGTCAGGGCTGTGATTGGACGGCTGTTAGATGTCTTTTAAACACAAATTTGCTTGCTGGGCAGTTTTGGCCCTAATTTTCTTAACATTTGTCTGTAAATAAATGTTTGCACAATCAAAAGCTGATCTGATCAACAAACATTACTAAACAAGCCATTAAAAAAAGATTGAAACATTCACTGAAGCTCCAGAAGGAAATATGACGCATCAAGAGCCGGGGGGTGAAAACTTTGTGAAGAACATTGTACTTAATTTGTCTTCTGGGAAACATGTAAGTATCTTCTGTAGCTTCTGGAGGGCAGTACTAAATGAAAAAAGAATTCAAAAGTGTTCAAGCAATAGATAGTCATGCACATTTGAGCAGATATAACTGAAGTGCAAGGTTATGAGATACATTATGTGAATGCATGGCTAAAGCTGTGTCTTTAAACTAGATTTAAAGTGGGAGAGTGAGTCTGAGCCCTGAACATTATCAGGAAGGCTATTCCAAAGTTTAGGAGCAAAATATGAAAATGCACTCCCTCCTTTAGTGGACTTAGAGGTACTACCAGAATCCCAGAGTTTTGTGATCTTAAAGAGCTTGATGGATTGTAGGGCGATAGAAGATCGGTTAAATACAGGCACTAAACCATTTAGGGCCTTATACTGTAAGTCAATAGCAATACTTTGTAAATGATATGGAGCTTAACAGGTACACTATAAAAAATGTAAGGCCTCTCCAATTAAAAATGTTCTAGTAACCGATCACATCAAAATTTTCCAGTTGGCCAAATTGAATTTCTGTGAATTGATACAATTTAATTCACAGAAATTCAATTTGGTCAGCTAAAAAATGTAGATGTGATTGGTCACAAAAAAAATTTTAATTGGAGAAATGTTTTACAGTGAAACTGTAAGGTTGGTCCACTTAAATATTTTAAATTGTAGTAACAATTGTTTATTTCTCACTGTCCCAAAAGACAAAAATGACTAAAAACATAAATATATTAAGCAAAATGAACACAGACATCAGGTTTGACATTTTATCACATTACTTTATTTACAAGTCAATTCCAACACAGGATATTTGGTGAAAATAAATTATTTTCAATAAGGAAAAACTCTGAATATTCAAGAAGTCTTTTGCATAACAGGATGTCTTAATGTGGTGAAGAAAACGCGGCACTGCGTAGGCAAAAAACCTGCAAATAAAAATAAGTTTCCCTACATTGCATCTGGCAAATGAAAGAACAGAAGTTCTTCATTATATAATGAGAATAAGATGAATGAATGGACGAATAAGAAAATCACGAGCTTGACCGACGCCAAATGCAATCTAACGTCACTGTGTTCAACGGTCGCATGCCGCATATATATCACACAAATGACTTAATTTTCTTATTACCTATTATTTTAGACATACAAGACACAAGAAAAATAAAACTATTAGCTAGCATTAGACAATAATGTGGTAAACGAGAACACTCTCATGAAACCAATGAATGCATGAACTCGTGATTATACAAATGTCTTTTAAACTTCATACCGGGTCATGAAGCAAAACTCTGGAGAATAATTTCAGTGCTCAATACTCACCAACGTCTTGTGACGATGAATATCTCTATACTCTTGGGAATGTAGGTCTTCAGCACCGGCTGGTTTGGCTCTGCAGTCTGCTCGCGCTGCCGCTCCGCATTTGAAATCTCCACACGAACGGTTTTCTTCAAGCGCATTTTGCGCATGCGTATATAGTTTTTTCGGACGTAGGACTTGTTCGTCCAACGTGGATTTTTCACTTCGACTTCATAGATTGACTGAGTACAATTAAATATGCTCTGTGAGTATACAATTTTAATTTTGAGTGAAGACCTTAAGCTATGATTAGTACAATGCATCTTTTTGCATGGGGATAATTATTTGGTAGTCATTTATTGGGCCAATATGTAATGATCAATTTTCCAAATTTTTCCTCAAAAAAACATTTTTACAGAGTAGTTAGTGTAGAGCTGATAAAATTGGTGTGATAGGATCTTATTTCCTTGACCCAGTAAGAGCAGCTGCATTTTGGACTAACATTTTGGATCGTCTTGCTATTTTAATCTTTTCAGCGTTGATGTTTGACTGGCTGTTGTCTCAGCTTCCACAGTTTTCTTGTGAAAATCTTGATATGGTAATAACAATGGGTTACACTTTATTTCGATATTCCACTATAGACATTCTACTAACTTTGTGTACCTTTGCAACTACATGTCAACTAACTCTTGTTAGAGTATTAGTAGACTGGTAAGGTTAGGGTTAGTAGAGTAAGTTCACATGTACAGTAGTTGCAAAGTTACTTATAGTCAGTAAAATGTTTGTTAATATGTTAATCAGACAATCTACTAATACTCTAATGACTGCTAGTTGACATGTAGTTGCAAATTCTTATTTAGTTAGCACAAAGTCTAAAGTGGATTTACTATTAAAAAGGTTGAAACATTCACTAAAGCTCCAGAAGGAAACACGATGCATTAAGAGCCGGGGGGTGAAAACTTCATTTGAATTTGAAGATCAAGGTAAATTGTCCTTAATTTGTCTTCCAGGAAACATGCAAGTATCTTGTGTAGCTTCCGAAGGGCAGTACTAAATGAAAATATTTTGATATTTAAACAAAATAAGAAACATGTGGACATCTCCATCCTGTTCAAAAGTTTTCACCCCCGGCTCTTAATGCATCGTGTTTCCTTCTGGAGCATCAGTGAATGTGTGAAGCTTTTTTTAATAGTTGTGTTTGAGTCCCTCAATCGTCCTCAGTGTGAAAAGATGGATCTAAAAATGTGGAAAGGGTTCAAATGTGCAAAAGATGCTGGGAAACTGAAGAATTTGCAAGACCTGAAGGATTTTTCTGGGCAGTTTAACTGCTCAGGACAAACAAGAGACTCAAGAACAACATCACAAAACACACACACAGCCGTGGATCATTCAGAAAATGACACACAGTATTAAGAATCAATGGTACATAAACGTTTAAATGGGGTAATTTTATGGACTATATGTAAACATCTTTTATGTAAAATATCTTGTTCAAGATGGTACTAAATAAAAAAATAACATGCATTTTGTATGATCCCTCATATTTTGTTAAAATTATCAACATTTTGCAGATTCTGCAAGGTGTACAGTATGTAAACCTTTGAGCACGACTGTCAATATTACTGTGTATCTTGATGTATTTCTTTGTTTGGTAACTATTTTTGGCTTCTTTACTCGATAACTCCATTCTGTCAGGATACTGAGAGTGAGGACCCAGATGCAGAATGAGCAGGGGGTGAAATTTATTAACAATATTTGACACAGGACAAGACTGGTGAGACAGGAACAAAGTCCAAACAATAGGGGCAGGACACAATGGGAGAAGTGGCTGGTCAGGGTAGAGACAGCAGGGATGGGATGGCCAATGATGGAGACGAGGCAGCAGCTCGAGGAACCAGGCTTGACAGTAGGTGATGTGACTTGCTGTGAAACCAGACTGGTTGCCAGGCCAGGAGAGTCCAGGGTGACCAGGGTGGAACAGGATGCAGGACGGGAACACCACAAGACAACACACAAGACTCAAGACGAGACAACAAGAGAAACAAACATGAGCAAAAAGCAAAAACTAAGAATAGGAATAAATGCCAACAAAGTAACTAGAATCCAAAACAGAAAACAGAAGAAAGATTTCTCAAAAGAGAGAAAAGGCAAAATAAATAAAAAAACTAAAAATAAATAACTGGAACTAGAAACTAAATCTGTAATGTTGCAGGAAACTAGAGAGAGAAAATAAGGATAGGAAAAAAGTAACCAAAAACTATACTAGACGAGATAAACTACTATCACCAGGACAAGGTTAGCTAGACACGAGGCATACAACAAAAGCACACAACGAACCAGCAAGGACAAGAGGGAAATGAGCTCAATATAAAAGGGAAGAGCACATGAGGATCAGGTGAACACAATTAATCAAACAAGGACTAGAGAGGACTAAACAAGGGGGCGTGGTAAAGGGAAACAAGGAGGTGGGACGAGAGGAGCACATGGCCAACACAAACAAAGACAGAACCATGTGGTCAGACACAAGACAAACAAAGAAACATTGAACAGACACAAGACAGACAAGACTGACAGGGCAGGACCCTGACAGTACCCCTCCCCCAATGGACGCCTCCAGGCGTCCACACGAGGCAAAGGAGTCAAAGGGGGTAGCAACTGGGAGGGCAGGAGGGGTGTAAACATCGGCGTCCCATAACAGCCAGGAAACAGAGGGGGTGGAGCAGGGAGGGTAGGAGTCAATCCAGCGGTATGGTTAGGAACTGCCCATGGAGGTGCTGGCTTTGGAGGAACATGACGGCCAGGCAACACCAAAGACGGGATGGGAGGGACGGGAAACTGATTAGTGGCACTTCTAGAGATCGAGGGCCACTTCACTGGTGGGGACCTCCAGCAGGGTTTGGGGTCAGGAACAGATGCAGGGAAAGTCTCTTGATTAGGGGAATGCTTGGGAATGAATTCAGGAGCCATAACGGCACTGGCTGGTAATGACGACTGTTTTGACGACTCCCGGACAAACGTGATGTCAGGAACAGCTTCAAGGGCTTTATCAGATTTAGAAGAAATACACCCTGCTGAAGACTTTAGGGCTGAAGCAGACCTCTTGGCTGAGTCGAGAGTGGCAGAAACAGTCTCAGTGGGCATGACGAGACTGGCAGGAAGTCTTTCATTAGGCGAATCATTGCTGGTGAGCAGCTCAGAGGTGGCCTCCGTGGCTATAACGGGCAGAGAAAGATGCCCTGAAATGGCCTCCGTGACCAGGTCAGAAGCAGACTCAGGAGAAATAACAGGACTGACAGGGTCAGTCTCTGTGGGCATGATTTCACTGGATAATATCCCTGAGACGGTCCTTGTGACTTTAACAGGAAGACATGGATGCTCTGGAGAAGCCTCTGTGGCTGGAACAGGAACGGTTTCAAGGGACATGACATTACAAACAGGAATGGTCTCTGAGAACATTACATGACAGACATCAGTTTCTGAGGGCTCAAATGGGCTTGCTAGCTGTTCTGAGGTAGCCTCCATGGCCAGGTCAGGAACAGTTTCCGTTGAGGTAGCGGTGTTGATTTGAATGCCCAGCTTGGCCATGACAGGACTGGTAAGTGATTCAGGCTGCGCAGTCACAGGTTCCTTCAGCACAGGAATAGCTGGTGAAGTAGGTGGCTTAGAGTTTGGTTCAACCAGACTAAATGCCTCTGAAATCACTGGATACAGATCCAACAGGGTTGGGTCTTCCTGGGCCATTTGATTAGAGACCGCTGAAACCGGACCCTCCTGGACCAGTGGGTTTAGGATCTCCAAAAGGGCATTTGACTGCACAACATGCCCTCTCCTCTGGGGGCAGAACCGCGCATGACTGGCCGCTTCTGGTGTGACTGCAACCGTCTCAATCGACTGTGGGAGGACTTGAGTGAACTCCTGGGCAGGAGCTGACTTGACAGATTCTGGACTTGGCACAGGGGCTGGAGCCGACACTGGACTGGTCACTGGGGCTGGAGCCGACACTGGACTGGTCTCTGGGGCTGGAGCCGACACTGGACTGGTCTCTGGGGCTGGAGCCGACACTGGACTGGTCTCTGGGGCTGGAGCCGACACTGGACTGGTCTCTGGGGCTGGAGCCGACACTGGACTGGTCTCTGGGGCTGGAGCCGACACTGGACTGGTCTCTGGGGCTGGAGCCGACACTGGACTGGTCTCTGGGGCTGGAGCCGACACTGGACTGGTCTCTGGGGCTGGAGCCGACACTGGACTGGTCTCTGGGGCTGGAGCCGACACTGGACTGGTCTCTGGGGCTGGAGCCGACACTGGACTGGTCTCTGGGGCTGGAGCCGACACTGGACTGGTCTCTGGGGCTGGAGCCGACACTGGACTGGTCTCTGGGGCTGGAGCCGACACTGGACTGGTCTCTGGGGCTGGAGCCGACACTGGACTGGTCTCTGGGGCTGGAGCCGACACTGGACTGGTCTCTGGGGCTGGAGCCGACACTGGACTGGTCTCTGGGGCTGGAGCCGACACTGGACTGGTCTCTGGGGCCGGAGCCTCTTGATTCAGGCCCTCCTGGACCAACAGGTTAGGGGCCTCTAGAAGGGCATCTGACTTGCCAACATTGGCCTTCCTTCTCCTCCGCTTCTGAGGACTGGCAGGAGCGGACTCTGGACTGGCAGGAGCGGACTCTGGACTGGCAGGAGCGGACTCTGGACTGGCAGGAGCGGACTCTGGACTGGCAGGAGCGGACTCTGGACTGGCAGGAGCGGAGGACTCGACTGGCTCTGGACTGGCTGCAGCGTCAGACTCGACGGTCTCTGGACGGGCAGGAATGGCCGGAACTGACTTGGTGGAACAAGAGACAGATGCAGCAGTCCGAGCCGCCCTCTTCCTTCTCAACCGTCGCTGCTCAGTAGGACTCAGATGATGATCTGGGACTTGACTCGACGAGGGTGGGAGAGCGGGTTGGCCACTGTGATCAGACTCCGGGGGCGTAAGGATCTGCCAGTCTTTGCGGTGGTGCAGGTAATTAGCAAAATTCCAATAGTCCAGTACCGCTAGCTGATCCATCTCCCATTGTGGTAGGGGATCATTCAAGCAGAGATTGAATGCCGCTGGTCAGGGTAGAGACAGCAGGGATGGGATGGCCAATGATGGAGACGAGGCAGCAGCTCGAGGAACCAGGCTTGACAGTAGGTGATGTGACTTGCTGTGAAACCAGACTGGTTGCCAGGCCAGGAGAGTCCAGGGTGACCAGGGTGGAACAGGATGCAGGACGGGAACACCACAAGACAACACACAAGACTCAAGACGAGACAACAAGAGAAACAAACATGAGCAAAAAGCAAAAACTAAGAATAGGAATAAATGCCAACAAAGTAACTAGAATCCAAAACAGAAAACAGAAGAAAGATTTCTCAAAAGAGAGAAAAGGCAAAATAAATAAAAAAACTAAAAATAAATAACTGGAACTAGAAACTAAATCTGTAATGTTGCAGGAAACTAGAGAGAGAAAATAAGGATAGGAAAAAAGTAACCAAAAACTATACTAGACGAGATAAACTACTATCACCAGGACAAGGTTAGCTAGACACGAGGCATACAACAAAAGCACACAACGAACCAGCAAGGACAAGAGGGAAATGAGCTCAATATAAAAGGGAAGAGCACATGAGGATCAGGTGAACACAATTAATCAAACAAGGACTAGAGAGGACTAAACAAGGGGGCGTGGTAAAGGGAAACAAGGAGGTGGGACGAGAGGAGCACATGGCCAACACAAACAAAGACAGAACCATGTGGTCAGACACAAGACAAACAAAGAAACATTGAACAGACACAAGACAGACAAGACTGACAGGGCAGGACCCTGACACATTCCTGTTCAAATGAGGCTCCTTGAAAAGTGATCCTGGCTTTTTATTGACCTCCATATAGGATATGAACTGTGTCTGAAACCTGTAATCTCCTCTGACATCCCTTTCAGAGAGAGATACAGCTTAATAGCTGCCCAGGCTGAAATTATAAAGCCTCCTTTATGTTCCACTGAATTTCTTTATCTTGTGAAAGAATCTGAGAGGGAAGACGCTGGAGTGAGATTGTGCTTTGCTCGTATTTTTACATGACAATGTCCGCTCATTGATCCTAGTGGGTCCTGACTTTCATGTCCAGCAAGAAATGAGTCAAGCAGAATGACCGAAGTGCCAGTTAAAAGGTCAGAGGTCACTTTTAGTCTCTCTGGACTTCATTTATGATGAGGGATTACTGTATTTGCTGGTCAGTAACATGTTCTCTTGTTTCTGACAGGGTCTCTTGTGTCAGCTGTCTGCCCCCTTCTGAAAAACCCTTTAAGGAATTCACTAGGAATGCTGCTGGAAATCATGACTCAGAGAAGGAATACTTCCATTAATAAACCACATATTTGACCTGATAACCATGGGTAACCATGTCAGGGTCTTTTCATGTCTTTCCGACCCTATCATTTTTTACTTTCTGACCCTAAAAGATGTTAGGCAGAATATCTGAGCTGCTCTGTTCCATACAATGAAATGGTGATTTTACTAGGTTTTCTATAAAGCTGTGGTATGACTTCAAAAGAATATGATGTATGAGTTGTTTGGTCTAATTTTAAGACACTTTTGTGGTTTGTTTTTGTAATAGAAATCCCCATTCACTTTTGTTGCATGTAAAAGAGCAGTTAAAAGATCTAAGTTTCCATTTCACAAAAAAATTGAATACAATAAATCAAGGTAAAATATTTTATTTTGTGTGAACTTCCTTTTAAATCAATGTCAATTGTACTACTGTAGACCATTATGATTTAAACCAGTTTAAAACCATACCATTGATCATAGGAATCACTTAAAAGTTGTCATTAAATGGAAATTCACCCTATCTATTCTCTTAATGCATTTGTTGATATTAATGTGAATGTTTCTTCCATTCATATGTTTAAATATATTTATAATAAATGTCATAACTCAATCTTCCAAATTGTCAAATTCTCTGGTGATGTGTGCTGGACTCATTTTGTCTGTCTAAAATCCGCCCTTTTCCTGCATGCTCACATTCAGATCTGCCTCCATTCATTCAACAATTAATACAATGAAAACTCCCCTCCCTACTTTTGTTTTTGTTTTTGTTTCAATAATCCGTTTCATTTGTATATATGCCACAATACAGAAAGAAATGAACTGTCAATAGTTTCATTACATTGTTAAAATAGTTTCCTTCCAAATCTTTGAGAGGGCGTCATGGATAATGTTCTAATCTACGCTGATTTAACTGGACATTAGTGATTCAGTATTGATAGAGAAATTAGCATATACTATTTAAGTAATTTAAAGGGTTAGTTCACCCAAAAATGAAAATGCTGTCATTAATTACTCACCCTCATATCGTTCCAAACCCATAAGACCTTCGGAACTCAAATGAAGATGTTTTTGATGAAATCAGAGAGGTTTCTGACCCCCCTCAATACAACGTTATTACCACTTTCAAGGCCCAGAAAGGTAGGAAAGACATTGTTAAAATAATCCATGTGACTCCAGTGGTTCAACCTTAATGTTATGAAGTGACGAGAATACTTTTTGTGTTAAAAAAACCCCCAAAATAACGACTTTATTCAACAATTCCTTCTCATCTGTGTCAGACTCCTACACTGTTGATGTAGTGTAACGCTTCCGAGTTCTACAACAGAACGCTGGCTTACCATTGGCCGACACGTTCACATGAGCACCATGATGTATGCGTGTGATGCTGACGCAGGAGCTAGCCAATGGTGAGCCAGCGTTCTGCCGTAGAACTTGGAAGCGCTGAGTTCGTCAACAGCGTAGGAGTCTGACACAGATGAGAAGAAATTGTTGAATAAAGTCGTTATTTTAGTTTTTTTTTTTGCGCACAAAAAGTATTCTCGTCACTTCATAACATTAAGGTTGAACCACTGGAGTCACATGGACTATTTTAACAATAGGCGTTTCTCAATGTCAAGGAAGGATCCTCGGAAGCCAGAATTCTGAGGATGCTACGTCATCGACAGCCGTCGAAGGGCTGTTCCAATGTTGAGGATCCTCGGAATTTCCACCAAGGTCTGAGTCCTTCGTTTGAAAAATATGCCATATACAGGAAAGGATGCATACGAGTAGACTTTGCGCACTTAGCATTCTCAAATCACCCACAATCCTATGCGCGCAGCTTTGCTATCTTATTCAAAAAATACAAAATATCGGAGTCGGAGCGTTAACGGGGCAATATGCTTTCAAGTGTAAGTATTTACGTTACCAAACATTTGTTATAACCATAGTAAATATAAGTAAAGTTTAACGTTTAAATGCCAGTACAAATTACTACCGTACTGATATTATACAAATTACGTTATTGATGGCTAACGGACCTTTTCACTGACGTAATGAGGCTGACGCGCACTTGATAGCCTGTTCCATTTACTTGTTCTCCGAATGCTAAAGAGGAGCCTCGCCTAGCCTCTGAAGGAAGTGACTTGGAAGGATCAGTCCTGCAGAGGAAGGATCCTTGACATTGAGAAACACCTAATGTCTTTACTACCTTTCTGGGCCTTGAAAGTGGTAATTACATTGCTGTCTATGGAGGGGTCAGAGAGCTCTCAGATTTCATAAAAATTCTTAATTTGTGTTCCGAAGATGAACGAAGGTCTTAAGGGTTTGGAATGGCATGAGGGTGAGGAATTAATGACAGAATTTTTTTTTTGTGTAGGCCTACTAACCCTTTAAGTGATGTGAAGTCCAAACAGAGGTGACATGCCCATTCAATTCCATGCACGTGCCCCCTCAGATTTTTGAGCCAAAATTATTTGAATGCAAATATTTTTACATTTGATAATTAAGCTTTTGAAGTGTACGATCACACCGGTGTGATTAGAACGTTCAGTGTGTCACGTCATTAACAAGTTAGATGCCTTGCTCAAGAGCACCTCAGTCATTTCCTGCCAGTATTGACAATTGAACCCACAGCCTTCAAGTGACCAGTTTGACTCTCTAACCATTAGCCCAAAACAGCCCCTGACTGAAGGAGATTATGGATACAACCATAAACAAGCCTGAATTCCTCTGATTTCGGAAGCTAAGCAAGATTTGGCTTGGTTAGTACTTGGATAGAAGATTGTCAGGGAAATACCAGTTGCTGTAGGCTTTCTGGCCATCAGTCCAGGGTGTTTCACTGCCTTCGGCCCAAGACGCTAGGATAGACTCCAGCATCCCTGCGACTCTACATAGGACAAATTATTTGGAGAATGGATGGATAAGTGGTTCAAGTGAGAAAATGGCACACAATCCAATGTGAACATTTTTATATTTAGCCTGACTCATGCAAGCATGTATTCACAAAATTGATTAGCACATACAGGTTTCACAGACAGGGTTTAGATTAAGCCAGGATTAGGCCTTAGTTCAGGTAGGGAGTTTAAGCTTTTACAAACGTGTCCTACACTGCTGGGTTAAAAAAAAACAAGTTGGGTTGAAAATGGACTAACCCAGCAATTGGGTTGTTTTAAGCAAACATTAACCCAACCCCTGGGTTAAAACAACCAAATTGCTGGGTTAAAACAACCCATTCACTGGGTTAAAACAACCCAATTGCTGTCCAAAAGTCCATTTTCAACCCAACTTGGGTTGTTTTTAAGCCAGCATTTTTTTTAGAATGTGGAAAAAAAAACATTACTGGTGTGCATCTTGAGACAAAACAATGGCAATGACATAGATATATACGTGTAAATTGCTTTCAGTTAAAACAGCTCAAACATACATTTTAGTCTGGGACTAGCTTAAATTGTGTCTGTGAAACCGGGGGGATAGTGTATTACATATTTGCATGAGTTGGTAATATTTAATGCTCAGGCCCACAGGGAATCAATGTACACAGAACTCTGAACAAAACTCTGGAGATTTACTCAGACGTTCTCCTTATTTTTCGCCCTTTGCATGTTCGTTTATTAAATATTTGGGCTAATTTGATTATGGTTACAGCTACCAGGAAGAGCTCCGCTTAGCATATTTTACCATGTATAAATCCATTCCACAGAATTTCCCTGAAATTCATCAGAGATCATATGAAAAACAGCCACTGAGTCTGTCTGTGTTTTCTTCTTGCGTTCGTCTGGTTTGTGTACTTTTGTTGTATTGGTGGATACTGCCTAGCGGCTGACCCCTCGTCCTCTGAAACCTAGGATAGAGTATCATCATTACGTAACTGCACCATAGACCTGTCATTTATCTGCCCTATAGGGGGCTAATTACATATCCGCACTCTTCTGAGTAAGCAAAGTCAAAAGGCAAAAGCAAACTGTACCTTAAATATAATATGCACATCTAAAAACAACATTTTGCATCGGCAGCAAAATGAAAAAGAAGAACACGGATGCAAAATACTTTAAAACAGGTCAATAGACAGAGGTTTATTTTAAAAACCACGATAGCTGTTTATGCTATCTCAATAAAGTAATGTTACCGAGTGCTCTAATCAAAACACCCACCAGCTCCACGAGTACAGAATAATGCAGGCAGGTCTTCTGAGACACTTATTCAAACCAATCTCCAAAGTGATCCAACAAAACAAAGCCATTAGTGCTAATTAAAACCATTCAAAAGTGCGGCTCTACCCTTTCCAATTAACAGAGAAAAGAGGGAAAGTCACTCTTTTGAGACTGAGCTAATTCTACTTGAGTGCTTAAACTTTAGCTCTGGTAAGCCACCGCTTGGAAAGTGGCCATCATGATACAGTTATTCACTGAAGGAGAGGCGACGACAGGAAGGCTCTTCATTAGGCGGTGCAGAGCTAAAGAGGCCCTTCATTAAGAGCGCTAGCAGCTAACGATCAAAGAGGAGGGGGCAGGGCTCATCAGCTAAATGAGAGAGCTGCGAGTGACCCTTGGTTAAAAGATACGGCCCTGATCTGCCCTTGAACCCTGAACTCCAACTACAGAAAAGCTCTGCTGTTCACGTATCTCAGAGGAAATTTGTTTCAGCTAGTGATACTAATCTCCTTCAAAATCTTGCCTAACGTTCAGTTCGTGTCAAAAACCTCAGTGTCGTGTAACGATGGAACCATCGTCACAAAGCTCACATTGAACATTGCAGAAGCACGCTCAGTGAAGTACTGCAAATCTATTTATCATTTTCTGTTCATCTTTCCAGATATCTGCCATTTGCAAACTAACTCTGGTGGGCTTGGGAGATTAAAAATGTAAAGCACCCAATAAACGTTTAATATAAATGAGAGAGAAGCGATTTCATAATAAAAACTTTCCTTCGCATCACATTAAAGCAATTAGACTTGCAGTGGTTGCTCCTGCAGCTCCATCATGTCTATCAGAGCGTGTTAATCCAAACTAATAATACAGTATGCATTAGAGTAAAATGTAATTCCCCGATTAGGATTCCTATGTACACTGATGAGCCAAAACATTATGACATTTCCCCGCCAGCATTTTTGAAAATAGTTGCCAGCCTGCACCCGTATTTTTTTAATAATTTTCAAAAAATTGTAATGGCCCCTAGAATATTTTTATGCTTGTATATCTGATCATGCAGTATATCAAAAGAAAGAACAGACCCTCTGCTTTTAAACAAAATAAACCTGTTTTATTATAGCTTCATGCATTCTTTTTTATCAACTCGTGAAAGTAAGTTCCATAAAAAAGCAGCATTTTGAGCAAAAAAGTTTTTGTCAAAGACTACATCAAGATGGGATTCAGAATGATGATCAAAACACAGGTGGAGTAGATCGAGTCCATCAACACCCCCAAAGCTTCACAGTCCTACACAGCTCATCCCTGGGCGACATTTCATTAAGTAACATTAGGCAGTTTTGATTTATATTCTGTTTAACGTTGATGATCGCGTCATTTTACATATGCATCTGCTTACATATTCTATTGCTTGTTTCTGCATCTTCTTCACCTGTGTTTTGAGCAAGAGATCAGAATATGTTTAATAGTGCCCCCTGAAAACACAAAAAACTAGAAATCCTGAGCAGCGGTGATGAGAATTTACCAACAGTGGTCCAAGGAGGGACAAACCACAGACCGGTGACAAGGTGTTGGGTTCCCAAAGCTTATTATGAAAGTGGCTCTTTCAGCAGGATAATGCACTCTGCCACACTGCACACATTCTTCAAGAATGGTTTGAGGAACATGATGACGAGTTCATGGCGTTGCCCTGGCCTCCAAATTCCCCAGATCTCAATCCAATCGAGCATCTGTGGGATATGCTGGACCAACAAGTTCGATCCACGGTGGCTCCACCTCTCAATGTACAGGACTTGACGGATCTGTTGAAAGAACGTATTGGTGCCAAAGACCACAGGACACATCTACATGAAGTAAAATGACTCTAGATACACAAATATGACAGAGGACCACAAAATGCAGGACCGCGCACATGAGTCAGATCCTCATTCATTGTGGTGGCTGCTGGCCTGTCCCATATGTGGGTGAGTTAACAATACTCTGTTCAATGAATAGTCTCACTTTTTGTTAAAAAATAATAATCTTTGCAGATGAAAATTCTGAAAAACTGCCATTTCAATAAAATCCACACATATATTCAATTAAGCAATGCTTCTAGTTCAATAGTTAAGTTAATGAAATTGAAATAATTTTCTGTGGTTATATGAACAGCCAGCCATTGGACTGGGGCAGCACTAATCCAGGAAGCCAGAGCGAAGCTGGCAGTTCAGGGGACGAGGGTGGAGCCGGCAGTTCAGGGGACCAGGGTGGAGCCGGCAGTTCAGGGGACCAGGGTGGAGCCGGCAGTTCAGGGGACCAGAGCGAAGCTGGCAGTTCAGAGGACCAGGGTGGAGCTGGCAGTTCAGAGGACCAGGGTGGAGCCGGCAGTTCAGGGGACCAGGGTGGAGCCGGCAGTTCAGGGGACCAGGGTGGAGCCGGCAGTTCAGGGGACCAGGGTGGAGCCGGCAGTTCAGCGGACCAGGGTGGAGCCGGCAGTTCAGCGGACCAGCTGACATAGAATAAAGCTAGACAATCAACAGACAGAAACTGAGGGCTTAAATAGAAGAGCAAACACGGAGCTGACGAGATAGTTCATGAAACACATCACATCACCTGAACTGAACTAACACAATCAATTAGAAACCATAGAAACAAATGGGGAGAGAACGGAGGACAACTGAATAACAGACTAGAAGAAAGAAACACAAAAAGAAACTCTAAACAAACTCAAAACGTGACAATAATACTGTATTATATTATAATACTCAATTATAATATAGATCTGGCTGTGTCTGGCATCACAGCACAATGACCTTTCCAAACAACATGAATCTCCAGTATTCTCTGTAGGTGCAGGATAGGATGGTTTAATAATAAATAATAGCTAGTCGATAGTGTTCAGCTGTGAATAAGATAGGAACTGTGAAGACTAGTTTTGTGAATATAATTATGCTTTTAAGTCATATTAAAGTGCCTTGGACACCAGAGACCTACTTTACTGATGTAGATGTATGTTTTACAAACCAAGCGAACCAAAAATATTTTCTGTGGTAATCAACAGCATGCCATATACTGTCGATAAAGCCTTTAACATTCCTCTCTGTCTGTTTTTAATCCTCAAATAGAGTATTTCTGAGCTGTGAAAACGAGTATATAATCCTGCTTAATTTCCATGCATCGCCAGATATTAACGACATTAGATGCGGAAGTTTAATCATCTCAGTAATAAAAATCTGATGAGTTAGTTTAGTTAATTTAGAGCCAAACTGCTCATCTGAGAAGGACATCAAAATATTGATGATACATTTTTATGAGCTGGTTTCTAAGAGTCTATTTTGGGTTCACAGTAAGGTTGGTGGAGCATATGGATAAGAATCGCAGGGATGTTTGAGGACTGTCAAGTCAAATTTGACCGATGCGTGTTGGTTGTCGCATCTTGTGTGGCAATGTTACAGACCAATCTCTTAGAAAATGTAACAAAAAAAACCTTTGTAAAGTTTCAATCAATCAGGTCTCCGGTACAAAGAAAATATGACTTTTATGCCAGCGTAATCAAGAAGTACATTTCTTATTGTACAGCGTTTCATAGATCATAGCCTGGTGGTGTTCTGCCCTCTCGCGCTTTCACCCCTTTAGATTAACAGCCATCTGTTTCCCATTACCGTTTGTGACAAGGGCACTGGGACCTTGTGGGAGTCACAAATGAAATTCATGTGTAAACCACACATTGAAGATGAGGTGCGATATTCACAGATGATAAATATAGACCGCACCAATCATATGACCTGTAATTATAAGAGCGCTCACATACATGTTCATGAACCTTCCTCCCATCACCAAGCCCACGCATATACGTGGATCAATTAAATAAGTTTCCACCAGGTTCTATAATTACTTTGATCCACAGCTGGATATCTAGAATTCTCCAGGTTTTAAATGTGTGGGAAAAGGGCAGATTGTGTTATAAATAAAACATGGTAATGATGACGTGTGGTGACTTTATATACTCTTCTTTCTTCTCATTTTGTGGATAAAGACATCATTATTCCTCACTTGTTGCAACAATTGTCATTATTTATTTTTCTGTGCAACACAATCTGACCTTTCTTTTCATATCCCCTGTAAACGCATGTTCGTCTGCTTTGTGTGAGTGATGTACTGTAAATTATATTCAATATTCACAGGACCAAATGACTCTTATGTCTCAGAGACTGTTACAGTATATATTTAGCTTTGCATGTTTGCTTCCCCAGAGTCTGTCCGCTCCTCATTAGTATAAACCAAACAGCAAAACACTGAATAAGACGGAATGAAAGAAAAGATGTAGAAGGAATATATTAAATCTTAACACTCTAAAAATTGGGTTGAGTTGAAAGTAACCCAATTTGGATTTTGACCTAGCATAGACTTGGTTGGCTTTACTGGGAACGCCCACAAAACGCCATATCCGCTTATGCCGTGGTGGAAAACAACCCATTAGAATGAATGCACGCAGACCTTGTTAGACGCTTTATCCTTACTCTTTGTAATGATTATGATTTATTTTTGTAAGGTGCAGTCCCGAAAAGTTGCCATGCACCTCTAGTAAGTAAAAAAAACCCTGATCTGAAGTTTTATACTGCCAAATAAACAGACAGACCCGTCCGTCAATTCCGAAAGCCTGTGCAATACGTCCATTACAATTAAACATTTGCAGAGCTGCCAAATTTTCAAACAAGCTTAGAGTGAGATTTGGTGTGGCCAACCAAAATCTTGCCACTTACAAAGCAAAAATTGCTCAAAAAAATAATAATATTAATAATAATATAATAATAGCTATATATACACACACACACGCATCACAGAAAACATTCTCTCTGCATCAGCATTTGAATGGGGTAGTATTGTTTTTTGTTGTTGTTGATTTCTTTTTTGCTTTTGATAGATAGGTATATGTTGATAATGTATTTTGTCTAGCATAGACAAAATGCATCTATATGACACTTTGTATATACAGTATATCCTACACACACACACACACACACACACACACACACACACACACACACACACACACACACACACACACACACACACACACACACACACACACACACACAGACAATTTTAAAGCACTATGTAGAGGCATGATTTTGTCTAAATAGAACAAATTGATTATACATCAACCTACAGCATTTTTGCTGTGGCTGATCTAAAAAAAAAAAAAACAGTGTTGTAGTAAAAACTACTTTAAGTAGTTAAGTTACATTCAAGCTACCCTTTTGAAAAGTAGCTACACTACAAGTCGGGAGGCCAGATGAAGTACGATAACATAGCAAGTTTATTAGCAGACCAGCAAGTATTATAATTAGAGGTTCTTTGGCGTAGGCCCCGTCTGTAGCGCTCGTCTCGAGGGTAATGTAATGTTGGCGTCAGCATCTGTGAACTCAGACATGTGTAATAACCGATCTTTTATACTCTGAGAATTAGGACTTGATTGGATAGGTCTGAATATGATAAGTGACGTAACATTGAATCTTCCTGGCAGAACTTACGCAAGAGCTTCATTTACTATCAAAAAGCAGCTAGCTACATTGAAACTACTTTTTTCTCTTTTTTTTTTTACAATGAGATTGTTACAAATAACTGAATAATTGTTAATGAAGAATGTTATAATATTTGGGGTTTCAAGCAACATAGTGCAATGTAATTATGATTTCAAAGAGTATGGGGTGAATTCAGGGTTATTGGGACACTTTTTTCCCAGTCATTTCAATGGCAAAAACTGTCAGAATCATTACACACAATACTCAAATAAAGCCTAAATCTCAAAATGGCTGTCAAAGTGCAAAATGGCTACAAATTTAATATCAGTGCAAAAACAAAATGTATGCAACTTAAATGAAATACTCAGGAGTCAGGATTAGTCTAAAAATGCAGGTTAAACTCACAGCACATGCAGTGATGAAGTGCGTACAGAAACGCGTGAGATGAGCTGCTTGCGTGAACAGTGCGCATCAGTAAATATTTATTTTCGTTACAAATTGTTTCGTTTAAAAGTGGACATTTAAGTCCACATGTCATGAAAACAAGAAACTCTGCTTCTAACCACAGGTCGAGAGATGTCCTTCCAGCCATTCAACTTTGCGATGTTGTTTGCGAACGTTCGTTGGAACTGTGTTTCGGGAAACACGACTTGTTTAACTATGCTTATAATGACGGAACTTGCGACCATAGTTAACTAAAGACGCTTTCGGGAAACGCACCCCTGAGCATCAGCGCTCCGCTTCGCTCATTACAGGCTCGTTCTCGTCAGAATCCAAAACTGAATGTAGCTTTTGGAAGCACTACACCGTATTTATTAGCACATTTATCTTGAACCCCCTCACCGACAGCATAACTAATCGATCACGAGTGGCTCATCAGGTAGATCTATAGATAAACTCATCTTTCAGGCATTTGACCGACCGGGTTGACGCTTCAGTGAGAGAAATCGGGGGTTTGACGTGTGAGCGTGTGAAACCAATCGAATGCGTGTGTCTCACGACCAATGCATGAGAGTTGCCAGCTCTGCATTTGCACTACATGATGCTGGTATTATTGTAAAGATTAAAAAAGAGATTTCATTAAAGGTGAACTATGTAGGATTTTTGCAGTAAAACATCCAGAAATCACTAGGCCAGTGTTATATATTTTGTTCAGTTGAGTACTTAGAATATCCCAAATGTTTTCAACTATTTGTAAATCGTGAGAAAATTGCTATTTTAACCAAGGAGCCGGGACGTGTGAGCTATGCGTGTGAGGGAGTCGCCTGTCGATTGCGTCATATCTGCGTCACCCTCTGTCTCCGGTTTTATTCAGTGAAACACTTTACTCTCACTGCATTGTGAACAAGTGTCATAGCAGCCGCCGAGCGAACGTCATAACTTCCTTTTCAACACACTCAGATCTATCTAATACGATAAACAGAGCTGCGTTACCTCACACTCAGCACTGGAGAAGAGGAAGTGCCGCCGGCAACTGTGTCATAATAAAAGTCCCGCCGGCGACTATGCCATAATAACAGTCCCGCTCTTCAATCGCTCCTGCGGCCTTGCTCAGCTCCACAACACTCGGTCCTGCTCTGCTTCACTACAGTAATGTTAATAATCACATCCATGAACATGATTTCTGCCCGAGTCCTATCCTGACTGTTTCCCACCGGCTGTGAGGTGAAGACCACATGTCCCGAGATTCTGCGCTCAAACGTGGCGTCATCAAACTACGCCTTTGTTATGAACAGGCGACCTCTAGTGGACGGAAAAGTTACATAGTGTAGCTTTAATTGCAATGGCAAAAGTTTGTTGAACAAATCGCCAATAAAGTCATACTTGTCAAGGGATTTAAACTGCGTCAGAAATGCAGTCAATTTATCGTTAAAGCAGTTTTTTTACGATGAGCGATCGTGAGGTTATTAATTCTTTATTTCATGATGGGAAGGGCTGGGCTGCTTGTGCTTTAAGCTTACAAGCTGATAGTCACATTATATGTACAACACTTCTTGTCAAAATGCATTCTGCTCCCTCAAATATTACACGACATAATAGCTAGGCTACTTCATAAATCATCCCAGTCTTTTGATGAAGACGGTTGCTATAAAAAAGTAAATTAAAAAAACTTTGCTATTGTCAGTAATTTTAATAATATTGTGACACTGACATGTCAACTCCAAATATCAATTTTATAGCACAAGACACGTTTTATGATCATTTTTAAAACGTTAAACGTAGGCTATGTGATACATACTTTTAATCCATTAAATTCAGGAACACTGAATTAACGTCTTCATGGAAAGACTGGGTGATTTATGAAGTAGAAGCATGTCATACCTATATGGAGGTCGGCTGAGCAGCATGTATTTTGATGAGAAAATGACACATCTGGCCATTGATTTCTCAGATACTGTGTGGACAATCTGACCCAATACGGCTCAGTTTTTCTATATATCTTGCTCTGTCGAGAGGCAAAAGTGATTCTACACAGGCTATATACTGGGTTAACCCCATGCATTTCCATTGTGGGGGAATGGATTGTTTTCCCCCACGTCAACTCCGCCCCCACGCCACGCCCCCAGCTATGACACAAGGCCGACCAAGTCTATGTTGGCTTGTTCATTTAACTCAGCATAATGGGTTGATTCATGCTAGTTGATTTTATAGGAACACTAGTTTATTTTTACTCATAGGTTAATATTTCCAGATTCACTTAGAACCTGTGAAATGGAACATATGTTTTGTTTTTACAATTACAATAAGAATGTCAAATTACTCCAAAAATGCTCTTAAATTGTGCTTTTACCAAAATTGTCAATATGTAGGTAACAATTTTACTATATTTCATAATTTTGTCTAAAAGAATATATTAATTGTTATTTTAATTTTTTTTGCTTTTAGTCTATGTCTGACAACATAAGGTCATCTACTCTACATGCTTGTGTGCTTCTTAGAGTGTATGTAAGTAACCTTTAGCAGATAAACACATCAAACATTTATAGTGTTTCTCCTAGGAAAATGGACCAAAAATATTTTTTCCAAAAAAATATTGATGACTCATCTTGCATGCAGGGGTATATTCAAATGTGTCTAATAAAATGCTGTCTGGGATGAAAATAAACGCTTGTTCACCCTAATACCACCTGCAACCAACTAACAATAGCAAGCAGCAAACCATGGGTTTTCAGGTATAGAAACTGAAAAAAGAAATCATAGGTAAAATAATGAATCCTTTTTAAAGTTACAAAAGTTATTCAGTCACTGCTGCTGTCACTTTAAGACCTAATGCACAGATCCAATATACTGATACTGATACACACGTGTTGTCTTTCTTGACTATTTATGTTCACTTAAGACATAACCGACTATGTTTATTAGAATTCTGAATCATCATGCACCAATGCAACATTTTTCTATATATCCTAATCATTTGTTAACATGTATTCATTACTTCAATGAGCTCATTGTTTCTTCCTTAAATTAATACATTGTTTAAATGAATACATTGATAACTAACTGCGTGATGTGTATATGTACATTTCTGGACACAGTCACCTCTGATAACAGATCACTCTAAATTGTAATGTAGATGCATGCATTTTGTGTAAAGCTGCTTTGAAATTATATGTATTGTGAAAAGCGCTATACAAATAAATGTGAATTGAATTGAATACTCGCAGAGATGGGCATTTTTTGGTTCCATAATTTTGTGGGAATTTGTCCATTCAAGCGCAAGAAGACACAAAAGAGAGCACGATTCATTATTTGCGCACTGTCGGAGATGCAGCTTTCTGGGCGCACGTCGGATATTTGTGCAGATAAAACTTAAAACCCATTCACAAGAGTCATTCATGTTTGTTCACATTCATGATCTCACAACATAGATTTATTTAGGATTCATAAAAATGTTACCAGCCAACTGACGACTGACACCATTTCATTTACTCGACAACACCGGTTTTCACTGGCATTTGGTGCTTGGCAAGTGTTAATTTTAGGCCCTGTATGTAACCAAAAGGCATTTTTTATATGGCCCACCCCAACTTTCTATTTCAATAGGAAGAGTCAAAACCGGACAGAAAATGTGTTCGCCTAACCCCTTCATTGGACCTTTAAAGCTAAATATGATTTATGACAAAAATATGATTTGTTGTTAAGAAGTGTTTCTGAGGTGTCGATCTTTTGGCATTACTATGGTTTGCTTACAGCCTAAGTCTGGCAAACAGGGGCGGACCACTCAAGTGACATCATTCCATGCGATTGGTGGGCCAGAACAAGGTGTTATATCTGGACCAGAATTAAAATGAACTTATGACCAGATTTGGGCCAGTTCTGCTTTATTTGTTTTGTTCATGGCTGACATGTGGCATTGCTATGGCTTGCTTGTTGCCCAAATCTGGCAAACAGGAGGGGACTGCCCCAAATGCCATCTTGCGGTATGTGGGCCAGATTAAAGTGACAGGTGTGGGCTGGATCTGGACCACAGCAATTTTGTTATCTGGGGAAAAAAAGCACGATTCAGTATTCTAGCACTGTCTGAGATGCAGCTTTCTGCGCAGGCATGTAACAAATTGAGTTCTCCTTCATGTCTTCTTGCGCTTGAATATTTAAATTGGCAAGGCTCAAACTTTCGTGATGATGCAGCGCTGGCCCAAGCGTTGAGCATTGTTCACGTCTATGTTCTCACAACATTGCATTTTTTAGGATTCATAAAAATGTTGTTAGCCAACAGGCGATTGACACCATTTGGCACTTGGCGAGTGTTAATTTTAGGCCCTGGATGTAACCCAATGGCTATTGGCTATTTTAAAAATAAATAAATAAATAAATTGATATGTCCCACCCCAACGTTTCCATAATGTCAAAACCGGACCAAAAAAATGTGTTCATCAAACCCCTTAATGGGAACTTTAAAGCAAAATATGATTTGAGACAAAAATAAGATTTGCTTTACAGTGTCTGCAGAGACCGTGATTAGACTCCCCCTGCAACTGCCTCATCGACACGGCATCTCAATAAACCCGTCTCCGGCGTGTTGACTCAGATTGTTCGAAAATTACAATTAAATAATACTTAAATCGATATGTCATCCTCAATAAACCCGTCTCTGGCGTGTTGCCTCCGATCATTCGAATATTGCACTTTAATAATTATTTAATCAACATCATCCTCAATAAACCCGTCTCCAGCATGTTGCCCCGGTCCCTCGAATATTCTGATCTATTATGACCTCTGAGCTGTAAAGCTGCCAGAATAATAATAATAATAATACGCTGTTTGTTAATTGGCCAGAGGAGAACTGGCACCCCGACTGAGCCTGGTTTCTCCCAAGGTTTATTTTTCTCCATTAGGTCACCTAATGGGGTTTTGGTTTCCTTGCCACTGTTGCCTCTGGCTTGGCGTGCTCAGTTGGGGACACTACATTTTTCAACAAAACATCGAAATAAATCTAAATAATAAACTAAATTAACCATTTAAACTAAATTACTGATCGAATTATTGATCTAAAGCCCACACTGTCACTGTATGATAATTGAAATGAATTGAAATGAGCAATTTTGTTATCTGGGGAAAAAAAGCCCAATACAGTATTCTAGCGCTGTCTGAGAAGCAGCTTTCTGGGCACGTGAGTAACGAATTGAGTTCCCTTCTTGCGCTTGAATATTTCAATTGGCAGGCTCAAACTTTTGTGACAATGAGTGTTGAGCGTTGTTCAATCCACAACATTGCATTTTACAGTATTCATAAAAATGTTACCGGCCTACTGTCGATTGACACCGTTTCATGTATCTGATTTTTACTGGCATTTGGCACTTGGCAAGTGTTCATTTTAGGTAATGGATGTAACCCAAATGCTACTGGCTATTTAAAAAATATATATATGTCGTAACCCAACTTTCTGTTTCAATAGGAAATGTCAAAACCAGACAGAAAATGTGTTCGTCAAACCCCTTCTTGGGACCTTTAAAGCAAAATATGATTTGAGACAAAAATATGATTTGCTTTATTGTTAAGCATTGTCTACCTCTCTCTTCCAACCAAGTGTTTCTGAGGTGTCAACCTGCTTTTCTGTGAAGTATGCAGGACTGATGTTCAATCAACAGAGCGGGACCTTGACTAAACAGAAAAAGATTCTTCATATGTGGAACACAGCACTGGGAGATTGCACAAGCCCTTTGTAGGTATTTGCTTGAGGACAGTTAACGGGGAAATATGATCTCATTGAGATCCGACATAGTCCCGGGTCCTGGGGGACGGCACTGGAGGGGGACGATGACAGGTGACACAGCACGCTACACTGGGGTGACAGTGGATGACAGCTCCTATTCTTAGCAGGCAGTGTGTTATTGACTACATTATTCTGACACTTTGTGCAGAGATTAATGTTTGATTTGTTACCTGTTGTAATCCTGTGTGTGTGTCTGCACAAATACTCATGCATGTTTGATTAAATGTGTGTGTGCATTTGCTTATGTGGATGTGTGGATAATGAGTTTTCATAAATAGATGGTCTTTTGGGAGAAGCCACCTGTTTGAAGTAAAATTTGAGAGAAAAGCTGCCTTGAACTCCATGATCAGTATTGTCTAGCACAGTCAGGGTTTTCCCAGGGGTTTGGTACTGTGGGTGGTTTTCATCTGCACATTTCTTCTCATTTCGCAAATCTCTGAGGTCTGCCAGTCTAGGAGGAGAAGAGACACTATATCTTAAGAGCTTTTCAAGAGAAGGTTTTAAAAAAATTAGTCTGGCCCCTACACAAGAACATTAGCGCTAATGTTACCAGCTACACAAGGTCAATTGTATGCGTTGTCAAATCGCAAATAGAACAGGACTTTATAACACGCGTTAGTGTAAACTATTCTTCTGTGGCACTAGGTTTCTCCTATAGTCAGCTACAGTCCTGGCGGAGAGAACGTTTGAGCAGAAAAACAGTACGGCAAGTACAGAGTAGTATATCTGAATACATAGGGCCAGATTTACTAACAACTTGCGCCAGCGCAAACCCTCTTTTGGCGTTAAAAAGCTACCGTCTGTCAGGATTTACTAAAGAAAATCACGCAATGAAAAATTAGCACTGGCTGAATCTGAAATCGCTCCCTAAACCCTCATTTCACTGTTCCCTACGTTAGTCCACTAATACAGTTCACTTGAAGGGTGAATGAAAACGAGTGAGAGAAGTCGTACAGCCGTTGTGTGTACATTGGGTGTACACTCGTTATTGCGGTGCAATGTAGGATTGAATGAGAGCACTCAATAACGTCCACTATGATTTCAGACACCACTACAGATGGCTGTCCCCTCAAATAGTGCCCTATTTGAGGGTATAGGGGGGCGATTTCGGATTCAGCCACTGAAAAGGTGTGGACAGACACATCAGATCGGCATCATGTTCGGCAGCGACAGATCTTAAAGTGACAGCAGCCACTAAAGCTGTTTGTCATTAATGTTAATCTAAGAACAAAGGGAATAGAGAAAATTGTAGCTTTAATAAGGATTAATCTATATTTAATTTAGAATTTTTGAAGTGAAGACTGTAAATTGCTTGATAACTTCTGTATTTTGATATTACAAGGCCACAGGTAAATAGGACATTTATTATAATGGGTTTCTGTGAAGATTGTTTTAAGTTCACTTAAATTAAAAGTTGTTTTTTAAAGCCTAATAAATGTTTAAATTGATAGCTTTCAATTATACTGTAATGTTGAATGTCTATAATTAATGTTTAAAAAAATCTATTTCAGTAGCCTTCATTCCTAAAAAGATTATTTACAACATATATTTAAAATAGATGATCTTTAAGTTGTTTCTACATTAATTCGGAGAGTAACTGTGAAATTATAACAATATAAAAACAGGAAAAAAAGTTTTAATCGTGATTAATTCAGTAAATTAGTTTGATTGATTGACAGCACTAATATATATATATATATATATATATATATATATATATATATATATATATATATATATATATATATATTACCGTATCAATTTGAGCCACAAAGGTGATTTGACTCCGGGATGAAAATAACAGTGTCTGGGACATACACACAAACACACTCTACAAACGCAAAACTTCCTCTTCTCCACGCGGGAGCAACAAGACCACGCCCCCTTTTTTGCGTATTCTTGTGGGCGGAGGTTAGTCGACAAACTGTTCTACTGACGTCATTAAAGCAGGATGAACAGGGATGTAGTCCAAACCGGCCGTTCGCTGTAGGCTTTGAAAGGGAACTTCTGTTAAATAAAATATCTCGCTAGGCATTGAACTTTGAGCTTTATAATTTTACAGGTATTATTTATGCTCTAACAGCAACATTACACACTAACTAAAGTTTGAAAAATGGGATCACGAAGAACAGGACCTTTAAGGAAAAAACACCAAATCAAGTGGTAAAAGCAAAGAAGTCATGTGGAGAAATTTTTTGTTACAAATATCATGAATTTTTAATACATATTAGATTCCTGAAAAGTTGCATTTTATTAACCTGAAGTTCTGAGAGTCTTATTGACCTTGACACACAGCACACGTTAAGGAGGGTCTGCAGGGGTCCTATTTACCATTTCCTGTTTTGTTTTTGTTTTTTGGTTATTATATTAATAACCATTATTAATATGGAGTGAAATGAAATAGATTTAGAAAAAAAAATCTCTATAGATTATATACTGTATAGCGGAGCGCGGGGCACAACCTAACGCAGGGTTAGTTGTAACTCACATGGTTTAAAACTTTCCACACATGCCAGGATGACGAAACTTAGTGTTCCTAGTTGCCATATCAACATTATTAAGATAAAAAATTGCGCCAAAATTAAAAAAATATTTGGAAGATATTACTGAACATTTATTTAACCTTAGCTAAAGTAAATTTCTTACGCAAGTTTATTTTTTCATTTTATTTAAAATGTAGACAAATCTCATATTATTGTAATCTTATATCTGTTATTTAACAGTTGAGATCGTTCTTTAAGGCTGATCTAACAGCAGAAGACACGAGCCGGGGTTAAATCCAGACGGGGCATGTTGTCACACTGCGTTACAATGAGCCCTTATTGTAACTACACTATTATATTCTATAATTTTATGAATTCTTTTGAGAAACCATGAGAAAAAGGTGAATAATGACTGAGAGTCAATGTTCAGAAATTATTATGTTTTGAACTATGATGTATAGATGTATTTAGTGATGTGCTTGTTGTCAAACTCAAAAATTAGCTTATTTTTAATGATTAAAAAATGCCATTATTTTATTTTAAAAAGTTAATAATAGTATTTTATTGACAAAATATTAAATTTGTCTTGGATATTTTTTTGATAATATCAGGTAACATTTTAAAGCAGCACTAGGTAACTTTTCAACCTTTATAATATATTTTCAAACCTCTTGTGATGATACATCGACTTACAATAGGTTGAATGACACGTCTGCCATAGCCTGACGGGGTCTGTATCGTTTTTAATCGTACTTTTAAACTTCGGGTTTCAGGTAGTAACCCGAAAACAAAAAGAACTACAAAATTCGACTGCTTTACGGCATATACGTCACTTCCACCACCACCACCACCCCCACTTCCTTAAATTCTGACGTGCGAGCCCAACTATCATTTGTTTGCCGAATGTTATAGTCATGGCCGAAGCAGCACAGAAAAATAAGAAAACAAAGGTTTTGTCGGAGGAAAGCAAAAAGAGAAAACGAGAAAGTGATGGGATTAAAGGCAGGAGGAGGATCAACATTGGGCAGCGTTTGCTCGTTGGCGTGAGCTGAAGGAGGAGGGGCTACATTCTTGCAAGTAAATACATAAGACGTACAAAATCATATTTTAGGATACCTAACATGTCTGTGATATTTGTTTATTTGTCTTGCCTCAAGCTATAATGCAAATTGATTTTTCAAATTTGCAGATTCATCTATGGTAGCTTGATATTATAATATTGACGATATATGGTTATTACCTACCACTCAAACATTGAATTGAAGTATCATAGATTCTGTAAAATGGGAACCAATAGACTAGGCTACTATAATGACGCTGGCTTGCAAACGTGAGCATCGCGATCATTTGGCGTTTGAAAAAAAAATAAAACCCTGAAATGATATCCATATGACATGCTGAAACATATGCCACTGTACCTGGGATGAAGACATTTCACACGCGACGCAAGCAGAACACCTGCATGTGAACTCCGGCAGTGTTCAGGGCTATCATGCCGCATTCACACGGGCCGAGAAGCATTGACACCGACGCCCCGTGTGAATGCGGCGTCATGGTTGTCATGTCAACAAATGCACGTGCGATGCATCCCCTGATGTAAGATGACATAGTTTATGACAGTAGTAGAGGACAATACTGTTTCCAAACTGTAGGGGGATCCCGAGAGCAAAACCTACCTAGTGCTGCTTTAAGCTGTCATTTGGTCATGTTACAGTGTACCCAACCTATGGGGCATGTTGTCACATTTCACTTCCATTCTTTCGGGGAAAATCAAGAAAAAACTATACACTGTATTAATGAAACAAAACCACATAATTGTACTAGTCATGTGCAATAATGTGGGAAAAAAATAAATACTCTGAACCCCAAGTGGATTTACATAAACATTACACACTCTCATTGGATGCCATCCATCGGAGTCTCAAAATATGTTTATGTTCAATGTTTCTTTTACTTTGAAAAATATGTATTTTTTTTTATGTTTATACGCTCTCTGTGTTTAGGCGCTTCTATTATCCATGTTTCTGGTGTTGTTCTTTTGTCTGAAATGAGCATTCCAAACATGTTCCCTCTATAATTTAGGGCTACTGTGAAACATGTCTCCAAACCGAGTTTTAATCAGCACGCAAAGCTGTTGTTCGGTAAATGGTTGTCAGGCACCTCCATTAGCCATTAAGAGGAGCCTGACTGCCGTCAACATTGCAAATTGGCATGCTCCACTCCCACAACGAGGGGAAAACATCAGAACTGGTTCTGATTCATCCACGGGTCACGGTTTTATCACCCCTCTGTAAATGAACATCCATACACTCACCTCCAGGTATTTAAATATCATCTCCATTGCTTGTCGCTGGGCTAGCATGTGGAATCGCTGTGCTAATTAGCTTCGACGGGCAGAGCCGGTAGTCTGTTCAAAGTCAAACAATGCTCTGTTATTGGAAGCCATCCCTCGGAGTCTGTGTATATCTGCATCATAATAGCTTGCAGGTTTATGACAGTATAATTCCTAGTGATTCAGAGTACATGAATACAGCTGATTTGACTCATAGCAACGGTTATTTGAAATGCTTTTTGTGTGTTCTGTACTTCTCAAAGAGCAACCTTGTCTAAGTCTTAATGAATCATTCTCATTCTGTTTGTGTTATTGTCATTTTTACTTGAACTGACTAAGCTAGAACTCGGCATCATTCATAAGAAGAAGTAATTATGACATGTTTTGTAATAACTCGAATGCATTTGTCGTTCACTTTTAGGTCTAAAGACTGTTCACACATCGTCAGATCATCTTCGCCGTTCAATATCAGCCAACAAAAGCACTTTTGAGGATCACTTAGTGCTGGATATGCTAATGAGACAAAGACTACCTTGGTTAACACGCTTCACCAGAAGGACTCCGTGGCTATGCTGGTCCACCAGACCGTCACCAAACCAGCACTAACCATACTGAACTGAAATGGGCATTCATGCTAGCCTAAGCTGGTCTTTCCAATAAGTCAGGGCCATCCATTTGCTTGGGCTATTCACACCTGGCTCGCCTTGACAAGGACGCACCTGCTCGAGCTCTGCATTGGCAGCATGCGTCCATGGACAGCAGTCCACAAATAGCCACTTCACTCCCAGTATTTCACCCACCCATGGATTCATGAACCGAGTAAGGTCATCCTCCATATCAGGCCAACTATGTCTCAACCTTGGGGAACAATGGCTCGTCAAGTGACATTATACATTTACTGTCTTGTATATAGAGGTCATTTATACTCAGTTTTAGGCTAGTGGGTTTCAAAGGAATTGTGGAATTTGAAAGGAATTTGAATTGTGTAGCAATAAAACATATTTTTAAAAAGGACTTGAGGATTAGAACAATGTGTAAAAAGTGAGTATTTTTTGTCCTTGAAAGCGAAAAATCTTCTCATTCTGCTTTATTCTGCTTGCTAACATATAAAGCCCTGTGTAAATCAGCAGAGACAGCAGTGTCAGAGAGGGTCAACGTCAAGAAAAAAAATGCTAGTTCAAATCCTGACTTAGCACCATCATCCATCAGAGTAATTCACCTAGAATTCATTATTGAGTCACTCATGGCACCGAGATCATGCCATTTGCAATTTACATTTTGCATTTTTACCTGATGTATTACTCAGTGAAACTAGATATTTAATAAGACAAATTGTGCACAGGACTTCATTTTATCCATCAGTAATGTATTTCATCATAAAAGTAGAAGTTGCGAGAATGGCACCAGATATATGCTTAAAGGGTTAGTTCACCCAAAAATGAAAATAATGTAATTTATTACTCACCATTATGCCGTCCCACACCCGTAAAACCTCCGTTCATCTTCGGAACAGAAATTAAGATATTTTTGTTGAAATCCAATGGCTGAGTGAGGCCTAAATAGGCATCAATGTAATTTACACTCTCAAAATCCATTAATGTACTAAAAACATATTTAAATCAGTCTATATGAGTACAGTGGTATAATATTAATATTATAAAGCGACAAGAATATGTTTCGTGCGCCAAAAAACTAAATAACGACTTATATAGTGATAACCGATTTCAAAACACTGCTTCATGAAGCTTCGGAGCGGAAACAACTCACTGAATCGACTCGCTGATTCGTTTACGCTCCGAAGCTTCATGAAGCAGTTTTTTGAAATTGGTTATCACTATATAAGTCGTTATTTCAGTTTTTTTTTTGGCGCACAACAAATATTCTCGTCGCTTTATAATATTCATATTGAACCACTGTACTCACATGAACTGATTTAAATATGTTTAAGTACATTAATGGATCTTGAGAGCGTACATTTCACTGCTGCCTATGCAGGCCATTCCAACAAAAATATCTTCATTTGTGTTCTGAAGATGAACTTCTTACGGGTGTGGAACGGGATGAGGGTTAGTAATACATGACATTATTTTAATTTTTTGGTGAACTAATCTGGCCCTGCAGAGTTTGGCTGAAACCCTGGTCAAATTCACCTTAATGTGATTATCTAGTGATCCTGAATACCTTGATTAACTTGCTAATGTGTGTTTGATCAGGGTTGGAGGCATTGGCCATCCAGGGCAAGATTTGTGAAACTCTGGCCTAAATACAACTACTCAAAGAAAATCTAATCTCTACTGTAGTTCTCAAATATTGTAGCATCACATTCATTGTCAACCATATAAATGTTAACCACACTATTGTATACATTCACTGTGCAAAGATAGTCAGCTTCCAGAATTACAAGTTCCTTACAAAACATGCTGTTAACGTGCATCTTTAAATGCAAATGATCTGCTGCTCCCCACCCTCTATCATGAACGTTTATTATCTGCGTGCGTTTTAAAGCCATACAAGTCTAAACTTCTGATAAATGGTTTTCTGAGTGCACACACCTGAAGCGTACGCACAGAAAGCTGGATGTCAGATGGAGCGTCCTGTGAGTATTAAACTAAGTTCTCTTTCATGTCTCATTGCGCTTAAACTCTCAAATACACACACAGTTATGTCAAAAACACACAAAGTTCACAGAAACGCAGTCAATTATGTCTGTGAACGTAAATAGCAAGTAAAGAAATCGCACTCGTATATTAGATCTGTGTATTAAAGTGAAAACAGTGTAATATACAGCACCTACTGATATGCTGTTGATATGAATCAAACAACAAAAGAAAAACAAAATCACTCACTGCTCTTGACTGAATAACTTTAGAAGCTTTAATTATAATACATTTCTTACTTAAATGCTGCTGTTAAATGCTCTGGCGAGGAGATAAACATGGCAGACTGTGTATAGCTCACTCAGGGCGGGTCTATACTAATAGGGGCGGAGTCAGTTTGCAGTCATGGGTGGAGCCTAAGCATACAATATGTGACGTCACACTGCTAGAATCTGCAAACGCTTGAGACACTGCTTATGATTTATGGGGATTAAAAAAGAGGAGTGGGTGGATTTTTACCATTATAGGGTGCTTGTGGACACACTGCCAACACACATTTATGTTTAAACATCATGTAAAAGTGAATTTTGCATAATTGGTCCCTTTTAAACTAAAAATAAGAAAGTATATACTTTGAGAAGTACATACTTTGGCAAGCAGGGAGGCAGAGGGACTGTGAGAATGGGGCGAGGCCGGTGGTGTGAGTGATAATGAGCGCCAGATGCGCGCCGCACAGGTCTCGTGTCTCATGGAGGAGCTTGGACGCATAAAAGGAGGAGCGACGACAGTGAAGGATGAGAGAGGACCAGGCCTGGGGCCCGTTCTTCGTACGTTGCTTATTACATCTGAGATGATTTGACAGATCCCAGATCTTTTAATCGTGATAACTGATCTCAGGCTAATTTGGTTCTTCAAACGAATTTGCGGATTGGATTAAAATATCTGGATTAAATGATCTAAGATCACTGCGCATTCTTGTGTTCCCTGAAGAGGGCAGATGCATCGATACTCGAAACCACGATCAGCAATGCAGGGATTGGCTGGCGTCAAGACAGCAACGTAATGACATCATATAATTAAAAAAGCCACCTGGCAAAAAACTTGACAAATTATACAATAAAAACCCCACAAATTTCTGGACCTTTATAAGGAAACAGCTAAATGACCAAACCAACATAAAAGTTATAATAGATAAATGATAAATGTTTTTTTTTTTTTTTTACATGATTACCAATTATTTATATTTCTATTCAGATGTTATACTGTATTTGTACACCCTTTACATTTTTATTTCAATGTTGTAATTTAATTTTTAATTCAATTTGGAGCAGATTTGTAACGTGACAGTATTAAAGTTTCTTAAGGGACAAGATCAAATGATCTGCATCTCTTGCGCTGCATCAAGCCACTCCCATAATATATGTGATCACTTAAATTAATGCACGACTCAGAGTAACTATACAACATGTGTGTAAACCTCCAATAAAATTATAAAGTCATTATTTCATCACAAATATATCGCTCAATCAAGTGGCTGTGTCTATATTATTATATACAACATTATAATATTATATACATTCTCATATACATAAACAATATTATTGTTTTATTATTTAAAATTATTATTATTGCCCCTGGTTCAGTAATGAACTCTTGTAATAAAGTAGCAGTGCCTGGGACAGATTTTAAGTATCACCTCAAGGTGCAATCTAATCCTGTTTACATGAAATAAGCCGCTCATGAGCAGGTTTAAGCTTATGAACCTGTTACTATGACAGCAAGTCCAGGATGAGCTTCGAAGAACCAAACAATCCGAGATCATGTCAAATCGTCAACAATCAAATCCAGCTAACTGGGTTAGCGACGTACGAAGAACGGGCCCCTGGACTTTACGTTATGTTTTGTTTATGTTTTATTATGGGTGTGACGCGCAGCTGGCGCTCATCTGCAATCACGCCACCGGCCTCGCACCACTCTCTCACGGCTCTCACCGGCCCTGCTTGTTACACATACTTTGTATATACTTCATGGAAATACTTAAAATTACTCATTTGAAAATATTAATTTATAAAGAAAAGAGTATGTGAATTTTTGTGTAGTCCACTGGTAGTGTACATAGTAATTTCCTTCAAATCTACTTAAAGTACAGTTGAAGGCATACTTATGAACATAGGAACATAATTAGTATACATAACATATACTTATTAGCATACTTAAAAATAACTGCAAAAATAATATATAAATATAAAAATTATAAGTATGATGTAAAGTTCACTTAAAGAAAACGCATATGTATACTTGGTGTAAAAAAATACTAAACTAGTAGTTTACTGAAAGTACACATCAAAGTGTGCTTTCATCAAACAAAAAAATGTGCTACAAGTATTTAACTGGTAAACTATCAGTATACATACGTTCCCTTGTACAAATTAAAAAATGTAGTTGTAAACTATTTGTGTACTCAACGTTTACTATTGTTAAACTTAAAGTACAGTTAAAAGTATACTTTTATAAGTGGGCCAATTTAGTCCCAAGTAGTATTGAAATAGTACACTTACAAGAATACTACTAGTACATTGATATTAGTATACTTACTACATAAAGTGTACTTAAAAATATACTTGAACTTTACTTAGGCTAAGTATACTTAACTAAATGAACTTGAAGTACTTATTTCATGTATATACGTAATACATCACTGTAATGCAGTGGTTCTCAATTCTGTTCCTCGCCCCACGGTAACGGTTATCATCTAAATTACATTTATGTTCACATTAAACATCGTAACAGAGATTTATCACACAGTTTAGCACTTGTAATATGACAATTTATATTAAATCAATAATAACAACTTAATAATTATACAAATGTACTTGGCTTTATTGTATAGGCTACACATGCATACTAAACAAGGTATAGTATATCGTACCTCAAACTTCTCTAATAAGTGTTATTGGAGTCTGTGTGTGATGTTGCAGGCAATGGTGTAGCGCAAATCCATGAATTCATGTTTCGAAGTGAAGTGAACTTCAAGTAGTATAGGGAGTAGTGAACACACAGCGTACACTCTCAGAAAAAAAGGTACAGTGCTGTCACTGGGGCGGTACCCTAAGGTACAAAAGTGAAAAGGTACATCTTTGTACCTTACTCACCCCTAAAAGGTACATATTAGTACCTCAAAAGGTACATATCAGTACTTTAAGAGTGCGTGTTAGTAAGGTACATATTAATACCTTTAAAGGTACATATTAGTACCTTTTCGGTTTTGTACCTTAGGGTACCGCCCCAGTGACAGCAATGTACCTTTTTTTCTAACAGTGTAGGGACCCTGTCAAACGGAACACAGTTCATGGAGCTCTCTCCTAATGATGATCTGATCCCAGGACGGGGATTTACAACCACTGTTGTAATGGCAAAGGAAAGCATGATGTAGATGTTGTGGGGAAAACAAATAAAACCTAACAGTCACTACAGCTATGGAGTTCAAACCTTTCCTGGAGTCTTTCTAGTACTGGACATTTTGGATGGCTCCCTTATGGGACAAACCCATCTCAGGTCATGCAGTTCTCTACTAATGACTTATGAGTTCTACTAATGAGTTAATTCAGCTGGGTTAAATAAGGGAGAGATCAAATATGTGCAGTGAAGAGGAAGCCCCAGGAATCCTTTAAGAAACCCTTATGTTGTGTCCAAATATCCCTACTTCCCTAATATATAGTCTGCGATAAAATGGTACGCCAAATGAGTAGTACGTCCGAATATATCATATTGAAAAACAGTAGTGCTGTGTTCGAAATCACCCTCTATACCCTTATTCACTATTCCCTACATTACTCCACTAATATAGTCCACCTGAAGGAGTGAATGGAAACGAGTGAGTGAATTCGGACCCTGAGTGCGCCAGAAGGGCTGCCGCTTTTGCATATTTTGCAATTTATACCTGTATGATATTACGTTGGACCATTTGGAAAATGGATGGAAAATTGATTCAACTGCGGGGGCAATCTCCTGGCGAGACGCGGGAATGAATTTGCCACGCGACTCTCACAGTGCATTATGGGTATTATCTAGCCGTTGAGCGTACATCAGTTGTACACTCATTAATGCGGTGCATTGTGGGATTTAATGAGCGCACTTAATAATGTCTAGTGCCCTATTTAAGGGTATATAGGGGCGATTTCAGACACAGCCTAGAAGAAAAGTGCCAGATTACTAAACCAGATTTACAATTAACTATAGTATCTGTTCCTCACATTATCTATGATGTTGCATGGGTCTTATGAACTACTTTTAATGTGCTTTTTTGTTCACTGTATTGAATTTTGTATTGAAACAAACTGTGTTAACAGTCTCCTTTTTGTTTTCCATAGGTGGGGAATTAATCATACTGTTATTGAAAGATGAACAATGCCATTTTCAAATAAACTATTTATATTGTCTCAGCTGACTCATCTATTCATTTTAGATTGCATCTTGCAGTAACATGTATAAATGTGAAAAAAAGAACAACAGGAAATAAATGTGTTTTCAAACAGAAAATGAACTGAAGTGCTGAACATTTACTAATAACCTAACACTATTTGATATTCAGTGAAACCCTGCGTGGGATTTTAGGATTAGCACGGCATAGTCCAGATTTCCTACTCAGACTCAAGATGTGCATTCCAGTTGGTCTCAAGCTCCCAATGCTGCAGAGCTGACCCATTCTCCTTTTGACATCCAGGCCCAGACCACAGCCCTCTCGGCAGCATGACAGCTACGTAATCACACCCAGACCAATTAGACCAAACAGAGCTCTTGCTCAAGCCCACGCCCCAGCATTCTGCTCGATCCTTTGGGCTCTATAGGCAGTATCAGACCCTGCCAGAGCCTTTGAGCAGCTGCACTGTCCCACCCAGCCAGTGTCTTCCTCCTCCTTCAGCCAGAACATTCTGTGCAGATGTTGGTGTGGGATAAAGACACAACACATAAGCACTACAAAGCAACTCTTTGCTTTAGGTCCGGCACGGCTACACAACTTCAGCCTAATGATAGGAGAACATGCTCCTTGTTAGTGGGAAGAAAATGGTATCTGTCCAAAATGCAGCAAGAGAGACCTCACAAAATAGTCTGGTGCTGCCCAATAGTGCCCTGCAAATGCCTCACAGGCCTTTCAGACATCTTAGTAGTCTATGTATTACAAACAGGAATAGAGTGATGCATGGATGTGCCCTAAAAAACAGAAACAAGTTTTTGCACTTCTGTTTCATCATCCTGAAATCGACAAGATTTGTTTTAGTAAAAGGCCTGAAATAAGTTCAAGATGTCTTTGTTTGTTTGTTTTTTCAACATAAAATACACCAGTAATACCCCCACTCGTGATTTTCCTATGCTTTTATACACTATATTGCCAAAAGTATTGGGACACCCCTCAAAATCATTGAATTCAGGTGTTCCAATCACTTCCATGGCCACAGGTGTTTAAAATCAAGCACTAGGCATGCAGACGCTTCTACAAACATTTGTGAAAGAATGTGTCGCTCTCAGGAGCTCAGTGAACTCAAGCGTGGTACCGTGATCGGTTGCCACCAGTGCAATAAGTCCATTCGGGAAATTTTCTCACTACTAAATATTCCACAGTCAACTGTTAGTGGTGTTATAACAAAGTGGAAGAAATTGGGAACAACAGCAACTCAGCCACAAAGTGGTAGGCCATGTAAAATCACAGAGCGGGGTCAGCGTATGCTGAGGCGCACAGAAGTCGCCAACTTTCTGCAGACGAGTTGTTTTTCAGGGGTTGGGCTTGGCCCCTTTAGTTCCAGTGAAAGGAACTCTTAATGCTTCAGCATACCAAGACATTTTGGACAATTTCATGCTCCCAAATTTGTGGGAACAGTTTGGGGACGGCCCCTTCCTGTTCCAACATGACTGCGCACCAGTGCACAAAGTGTCGATCCATAAAGACATTGATGAGCAAGTTTGGTGTGGAGGAACTTGTCTGGCCTGACCTTTGGGATGAATTAGAGCGGAGACTGTGAACCAGACCTTCGCGTCCAACATCAGTGCCTGACCTCACAAATGCGCTTCTAGAAGAATGGTCAAAAATTCCCATAAATACACTCCTAAACCTTGTGGAAAGCCTTCCCAGAAGAGTTGAAGCTGTTAGAGCTGCAAAGGGTGGGCCAACTCCATATATAAAACCCTACGGATTAAGAATGGGATGTCATTAAAGTTCATGTGCATGTAAAGGCAGGTGTCCCAAAACTTTTGGAAATATAGTGTATGTCTTGAAATTGGCAGTTGCTAACAATTGGGACTAGTAATCGAATAATTCAGAGAACAGGTAAAGAGAGGTCATGCATATGAAGCAGAACGATGATCACAGAATAACACTTGGTATGCACTATGTAGGTGAACTGGAAGTATTACACAAAGATTGTTTGTTAAACACAGGTCCTGTCCAATTACCTACACTTGCATACTGCAAGCTTTAATGTTAATGAATTGAACTAACCTTATTAGAGTTAACATATTTTGTTATATAAAAACATGGATGTATATGCATTATATATTTGAAACTACTAAATATTTATTTCCACAAGAAGGCCTATGTGATGTAATCGTATTGGAAACCCCTAGTATTTGATTAATGATGTTGCAGGACCGTCACATTCCAGATGTCCACATATTTTCAGGGTGAGATGAATTTCTTCAGATACCCCCTACTCAGTGTGTAGGGAGCAGTGAACTGCCTACTGACCCTGTAAATCAGAATGCAGATTAAATCAGTGACGATTGAAACAAATGTGGTTATTTACAGCTCGGCTAATGATCCACATGACCCAAGACCTGTAAGATGATGCTTGATTAGACACAGCTGAAAGAAACTCGTATTATACACACCCAGCAGCCTACATTTCTTGCACTGTTTGGAAAAACCGATGACCGTCGTCCAAAGAATTATGTCTTCTCTGAGTCATCTTACCCCATTGCTGGAGACATAATGTTTTCCTTGCCTCGTGGTCCTAGCTAACCCCCATCTTTCAGGATGGGATGAGATGGGAAGGGAGTGTGGTAGTGGGAATACCGCATTACTGGGATTAGGCCGGGAATGCGAGGAGAGCGGAAAAGAGCCCATTCTCTCTGCTCCGCTGCACCTGTGCAGTCGCTCCGACACTGAGTCTGGAAATACAGTAATAGGACAGGAGGAAAATGGGGGAAATTATGAAACAATATGAAACAATGTCGCACTTTATGGCTAAAAGATTGTTACCTTAAACAATACGATGGATACATCACAAATGAGACCTCTGTAAGACTGCAATAGTTAGATAACATTGAGATAAAAGGGTGAGCAAATGGAGCCTCCTGCTTTCTCAGATATTTCTTCTGGAAAACACACACAAGAAAAAAAAACCCTAGTGTCTCTGTTTCAGAAGAAATCAAATGTCTGTGCTCAGATTTGACAAGATATCAAAGTCTGCGATCAAAAGCCAGATTTCAATTGAACTCTTATGAAACACTCCCACGACTACACTGTGTTTTTTCTAATTTGTTAATATAACAAATAAGAATTATTGGAGAACGTTTTACAAGAAAATACTATTTCAGTCTTTCTACTTCCAAATTGTATGTGTACTTTAATGTGTTACTTGCCATTTGTAATTATTTGTCAAATTTACTAGCAATTGACCCAGACAGCAACATAGTGTCGGCCCAGATCCGGCCCACATCTGGTACGCGTGGAACCCACATGTCCACCTAAACCTTTTTTTTTTTTTTTTTTCAGTTTATGAGCTATATATATATATATATATATATATATATATATATATATATATATATATATATATATATATATATATATATATATATATATATATATATATATATATATATATATATATATATATATATATATATATATATATATATATATATATATATATATATATATATATATATATATATATATATATTCTCTTTGTAAGTATCACACCTTATTTTCAATGCAAAACACACCATGGAATTGATGGGACGTGATTTTTAATAATATCTAAAACTTCCTGTGTGTCCTCAGGTAAGAAATGGGCCCTATCATACACCCGGCGCAATTTGATGCCAGGCGTAAGTTTTTCCAGTTCTCATTTCCACATCCAGCACCGCGTTGTTTAAATAGCAAATGCACTCACGCCCATCTGTTCACCCATCGTGTTCACCCATGGTGTTCACCCAAAAACCAGGTGTGTTCAGGTGCATTGTTGGCATGTTGCTATTTTGAGGAACTGAAAACGACTGAGCCATTGACCAACAAAAACCTGGTCTACTCGCAATGTAAATGTAAATAGCGATTCTGCCATGGTGCAAGTACAACTGACTTTTAAAGGGAATGGGAGATGAGACTCTGATTGGTTTATTGCACGTTACACACAAAACACACCCATGACTCATTAATAGACTAGGTACAACCCTTTTGGACAATGCACCTGGAGTGTTGACCATTTTTTCCATCATTAAACTAGCAAAGTGGATTCGGACACACCCTAAGTGCACCATGCGCTTCAAACCACACGCTCAGATCGTTAAAATAGGGACCTTTATTTAGATAGTCCACTTCAGACATTCTACTAACTGGAAGTAACTTTTGCAACTACACTCTAAAAATAATGGTGCTATTATCTGGCACTAAAAGTGGTTCTTGGCTCGTAATCATAGCGGAACCTCTTTAAGTGCTGTACAGCACCATTTTGGTGCTTCAGTGGTTCTTCAGCGGTTCTTCACCGGTTCACTCAAAAAAAAAAGGTTCTATATGGCACCAAAAATGGTTCTTGGCTCGTAATCATAGGAGAACCTTTTTTAGTGCTATATAGCACCAATTTTAGTGCTTCAGTGGTTCTTCAGCGGTTCTTCAGAGGTTCTTCTCCGGTTCTTTGACTAAGGTGCTATATAGCACCTCTGAAGAACCACTGAAGCACCAAAATTGGTGCTATATAGCACTAAAAAAGGTTCCCCTATGATTACGAGCCAAGAACCATTTTTGGTGCCATATAGAACCTTTTTTTAGAGTGTACATGTAAACTAACTCTCATTGGAGTATTAATAGACTGTTTGAAATTGAAACAGCTTTATTTACTTCCACTGGGTCGCATCTTTGATAAATATGGTGTTTCGTTCCACTGTTACGCTGATGACATGCAACTCTACCTGCCTTTATCTAGAAAAGCAATAGTGCTTTAATCACTCTCTCAGCGTGCTTGGACGATGTCAAAACTTTTCCTAAACTGTTTCTAAACTCCAATAAAACGGAAATAGTTTTTAGCCCCTCTGAATCCAGGACACAAAAGTTGTTGGACCCACATTATAGAACAATCTTACGCTCTCAATTAGAACTGTGGCCACTCTATCTGAGTTCAAATCCAGTCTAAAAACCTACTTGTTCTCTTTGGCTTTTAACTTATAAGTTGTTTTAATTTTTATCTCTTACATTACTACTTTTATAAATATTGTCTTTATGTTTTTACTTGTTTTCACTTGTATTTTACTGTTGTACAGCACTTTGGTCGACCTGCGGCCGTTCTTAAATGTGCTATATAAATAAACCTGAACTTGAACTTGAACTGCTAACATCTGCTAACACTTTATTTTGATGCTCAAAAAAAATATTCTATTGAACTTTGCAAGTACATGTTAACTTATTCTACCATCCTTAACCCTAACCTAATAGTTAACTAATACCAATACTAATAATGAGAGTTAGTTGACACGCAGTTGCAAAGCCTCGTAAGTAGAATGTCTAAAGTGGACTATCGAAATAAATATGGCCTACAGCAACCTGCAGCATAATTGTCGGTGATGTATTGTGCATTTAAGGCATCAAGAAGTATTGTGGCTGTGTACTTGGTTCCACATATAAAAACCTGACCATTTTCAGGCCATTTCATAAACGCTTTGGGTTAGCCCAGCAGTAGCTCCTCTTTTAGGCAGTCAGGGCATTCTGCAGACATACAGTATTGTCTGCTTTACTAACAGCGGACGTTCGCTCTGAGAGACATGAATAGAGAGTCTGCTGCAGTGTAAACAAAAGGGGGCTGCTTCATCCCTCTGCTCTCAAATCTGGCCCAGTACTGTGGACATACAGGAGGAGCAGGTCAGGGATCAGTGTAGCTTTAAGGATGGGGAAAGCGTATAGACAAGCATAATCATTACTATTGCTCGTAGTCAGGCCTAGAGATTTCAATAAATCTCTAAAAAAAGTAACTATGGCATCCCAGCAAGCAATAGCCATCAATTCAATGTCTAGGTTAACTATAGACCCGATATAGTCCGGCTATGCCAAAATAACCTTGAATTTGATAACTTGCGATATGAATCCATCATTCCATCATGTAAGCAAAGTCAACAGTTATTACACGGTGTTTGGTTTCATTTCTTTGACATGTTCATGTTCTAGATGACTAGTCTATTCTTGGATTATGGTTAGATTTCTATGAAATGTTCACTGACAGCCCAGATTTTGCCTTGTTTTAGCCTAGACGTCAGGGCTGTGTTTTGACAGCCATTTAAATGCAAAAAAAAAAAAAACGATGTAAATTGTCCAGAATTGCTTGTGCATTGAACATGAATATGTGTTTTTACAGGCAATAAATTCTGTTAAGCTGAATAAATCCAATTCGATTTTAGATTCTGAAATGTGAGTTAAAACAAAACGTCAGCACATGCACAGTGCCCAGTCGCCATGTTCGGAAATGGAGAAAACCACGAACCAAGAATGTCACTGGAGTTTCCTCAAGCGCAATTGCCCTTTTTGCCTTGATGATATAGAAAAGCTTATTTTAGTAAATATTTAATCTGATTCAATAATCTGATTCAAGGAACTTTTGCATGGCTAAAAGTTCCCTATTAAACTGATTATGAGCTACACACTACACTATGGGATTGCAATTTGTTCAATATATTTAGTCTACATGAAGGCTTTTCAGTCCGATGGAGCCGTCAATCCAATTATACACTGATATTTGTTGCATGTAAATATAAATAATGATACCTCAAATCGTGCAACTTATTGAAGAGAATTGAGCTATTACTTTTCTACGAAATCAAACGTACTGCATTGTTTAATGCTGAATATTGTCACAAGTCTACAGAAGTTAAATGCACTTATATTTAATCTTAAATTACATGTTTGATTTAAAACCAGCAGACAGTTGCAAGAAATACTTTTTTGAGAAAATGATTAGTGATAATACCTTATCACTCAGCTCAGGGAAGTCTCATTAGTATTCTGTATTTGTTTATAATGTTTAAGCATACATTTGTGTATGTTTGAATATGCACTGAAACATACAATATGGACATATTGACTGAATCTTAAATGCACATATTGTCACCTCTCTTTCAAAAAAATAAATACAGTTTGGCATAGGTTTGGCATGTCACAAGACACACAATCATGACATCAAACCTGTGTCATAATGCTTGAGGCAGCGATTTCTGAATGTTTAATGAGAGCTTTGTTTGAGTATGATGGCAGATGGGGATGATTATCTGTGCATAAACAGTTAAATTACAGTCTTTTCCGCAACAAGAGCTGTCAAATGGCTTCTGAAAACTTGGAAATTAACACTAAAATAGAAAGGATTACTTTTATGATGAGTTATATAATCTTGTTTTTGCTGTAGCCAAACAAAAGAAAAAGGAATTAAAGGAATCCTTCACAACTAATTGATAAAGTGAATGTATTCATAAACATTTATTTAAATTTATTTTAACATTTATTTTGATTTTTTTTCACTAATGACTGCTACAGACTGTGCGATTTCGGCAAGTATAAGTATAAGTAAACTGTAATTATAAGTAAATTATAAAAAAAAAAAAAAGTTTTTTGATGTAAACATTAAGGCTGGGTATTGACACAAATTTCACAATTTGATTCGATTTCGATTCACAAGCTTGCAGATAGATTAGATTCCGATTAGATTCAATATCGATTATTTTGGATGTATATCAGGTACAATACATGGCAAATTTTCTCAAGGAAAACAAATCTCTTAAAGGGATAGTTCACCCAAAAATGAAAATTAGCCCATGATTTACTCAGCCTCAAGTCAGGTGTATATGACATTCTTCTTTCAGACGAATATAATCTGAGTTATATTAAAACATTCCAGGCTAATCCAAACATTATAATTGCAGTAATAGTTGCTCTGTTTTTGAAGTCCATAAAAAATGCACCTGTCCATCGAATAACGTGCTCCACGTGGCTCCAGGGTGTTAATAAAGGCCTTCTGAAGTGTTTGTGTAAGATAAATATCCATATTTAAAACTTTATCAAGTAAAGTTCCAGCCGATCGCCTTCCGTGGAAAAGTGTTGAAAGTTGAAAGTGAAACTCAAGATGCGTACGTGACGTCATGACGAGCATAGTTCCCTTTCAAAAGCTACACTCAATGCTGCATAAGCTTATGCAAATGGGAAATGTCTTTGACATAACCAGCTGTGAAAATAGTGTGAAAACACGTCAATGAAATTGACCCGGAGGTATTTATAGCCTCGGCCGGTGACGTCATAGGCGCACCTGCTGCACGAGGCTATAAATAGATGAGCTTCCGCTGGAGCAAACCAGGTCTTTTTGTTTTCAGACCAACTCTGTGTTATGGTGTGTTACAAAGTCTCTGAAAAAAAAAAAAAATTCTCTCTCTCTTTCAAGACTCAACTCGAGATCTTTGTTAGGAGTTAGTTTTCAACATGGCAGTGTGCAGATTTCTCTCTCTTTCTCATCTCTGTTACAAAGAAACATAAGTGGAAAGAGTTCTAGTTAAATCTGATCAGTTGGAAACGAGTCAGCAGAGTAAAACGCTGTATATCCATGTTCTCTTTCAAAAAACAGAACTGGATGCACACGTGTATTGCTGTGTGTGTTTGGGGAAGAGCATGCGGTTGCTGCATTGAGTCAGACGAGTGCGAGCATTGCAAGCCTTTACAGTTAGAATGCTTTATGCTCGTCTGGGCTACTTTCAGTCCGCACCAGTTTTCGGAGCTCTCGAATGGGTTTGTTGACGAGCAAGAGACGGGTCCGTCCCTTTCGCTTGCTCGCTCAACAAATGCATGTTTCCCCGCGTGATCCCGAAGCGCGCTCCAGCGTTTCTTCGGCTCGCGCGGGGAATGATGATGAATCTCTGGGTCCGCGGACCTCGAGCAGCCACCTGCGATCGTTCCTCACATGATGGTGAATCCATACGAGGAATTTATCGAGGTGGTTGTTCGCGCGGTGGCCAGGGCAGTTTGTCTGGTACCGTGAATGAGAGATCCCCGAACGCAGTGAGCTTGAGGTTTCTGTCTAGAAAAAAAAAAAACATTTACTTCACGTGTTTTTGTACCCTTGACGTCGACATTTTCGACTATCATGGGTGCGAAATCGCGTGGATATGTGAGAATACCCCAGGTGGGAGACGCTCACGAGCTATCTCTCGCCTGGGTCTGCATTTTCATTAAAGAGACATACCTCCCCATAAAGCCATGTAGAAAATAAACATCGGCTGTCATGGGCAAAGCTTATATATATGAATTATATATTGTATATTATTTTATATGGAATGTATATATATATATATATATAATATATTATTTTATATCAATATATATTGTATATGATTTATATAAGAATAATAAATATAAAGGGACAGGCTGGTGCTGCGCTGCACACTATGGCTGTCTTGCAAGCATATCAGGCTGACCTTCTGAAGGATTTGAGTGGTTCATTTGGTGACTCCGTTAACTCTGTAGTGGCCAGATTTAAAGGAGTGGAAGAAACATGAAGTGTTCACTCAGTTTCTTCCTCAATGCACTCAAGGGGAGGGGCTATCAGCCACACAACCTCTCTTCAGTCCTTCAAGATTTAGGGGGGTAATAAGCAGAGTGTGGCGAGTCGCGCTCTCCCTCGTAAAGATTGGAGACCGGCTCGTCATCCTCAACAACCTCCCAGGGCAGACCTCGGGACTGTCATCAATATAAGAAGTCCGGTGGTCTGGTGCCCAGTCTGCCCCCACGGGACAGGGCGTGTCAAACATTTGCTCGCCCCACCCCGTTATCCTCAAAACTACTCCATCCCCGCCGCCTCTGGTGATTCGGGGGGGCAGTGGTTTCCAGTGAAATGTTAGACGTTCAGTGTTTAAATCCTGCTATCATCCAGGACATAGAACGTCTAACATCCCCTCAACAGGAAGTGTTAAAATTGTCACTCTCAGAGTCTCAGGCAGCGTGTTAACTTCTGCCAGGCGTTTCTGCATTGGTGTTAAGCACAGTAAAAATTAGTAAACTAATTTATTTGTCATCCTCCTTGTTTGAACGGCGTGGTCTCCACTTCCGTGAAGGCGGAGTTGGCGTTCGTACTGTCACAAGTGACAGCAGTTACTTCCTGGTCCCCAGTAGGGTGGGGGGGGGGTGTCTAATCTCAGATCTTCGAGTCTTAAACCGTGAAGCAGTTAAAGTACTCAAGGTCAAGATGTTACAGTGAAGGCGGTCGTGTCGCATATTCAACATTGTGATTGGATTCGGCACGATTGATCCGAAGGACGCATGTATTCGCATATAAAGTCTGCCACAACACAGGAAGTTCCTGAGGTTCGCTCTTGGGGGCAAAAGCTCACCAATTTCGGGTCTTCCATTTGGCTAGCCTTGTAACCGCACATAAACAAAATGTATGGATGTATTACTGGCTCCATTGGGATTCCGGGACATTCAAATTTTGAATTACAAAGGCGATTGCTAAAATTAGCACAATCATATGAGATGGTGCTTCAACACAGTGTGTTGGCTCATCTAGTTTCTCTAGGGTTGAGACTCAACACCAAGAAAAGTGTTCTTTCTCCTGCCCAGAGAACGACTTATCTAGGGTTTGTTCGGTTTTTGGTCACAAGGTGGGCACAATGGTTTCCCGCTTGAATCAAGACCATTCAGTATTCCCTGAGCAAAGTCAGGCTAGACCAAGATCTTACTGATCATCAGCACCAGAGTGTTAGGTCTAATGGCATCAGCATCCACGGGTTTCCCTTTGGGGTTGTTGCACATAAGACCGTTTCAGTTGTGGCTCAAAGCCAGAGGACTTAGGGCCAATCCTCAGGCAAATAAAGTGGCGCGCCATGTGGCTTCGTACACTAACTATGTGGTTCAGACCCCGGTTTTTGCCTTGGGTCCCACTCTAGGCGTACCTTGTCGTCGCAAGTTGCTAACGACGGACGCTTCCCTGACGGGCTGGGGTGCGGCCTTAAGTGGTCGTCCAGCCCAACGGGAATGGGAGGGTCATCAACTCAGTTGGCACATCAACTGCCTCGAGTTGACGGCTGTATTTCTGGCCCTGAAATACTTTCTCCCCCAATTGAGGGGCTGTCATGTCCTAGTGCGGGTGGACAGTACAGCTAAATATCTTGTATATAATCACCAGGGGGGTCTGTGCTCACGCTATCAGAATAGCGAGACAGATTTTTCTCTGGGCTCAGAACAAGTTCCTGTCACTCGAGCAGTGTACATTCAAGGGCAGGAGCAGATTTACTGTCCAGATAGAGTTACAGATGGGGGGGTGGAAACTCCACCCAGAAGTAGTCAAGCAGATCTGGATCAGATTTTACAGAGCTGACCACAGGGAGTGGACCTCTTCGCCTCTTCTCAGACAGCGCAATGTCCCTGCTTCTCTCTGTCACCCAGCCCCGCTGGGTCTGGGTGTGATGGTTCATACATGGCCCAAAATGTGTCTGTATGCCCTCCTTCCAGTCGCTCTGCTCCTGGGAGTTCTAGCCGGGGTTCGCCAACAAGGGTCTTGCTTCTTATCAATAGCGCTGCGTTGGTCGAACAGGGTTTGGTTCTCGGAGATAGTGTCTCTCCTCAACGGCTCGCCTTGGGCGATTCCGGCGAGGAGGGACCTTCTGTCTCAGGCAGAGAGCACGATATTCCATTCCAGGCCCGACCTGTGGAACCTTCATGTTTGGCCCCTGAAGGGCACCAACTGAGGGACACGGGGCTTTCCCCTGCAGTTATTGAGACCATTCTAAGTGCTAGAGCTTCCTCCACTCGGAAGTTTATGCTAATAAATGGGGTGTCTTTGAAAGGTGGTGTACGACACAATGTAGATTCAGTCAACTGCCAGGTAACTTCAGTTCTGGATTTTCTGCAAGAAAAGTTGTCATCAGGCACCTGCCCCTCCACTCTCAGGGTTCATGTGGCCGCTCTTTCGGCTTGCCACGCCTTGGTGGATGGGGTGCCGCTCGGGAGACATCCTCTACTCGCTCGCTTCATTCGTGGGGTAGGCGGTTGAGGCCACCTGTTAGAACCAAGATCCCTTCATGGGACTTAGCTTTAGTTTTCGAGGGTCTGGTTGAGACCCCCTTTGAAACATTAGCTTGCCCCTCCACTCTCAGGGTGCATGTGGCCGCTCTTTTGGCTTGCCACGCCCTGGTGGATGGGGTGCCGCTTGGGAGGCATCTTCTGCCTGCTCACTTTGTTGTGCCAGGCAGTTGTGGCCTCCATTAAGAGCCAAGATCCCTTCATGGGACTTAGTTTTAGCCCTCGAGGGTCTGGTTGAGACCCCCTTTGAACCTCTAGAATCAGCGTATGACGAACTTCTGACTCTAAAGATGGTTTTTCTTATGGCTATAACTTCTCTGAAAAGAATTGGGGACATGCAGGCTCTGTCAATATCGCCATCCTGCTTAGACTTTGCCCCAGGTTTGGTAAAAGTGATTTTGCATCCCCACCCTGACTACCTGCCTAAGGTTCCTTTGTCGACTGTACATCCTGTCACTCTTGAAACCTTCTGCCCTCTGCCGTTCACAACGCCGGATCAGGAGAAACTTCATAGACTGTGTCCAGTCCATGCTCTTCAGGCCTACGTCCACCGCACTAGCCAGTGGCGTAAGTCAGAGCAACTGTTTGTTTGCCATGGGGGCCGTAACAGAGGTTCTGCCACCATCAAACAATGTCACATTGGGTCAGGGATGCTACTGCTCTTGCCTATGAGGTGCGCGGTCAAGCTTCGCCTATAGGATTAAGGGCTCACTCCACCAGGGGAGTCGCCTCTTCTACTGCGTTAGCAAGGGGTGCTCCCTTACAAAGTGTTTGTGATGCGGCAGGTTGGTCCTCTCCGCACACATTCTTAAGACTTTATAGCTTGGATGCTCATGCCACTCTGGGCTCTCATGTCCTTGAGTCGACATCACAGGCTAATGCCTGAGGCTTCTTGCGTTCTTGTGCACACCTACACAACCGTAAGGGGTCCAGGCACCATCAAGCACGGTGGCGTGGGTATTCTCGTTCCCATTTGCATAAGCTTATGCAGCATTGAGTGTAGCTTTTGAAAGGGAACACTTGGGGTTACTTGACTGTAACCCTGTTCCCTGATAAAGCGGAACGAGATGCTGCATTGCTAGGCCGTGCTGATGATGCTTCAGGACTGGTCTTCAAACAAAGAAGATCTGGTTTGCTCCAGCGGAAGCTCATCTATTTATAGCCTCGTGCAGCAGGTGCGCCTATGACGTCACCGGCCGAGGCTATAAATACCTCCGGGTCAATTTCATTGACGTGTTTTCACACTATTTTCACAGCTGGTTATGTCAAAGACATTTCCCATTTGCATAAGCTTATGCAGCATCTCGTTCCGCTTTATCAGGGAACAGGGTTACAGTCAAGTAACCCCAAGTGATATACATAATAAAGGCTAGATGTCACGTCCGCGCTGCTGGCCAATGGAGGTTGACGTCCGCACCTGGCGGCCATCTTGTCACAGGCAGCTCGCTCACTCGTGACATTGTTTTCATGGTGCTTGCACTTTTTAAATAACCATAACTTGCTCAATTTTCTACCGATTTTCAAACTGTTTGGTTTGCTATAAACGTCAGAGATGTAGTTATGACACTGCAACTTGCATAATTTTTTCAAGCATCCATAATTATAGCCACGTTAATAATGTTTGTAAGAAACCTAACCATTTGTAAATCCGTCAAGATTTCAGCGAGATAAGAGTATTTGTGTTCATGCAGATCACTCACCTTACATGAGGAGCCTCAGAGCCCTGGCTGTGACAAGATGGCCGCCAGTAATGACGTTAGAGACTCCGCCGTAAGACATCTATAGCCTTTATTATGTACGTATATCTATGATGACGAGCGTACCTGGTCGCGTTAGTCTTTCGATCGGCAGAGGACCTTTCAATACTTTTTGCATAAATTGAACACGGAAGGTGGTCGGCCGAAACTTTACTTTATAAAGTTTTAAATCTGGATATTTTTCTTACACAAATGCATCGATTCGCTTCAGAAGGCCTTCATTAACCCAGAGCCGTGTGGAGCACATTATTTGACGGACAGATGCATTTTTTATGGACTTCAAAAACAGAGCAACTATCATTGCCATTCTAATGCTTGGATTAACCTGGACTTTTGTAATTTAACTCTGATTGTGTTCGTCTGAAAGAAGAATGTCATATACAGCTAGGATGACTTGAGGCTGAGTAAATCATGGGCTAATTTTCATTTTTGGGTGAACTATCCATTTAACTTGTAAACTATGGGAGTCAGTTGTAGCCTAAAAAATTAACTGTTATAATCATATTTCTACTCCAAATCGTTTTTTGCAATATAAACATTTAGATGGTGGCTGTCATAAAAACTTGCCAGATTTATTCATACATGCATTAAATATTGAAGAACATTAAAATTATAATGAATAGGCCTATGTGATATGGGGCATATATTTAGCAAAATGAGTTAATTTTTCTAGCTGACCAATAAGTTCATGGTCACTGAATATGGTTTTTCTGAGGTAAATGTGATCGAGGTGGCTAATCCGTACGACCTCACTAGATTTCGTATGTATTTGACAAGTTGCCAAATTGAGAAATTTTCCGGTTCCGGTTCTGGTTCCGGTTCCGCCTAACGATTCTGGTTCCGATTCCGGTTCCATTAAAATTATTAAACAAATAGTGGTAAAGGAAAAAGGCACAATACGCAACTCAAACAATCCATTTTGTGTTTATTACTTGCTCTAAAATTAATTTACAGGTTGGCAATGTCAAAAAAGTCCTGTACTGTACATATATTACAGTATTAATTAAGCCATTCTTGCAACACATTTTTTTTTCAAATGAACACCTCTGAAATTGTCTTATTACATTTTATCTCTCTGTCTCTGAATAAAACCAAGTTATAAATTATATTTATTAGTTATATGTATTAATTAGTTGTATATTAATTTAATAGTAATTCAGTTATTCCGTGAACTTGTAAATAATAAATTGCAATTCAGCATTGCAAAGGTAATTGTGCCTAAACGCTTACCTAAACCATGGTGACTTAACGGTTGACAAATATATATATTCACTATAAATCTGGTATAAGCCCTTGTGGCACTCTGTGCTGTAGCAAATGTTTTGTCAAATTGCTAGTGCAGCCTCCTTTGCATGTTATTAACTTTTCACATGTGTTACATTTTGCTTCATTATCATTCATTCTTTGGAAATTAATCCATACTTGTGACTTTCTCTTCGCCATGCTGGTGGTCAACGAGAAAATATCTGACGCAAAACCGTAAATGTGTAGCGCGAGGGCTTTCACTGCTGAACTGCGTTACACTCCTGGAAGCGGCAGGCAACGTCATTAATATTCATGATGAGGTGAGCCAGGGTTGCCAGGTTATCACAACAAAACCCGCACAATTGCTACTTAAAACAGAGCCCGCGTCAACAGTGTTTAAGTAGCCTTCCACGGGAAAACCACGGAGTTGGCAACACTGGCTGTCACTCGCTATTAAAGGTTACGCTTCCAGTGCTTCGCACACACATTGCACCAGAACCGTTTTCGGAACCGAAACTTAGGAATTTCGCGCGGTTCTGGTATTTTTCAAAAATCAGTTTCGGTTCTGCATAAGAACCGGTTCTCGGTTCCCAACCCTACAAATTAGTATGAATTCGTACGAATGACCTACCTCAAACCCCGCCCCTAAACCTACCGGTCACTGGGGTTTAGAAAAAACTTACAAATTCGTACGAATTAGCCATCTCGTAAAATACATACGAATTGGTTGTGAGAAAGCGTTGGTGTTACTGACGCCTTTCCACGTTTGAAACACTAATTCCATGTGACATGATACACATATTTCGATAAGTTGTACTCAATCTTTTAACACACTTTCAGATGTTCATTCATGTTTATTTCGTGCTGTAACTGGTATTGAAGGGATAGTTCACCCAAAAATTCAAATTCTATCATCATTTACTTACCCTCAAGTTGTTCCAAACCTGTATGAGTTTCTTTGTTCTGCTGAACACAAAAGAAGATATTTGGAAGAATGTTTGTAACCAAGCAGATAGAGCAACCATTGACTACCATAGTAGGAAAAAAAATACTATGGTAGTCAATAGTTGCTCTATCTGCTTTGTTACAAACATTCTTCACTCTATCTTCTTTTGTGTTCAGCAGAACAAAGAAACTCATACAGGTTTGGAACAACTTGAGGGTGAGTAAATGATGACAGAATTTTCATTTTTGGGTGAACTATCCCTTTAAGGGGGAAGAGAAGATCCGTTCATGTGCACTCCGTGCTTCCGTTTCTCGGGAGGCGGTATTAACATTAAGTGACATGACATCTGACACACAGAAGCCAATGGCACATGTCACTATGTGTATTGGCACATCCAGTGGCACATCTGGCCTTCATTGGCATGTGACAGTTATATGTGTCGCTGACTCGTTGCCTTATCAGACAATGGCTTGTAAGGCAGTGTTTGTGCATGAAGGCACCTCACGAAACTGATTTCGGACAGACTTCTTAGGCAGTGTAACAGTTTAATGATCTACAGCAAAATAGAGAAAGTTTTGGTGAGAACTAAACAAATATTGAATTACTACATTAGTAATTTCTCGCTAGAAATGACATCAGAAGTAGAAAATGTTGGTAAAAAACTTACATTTACACACAAACTGACCAGCACATGCAACTTTTGGACGCCATCTTTTTTTTCCAGCTCAACTGTCACAGAATGGAACGCACAGGATTGTGGGATATCAAAGGCAGCGAAGGATACAAATATGCTGCCTTCAAAAATCGATCAGATGAAGGTCTCTCAGGAGACAGGAAGTGAAGCTAACATTAGATTCGGATGTGCCTTGATGCCTTCCTACCTTGAAATGTGTCCTCTGAAGGCAGCATTTTCCAGGTTTTGGACGCAGCCATTATCGCGACACGCTGACACTGACATGACACCTGGTTGACACGAGTCGCGGAACATTTCGCCGTGTGTTGTGACACCTCCATAGTGACTGACAGATTAATCGAGCACCAATACTGATGTAATTGTGACACAAAATCTTAAATAAATAGCATAACTTTGTGATATTTTAAATATCAATTAAACACATTCAAGTCAGTAATATTTTCTGTATTTGATTGGCATGTGCCACTGAATGTTTTGTAATACGTTACAAACTGCCCGTTCTAGGAGAGACACAAAATAAATCTATCATGTGTCACTACGAATAACGCATTACCAGTCGCGTCCGTTACTGTAAACCTTTATTTTTGCGTGATGATGCACGGACACACACCAGTAAGTGTCAGTATAAGTGTGTACTGGCCAGCGTAAGATTCTCATCTGTGGCTTTAATATTTCAAAAATAATTGTATTGAATTATGTATAATAATGTTGTACACATTAACTCAGTGATGTAATAAATCATATTTTTGACAGCATAAAGCAAATTGTTATGCAAGTGGCACATGAAGCAATACATTGGCACATCACATGTTTTAGTGACACATGCCATATCCACTGGTACATGCCAGTTAGCCTGTGTCAGTAAAACAGACATTAGTGATGTAGTGACACCTGCAGCTGTCTGCCTGAGTATAATGTAGATTATGTAACATATGCACATATTTAATTTGTACAAAAAAAAAAAAGGATTTTATTTATTGGTAAAATGCATTTATTAAAGCTACTGAGGAAGGTCCTACATGACCGAAACGTTTGTTAAATTTTTTAAATGCACTGAGCACTTTTTTGCGCTTGTAAAAATAAAGCATATTGATAGTAGCTCGGTATGTAATCCTTTTCAGATACGTAGCCTAAAAAATATTTTTAATAATTGATTTTTTTACACTCTTTGGATGGACTTGTCTTGAAATATTAAAGCCACAGATGAGAATCTTGCGCTGGCCACTACACACTTACCTACTGGTGTGTGTCCGTGCAGCAACACGCAAAAATAAAGGTTTAACGGACGCTACTGTTAAAGGGGCACTTCAGCACTGGGAACATGAATGTGTATTTAAACTGGGTCATTTATGTAGTAGAAATGTGGAATTATTTCTGAATTTGGTGCCTTCTAGACTGAGAAAAGACAGAAAATGCATTTTTGTCTCATGTGGATGAAAGACAACAACTCCCAGAATGCACTTGCTTCGCTGACCTACGAGGCCACTCCCAAAGCCATGGCTACTGTTTATCACTTGCCCACCGCGGCTCCACCCCAACGTCGTTTTGATATTCATAGTAAAAAAATAATTGTGTTCAGTTAGAGAATAGACACTATAATTAAAAACTGAACGTGTCTTTTCAGTAAAGTGAGTGAGCCGAACGAAAGTCACGACAAAAACGCAGCAGGAGTCAGATTTCATTCATCACGAGAGAAGAGATGAGCAGAGCTGAGGTAAGCGCAGCTGTCATTCACGACACGTGTCCTGTCTGGCGCGTTATCAGATTGCATGTGGAAACTAAACTTTCATAGGAATTCATTGAAAAGTTGAAACACTCACTTTTCTCTGCACCGCTCCGTTATGAATGCCCGAGCCGAGCGGCCGTGCACATTTACATTCTGTGAGTGAGATCCCACCCCTGGTGGGTTGAAAACATGCAGAACTAGCTCCTGTTGTCTCTAGCCCAGGGGTGGGCAAGCTACTGCCCGTTCGGCTGTTTAATCCGGCCCGTGTATTACTTTTTTTTTTTGTAAAGACCGCATGTGAGGTTTATGCATCAACGCTAATATAAGTGACAATACATGTTTTACTTTAAATCTCATCTGAAAATTGCGTTCTTCTTTTTCTTCTCAGGTAAATCCAAGGTAAACTAATTGCGTGTCTTCCGAACTCGATGAAAAGCATAAGAATGGTTAAGAGTCTTTGTTTTGAGGTGATGGGGGCGCGTTCCTTCATGTGGACGATTTGCATGTGAATCTCTTTGCGCGCGCGTGGGTGTGGTCACATAATTAAGCTCCGCTGGAGAAACTGTGCCTCTCGCTGTTTTCATACGGATTACATAAAAAGAGAATATATTTTTTAATATAAATTACTTAATTTAAAAGTAGACATTCCAAGCTTAATAAAGAGATATCTGTCGTGTCTGTGTGGCAATTTTTCGTGGAGTTACAGCTCATTTTCAGACGCATTTCAGAATGGATATCACAGGAAAACAGACAGGAGAACGCGCATCCTGTTTTTTTTATTTTTATTATTTAGCAAAAAGCACAACATTTAGTTTTTATTTTGAGTGTACATTAATAAAAGAAAACACTTTAAGCTTTCTAAAGACAAAAATGTCATTAGGAAAAATCAAGCAAAACGCGCCCAAGGCGGCATCATCTTGACTTTCCAACGACAGTGAGGTGCTCCAGTCTAGTGATGTGTCGTTCATGAACGATTCGTTCATTTTGAACGAATCTTTAATATGACTCGGGACTACCGAGTTGTCTCAGAGAGTAATTCGTTCTTTTTGTGTTGACCGCGCATGCGCATTACGCAACATATGGGTTCATACGAGTCTTGAGTTCGGGTTTGAGTCTTTCGTTCTTCCTGTCAGTCCCATAGAGTCTATGCAGTCAGAAGCGGAAACAGAAAAGATTAGTTCTTTCGAGTCTCGGGTTTGAGTCTTTCGTTCTTCCTGTCAGTCCCATAGAGTCTATGCTGTCAGTAGCGGAAACAGAAGAGATTAGTTCTTACGAGTCTTTCGGGTTTGACGTTTGAGTCATTCGTTCTTTTGCCACTTGACTTGTCACCGTATTGAACACTAGTTCACAACCTTTTTACTAACAAGCACGTAGTTATTTAAAAAAAAAAATTGTATATATAATTCTCAGTTAATATCAGACATATACAAATAATGGGAAATATATTGACTATTCAAGTCTAACATCACAAATTCAAGTCAATTAGACTATTACTCATTTTGAATCAACTGTATTTTATTTTTCTCTTTTAAGTTGTTATATCATTTTGTTGTCCTTGTGTTATTAATGAATAAAAATCAGTTTAAAAATGTTACCTAAACCTTTGTAACATAGCTTATAGGCCTATAGCACCTATACAAATACATACATATATATATATATTGTATGTATGTGTGTGTGTGTGTTTGTGCTATATGATTCAAAATGAGTAATAGTCTAATTATTAGACAAGTCACGTGACAAAAGAACGATTGACTCAAACGTCAAACCCGAAAGACTCGTAAGAACTAATCTTTTCTGTTTCCGCTACTGACAGCATAGACTCTATGGGACTGACAGGAAGAACGAAAGACTCAAACCCGAACTCAAGACTCGAGACTCGAAAGATGAACTAATCATTCTGTTCCCGGACCTGTGTCACATGGCCCGGCCCAGCCCCAGATCAGAGTCAGACACAGACGAGTCGACAACTAACGTCTCGAGGAGTTCGAAGAGACGAGAGGAGGAGAACAAATGTGATAAATATGAGGTTGCAAAAGAAAGAATGTCTCGAATCAGAAGGTGAGGTGAACTAACAGAGTTAGACTGCAATAGCCTGACCCAACAACTAATCAATTAATTAAACGTTTCAGTTTCTTATCATTTGGCTTTGGTTGCAGTACCCTATAGTTTATTTTTATTTAGTTTTACAAATGTAATCAACATTTTCATAAGTACTAGATGGGTGGGGCTATTTAACATGTCATTTTAATTATATTTTGCTGAAATGAACGAAATGACTCGAAAAAAGATTTGTTCATTTTGCTGAACGAGACTCAAAGATCCGAGTCAGTAAAATGATCCGAACTTCACACTACTACTCCAGTCACCTCCGTCTGCATGTAAAAAGATAACAGGCCAAACCACACTGACCGGCGATTGCCATGGAGATCACAAGGTGCATCAGTGTTTTCACAGCGAAAGTGAAGAAAAAAGAAAAAGAAGAAAAAGACCAGCGCCAGGGTGTATAACAAAGATTGAAAGAAAAACGCTGTGTTGTTGCAGAACCAGGTGTTGTATTTACTATCTCTTTCTCTAAATTTGAACATTGATTATTTCCCCCAATAATTTGTTGATTATGGCTTTATTTATCTAAATGTGTTCTGTTTTTATAACTCTTGCAAGTGTAATGATACAAATTATAATTAAAATATTGCCTTTATAACAACGTAAACCCCTGTCACTGTTGTAGGCAACTGAAGTCTTTTTATTTCTGCTTTTCCTCAGTGCAGGAGGGTGAAGAAGCTGAAACAACCTCCTCCCATAGACAACATCATTGGATGATCTCCTAGAAGGGACTTTTTGAGGATTTGTTAGAAAATTTTAATTGAGTTTTATTTTACATAAAATATATATTGCAATTTTACAAAGAAATATGCAAAATTCTGTCTGAGAAATAAAAGGACTTTCATTTTAGAATTTGTCTTAAATCTACTTTTGTTTTGAAAATGGTATTGTGAAATTAGTATTGTGAATCGTATCACGTCATGAGTTGAGTGAATCGTTACATCCCTAATTATAACATACCTTAACTAATATAATCTGATACTAGATACCGGCCCTCTGTCAATTTTTAAAACCCAGTGTGGCCCTTGAGCCAAAACGTTTGCCCATACCTGCTCTAGCCTCTGGCTAAAAATCCTCAGAAGAAGCAAAATGACGATATTTGCGTCATCGGAGGATTTTTTCCAGAAATAAAATGCATACTTCTCTCGTCTCAGGGGGACATGATGGGGGAAAGTACCATAATTCGAATGTCCTACTGGGTTTCTACTGATACAAAGTTTAATGCTATATCACTAAAGTGACCCTTTAATGCGTTATTCGTAGTGACACATGATAGATTTATTTTGTGTCTCTCCTAGAACGGGCAGTTTGTGACATATCACAAAACATTCAGTGGCACATGCCAATCAAATACAGACGTAACAAAAAATATTACTGACTTGAATGTGTTTAATTGATATTTAAAATATCCCAAAGTTATGCTATTTATTTAGGATTTTGTGTCACAATTACGTCAGTATTGTTGCTCGATTAATCTGTCAGTCTCTATGGAGGCGTCACAACACACAGCGACATGATCTGCGACTCGTGTCAGCATGTCGCGATAATGACAGTGACATATGCCACTATCCACTGGCACATGCCAATGAAGACCGGATGAGCCAATACGCATAGTGACATGTACCATTGGCTTCTGTGCGTCAGTTGTCATGTCACTTATTGTTAATACCGCGGCTGGGTTTCTCTTGAGCTGAGCTGCGCCAGAGCAATCTCGCGCCACAGCGCCAAAACAGTATTTATGTTTTTAGATTTCGTAATAAAATGGACGTAATTTGAAATCTGAGACTTTGTCATATCAATAGTAACAAAGCCCAAAGATTATTTAGATTTAATAGATGGGAGGCGCGCTACAATGCTCCGTTCATTCATCAACTGAAAACAGGATGCCTAATCGATTTTTGAGATTTAAGAAAAAATGAGAATCGATTAAAATCGAGAAATCTATATTTTTTACCCAGCCTAGTAAACATATTCTAGTAGACCCCATTAACAAAATCTGTAAATGAGCATAGTAGGACTATGCAACCTCTTTTTTTGCAACCTCTGAGCTCTCCAAATGTCCTGCGTCTCACCCCGTCCAGCACTGAGCAAAAGTACACTGGCACTATGCCTGTGGTTGAATGACTTTGGGGTCATCAGTGGTGTGGCAGATTTCTCTCTGTTGTGGTACATGGGAGGAGCCCGTATTATCCATGTATGGCTGTTTGAGAGAGGCCAATGTGGTGATATCTCCGAGCTGGAAGTACACTAATTTTCTTTGTGTCCTGGTTCTCTGCTCCCTGGTCCCGGCAGGTTACAATAGTGCAGTGTTCGCAGCGGAAGACAATCGCTGTCTGTCTGCACTGGACTCGCAGAGTCACTGTCCACTCTGAATGTGCATACACACACCGTTACTCGAACACATACTGATTTTCCCAGACAAGAACACACACTGCGATAAATCATGGTAAGACTGTCACAACACAAAAATGTCACTCTGAACCACAAGAAAACAAGTCATTTTTAAAATGTTATGTATGTTTATGTATTTTATGTGCTGCTACTAGGTGGTTGGCAGGATGTTCTGGGCCGGATTTGCAAAAATCTTCGTCAGAAGAAAGTTTGAAAGAATGTTCCTATAAATTCAAGTCACCATGAACTCAAAATGGACAATTCTTCTATTTTTATTAAATATTGCAGTATTTATAATGAATGATTTATTCGTGCACATTTTTAACTTCTTAAATTCCCCTTCCTCTTGCAGCAAAATCTCTTCTCTGACGTGTTTACTGGCACGAGGGCGGGACAACCTGTCACTCACAGGAGATCAACCAATAGCGAACCACAACAATCCAATCAATTCCCCATGAACAAAATTAAGTCCCGCCCTTCATTTCTTCTTGTTTCAACAGAATATCGCAACTTCTGATACATGCTGACGTTAAGAAAATGACTTTGGTGTAGGGATAGGCGATACCACTTATTTTGTTTTCGATACGATACCGATACTTTCAAGGCCAGTATCACCGAAATCGATACCGATACCGATTTCTAAACTGAACTTTTAAATGATTCAATTTATTAAATGATTAAAATTACTAAATAAAAATACCCACTTAACATTTATATCTGAAAGCCATTTTAACCTTCAATACACCAAATATTTTTGTTTACACATGGTTAAAATATGTTTACTTGTAGTGGTAACCATGGAAATCTACAATGGTTCATTTTCACAAGGGACTGCCAGTGACAGGCTGTTGCACCCATTAAATGCAACCTTTTTATTCTGACAGTGTATGATTTATATTAACATTAGTTACAGATTAGAACATGATCAATATCAATGTTTAACATTCAATTTAAAGAGTGTAATTGCACTATGTAGGCTACAATTCCAATTAGTTTATTGTGAAATAACTCAAACATAATATGTTTTTTCTGTCTTCTGATGAGTATTGTTCTAGGCTGCATTTCCAAAAGCATCAATGGTTTCTGATGATACTTTTGGGAAATGCAGCTTTGTTTGCATAAAGTGTCATCAGTGACCGAACGCTCTCTCTGTGATTGACTGGTTCTGTCCTGCAGCATTTGCGGGAGTTCAGATCACGGTTCAGATGAGCAGGAAAATAGTCCTGTACTGCTCAACTATTCAGTAACATAGGTTATTTGTATTGTATGCATTAGATAATCTTTTTAAATAAACAAAATTACTGGTAAAGAAAAAAACTCCTTAGTATCGATACTTTTCAATGCTCACATATCGATATTTCATATCGATACGCCCATCCCTACTTTGGTGTTTGTATGGGGGTTCTTGCCGAAGACTTAGTGATCAGCTCAATGAAAAACACCTCAAATACAATCTTTTTGCTCTGCATATTACTATAATAATGATACTATACTTATATTTATCATGTAATAATTATATTTACTATAATAATCATCATGAGGGTGCACTTTTTGTCACAACTGGCTTGATGCGAGTCGTTGCATCTGTTGCTTTCATTTGCAGTCCATATTTCTTGCACTCTCTGGAGTGAATGCTCCCTCTTTGACTCTTTTTTTTAGAGTTGTTGCTGAATTTCAAATGTAGCAAGAAGTCACATCACGCATAATTACGACTAATCTTTGTTTACATAATCGATCATTGGTGTCTCTTATTCAGTGTACTTGTGCACATCCCCAGTAACAGTAATATGTATTATATGTAGATAGTGTTATTTTGTATGCTTAAAACTTAAAACAACCCAATATCTTACCTTTGTGGAGTTGGGCGTTATTCTAACTTTAAGGGGTAATGAACTGCATTATTTTATTATTTAATAATGTTTCCTGGGATGCATTTTTAATGTTTTAGCCCTCTGATTTGAACGCTCTGTTTGAAGGGGCGTGGCTGCTGTGAAACTTCAGTGTAAACGCCCACTGCTGTGATTGGCTGCTGTGAGACTTTACTGTAAACACCCACTGCTGTGATTGGCTGCTGTGAGACTTTACTGTAAACGCCCACTGCTGTGATTGGCTGCTGTGAGACTTCAGTGTAAACGCCCACTGCTGTGATTGGCTGCTGTGAGACTTCAGTGTAAACGCCCACTGCTGTGATTGGCTGCTGTGAGACTTCAGTGTAAACGCCCACTGCTGTGATTGGCTGCTGTGAGACTTTACTGTAAACGCCCACTGCTGTGATTGGCTGCTGTGAGACTTCAGTGTAAACGCCCACTGCTGTGATTGGCTGCTGTGAGACTTCAGTGTAAATGCCCACTGCTGTGATTGGCTGCTGTGAGACTTTAGCATAAATTCCCACTGCCGTGATTGGCTAACATTTTTTTAATATGAAATAAGTATTACATGTGGAACCAGTGCAGCCATCAAGTGCTCAGGGGGGGTACCACAAGAATTTGAGAGGCTTTCACCTATATATGAAGTCATAAATAGGCACATTGCACAACGAGTTGTTCTCTGGGCTTGGTTACAATAAAAGCTGTTTTTGGACAAACAAAGAAGTTTTCAGTTCTGAAACTTACAGGATATTCTTATAGTATGACGACCTCGTAATATGTCAAAAGCTCAAGGAAAATTAGATTTCTCAATTCATAACTGCTTTAAGAGGTATTTGCAATGATTTTTAAGAACATTCTTTTCGGGAATTCAAAATCTTCTTAAGTTTTGTCTTTAGAACAATCTTAAGAAAAAAAGATATGATTATTCTTAAGAAATGTTGTTTGGAAATACAAAATGTTCTTAACTTTATTCTTAGGATTGTTTCGTGAATCCAGGCCCTTGGGGTTTGTTTTTTTACGGGCACAATTTAAAAGAGGCCACCCCATTATGGTCTTCTTTTTTTATCCGTTTTATTGCCTGCAAGACGAAAATCACGCGTCTAATTGTTTACTGAAAAATGTATAAAAAGGAACACAAGCATGGAAAAATTCACAAGAGCTACTGAAGCCCACAGCATATATTAGAGCGTTTTTGATTATAAATGGTGATAAATAAACCAATAACTATAGACATCAATAATCATGAATACATTAGAGCAGGAGAAATTGGTTTGTATGTGATAAGGCCTAGGAAGAAGAAAGTGTTATTGTAATGTAAATCACATTCAGACTGGGTTACTGGCAGCCTATAATAGCATCATATTGACGCCACTAGATTATCTCATCATTCATATTCTGTCATGGGAAGAGCCCGGGCAAGTCCTCTCTTAGAGGCGGGGGAAACAGTTTAGCTCTTTGTGTTTAAAGGCTGAGCTTTTGCATGTGGGAAACATTACTCATATATATGGCAAATCAAATCTGATGTCACTGATACACTCAAGTATACAGAGTCATTTTTGTTCACTCCTTAGATCTATTTATATCATGAATTCAATCAGCTTTATATTTAATCTAATAGCAGAATATGTAGGCATATTTGACAGGATAGGGACTAGGCTTACTAAAGATGCCCCATAGGACTTGTTACTGAATTTGAATAAATATGAATATTTTTGTCATTTTGGAACAGGGTTCAAATCAAACAAACACAACATGGCATAAAGCCTCAAAGGACACAGTATCAAATCAGGTGGGAATAGGCTCATGAGGAGAAAGAGATAAGCCAGAAATCTCATTTTACATGAATCTCCCTGAGATCCCCTGTTGACACAATAAATTGTCAGTATTGTAGACAATAGTGAAAGAGCTGAGGTGGAATGATTGTGTTGCACCCTCAGATGGGGTTGTGTGATCTTTTGATCTATTCTGACACATAGGAACAGTAACATTTACTTTTGGAGACCTGGCACTGGTTTAAAGAAATAATTCACCCAATATTCAAATTACAATTCTGTCATCATTTTCTTACCCTCGAGTCGTTCCAACCTGTATGACTTACTTTATTCTGTGGAACACAAAAGCTGCAATTTTAAAGAATGTCCTAGTCGCTCTTTTCCATACAATTGTAATGAATTGGTATTCGTTGGGTATCATTTGAATTTGAAGTTTTGTGATTCTGCTTATCAATTCTGATTCTTATCTATTCCTAATTTCGATTTCAATAAGGTTCAATATCATTCACATTTATTCTAAGTCTTATTGCAAAACATTTCATTGAATACCATGAACAAAATGTACTTTTTCCTATGTTTTAAACATACCATAGCAAAAACAACTAGCCTAACTAATCAAAAATAAAATTAGCAATCACACAAATAAATAGGCCTACAACTGAACAAATATATGTTTGAAATAAACAGTGTTTTAAGATTTTCAGGTATTACAGAAACATAGCCTGACAAGCCAGACCCACATCAAGATGTTGGGTCTGGGAACACACCATTGGCAGGGCTCAATCCGAGGGGTGGGATAAACGGTTGTCTTTCAAATTCCCTCTCCATGCAATAGGATAGCGCTACAACCAACCAGAGCAACGAAGAAGGTGAAGAGGAACTAGTTGATTGATTAAACTTTCACCTGGTCTGCAAAACTCCGAACACATCTTCCTTTCTTAAGAATGACTTCAATGCCGTTCTTTGTTCTTTTCTCAAAGAAAAGCTGAACTCCAAGTCTTCCAGAGTCACGGCCAAAGCCGATTCGAAATACCGCTGTTCGCCAGCTTCTTTGTTTACGAGATATTAGGCTGCTGTCACTTTAAATGCTTTATTATACACATGCATTTTCTTTCTCAGCTGTTTACGTTCACTTAAGACATACCTGAATGTGTTCCAAGGATATTTTGACATGTTTTTGTATGCATTTGTGTTGCGTTCAAGTGCAAAAAGAGGCCGAAGAGAACTCGAGAATATTGCTTGTTTCTGCGTCTTCTTCTCCTGTGTTTTGATCAGAAGATTCTGTACTCTTTCAGAAGATGTGCAATAGCGCCCCTTACCATATAACAGTGAAAACTGGAAAAAGTTGTCTTTGGCAATTAATCGCTTTGTCATTAAAGACAAGATAACTCATCAATGACAGGGAAAGAGTTAACGGATTAACAGATTAATTGAAAAAATCTGATTAAAAAAATAATAATTTTATTCACAAATTGGACATTTCTACTTATCTAATGAATTAGGGTGGCTGTTAAGATAATGGTTTACGTCACCAAAGCTTTCATATGACTTCAAAAGTATATAGCCAACTCCACAAGCCTTATAGGCAACATTTTTTTTTAATGTATTTGAGTTCTTTTGAATGTTTGAGGGTCTGGTCAGGATTTTTTTTTTTTTTGTAATTGCGTAGAAGAAGCTGCATTTGAATCCTCAACCTTCTGTCTCAGAGCAGTACGTTTACAGCAATGACATGACCTTAAGTAAATAGGTGGGTGAATTCTGGCTGGGAGTTTGATTGACAGGCAATCTGACCAATCATAACACCAGATCCGCCATTTTGTCCGACAAACAAAACAGACAGAAGAGTTAGTAGATTAACGTTGGTGTAACCTGACGTCGTCATACTCAGATTCTAGTCAGAATATGAGTCTGATACTGCTCCATTGGGCTGTGATTATGGGGCGCGTTTCAACCGAACCAGGAAAGAAAATGCCTCTGCACTCAATTGACCTATCGGTAAGCCCCTCCCCTCATACGCAGATGAGCCAATAGCAGTTGAGTATCAGTTGCGCTGGGACCGGAACTCTGACATCTTTAGGTGTCAGCGCCATAGAGATGCATTGGAAAATCCGAAGCTATCATCGGTTTGATGGTGTTTATGCAACAAAAATGCTAAAATGTTGTGCCTGAGGTACTGTAACACTTATTCCAGGTATCCTGAGAGGATTTTCTGTTTGTCATACTCTCGTTAAGTTACGATTAAAGTCCCGGCTAACATACAAACCTACTAACTAACGGTTCTCACGTCATGTAACACTGTAGGTCAAAAACATGAAGGTCTACATTTCAGTGCCTCTCCATATTAAACTGGTTATATGTAAATTAATTTAATTTTAGATATGTTTAAGGTCTACATTATCTGTCCTACTAAGGAGGACTCCTATTTTGATGGGTATTATAGTCTCCGGGTAATGAAAGGAAGAGCTTGCAAACAGTTTATCGGAGTTGTTTTGCAGATACAAAGTTTACCAGTTATTAACTGCACCCTCGAAAAGTCATAAGCTCTGTGTATATGTTTGTTTACTGTTAGTTGTTTGAGTGTTTTTGTGTAATTTGCTGTGTATGTTAATGGTAATGCAATGGAGAGAGATAGTTTGTGAATGAGACGTTAATGCGCACTTCTTATGCTTTGTTTGTTCAGCTCTTACAATGATTTTTTGGAGTGAATAGCGATGCAATAAACTTGATAAACTATCAGTTAAGTTTGGCCATCATTCGGACGGGATATACGCTACAATCTGTGTCCAAAAACATCTTGGGATAAGGTTTTCACACTGACAGCTGTACATTGTAAGATATAGCAAATCCGTTGGTTTGTCCGAGTTAGCAACAGTAACTAAGGGGGGCGGGGCTTACCAATAGGTCAATTGGATAGACCTACAACCAATCAGAGCAACGGAGTAAGTGATGTATGTTGAGCGACGCATAGTTGTCAACAGAACTCAACTGCACGCACGCTGGAAGAAGTAGAAGAAGAAGAAGATGAGTATAAACAATATTTGCTGGTGTTGCAAAAAGAATTTAAGGATACACGGAGTACTTACCAACACAATCATCATTTTTGAGAGAAATAGGTGAAACAAATTCAACCCAAGCGCTCTTTGGTGACGTGGATGATTACGTTACTGTTGATCATCTGTCCATCATTAAATAAAGCCCGCATTCACAATTAGATTGGTCCGAACAGCTCTGGTTCGAGCATAGTTGCTCCACAACGGATTAAGTCCAGACCGAACTTACCAACCTCAAATGTTGTGGGCGGGGCTAAGTTCGGCTGGCATCGAGGATAACGTCAGTGGACTTGAACTTGAAAAATGGTGTGTATTGAAGTTTGTCGGTTCACATCCCACTTGAACACGAACATTAAGAGTCACGAAACAGAAGCTATTTATTGTTTACATTTCTTTAAAAATGACAACATTTGTAAAAAAAAAAAAATATATAAAATCAACCTTTTCTTGTCTTTTGGTGCATTGTCAGTGTCCTCTCTGCTTCCCAATGTATTTTTCACTGTGTGAGAACATGATGTGTGGCTTGAGAGGGATTTAGCTAGGACGAAGCGGGTCCTAGGGGGGTCGGGTTTTTGCAAAGGCTCAATTGACCTTTTAGATTAGACCTCTTAAAATGTAGATCTCTGTCATATTCTCTGTCTCATATTGTTTTGCATCACATTTACAATCGCTCTGTGAAATGTCATAGGCGAAATTCAGTCATTTCAATAGGAATCCAGGCGATCGATCAAGAGTTTCGCATGAGGGCAAAAAAGGCTCGGTGACCAACAAAAAGCTTCTTGGTTTGAAATAAGTGACTTCTTTGTAAGCTGTGCTTCATGCATCTCTACACTATTGACAATATACCTTTTTTGCCTGCAAAATTTTGCTGAAATTTCACTAATATGACCACACCTTAACTCTGAACTCCCAATAACTGTCATACTTCATAATTGCCAAATTGTAACGAAGCTTTGAGATACATGTCATAAAGATTCACGTACTCTACATTTCACACTGACCTCACATAAACATGAATTTAACAACAACAAAAAAGCACCTACAGTATGTTTACTATAAATATATTGTGCTCATTGTCTATATGGTATGAGTTTGTGATAATGGATCTATTCGTAGAGTGTCTATTCACGCCAAGTGCTTGTTGGTAAGTGCTATTCGCACTAGCTCCGCCTAACAATCAGTACGTTTACATGGACAACAATACTCCGATATTAATCTGATTAAGACCATACTCTGATTAAGAAACTACCATGTAAACAGCGATTTCTAATTACCTTAATCCGGTTAAAGCCATACTCGAATTAAACAAAAATCGAATTAAGACATGTGGAGTATGCCTATTTTAGTCGCATTATCTAAGTGCATTGTAGACATGTTCACACCTTAATCTAACTATTAACGTCGTGTAGGAGTTTTCGCCGCATTTTGTGACAGGACACACACACACACACACCAGGCAAGTGCAGAGGGGTGGGCTTTGGGGGCTCGTATCAAAAGTGCCCCTCTAAACAATCATCAATAATATTGTGACAAATAAAACAGAATTTTAATTATAATTAATATAACCGCGCGTACAAAACAGTAACAATGCGCTCAAATTCCCGTTTATCTTTTACGTATCTTTTAGTCTCAAATGTCGTTGCCATGACGTGTTGCTATGGTGCGTGACTGCGTGTCTTGCTTGACTGCTCACTCGGACACGGCCTCCTCTATATTTTTTTTCTTTGTGTTGTAATAATTCTGCTCATTGTAAAAGTAAAATACAATAATTTTGTATCTATAATCCCAGATTCATAATTGTCTGCTTACAACAGCGGTCGGGAACCTCTAGGCTCGCGAGCCATATGCCATTCAGTGAACGCTTGTGGCTCGACGGCAGAAAAAAACAATCCAAACAATCACGATTTTGAAACCTTCATTTTCATCATCAATCAAAACTATTATTCGAAAAGTAGGCTATCAAGAAGGAGGCAAGATGGGCTGTGTCTCTTAAAAAAAACTGAAAGACACAATATATAATATTACAAAAAATAAAACAAAAATATATATAATTAAAAAGGTATAAAAATCACTCGTTTTTATAAAGTCACACTGTCCAACAGCGACACCCGCAGGTAAAGTATAAAGCTTAACGGTATGGATCCACTTGTCCGTGCGATACTTCTGTTGCTCCACACTCCACTTTATTCCTATGGGTGATGTCAAGTGACTTTAACACGCCCGCAAAGCATCCCGGGAAGGCGCGCTGCATTTAAAAAAACGCTGGCCGATGCCCATCTTTATGTAAATGAATCCATTGAACACGACGCGACTATCCAATAGAAGTAGAGCACATGGAGAATGGGGGAAGTCTCTCGCGGGTCCTTTGACACAACATTTGACACAACACACGCTTCAGTCGTGTGGATCCGTACCGTAAAGATCTTAGTTTTGACGCGATCGACCCATAACATATCACATCGGAAAGGCATTTACTTTCAGTAAAAATTAAGAAAATGTTCTAAAAGTGGAAATAAAGTGTCTAACGAAATGTTTAATAATAATAAAAGCATTTATTGGGTAGGGTTAGGGGTCGTGTAGGGAGGGCTTTTATTGTCCCATTAAGGCGGCATCCATTTAATAATTTTAATAAATATAATCATTTACACATGTTATTATTGCATCCTGTTAATGTACAACAATACTGAGGTGCAAATAGTGTATCTGTCAAAATAAAGTATAAATTGCATTTAATTACTATTTACACATATTGAAAAAAAACTGCTACTTTTACATGGTGTAAATAAAATATATCACTATTTCCACTTAGCAAATAGCATCTACAGCTTTTGCACTTAGTGTAAATATCATCTATCGCTAAGAAAATAAGCCATTTTCACTGAGTGTAAATAGCCTTCCAAATAAATATCTACTTGTATGATTTGATTTCAAGACAAAACACAATGACTACAGTACATATTTTGTCAAAATGTAGGTATACAATATGAATGGAATTGGGTTTCTTAGACACTGATCTTCCCTGTGACCGGCAAGTATATTCTCAGATTTCTGGTGATTATGAAAAAGCAATTTTAGTTGTTTATTGATTTATCCTCTCATCCTCATAGTTCGCAGTTTCATAACACTAACACATTTTTTCACCATCCTGGCTCCTTTGTCATTCTGTCTCCCTCTGATTTGAATATTGTTTTATCCAGCAGCGAGTCAAGGCTTTCTGGTAATTACTTCTCATTCATTTAACCATGTGGGTCTGTTCGAGAGGAATTGTCCGACTCCTGCATTAAATGGCCCGCATTCCGATCCTCTGATGCTGAAACTAACATGAGTCCCCCCCCCTTTATCTCTGCAGCGCGTCAAATTAGCACACAGTGGATTCGTGTTACAAAAGACTCGGCCAGCAAAAAAACTTGGGAGACAACCTGATCGTGGCTGTGGTGGGTGGCACAGTCTCACCGCTACAGGGCTGTTCTCAGGGATGTTCACTGTACACCGAGCCACAGGGCTGCCATGGGAACTAATGACCGATTTATTTTGTGGAACATGATCAAATTTAGTAATGTGTTCGATAAGACATTTCGCACTGGAAATGAGCCTTGGAGCTCAGTTATGGAAATTATTATTGATGTTTCATGGTTGTTTCAGTAATGCATTCAATCATTCATGACTGAATTAAATTTAATGCACTCTGGCTTCACGAAACTATAATTGCACAGATTCTTCACATTTATAGAGGACACATCAGCGCATTGATTTCCTAAATATTTTCTATAAAATGTGAATCATTAAGTTAAGCCAAGCAATATTATATTTAAATAAGCTGCCGCTGTTGCTACTACTACTAATACTAGAACAATTGCCAGCTCTCTTGAGAGTTGTTATGCTTATTCTGAGAGATCTCATTTGTATGCATACGTATTCATATGTAAATGTGTACATTTTTATAGACACTAACGGACAATATCAACATATTGACAACTGGACTGGGTTCAGTACTTTAACACAATTCCACGGTATAATGGGTAAACATTTAATAAATCATTTGAGGAGAACGCTTAAGTATCATATACAGAATACATATTACACTTAAGTGTGTGTGTTCAGGAAAACCCTACGTTATGAGGACAATATGTTCTTGTCTTTAGGCCTTGTCCACACTAATATATGTTTTCAATTGAAAACCCATCCCTTTCTCTCCATTTTGGCCTTCCGTCCACACTGAAAACGTTCTCTCAAGTGGATAAATTTGAAAACGCAGTTTTCACGTTGTAGTGTGGACTGTGAAAACGGAGGTATTTGAAAACGATGACGCATGTTTCGTCCTGTGACACATATTGAACCGATAGATATGTATGTTTATACCACCATTGTGCCTGTTATGTGCTATTCACTTTCACACAGTTGTTAAAAAATGTTTTTTACACTCTTCATATCGCAGTCCTGCAAAGATGGCAGAACATTTACTCACAATTGCTGTCCTGCGGCAAAACATGAGTGACTGCTGAGATATTTTGATAAATAAAATGATCCTACTGAAGAATAGCATGAGAACTGTATTATGTCTGTTCCGTCTGTATCATCTCAGTGAGCTTTTATGAGGTTTTAAGGTGAATCTTTTGGAAAACGCTAGTGTGGACGGAGCGGGCTTTGAAACAAAAACGCCGTTTTTAAATGTATCCGGATTAATATGGACGTAGCCAAAGATGGCAATATCCAAAATTAAGGGAAATTTTTTGATCCCCATTAGGAAAACAGCTTATAAATCACTCTTCTTGGTTTTTGAAAATGTAAAAATGCAGAAAGTTTTGTGTGATGAGCAGGTTTAGGGGTAAAGGATAGAATATACTGTTTATACAGTATACAAATCATTATGTCTATCGAATTGCCCCATAAAACATGAAAACACAACTTGTGTGTGTGTGAATATGTGTATGTGTGTGGTCCTGGTAAACCCTATGTTGTGAGGAACATATGTCCCCAAAAAGATACTAATACCAGTAATTAGTGACCTTGTGGGACTTTTTTTTTTTGATTCCCACGAGGAAAATCTGAATAGCTTATCAATCATATAAAATTATGTTTTTTTTGAAAATATAAAAATGCAGAAAGTTCTCTGTGATGAGTAGGTTTAGGGGTAAGAGATAGAAAATACAGTTTGTACAGTATAAAAATCATTATGTCTATGGAAAGTGTCCATAAAACATGAAAACGTGTGTGTGTGTGTGTGCTGTGATAATGGTTCTGATCAGTCATTTGAAATAACAAAGGATAGAATGAAACAGTTACAGTGTCAAATTAAACTTTGTTAAACATATTTTACTGGACTGCAGAGTTCATAAAATAAATGTTTTTACTCAGAGATATGCTTAACGGGTGTATTTTAAAAAAGTATCACCTAAATGTATTTTTAGAATGGTTTGTCTTGTATTTTGTTTTATTATTTTATTAATTGCATGATTTTTGTTATTCGCAAAAATAATAAATAAATACAGTGTGAAATTAGGAATATAGGTTAACCGTGTTAAATATGATTGGATATGATGGATTTTTTCTCGTAAATATGATCAAAATCAACCTATGAATTTAATATTCTATAAACCTCAAAGGATTTGCAACATTTGTGTCTCTAAAATTGTCCATATGTTGATATTGTGAGTATCAGTGTCTATCCAAATGTAACGAAGAAAAGAAAAATGTATGTGTTTTTCAACCAAACTTCTAACTCCTTTTCATATATACACTATATATATTGCTAAAAGTTCTTTAATGAAAGAACTTTAATGACATCCCATTCTTAATCCGTAGGGTTTAATATGGAGTTGGCCCACCCTTTGCAGCTCTAACAGATTCAACACTTCTGAGACGGCTTTCCACAAGGTTTAGGAGTGTGTTTATGGGAATTTTTGACCATTCTTCTAGAAGCGCATTTGTGAGGTCAGGCACTGATGTTGGACGAGAAGGCCTGGCTTGCAGTGTCCGCTCTAATCCATCCCAAAGGTGTTCTATCGGGTTGCGGTCAGGACTCTGTGCAGGCCAGTCAAGTTCCTCCACACCAAACTCGCTCATCCATATCTTTATGGACCGACGCTTTGTGCACTTGAGCGCATGTTGGATCAGGAAGGGTCCGTCCCCAAACTGTTCCCACAAAATTGGGAGCATGAAATTGTCCAAAATATCTTGGTATGCTGAAGCATTAAGAGTTCCTTTCACTGGAACTAAGGGGCCAGGCCCAACCCCTGGAAAACAACCCCACACCATAATCCCCCATCCACCAATCTTTACACTTGGCACAATGCAGTCAGGCAAGTCCCGTTCTCCTGGCACCCGCCAAACCAAGACTCGTCCATGGGATTGACAGACAAAATAGCGTGATTGGTCACTCCAGAGAACACGTCTCAACTGCTCTGGAGTCCAGTGGTGGCATGTTTTACCCCACTGCATCCCACACTTTGCATTGCACTTGGTGATGTAAGGCTTGGATGAGCTGCTCGGCCATGGAAACCCATTCCATGAAGCTCTACACACTGTTCTTGAGCTAATCTGAAGGCCACCGGAAGTCTGTAGCTATTGACTCAGAAGAAAGTTAGAGACTTCTGCGCACTGTGCGCCTCAGCATGTGCTGACCCCGCTCTGTGATTTTACATGGCCTACCACTTCATGGCTGAGTTGCTATTGTTCCAAATTGCTTTCACTTTGTTATAATACCACTAACAGTTGAGCGTGGAATATTTAGTAGTGAGGAAATTTCACGAATGGACTTATCACGGTACCACGCTTGAGTTCACTGAGCTCCTGAGAGCGACCCATTCTTTCACAAATGTTTGTAGAAGCGTCTGCATGCCTAGTGCTTGATTTTATACCCCTGTGGCCATGGAAGTGATTGGAACACCTGAACTCAATGATTTGGAGGGGTGTCCCAATACTTTTGGCAATATAGTGTACGTTCAAAAGCATGCAAGCGGATTAGTGTAACCATTGTGAAGGCTCATCTTTTCCTTGGTTTCATCAGTTTACACGCTGTTTTTATATTCGGCTCAAGCCCACATACTAGTCACATGCACTTACAGAGAAGGGGCTTTATCAGGGATCTGAAGGAGAGCTAACAAGTGAAAAAGTGATAGAGCCCGAAAGAGGGAGATGAAAGGGGAGAGTTTGAGAGAGCGACAGTGCACTTGTTCCCTGCTCCAACCAAACAGAGACAAGCTTGCTCTCCTTGCCTGGTTTCAGGGTGCATGTGTGAAGGAATGCATTCATTAACGTAATTCCTCTGCTCTCAAACAAGGCTTCCGTCATTTGGAGAGCGAGCGAAGAGCCGCGGGGTGGAGGGGCAGTTCTCACTGAAGAAGGGGTGAGGGGTAAATGCACCCCCTTCTCTGTAGTCAGGAGGGCAAGGCGCCCTAACAGAGGCCTCTGCGTCCAAGGCGATCTGCATGTGAAAGCCCCGGGCATCACAAAAGGATGAAAAGGTGCTGGGCAGGACCTGGACAATCCCTTCCTGTTCTGGTGGGTCGTTTGTTTCCATGCTGTCAGATACTGGGCCGCCAGCCCTCTCTACCCTCATCTCTTCAGCCCTCTGGTGCGCTGTCCCTCGTTTTGTTTTCCGGCTATTCCTTATACGTGCTCCTTGATTTTTTTCCGTTCACGTGAATAGGAGTGATGGACCAATGTAACGTCAAACAGTGACTGGAACAATTGCTTTCATGGCTGCGTCTAAAAGCCAAACAGCACCGTGCATGAGAACTGCTTTGCATGACAAAAGAAGTGACAAAACCATTAGGCCAATTAGAGTATTTATATAAACATAGTAATGAAGGGATTTAAGCACTCATAAATTATGTTTGCTGTGTGGGAAAATAACTTCCATTCCATTTCCATTTCAGTGCAAATGTTTGATAGCTTTGCTATTTCTAAGCTAGTTTGGTACGGAGGAATAGCCTTTATTTTTCTCAAATCCTAATGCATTGCGTTACAGCAAAGAATGAATGCTAGGAATGAAAACGTAGCACGTCAAACTTCTAAATCTCTGTGCTGTTTTTATGCTGCTCCAATAAGGACAAAAAGAATGTTAATTATGTAAATTAAAAAGCGGTCTAATCCAAAGGGAGGAGCTGTTCCCATAGCGTTAGCTTTAGTTGAGTATTGGCACATATTGACAAAGCATTAGCCTCCATCCGCATTGTGTAATGATTTTTTTTTCTGCAGAGGAAGTCCTCCTATTGAGATAAATGCCTTGTTCTCTTCTTTACCATTGTGGTATGTTCTGATGTGCTCCGGCGTTTAGTCGATCGCACTTCTCCTTTACTATTCCCATCCACCCTGCCAAAAGAGGACAAACGAGTCTTTTCATATTAGGCCGATGTGACACACTCAGGCTCACAAACACCTGAAGAGGACAGAACTTTCCTTCTCAATAAAACATGCAGGATTAAATTGTACTGACTTCATTTAAATGTTCAGAGGTAGAATTTAAAGATAGCTCAAAAGAAATATTGCTTGGGTGCATAAATTTAACCTTTTTATTGTTTACTCGGCTTCATGTTGCTCCAATTTAGCATGATTTTATTTCTTATAGGCTGTCCGAGTTGCAAAATATGGAAGCTTGTTTCCGCCACTGAATAAAAAAAGAAAAGAGTTATAAGTTATAAAAAAGTTACACAAAATGATTTATCTCTCAATTCTGAAAATTTTCTCGCAATTCTGACTTTTTTTCTCGCAATTCTGACTTTTTATCTCGCAATTCTGCCTTTTTTCTCGCAATTCTGATTGTTTTTTTTTCACAAATTCTGACATTTTTCTCTCAGTTGCGAGTCTCTATCTCGCAATTCTGACTTTTTTTCCTTGCAATTCCGAGTTTATATCTCCCAATTCTGACTTTTTTCTCTGTTGCGAGTTTCTATCTCGCAATTCTGACTTTTTTTCCTCGCAATTCCGAGTTTATATCTCCCAATTCTGACTTTTTTCTCTGTTGCGAGTTTCTATCTCGCAATTCTGACTTTTTTTCTCGCAATTCTGAGTTTCTATCTCGCAATTCTGACTTTTTTTCTCAAAATTCTGAGTTTCTATCTCGCAATTCTGATTTTTTTCTCACAATTCTGACATTTTCTCTCAGTTGTGAGTTTCTATCTCGCAATTCTGACATATTTCTTGCCATTCTTAGTTTATCTCGCAATTCTGACTTTTTTCTTGCAATTCTGACTTTTTTTCTCTCAGTTGTGAGTTTATATCTCGCAATTCTGACTTTTTTTCTTGCAATTCCGAGTTTATATCTCACAATTCTGACTTTTTTCCCTGTTGCGAGTTTATATCTTGCAATTCTGCCTTTTTTACTCGCAATCCCGCATTTATATCTCGCTATTCTTATATTTTTCTCACAATTCTGACTTTCTATCTCGCAATTCTGAATTTTTTCTCTGTTGTGAGTTTCTATCTCGCAATTCTGACTTTTTTTCCTTGCAATTCTGAGTTTATATCTCCCGATTCTGAATTGTTTTCTCTGTTGCGAGTTTCTATCTCGCAATTCTGACTTTTTACTCTCAATTACGCGTTTATATCTCACAATTCAGAAATTTTTCTCGCAATTCTGAGTTTCTATCTCACAATTCTGACTTTTTTTCTCTTAATTGTGAGCTTATGTCTCACAATTCTGAATTTTTTCTTGCAATTCTGGCTATTTTTCTCTCAGTTGCGAGTTTCTATCTCGCAATATTTACTTTTTTTCTCGCAATTCCGAGTTTCTATCTCGCAATTCAGATATTTTTGTCGCAATTCTGAGTTTCTATCTTGCAAATCTAACTTTTGTCCTCGCAATTCTGACTTTTTTTCTTGAAATTGTACATTTATATCTCACAATTCTGGCTTTATAACTCGCAATTTAGATTTTATATCACGCAATTCTAAGAAAGAAAAAAAAACAGAATTGCAAAATAAAAGTCGCAATTACCTTTTTTTTTTTTTTATTCAGTGGCGGAAACAAGCTTCCATAGCAAAAAGTAAAATTAATGTATAATAAAACTATGCTTTTAGTCTGGTTTTCAAACAAACCTATTGTATGGCTTTAGTATATTTTGAATTTAGCCAATTCTATGAAAGAGCAGCACATAAAATGTGTCCAACATTCAATTCAATTCACATTTATTTGTATAGCGCTTTTCACAATACATATCGTTTCAAATTAGCTTTACAGAAAATGCATGTGTCCACATTACAATTTAGAGTGATCTGTTATCAGACATACATACAAAGATCTGTTAACATCTCATTTTGTGTTTCAATGAGGAAAGATAATATGTTCTCGGAATGACAAGATGGAGTAAAATTATGTTTTTCTTATTATTATTAATATTCCTCGTGATTGTGTTGTGCATGCTTAAACATATCAGAAATAGAGCTGGTTATTGGTGCAGAACAAGTGTTTTGGAGAATGGATGGATATTCATGCTCACCCATTGGAAAAAAGAATAGTTCATTTGAAGACACGCATCACAATTCGTATGCATCAGAATCGAGTCTGGATTTAAAATGGGCTAATTGTTTTTTTCAAATGCACAGTCTCTTCTCTCTCTCTCTCTCTCTCTCTCTCTCTCTCTCTCTCTCTCTCTCTCTCTCTCTCTCTCTCTCTCTCTCTCTCTCTCTCTCTCTCTCTCTCTCTCTCTCTCTCTCTCTCTCTCTCTCTCTCTCTCTCTCTCCTCCCACAGTCTGATTTCTACTGCTGGGACTCAGTGTGATCATGTGACGGGCTCGCGAGCGCAAGAAGAGCTGGTCGGTAACGGAGGACCGAATGCCAATCTCATTGAGAAAGCGCCTTTATTGCGCGTGAGAGACGAGAGGGACAGACGTTTCTAGTGCTGCACACACACTCACACAGACAAGACACAGGAAGCTCTGGGGAACTCGGGGAAAGGGTGCATTTTCACCGCCTCAAGAGGAAGTTAAGGACAAATCTCTCGCTAAAATAAATCTTAAAGAGGGACACCGGGCACGCGGGAGTCGCCTTTGCGAGTAACTTGTGGGATTTATTGGGAATTGTTTTTGAACGGAGACCTGCCTTCCCTCTCCAGCCGTGTATATTTAATTTTGTTCATTTAATTTCATTCCATCCAACAACTGTCATCCCCAGAATTGCGGTAGCCTTGCAGCAGCGGATTGCGCGTAAAGACAGAGACAGCAGCCTTTTCCGCGGAAGACTCAGGCACTTGCCTCCTTCTCTTGCGTTTTTGTACTCTATTTATTATTTATATTCCAGCCTTTATTTATTTCGGGACTTTTTCCTGTCTATTTTTGGGGCGTCGGTGGTGATTTCTGTGGAATATGGTGGGGGAAATGGAAACGAAAGAGAAGCCGAAGCCGACCCCTGATTATCTGATGCAGCTCATGAACGATAAGAAACTGATGAGCAGTCTACCCAACTTCTGCGGGATCTTCAACCACCTCGAACGGCTTCTCGACGAAGGTAATGTTGATGAAGTGACATGTGTCCGTCAAATCCCACGGAATGACATCGCTGGGAACTGCGCGAGCCGTCCGCGCACAAGGCAAAAAATGGTTAATTGCAACAATTTATGGCGTCAGTGTTTTTGGTGTCAGACCTTCACCCTCGTGTTGCCAATCAATCACACCACGTATACAGTCTTTTAGTTCAGCTTTAGCTGCTTAAGTTTGCTCTCTGATTCGGTAGTCGCCACTTCTCCGTTGCGAGAGGGTACCTGTGGCTTGCGAAAATGATTTTACAGTGATTCCGTTGGGTGTGAATGTATATCTCGTTAGAAAAGTACCTTTGGGCCGTAATGCAAAAGGTTTACCTTAAGAATGTGATTGTTTAGGAGACTTTCTCTGAGGTAAAAATTCAAACTCGTATAAGTAGAATGCGCCTCATTTAAACTCTTAACAGATTCACTCTAGGAGAGAGTGAGAGAAAATTCCATTTAAAATGAAGCCCGTTCGTTACAACGGCTCGACTGCTCTAAAATAGAACGTTGCTTATCACTTACGAGTGAATAGTCGTAGAATTGGAGTGCTAATGCCTAATAAACATTTAACAGAAAACAAGTGACTGAACTAACAAGCAAGAGAAACTTACTGTCGCCTTCAGATCCTCTTCTGGACCGTTGCAATTTAAATAGTCATCGCGGGACCTGTTGTTTACTGAAATAACCTAACAAAATGCCCCACCACGCGTAGCCTCAGAAAAAAAGGGGGGTTCATTCGCAGTTGATGCCGTTTTGTTCCCCCCGCTGTATGTACGCATGAGTGTCAGCATTCAAAATTAGTCTTTTAATTATTACGTGCTCTGACATGGTTTAATTGTGGTCCTAGAGGAGTCGACCTCTGTACTTTGTGGTTAAGAGTGGGAATTTCGTGTAGCTACTGTGGCACCAGGGGGCTCTTGACTAATTCTTTAAGACCTCTTGTGCCCATATCCTGCTGTCAACTTTATAAAGTCGTTAATGAGGTTTATATATTTGCTCAAACTGTGCTCTTTTTCTCAATTAGTTTTATAGAGTCTTAGGCCTATATTGCAAAATAAAATTACGCTAAGTAACCATTTAAAGTGTTCAAAGGATAGTAAAAAACACAATGTTGACTATCTATCTATCTATCGTCCCATGTTTCTCGAGAAGGCCCCTTTTATTCCTCAATGCAGAGGCGGTTCTGTCAGACAGATTTCCATTGTTCATTTGTTGTGTAATTGTCACGCTTATTTAACACGCATTTTCATTTCTTTTGCTTTATGGAATTCCATTACCTATTGAAAATCGCTGGGGGGAAAAAAAAAGTTGTCAAACAAAGCAAATGTAATTTCAGATCATGGTGTGCTTGTAATAATTTAGAACCTCCTGAGCAAACCTAAGGTTTAAATTGCATTTATAAAACTCCATCATTGCACACATTACTCTACATTACTGACTCATTACTCATCATTACTCGCTTATTACAGTGTGCAGGAGAGGGAGTCGTCATATTTCTGACACCCTTGAGCGCTACCGCCTTCCCTTGCGCAAGTTAGGTAGGTTGGGACGGGTTTATATTTGCAGACACACACCGTTGCAAATAACTGTTTTTCGCAAGTGAATCATCTGCGCCCAACATGGCATTTCAGAGCTTGGCATACGCAGTTAAACACCCGAGGATCTTATTCATCTGCACATCGCAGTGGGATGACGTAAGCCTCCTCTGTGATGTCAATGCATCGTTTCAAATTATTCTCATTTGTCAATATGGTCATAAATACATCAAAAAGTGTCTTTTATACACTATCGGACATCATCATATACCCCTTGGGCGGGCCTGCGGCCTGGCTTTACTCTCTGTGCTTTGTGAATTGCAGCAATCTCACAGTCGCTTTCTTGTTTATTTCTTGCCACTCACATTTACAGCCTCTCCCTCCGGTCGAAACCAACTTCCCTCTCCGGACAAAGTCAGTGATGTTCGCCTGCAACATTAGCCATGTATTCAGGACCATGTGGCTGATCTTACCTGCCAACATGAATAATATTCTACGTTTCACTCGCGAAGTATGACTCACGTCATGAGTTTTCACAGCTTTTTATATAGAGAGTTGGTGGGAATCTGGCGTAGAGATGTGTCATGCTGTTTAATGCGATCTTTTTGAGTAATATGCCAGTTAGAGGAGTTTCCTCCACTGCATATTATGGGTTTGTCACAGTCTAGCTTGTGCAAGTCTGTATTAATAACGCTGTCAAGGAAGCACACACTCGGTCAGACTGAGACAGCGAGTTAGTCTTGTGCTCATGAGAGTCGGTTTCACTTCCACCATCGAACCATTGCAGAACTGATCCCTGACCTCAGATAAACAGGACACACTGCTCAGATCTGCCTGTTAAGAGGGTGTGCAAATGCGTGTGTGCATGCCTCTGATCAGTTGCCTCTTAGAAAACGAATTGCAATTGGTCACGGTCTTTTGTGATTTATCAGAACAGAAAATGTGTTTCTGTATCCATTGAGAAACGAACGTCCTGTTGTCGCACTAGAGCACTGCAACATATGGGCTGCGCGCTTCACCATTCATAATCTCGGAAGCTTTGTCGCTATAGTGGAACCATCACCAAAGCAACCCTAAATCACGGGCTTTTGCTGAGCTCAGCTCTATCCTGTCCTAGAACGTGAATCACGGTCTACCGCTCATGCTGGACCGCTGCATTGATCATACATGAAACTCCTTTCTGGAGAATGAAAAGGGAGAAACAAATGAAAGTGTTGAAAGTCTGTGGCACCATCGATAATCGAGGCAAGCGATAGCTCGGAAGCGCTCAGGAGCCGTGTGAGATCGCATGTGTGATATTCCCCATGGGGTGTTGTAATATGCAACAAATCTGGCTCTGTTTGGCTGGGAGTGTGTGAATGTGTGTGTTTGTGTCGGCTTGCATCCATCTCATAATGTGCATTCATTTTACACTTTCGTTTGTAATATCACATAATCGGATGCAAGCTGTAGCTTGGGAGCACTTTAGATTTAGGCAATTGCTGTCATTATTACTACGAGAGCACCGTTAATTTTTGTAAATTACTGTAATCTCCCGAAACTAGAAATCTAGACGAGCCGTTATATCCTCCCATAAATTACTATAATACCATTATCATTTTCTTTTCTTTTTTTTCTTGACCATTTGGTGCTAGTTTAGTAGTTATAGACCCAGGCGGGTGAAATTTTCAGTTTCCGAAAATCATAAATTCACCATATACTGAAGACCGTCTGGGATCCTCTATTGTTATTGTGCCCTAGAGCACTTCACTTAACCCCGGGTTGCTCTGGGGAGATTGTCCTTGTAGTCAGTAGTGAGTTAGACACTTTAGATGAGAAAGCTGTTTGAATGACAGAGAACATTTTAAAACTGCTAATCTATGAACAATATGATTACTTTAATCAAATTAAGTGCAGGTAATCACATGTATCATATCCGCTTAGAAAATCCCCCAATTGAACTTCAAGCTTGTATTGCATGATGGGAAAATCCCTTAAAACGTGGAATTGCATGCAGGATTTATTGTGTTTTTTAATCAAATTAAAAAAATGCAGCCACCCCAATTTCACCTCTATTTCTACGGACTGTTTCGTATTAAATATTAAAATATGTATTAATTTAGTAATCCAAGGGGAATTTAGAGCGTGTGCTGAAGCCAAATATGTCATTTAAATGAAAATGTGAACGTGTGAACTATACATTAATAGTAGCAATAATAGTTTAGTGATTGGGGACATTATTTAATCCTAATTCAAAATAATACCTCCAATGATTTTTCCATGGTTTTAACTAAAAAAAAGAAAGAAAAATATACTTTATCTTCAACATTTTCTCACATTTTCAGAGTTTATTCACTATAGTTTAGTAAATGGTAATAAAATATGACAGGAACTCAGATAACTTGTCAGATAACTTTGATAGAAAGGTATGTAATGCTGATTACAATCAGCCAATCAGCTGTCAGCTGTTATTTTAAGTAGACAATTAGGCCCCGTCCACACGGAGACATGTTTAGCTTTATACGTAGCGTTTTGTCCACACGCGCTTTAGGAGCCTGAAACCAGGATTTTTTGAGTGGATAAAGTTTTCGGGTGTACAGCCAATCTGTATATTTTGTGAAACGGTGATGTCATCACACCAGGGATACAACTACGGCCACTGGGCATGCGCACATCAATATTGCGTCATTTAATTACTGTATTTGCATTGTTGTAAGGGTTGGGTTAGGTGTAGGCATTAATAAAACACAATGTGGTAGCAAATGTATTTATTGTTATTTCATCATGAGGTTTGCCTCAGTTCCGACCATTGCTGTACCCCTTCTAGCCACAACTCGTCTTCTCCATTTTTAGTGTATTTCTGTGGCAGAATTACAGCGCCACATACTGGTCTGGCATGTATACTACATAGTTTTGAGTCGTTTCAGTGGTTTCGTGTGTACGCAGATATTTCTTGAGACGAGGGGAAAAAAAGATTGGATAGGGAAAGCTCTGGCTTCGTGTGGATGTGGCCTTAGATAATACCAATTTAGGTCAACCAATGACCAAGCAATGCTTCATTTTGTTCAGTCTGTGGTGTAAAAGGTCGCATTAGCAATTAAGGAAAAAACACTTCAGCAAAACATGCTCAGGTCAAAGTTTCTGAATAATTTTGGTCCCAAATTTTTGTCCCTGTATGAAGAATTCTTGGGTATAATATGTCCCAGTTCACTTTATTTTGCTATCCTCACTTACATAAATTTACTATGTGTCCTGCACCCACTAGTAAAAAAATATATATATCTGGTGTCTGAATAATGAATAATTGACTGTGTATATATATATATATATATATATATATATATATATATATATATATATATATATATATATATATATATATATATATATATATATATATATATATATATATATATATATATATATATATACTAGGAAATGCTGGGTTGTTTCATACCAAATTTGGGACAAATATAAACAAACCCAACCATTGGGTTAAAGTTTTTATTAAAATCTGACCCAACCCAGCATTTTTAGAGTATATATGTTATTATATTGTATTTTTTTTTTTTATCTAGTTACAAACCTTAATTATATGACATTTATAATGGACACATGTCTGGGTTCTCAGAAGTAGGGAAGTAGGAAGTTAGACTGGGTGTAAACCCAGCCCGATCTGCTGGTGATTTGATTTCGCCCTGCAGCTCAGGCTGGAAACCTGTACATATTTCTATCCTGCTTCTTTTACAAATTTGCGGGGACCAATTACAAACCAGCTTATCCACCTGGTGCGCTATTAGCGGGTTTAACACAATGGCGGATAGAGAAGCGATGGATCGTTGGTCTGATTGGTTGAAGGACTATCCAATTGCGTACAGAGTCATTTGAACTATGCCCGTTGATCACGCCTCTTGTGCAGTAGAAAATACAGAGCAGACTCCCTTAGACTAATGTTCAATCTTAAAAGATTGAGCTTGGTCTGGTGATAGCCAGACAAGTAGGAAGTTGGAGGTTGGCTAAACTTCCATAGAATTAAATGAAAAAATAAAATGAATCTCTATATATTGTATGTATAGAACAAATAAATTCCAAAAGAGGAGAAAAAATACTGAGAAACTGATTAAGGTCAGAAGAGAGAAAAAATGTCAAATTTCACTCCTTCACTCCTTAAGGCCATTGTATTACAAACACACTGCAACTCTCTGAAATATAATGTGATATAATATAATATACAATGTTAATATCTGTGGAAATGCGTCATCGCAGTCTGGGAAAAGGGTCCATTGGCCAAAGCCACAGCCTAAAACCACTTCAACAAGGGCAAGCGAACACAAGTGTATTTGATACACATTATTTGAAGCCCCTTGCCATAGTCAGTGTTGTAGAGAGGTGTTTCTCCCCGCTCCGAAGGGTAGCGTGGCCTTTAGAAACGAGACGTGCGACCGGCCCTGGCGTGTCACCTGTGAGCGATGCATTTGCGTGAAGCAGACGTGATGCTCACAGTCTAATGCGTAAACCCCTGCCCCCGTTAGTGCAGATGAATGCTCTCAATGGGCAACAGGAGCAGTCAGCCATGCTAGGCCCTGCACTCCACGCTGTAATAAAGGTGATGAATTTAATCAGGGGAGCAGCCGCCGCCATCAGTACAAGGCCCATAAGGCAAAGTTGCGCAGCTGACATCCATAGAGAATGGAGTTAGTTACTGTTTGAATAGAGACGGTAATAGAAACAGAGATGTATGTGGGCCTGTAAGGCACTGTAATGCTCAGTGGTCATTCATGGTTTGTACACCAAATTGTTCTTTTATGGTGTCGTAAAAGGTTTCTAAATAACTGACTGCTGCAATGGAGTAACTAGAAGTCTGTAATATTTAATATTCCAGGCACTCAAATTCGATGTTCAAACATTCTGAATTAAATTTAAGATATTCTTTAGTCTTGAGATGTCGAGCCGCAGACGGACCACCCACAGACACTGACAGTCGGATGCATATTGCACACAGAAATGGCCACAGCCGGCTGAGATCTGATTGGCTATAGTGTGAAGCAACTTCTGGGAGTCTGGGTGCATCAATCTGCCTGGAAACGAAGTCATGTTTACCACCGAGTGCTTTTGAAGAAGAACTAATTACTTGATTACGTGCCAAAAAATCCCAGTTTTTTAGTGGCATCAAATCTTTCAAAGATATACAAGATGTCCACAAACATACTTTTATTCAATGCAAAGGATTTTTAGTTCAAATAAATGCTGTTCTTCTAAACTTTCTATTCATCAAAGAAAAATTTAAAGAAATTTCGGTTTCCGTTAAAAAAGGATCATGTGGCATCTTGTATATCTTTCAAAGATTTGATGCCACTGTAAATTTTTGGGCAATCAAGCCAATCAAGTTCCTCACTCAGTGGTAAAAACATGATCATGTGACGCTTAAGATGGAGTAATGATGCTGAAAAATCAGATTTGACATCTTAGGAATGAATTATATTTTAAAATATATTCAAATAGAAAGCAGTTATTTTCAATTGCAATAATATTTCACGATATAAATGTTTTTACTGTATTTTTAATCAAATAATTGCAGCCTTGGTACAACATTTAAAATCGTACCCAAAACTCTTGAATGTTAGTATATGTCTGTGATATCATTTTGAAAGTTTATCACTTTCATTTTTCTTTTGTTGTTGTTTTTAAACCTGCCTCTAAATGGCTAAAGGGCCCTATTTAAACGGTCGGCGCTCCAGGCGTATGGTCCAAAAGGGTTGTACATAGGCTGTTTTCACACTTGGTCCTTTTCAGGGGGTCTGAGCGCGGTTCGCGTGATTTTGGCCCATATGTGAACACTCCAAACAATCTCAGACCCCTTTAAAGCGAACCGAACCGAGACCATCTCGGGAGGTGGTCTGGGTACGGTTCGATCTCATCATATGGCACGGTTCACTAAAAACACGCAATCTGAACACAAACCGCTCTGGGCTTACTTGATTTTTCAATCGGATGTTCATCATGGCTGCTTCTTCTGGCAATTCTCTACAAATTATTCGTTCATAACGTACACTTGTTTATTGCAATTTCAACCGCTTCCGCACTGTGTAAGAGAGAAGCTGCGCGCCTTGCCAGTTTAAAATGGTGTTACAAGCGCACACACCTAAAGCGCGTGCACATAAGCCAGCTGTCACAGCGCGTGTCCTAAAGGAATATTTAGCGTCCTATTGCATCTATTTTAAGTTTCACATAAACAGGTGGTTTTGTTTTAAGTGAATGTAAACATCTGCATTACTAGCCTTTGCAGATTTCAATTTCTTACTTGAATGCTGTTTTAAGGCATACCTACTTTACCTGGAAATTTTAAAGCAGTTTATTTAATTTGCATCTTTTTAAATTATTTTATTGTATTGTTTATTTTTTGTATGCTGATGCGATAAAATAAACGTGATTCAAGGAAAACAATTCAAAATGTTATTTACAAAGGTGGATGAGTGATATAGCAAGTGCAAGAAAATGTAGTATTGCAAAACATATGTTTTGTGTAAAAAGATAAACCACTCAATTCATTTGTAGCAATGTCATTTAAAAATGTAAGTAATTTAAATAACAAATAAATATCTTGGTTACCGAGGCACAAACAATGTAAGTGAATGGGATCAAATGTTGAAGGTCATAGGGTCAGCCATCAAACACTGAACTGGACTAGATCCAAAAAGCAACAGTATGAACACAAAGGGGTCTGGGACCCCATTCCTACTAAAGTGGACCAAAAAGGATCTGAGTCCTCTTTCAGGTACAGGGACAGTGTGAACGTGTAGAGAACTGGGTCCTTTTTCACTTGGTTCACCTTTTGGTCCTCCTAAAGGAGTCTGAGTTTGGTTCTTTTAAAGAGGACCCGAGTGTGAAAACACCCATAATCTCTTAATGAGTCATGGGTGTGTTTTGGGGTGTAACGTGCAATAAACCAATCTTCTCATCTCCCATTCCCTTTAAAAGCCAGTTGCGCTTGCACCATGGCAGATTCGCTATTTACATGGTGGAATTTGCTAGCGGAAATACTGAACACTTCTCCAGAGAGGAATCCTTTTATTTACTTTTATTGCGTTGTGTATTGACTTTGTTGGTCAATGGCACAGTCGTTTTCAGTTCCTCAAAATAGCAACACGCCAACAATGCACCTGAACACACCTGGTTTTCAGACCAGCACGTCCATGGGTGAACAGATGGCGCGAGTGCATTTGCTATTTAAACAATGTGGCACTGGACATGAAAATGTTAACTGCGTCGGGCTAAAACTAGCAAAAAACACTGCCGTTGTGCCTGGCGTCGCCTTGCGCCGGGTGTATGAAAGGGCCCAAAATGATTGGTTAGCCAGACTGACCTTTACTACCTAAGTGGCTGCAAACTGACTTTGTACAGATAGTCAAAAGATGATGTGATGTATAATGATTGGGCGAGCTTTGGTTAAAAGAAAAAATATTTAGTTGCCAATAAGTTAACAAGATGGATCTAATGTCCCACTCTTCAAGAGCATGTTAGGTCTGTTAAAAAAATCTCAGAAGCCTCATTGACAAATACAACGATCCTCTCAGACTTATAGTTAAGCTGGGAAACAGGGCTGTTACATAACAGCTGGTGTATCACTAGCCAGACAGGACAAGCACACTAAAAGCGGCCATTAATCTCTCACACAAATTCACATCTAACAACAAAATCTGACATGTGCTGCTAATCACACTCGGAGGACCAATTTGAATGACTTTACCTTCTAAAACTTCAATACAAGGAGGAAAAAGCTCTTTCTTGAAAGCTCCTTAGAGTTCCCATGAGGACTGGAGAAGCCCATGCTCCATTGACAATTAGTCTAAGTGGCCACATTCATCACCTAATTGGAGCAATTAATTAATCCTGAGGAGTTTTACTGGGGTCAAAGTCAATTTATCCAGAATTAACTTCTTTAGGACTCTGTCTTTATTTGTAAAGTAGCTGTCCTTGGATACTTTACAATTCCTCTCACTTTGTGGCATTTAGAGGAAGAGGAAATGAGCTGTGTACTCATTAGACACCAGAGACGGAGAGAGACACTAGAGGGACACGGTATTACTTATTCAATTCAATGAACTTCGTATTGTATGCTTAATATAAGTATATCATATTTTATTGTGTTATTTTAAAACATTATTTTAAATTCGGACATTATTTTCTCTAATTTTGTTCCAAACTTTATGTATTTTTGTGAGGAACACCAAAAGGCCTATGGTGCGATGATGTAAAATGTTTGTTGATGTCTTGCTCTGGAGGCGGGCATATGTAAATGTATTTTCCCATGTGACGTCACAGATCCCCCAATATCCAAACAAGCTGTTTTGAAGCTTGATTAAATAAGGCTTTGTTTATAATGAGGAGGATGTTTTAAGCTATGAAACTTGCATGTTTTAATGGTACAACGATCTCTTAAATATCGAAAGATCAAGGCAAATTTGATTTCTCATGTCATGACCCCTTAAAGAAAAAAATTATCGTTCTTCAGTTTCAGTTCTCAAATGTTTTTCTTTCTTAAGCATAAAATGACACAAATGGCTGTGGTGTTGTTTGATTGTCTAATATCAAATTCAATAGGCAGCATCTTTTTTTAAAGTGCAAATAGTGGTAGATTATATTTATACTTAGTAGAAATAGTGGCAGAAATGATTTGCAGTATGCAATAATAACAACATATTGGTTGTAAATGATTATATTTATTAAACCATAAATGGATGCTGCTTTATTAGGACATTACTTGTACTAGTATCCAACCCTACCCATTAAATACTTTATTCCCAAATATTAAATACCCATTAAGGACTTTATTTCCAATATTTTTCTAATTTTCTATTTAATTAAAATAAACAATACTCCGAAATGATATGTGATGGGAATAGGCAGAAACATTTATTTGGTAAAAGGAGGATTCGAATTTTGGTCAGCAGTTTCAAAATCTGACGCCACCTGTCTTACTCTCCACACCACTGCTCCTGTTATCGGACTGGTTTCTTTTGTCATTTTGTCTGGCTCAATCAGCCAATGGTGGGCGGAGTTAGTGCAAATAGCCTCTGTCAACAAGTGTAAATAGACATTCTGAATTCTCAGTATTTCAACACTGGTAAATATTAACTGTAAGTGTTTTGTTTTTTTACTTTTAAATAGTAAGCACCCTGTGAGTCCATAGGATGTTTCTAGGAACTTAGTTATAGGAACTAGCCGCCAGGGTGGTATCCTAAGAACTAAAAGTTACCCTAGGGCAATTTTCCTGGTTGCATTCGCACCGCCAGTAGGAACTCTGAAGCCATACTTGTTGTGACATTTATTTTAACGGCACTGAGAACGCCAGAGCCTGAGCACACAGCGCTCACATTCTCCATCTTTAGTTTACAATCTGTTTAACAGTCCTGTCTAGTACGTTATTAGATAGAACTGTATACATAATCATGTTTCACTTGGTCCCCATTAAAGTTGTGTTGGATTTTATTCTTAGCGTAAAGGTTGAGATGTGCATCTATCACTGTTTTCCATGTTCGTAGAGTTAGTTCGTGGAGTAAATATATAGACTACAATCTGTGTATGTGTGTACAGAGCTTTTTAAAAATGGCAGGTACTGGTGTTCTATTTTAAGCTCTATTTTCTATTTTTGGTTGTTACTAAACTAATGACGCAATACGTTGATTCAGTGCCGTATCCACCATAGACAATGAAGGGGACAAGTCCCCCGCAATAATTAGAAATGGCCAAATTGACTCCCCCAATATTTGAAATTCTTGCACTGCACTTCATTACGCAGCGCTATGTATGTTAGTATGACAAAAAGGTTTTAAAGTTGCATTTATAGTCTGGTCTGCCTCAGCGTCACTGTCTAACAGCACTCGTCATTGTCAAAATGATTGAGATGGCCAATCCAATCAATGTAGGCGGGGTTTATGTGTCTTTTGGCTTCACACAGGCGAGCACATCAATCTATCGCTTAATGCCATTGCAGAGACTATATTCTTTTCTGTGAAATCACAAAACAAAATGCACACAAACGTGTCCCTGCTCTTAATATACAATCATTGATGAACATCTTTGATTTTAATGAAGAAAAAAAACGATATGAGGGAACCCGTAACCTTTGACACGGTTGACAAAAATTCTACCACCAGACCACTAAGGAATTTGAATGTTTACAGCGGATCTATGTTTTTATTCTCTAACGGGAAGAATCTTAAAGGTGAGCTATGTAGGATTTTTGCAGTAAAATATCCAGAAACCTCTTGGCCAGTGTTATATATTTTGTTCCGTTGAGTACTTAGAATATCCCAAATGTTTCCAACTATTTGTAAATTGTGAGAAATTGCTATTTTAACCTAGAAACCGGGACGTGTGAGCTATGCGTGTGAGGGAGTCGCCTGTCGATTGCGTCATATCTGCGTCACCCTCGGTTTCCGGTTTTATTCAGTGAAACACTTTACTCTCACAGCAGTGTGAACAAGTGTCATAGCAGCCGCTGAGCGAACGTCATAACTTCCTTTTCAACACACTCAGATATATCTAATACGATAAACAGAGTTGCGTTACCTCATATACTCATGACTGGAAAAGAGGAAGTGGCTCCGGCAACCGTGTCATAATAAAAGTCCCGCCGGCAACTATGCCATAATAACAGTCCCGCTCTTCAATCGCTCCTGCGGCCTTGCTCAGCTCCACAACACTCAGTCCTGCTCTGCTTCATACTATAGTAACGTTAATAATCGCATCTATGAACATGATTTCTGCCTGAGTCCTGTCCTGACTGTTTTCCACCGGCTGTGAGGTGAAGACCACATGTCCCAAGATTCTGCGCTCAAACGTGGCGTCATCAAACTACGCCTTTGTTTTGAACAGGCGACCTCTAGTGGACGGAAAAGTTACATAGTGTAGCTTTAAGACTAACAATATATTTGATGCAAATTAATGCAAATATTACTTGCAAATAGTCCCAAAAGGATTATTTCCCAACTAGAGTTAGACCTAGAATTTCGTTCCCTGTTCTGTTTCTTTATGCTTTATAGAAATTTTAAAACTGGCCCCCCAATGTTCAAGACATGGTTACGGCCTTGCGTTGAGTGTCCTGCATGGTTTACAGCCCATGACATGTAGAGCTTTCTAATCCACTCACTTATGAGATTCCATCTCAGTTTGGTTTCTGCAAATTCATTTTGATCCTTTCAATGTCACTCTGATCGACATCCACTTTGTGACTGTTTACTATTTGATTACTATGCTGTGAGTTTGCAGACAGTTGCAGGAAGATATTCCTGAGGCGAGTTGCTGTGTGCCAGAGACACTAAGTTTAGTCCAGTTGTAGCTTTTTGCATTGCGTACGCACTACGCAGATTGTGCATTGAACAGACGTAACCGAGATTTATAAGGATGGCATCAGAGCATTGGTCATGCTGTTTCATGTTTTGCATGCTTTCCTTTTGAACATCATCATTTCCTGTCACAAGATAACTTTGAGGAGTCATTAAAGCAGAAGTGGCACACAGAGAGACTGTCATCTCACAGTACTTGATGTACCAGACAACAGGGGTCACGGGGTCATCGTGTCACAAAGTCATGTGCCCCAGTTCTCCTCGCTCAAACGCAGGCGGCAGTTCATTTGAAGGAGAAATCAATCACATGACAACCCCCCCTTCCATTTCTGCTTCCATCAGTTACCCTATATATCATTGGGGATTATTATGGCCAGCTTCCTGTGATGCCGTCATTATTAGTGAATACATCAGCGTTGAGCTTTATAATGCATTCACATGCCTCATTTTAAAAGCACTCTGTGTAATTGAAACTGTTTCTCACAGACTGCTGACTAAGTCTCGGGCTCGCCGGGAGTCTGGGTGAGAGGAGAATGTGAATAGAATCTACCTACACGGACAGAGTCGTATTGATTTCAAAGTAAGAGGGTGAATGAAAAGGCAACATCTGAGCTCGTTTATGTCAATAGATTTTGGTCTCCTGTCGTTCCTTTTCCTTGCCTGTTGCCTCGGAGAGCGAAATCCTATAACCTGAAATAATTCATATTCCAGCGAGATGGTGTGTGAGATCTAATGTGTTAATCAAAAGGTCATTTTTTCTGGTTATTTAACTTTACCTGCATTTAAATGCAGTGTTTGGCGCTATTAGGGGTGTTTGCAGACCTCATTGTTATCTTATAGATGGCCGCTTACGAGCCAAGACAGTTATTTGATTCATTTTTGATATTATCTGCTTCATAAAATTATAAACCAAGTGGCATCTGCAAACCAGTGTGATTTTAGTATCACTGAGACTATTATAGTTTTTATTAATATATATTTTAATTTTAGTTTTAGTTAAATACACCCTTTTGGTGACAATCAAGTTTTTAAACTTTGTTTTAATGTCTGTGTGTATGCTTTCAGACAAACCATGTGCAAATTCATAAGTCAACATCATTGCTGAGTATTTTCTTCTTAAAACTGCAGTGAACCAATCGCTGGGTTTTCTGACTTCACAAACTACCTTGTAACCAATCACGCCACGAGGGGGGCGGGCTTTAACATATCATTAACTATTCTCTGAAGCAGTGGAGTCTCAAGAGAAGCCAGGTTACCCCGGTATATTTTTCTGTTGATATGAAAAATAATTGAGCAATATTGCAATATAGCGAGTGAATTATGTATATTATGATGTTATGATGAACTATATGGCTTTCTCCACTGATGTTCTATGATGTTTAAAGCATTTCTAAGGATGCTGGTTTTCAGAAACCGGGAACATGGGTTGTGTAACATTAGCAAGACATTATTAGCTGTTTGATAATGTAGCTAGCTAATCATATTAATCACCGTTATGTGTCCAACATTGTAAAGAGTGATACCATTGTGCAGCGTTTACTACAGTAACTTGAGTAAAGTTGAGCGAGTGGATCTCGGAGCGAGTGGAGGCGGGGATAATTTGTATATTCATGGATCCGCGTATACTAAGTGAAGCAAGGGTGTAGAGTTACATTCAAGCTATTTTAAGGCATGAATCAATTTATTTCACAGGAAAAAAAATCTTCATTTTGTACAGGATTTTTATTTTATTTTATCATACCATTATCAAACTACTTTTTTGTGAAATTGTTTTAAAATTTTGCTTATGTAACCCCTCCTGTTCGAACCACCCCGCTCCAAGCAGGACTCGAACCCCGGGTCCGCCGGCATGAGAGTCAGACGCTCTAACAAGGAGGCTAAGGCTGCAACCGCTAGCGTCAGTTGCTAGAGCGTCTCTTGAGATCAGAGGAGTGAGGTTTCCTCGCACAGCGACTACTAGCAGGCCTCCGTTACACTCACCCCTCTTAACCTCACTTCCACCCGGATCACGGCACCAATGTAACCGCTCCTGTTCGATCCACCCAGCTCCAAGTGGGACTTGAACCCGGGTCCGCCGGCATGAAAGTCAGGCACTCTAACAAGGAGGCTAAAGGCTGTAAAAAAGCTCAAAAAAGTTGCCCCATGTATCATCATCTCCACAGTATGCTATCTTGCTTGAAATATAATAACACTTGGTTTTATGGTTTGCTAGGGTGAATTCAGATATATTGGTACACTTTTTGCCATTAAGTGTCCCAATCACCCTGAATGAATCTAATGTATTAACATTAGCAAATTTGTATGTTTTGCTGAAGTACTATCCAACTACTTCTGGGGCATCAGCCAGCCTGCTCTCTTTTTGCCATTATTATCGGTTATTAATAACCCATACTGGTCAATCAGCTGTTAATATTGTCCTAAATACCAAATGTCTTGAGCTGATCTGGTAAAAGTATCCACTTATTTCTTTTTCCACCTTAGCACCATGTCAGCATGATGGTCTTGCTCAGGCCTTTGCTGTTGTTGTCGTTTGGCCATTTTTTTTTCCCGTCTGCTCCAGATTCGAAGGTAACGCTTGGTCAGATTTGAGGATTGTTGTTGCTTGGGTAGCAAAAGGAGATTGATGTGTTTACCTTTCGTCAGCAGCACAAAGTTCAAGGTACGGGAGAGATGTTTAATTGAATCTAGCCCCTTCTGAATAATTTTCAAATGTTCTGGGCTAGGGACCAAGCAGATGCCTTTTAAAGGACACGAAGGGGACCATCTAAAGTGCCATCCATTAGACTCTTCTGTTTAATATAGATAAAGAGCAATTCAGGCCATCTGAGAAATGATCGATTCCCTTCCCTACTTACCGTGATTTATCTCATACCCTTTGCACACCAAATGTGCATTTTAATTCTTTGTTAAAGGCTAATGGCTCTCGCAGGTTTTTATATAATGTCAGTACGGAGCCAAAAATGTCCCTGTTAATAGCATCGTCACACTAAAGCCATAACTGCCCTTGATTTGTTAGATCTGGGTTTGCTCATGTGTACTGTAGATTTACAGTTTCAATGTAATGCATTTGTCATACCTCTCTAGGAATATAATCGTGTTTCATACTGAAAATGCAGTATGGATCTGGCTTTTTGTAAAGGGTGCGATGTTGAAGCTAAAAAGTCATGTTTTCAGCATAAATGTGACCTTCCGTCCCAAGAGCATGTGATGTATGTGGCTGTTCATTCTCTTAAATTAACCTATTAACTCCTTACCGTCTCGTCCCGTGACAGCGCAACACAATTAGGTGACAGCCAATCAGAGAGGCCAGAGCGGAGAGGGGATTTGCTTTGGTTCTGTGCTTCCCTTCATTTGTTAACTGATATATGAACAACGCTGAGACTGTGTGTACCTGTCATCTGATGTTCCTGTGCTGTACTGTCCATCTCTGAAAAGACAGCCGCAGTCAGCACCCTTGTTCTCATCTCAGTGCCCAGGTGCTTTGAGCTCTTCATACAAATTGAATGTCTCAGTTGCACAAAAAGATGATGTGTTTTTTGACAACTAGGCTCAACCCTTTGATAACTCGTGCTTTCTCATTTTTTCAGTATTTTTAAAGGTGCAGTATGTAAATTTTAGCGGCATCTAGTGGTGAGGTTGTGAATTGCAACCCCCCCACCACTCACCCCTCCCTTTTAGCACATAGAGAAGCTACGGGGGCCGACACAGGACAAACATGTCGTCGTCGGAGAGAGCAGAGAGTGACTAGTGCTCTGTAGAGAAGTTTGTCCGTTTAGGGCTACTGTAGAAACATGACGGTGCAAAATGGCGACTTCACTCTAAGGGGACTCGCGGTGTATGGAGATAGAAATGGCTCATTCTAAGGTCATAAAAACATAATGGTTCATTATATATGTGTTGGTAAAGTTTGAGTTAGTTGTGTAGTAGAGCTTTGGGGTGTTGTTAAATGTTAAGCTAGTTGTGTAGTAAAGCTTTAAGGAGTTGTTAAAGTTTGAGTTAGTTGTGTAGTAAAGCTTAAGGAGTTGTTAAAGGTTAAGCTAGTTGTGTAGTAAAGCTTTAAGGAGTTGGTAAAGTTTGAGTTAGTTGTGTAGTAAAGCTTTAAGGAGTTGTTAAAGTTTGAGTTAGTTGTGTAGCAGATTGCAGCGGCATTTACTACACAGAGCCGTAGTTCACTGACAAGCTGAGCCATATCGCATTAATTATCACGGACGTATCGCCTGCGATAATTAATGCGATATGGCTCAGCTTGTCAGTGAACTACGGCTCTGTGTAGTAAATGCCGCTCTATCTGAAAGCAGGTGATGGCGATTTACTACTAATCAAGGAACCGGCTTTACTGACGAGATGCGCCTAACAATGTCATGCGATATATCGCCCAGCCCTATGTTAAAGTCTGAGTTAGTAGTGTAGTAGATCTTTGTGTTGTTGTTAAAGGTTGAGTTAGTTGTGTAGTAGAGCTTTGATGTGTTGTTAAAGGGTTGTGTTAGTTGTGTAGTAGAGCTTTGTTTTGTTCAAGTTTGTTGTGTAGTAGAGCTTTGATGTGTTGTTGTTAAAGGGCTGAGTTAGTTTTGTAGTAGAGCTTTGTGTTGTTAAAGGTTAAGTTAGATGTGTAGTAAAGTTTTGAGGTGCTGTTAAAGGTTGAATTTGCTGTGTAGTAGAGCTTTGAAGCGTTGTTGAAGATTGAGTTAGTTGTGTAGTAGAGCTTTGAAGCATTGTTGAAGGGTTAAGTAAGTTGTGTAGCAGATTTTCTAGGCATTATCAAAGCGTTGAGGAGTTTGTTGTTCAGTGGAGTTGTTGGTTGTTAACAGGTTGAGTTAGCCGTCTAGCAATGCATTGAGTCATGATTGAAGGGTTACATTTGTTTCCTACAAGTGTTATCGAAACTGGGTTATCGAGATGGTTACGTAGAACATTTCCACGATAGATGATTTTATCCAAAGTAGTTGCATTAAAGCATTCACTCGAACCCATGACCTTGACATTGCTAGCACCGTGCCCTACTGTTGCAGAGTTTTGAGTTAGACGTATTGCAGAATTTGAGTTAGTTCTTGAGGCACTGTTGAAGGGTTCAGTTTGTGTAGGAGAGTCTTGAGGTGTTGTTGAAGGACTGAGTTATATACAAAAGTTTTGAGGTGTTGTGGAAGAGCTGTGCAGCGGGATTTTGAGGGATCATTGAAGGGCTGGGTTAGTTGTACAGCATGATTTTGCTGCGAGTTATTAGGATTTGGTAGTTCTGAGAAAGAGCCTGGAGGCATGCGGCGCATGTTTGTGTGACAGAGTAGCCCATATGCCGGCCTCAGTATGGAGCCCAGCTGAATCTCGCTCCTGCTGCATATTAGCTTAGTAGCACTCACTGCTAAGAACCATCATTTCCTCTGTGTCAGCACCTCCTGAGGCAGCACACACATACACACAAATACTCTCTCTTTTATAAATGTGCCTAAACAGCACACACACACACACATACACACCGGAGTTGCCCCGAGGCCTTGGGCTGCCTTTTCTGGCTAATGGGATAAACCCCTTCCCCCTTACGTTTATTTAAATGGCACCAGTAGCGCTCTGAAAAGGAAGGTGCTGCCTTGCACTTTTAAATAGGGCAGAAATCATTACATACAACAGAGCAAGTAGACAGATTTAGGTTTTTTAACACACAAGGGCATTTACACAAGGGACAAGACCACAGAAAAATGAACATGCAAATTCATTATAAAGTATCCACTCAGTGCGAGATGCTGTTTGAATTTTAGTAGGTTTGAATCTTTCCTGGTATTTTTATCTCACTATATTTAAACTCAATATTTAAAAAAAATTATAATCTTGGTATTTATTTTTTCACAATATCTAAACAAAGTGAAAATGGCATTCATTCTAAATAATTTTGGTTTTGGTTTGAGCAGATGTTGCCATATTGCTTCTAATATATTCCAGTTGTTTGGGGGGGGGTATCTCTCATTTTTATTTCTAGACATTTTATTTTAAATATTGTTTTATTGTATAATTTTGGATTAAAACGTTAAATTATACTTTTGTAATATCTCTCATCTAGGGGTGTGTTTCCTAAAGCCAGCTATGATCACAAGTTCCGTCATTACCAACACTTCATGGGAACTTCATGGGATGCTTCTGGGAAACGCCCCCTAGGTCGGCTTAATGTCCCACTGAAGTGCCTTGAAAGTGCCTCAACAAGGTGATGACAGGGCGGGACATATTGTGTAGCTCCTCCCCTTATTAAAAAATAGCATTTTAATTATATCCCAGCTTGGGCAGAGCCATTGAGCTCCGTAAAGCCGCAGGACAAATCTCTAATCATTTGTCCTCATAATCTGCTCCATATCCTATATGTTTTCTGGTCTGCAGCGACTCGATCACATGATCCGCTCTGTGCATTCGTGTCTCTGGACCGGAGCTGCGACGGTCCACTAACATATTTACACTATCTGAATCGTTCCCTATCCCCTATATAGTGCACTTTCTGAATCGTTCCCTATCCTGTATATAGTGCACTGTCTGAATCATTCCCTATCCCCTATATAGTGCACTGTCTGTTCATTCCCTATCCCCTATATAGTGCACTGTCTGTTCATTCCCTATCCCCTATATAGTGCACTGTCTGATCATTCCCTATCTCCTATATAGTACACTGTCTGTTCATTCTCTATCCCCTATATAGTGCACTGTCTGTTCATTCCCTATCTCCTATATAGTGCACTGTCTGATCGTTCCCTATCCCCTATATAGTGCACTGTATGTTTATTCCCTATCCCCTATATAGTGCACTGTCTGATGGTTCCCTATCCCCTATATAGTGCACTGTCTGATCGTTCTCTATCCCCTATAGAGTGTTCTGTCCGTACGTTCCCTATCCCCTATATAGTGCACTGTCTGTTCGTTCCCTATCCCCTATATAGTGCACTGTCTGTTTGTTCCCTATCCCCTATATAGTGTTCTGTCTGTTCGTTCCCTATCCCCTATATAGTGCACTGTCTGTTTGTTCCCTATCCCCTATATAGTGTTCTGTCTGTTCGTTCCCTATCCCTTTATAGTGCACTGTCTGTTCGTTCCCTATCCCCTATATAGTGCACTGTCTGTTCGTTCCCTATCCCCTATATAGTGTTCTGTCTGTTCGTTCCCTATCCCTTTATAGTGTTCTGTCTGTTCGTTCCCTATCCCCTATATTGTACACTGTCTGTACGTTCCCTATCCCCTATATTGTACACTGTCTGTACGTTCCCTATCCCCTATATAGTGCACTTTCTGAATCGTTCCCTATCCCCTATATAGTGCACTATGTGTGAAGTAAATGTGAGAACAAGTGACCGATTTCAGCTGCAGCTTCAGCGTGTATTTATAAGGAAGGGGCGGGGATTCAAATTCTAGAGAGCATTTGATTGGACAAAAAATCTAATGAGAAGCTGAAGTGCAGTGATGTCATCAAACTCATTGATCGATATTGGCGGAAGTGAGAGCGTGTAAGTTTTGAATGCTTATATCTTCTAAATGTGAATGTTGTCATTGTTTTGTAGAAACACAAGCTTATAGATAAGGCTAACATATTCATACTAAAAGACAAAAAACTTCCATTTTGATTTCATGGGGACTTTAATGTCATCATTGTTTGTGGTAAAAACAACAGCACGGATGTGAGCAAGTCTTAGCGTTGCATTTGATGATTTTTGTGATATACACATCCTTAATTTTTAATCGTGTTGTGTAGACCATTGTGTAAATAATTAGGTATAATCAAAAAAACTTTATTGCCTGAGCTTGTCCAAGGCATATTTCTGAATGTCTTGTTTATCTTTTTTTATAGTAATGCTGCTAAACACAACATATTCATTAAAAGCACCAGAGCTCAGAAGGTGCGGCAGAACTGCACAACAGAAATGACCTGTTTGCCTTTGCACGTGAAGCAGTGTGTTTCTTTGCAGCGAGTGTGTTCTCTGCACAGGAGAGACGCTCTGATGCTCTGCTGTCTGCTCCTTCCACAGCACACTGAGCTAATTGAAGTGGGCCTGTGCCAGAGCCGGTGATGCGCAGAGCGTATCCCCCTCCTCCCTTTTCATGGCAGGGCTTTGTGCCAACTGAAGCATCCCCTGCTTGTACCGTTGCATTCTGGGTGATTTTTTTCTCCCTCCAGGCACAGGTGGCCACTGTTGCATCAGTGCATTCGTTGCATTTCCAGCCTCACCCACACTGAACCACAAGAGTGTGAGTGTTGGGGTAGAGAGGAAGCTCCTCCAACATCCACGCTGGTTAACCTTGATTGGCAACAAACTGTTTTTGCCGGAATGTGCTGTCGCGTGGGACTGAGTTAGCGGTTCTCCAACTGCTGACTCACTGTGTATTTACGGCATCATGAAAAGATTCTTGGAAGAATAATTGGAAGTTCTTTCAGTTTTCAGCCTGTGCCGCCTCACTATATGAGGATATGAATGCATAAACTTCATCTCCAGAGCTGCTCTGAGGGTGATGATACACGGGGCAACTTTTTGAGCAATGTTGCCAGGCGATGTTGCAATGGGCACTTTCCCATTGAGAATGAGCAACACATTTCTATCTGGAACTTTAGATCAGTCGTGGCCCTGTGTCTCACCTGGTTGCCCGTTGACGGCAACATTGCTCAAAAAATTGCTCCGCATATCATGGTAAATGCACTGCATTTATATAGCTCTTTCAACAGACCCATGGCCAGCAGATGCGCTTTACATTTTGCCTCACATTCACCCATTCATACACCGACGGCGGTGTCAGCCATGCTCCTGACGCCATCCAGCTCGTCGAGAGCAGCTGGGGTTAGGTGTCTTGCTCATGGACACCTCGACACTTGGTCAGGTGGAACCTGGGATTGAACCACCAACCTTCCGGTTTGTAGACAGCCTACATGAACCTCTGAGACACTGCCGCCCATCATCACCATGAGAGTCACTTCATCAGCATTTTAGTTTCATTTGACACAGAAACACACAGAAACTCAAAGGTCTTCACGACAACCCGTCAAAACTTGAAGAAATTATGACTGATATATAAATATATTACTGTTGTACAGTAGAATTTAGCTATGTCTCAATACAATAATAATAGGCCTACTAACACTAATAATAATAATATATATTATTATTAAAACAGTATTTAACAGTAAAGCTCTGTTGTGCACACATATCTTTTTCATATGATTAAAAGATAAATTAAATGAATGTTTTATGCTTTCATTTGATGAAAAATGAAAACACACAACACAGATGTTCTGGGGGAAAAATGTATACAATTGATTCTTAAATCATTGATTATTAAAATTTAACTAAGCCATTAAATAAAAATCCAGAAAACTTAAAACAGAATATACAGTTTGGTAAAATAATAATAATAATAATAATAATAGATGGAATTTGAGAAGAAAAAAAATGTATTTAGGCCCTAAACGTATATATATATTTTTTTTATAAATCATTTCTAAATTGTATACGTTTCATGATTTAAATTAATTAGACATGCTTTTTGATTACTAAAATTTAAGAGTCCAAAAAAACTGAATTTGGAAAAAAATGTAACGGAATTTGGGAAAAAATAAACGGATTTCATAGGACCCTATGTATGGAACTGACTATGTGATGAAAACGTGAAAATGTATTCATTTACAAATCATGCATAATGGTAGACTGGGTAAAAAAGCCAGTGATTTGATTTCTCCCTGCAGCTCAGGCTGGAAACCTTTTACTTTTACTTTATGCATTTGGCAGACGCTTTTATCCAAAGCGACTTACAGTGCACGTATTAAAGGGACAATCCCCCTGGAGCAACATGGAGTAAAGTGCCTTGCTCAAGGACACACTGGTGGTGGCGACTGCTGGGTTCAAACCAGCAACCTTCTGCGTATCAGTGGTTTAACCCACTAGACCACCATCTCCACCAACAAACCTGTACATATTTCTATCCTGCTTCTGTTACAAATTTGTGGGGACCAATCACAAACGGCTTATCCACCTGGCGCGCTATTGGCGGGTTTAACACGATGACGGATAGAGAAGCGATGGATCGTTGGTCTGATTGGTTGAAGGACTATCCAATTGCGTCATTTGAACTATGCCCGTTGATCACGCCTCTTGTGCAGTTGAAAATACAGAGCAGACTCCCCAGACCAATGTTCAGTATTAAAAGATTGAGCTTGGTCTGGTGATAGCCAGACAAGCATAATGGTAAAAGTGGTCACAACATAGTGTACCGCGTAAACATAAGTCTTACTAATTGATAATCTGCCCTGTAACCTGTTTTGTTTTGAAGTCGGAGGTGTTTTACTTACACTAGTGTTCATTTCAACTGGCTTGAATTTTATGTGTGTGTGTGTTTTTGGAGTTCCAGAGTTGCATAAAGTATTTACAATGAACTTGGGTTGGTAGTGTATTTGCTATGATTAAAGGAACACGCCGACTTTTTGGGACTTTATCTTATTCATCGTATCCCCCAGTGAGTTAGATAAGTCCATACCATTCTCATCTCCGTGCGGCCATAACTCTGTCTGACGCACACACCTGAAAATAGTCCCCAGCATGCTCTCTGTGTAAGCAGATTGTCACGTTGGTTATGTTGACGGAAGTTAGCCGATTTTCGGGTGCTGCGTAATATCATTGCGCCGCTGCACTCATGGTATGGCTCAAAGTTTCTTGATCATTACACAGGAATGAGAGAATAGTTCCTAGCCATATCAGTCTAGAAAATCACAACTTTTCATTTTCCGTCGGTCTTAGTACACAATGTAACTATACACATCACAACATGTAAATAGGAAAATGTTGGCGTTATTTTGTCACTTATTGAGCAGTCGGCTAGCTGGAGCCATTTACCTCCAGTCTTTGTGCTAAGCTAGGCTAGCGGTGTGTGCGTCAGACAGAGTTATGAGAATGGTGTGTATGGATCTAACTCTGGGGGATACGGTGAATAAGCTAAAGTCCCAAAAAGTCGGTGTGTTCCTTTAAAGGGTTAGTTCACCCAAAAATGAAAATTCTGTCATTAATTACTCACCCTCATGTCGTTCGACACCCATAAGACCTCCGTTCATATTCGGAACACAAATGAAGATATTTTTGTTGAAAGCTGATGGCTGAGAAAGGCTTCAGATAGGCCTCCATTGGCATTCAGTACATTTACACTCCCAAGACGCATAAAAGGCACTTAAAACGTCGTTACAAAGTCCATCTCACCACAGTGGCTCTACAATAATTTTACGATGCGACGACAATAGTTTTTGTGTGCAAAAAAAAATCTAAATAACACCTTTATTCAACCTCTTCTTGTCTTCCGTGTGTGCCTCCACGACGCATGCGCGAGAATATGACGCAGATCCGGCGTTCGGACAGATGACCCAGAAGCGATTTGTTTACAAGCAGAGGAAGACGCGCGTGTCTAAGCTGTTGTATTCTACATTGATCGTGCTTTAGGTCTTGGCGTAGTTCTCAAAATGGGGCTTAAGTGTGTATTTCATGGATTCCCGAACGCTGGCGCTACGTCATATTCTCGCGCATGCGTCGTGGAGGCACACACGGAAGACAATAACAAGTTGGATAAAGGTGTTATTTTGATTTTTTTTTTGCGCACAAAAACTATTGTCGTCGCATCGTAAAATTATTGTAGAGCCACTGTGGTGAGATGGACTTTGTAACAAAGTTTTAAGTGCCTTTTATGGGTCTTGGGAGTATTAATGTACTGAATGCCAATGGAGGCCTATCTGAAGCAACAATCATGTATCACCTTGTATTAGATATTTCTCCCAACAGTGCTTTGAAGAACTATAAATAGGAGCAATTTTCTCTGTTTATGCGATGTCACACTCCCTCCTCCCTTCACTCATGCCTTTTTTGTTTGACTGTAGTCACAGTAACTGAAAAAACAGCCTCCAAGTTGGTTGCATTCATCCTCTTTCAATCGTTAGCATGTCTCTCATGTCTTATCTTAGCCATCCAGCTCAGCTGTCTCATTCTCGGGAGGAATCCATAAGATTCTGTTCAACTCATCTTGCCGTTTGCATCTCATCCACACCAGCGGGCATGTGTTCTCATCTCATCCGAGCACTGGTGTGTGTGTGTGTGTGCTTGCAGAAGCAGCAGGTTTTTACGGAGGGCCGGGCAGTATTATCATTCCGAGGAGAGCGCAGGCCCAGATGGCATCTCAGTTTGAGAGCGCGCCCTCTTTCTCCCTCCTCGCTGCCACCTTCGCTCGTGATGCAGTCGCCTCTGACAGAGCCGCGTAATTACAAACACAGAAGGATGTCATCTACCCCGGCTCTCTCTGTCTTTCAGGATGCTCTCAGCGCTCTGTCTTTTCGCTCTCTTTCTTTATGCTCCAGAAAGTGTGTCAGTAAAAGCCAGCTTTGCTTACGTCTGTGGCTGGGTCAGGTGTAGTTTTTATTCTCGCTGTCCTCTCTCTGTTATATCACTATCCTTCTGTCACACTGCTCACTTTTTTCGTTGCTATATGATACCTAGAGCCACCTCCAAACCCACCTTCAAGAACAGCCAATTACTCTCACTGCTGAGTGCGCGTCTTCACCGAAATGAAGTATCACTCATTCCCCTTTGTGTTTGTGTCATTCGCTGCTCAGGAGACTTAATGGAGTTCTCATTTAAAGGTGATCTGTGTCATTTGGATTAAATCGACATAATGGTGCATACATTTCACTTGACTTTTATATGGAAGCTTGTTTCCACCACAGAATAAAACATTTTAAAAGATCATTTTAAAATATAGTTTACATCTCGCATTTTTGACTTTATATCACATAATTCTGACTTTATATCACACAATTCATCACACAATTCCGATTTATGCCACATAATTCTGACTTTATATCTTGCGATTCTGACTTTATATCACGTAATTCTGAGTTTATATCTTGCAATTCTGAGTTTATATCTTGCAATTCTGAGTTTATATCACGTAATTCTGACTTTATATCTTGCAATTCTGAGTTTATATCTCGCAATTCTGACTTTATATCTTGCAATTCTGACTTTATATCTTGCAATTCTGACTATAACTTGCAATACTGACTATATCTATAAATTCTGACTATAACTCGCAATTCTGACTTTATATCTTGCAATTCTGACTTTATATCTTGCAATTCTGACTATAACTCATAATTCTGACTTAACATCTATCAATTCTGACTATAACTCGCAATTCTGACTTTATATCTTGCAATTCTGACTATAACTCGCAATTCTGACTTTATATCTTGCAATTCTGACTATAACTCGCAATTCTGACTTAATATCTCTCAATTCTGACTATAACTTGCAATTCTGACTTAATATCTATAAATTCTGACTATAACTCGCAATTCTGACTTTATATCTTGCAATTCTGACTTTATATCTTGCAATTCTGACTTAATATCTATAAATTCTGACTATAACTCGCAATTCTGACTTTATATCTTGCAATTCTGACTATAACTTGCAATTCTGACTTAATATCTATAAATGCTGACTATAACTCGCAATTCTGACTTTATATCTTGCAATTCTGACTATAACTCGCAATTCTGACTTTATATCTTGCTATTCTGACTATAACTCGTAATTCTGACTTAACATCTATCAATTCTGACTATAACTCGCAATTCTGACTTTATATATTGCACTTCTGACTATAACTCGCAATTCTGACTTTATATCTTGCAATTCTGACTATAACTCGCAATTCTGACTTTATATCTTGCCATTCTGACTATAACTCGCAATTCTGACTTTATATCTTGCAATTCTGACTATAACTCGTAATTCTGACTTAACATCTATCAATTCTGACTATAACTCCCAATTCTGACTTTATATCTTGCACTTCTGACTATAACTCGCAATTCTGACTTTATATCTTGCAATTCTGACTATAACTCGCAATTCTGACTTTATATCTTGCAATTCTGACTATAACTCGCAATTCTGACTTAATATCTATCAATTCTGACTATAACTCACAATTCTGACTTTATATCTCGCAATTCTGACTTTATATCTCACAATTCTGAATTTATAACTCGCAATTCTGACTTAATATCTCTCAATTCTGACTTAATATCTCTCAATTCTGACTTAATGTCTCTCAATTCTGACTTTATATCTCGCAATTCTGACTTTATATCTCACAATTCTAAATTTATAACTCGCAATTCTGACTTAATATCTCTCAATTCTGACTTAATATCTCTCAATTCTGAATTTATATCTTGCAATTCTGACTATAACTTGCAATTCTGACTTAATATCTTGCAATTCTGACTATAACTTGCAATTCTGACTATAACTTGCAATTCTGATTTTATATCTTGCAATTCTGACTATAACTTGCAATTCTGACTTTATATCTTGCAATTCTGACTATAACTTGCAATTCTTACTTTATATCTTGCAATTCTGACTTTATATCTTGCAATTCTGACTATAACTTGCAATTCTGACTTTATATCTTGCAATTCTGACTATAACTTGCAATTCTGATTTTATATCTTGCAATTCTGACTATAACTCGCAATTCTGACTTTATATTTTGCAATTCTGACTATAACTTGGAATTCTGACTTAATATCTATCAATTCTGACTTTATATCTCACAATTCTGACTTTATAACTCGCAATTCTGACTTAATATCTCTCAATTCTGACTTTATATCTTGCAATTCTGACTTAAAGGGTTAGTTCACCCAAAAATGAAAATTCTGTCATTAATTACTCACCCTCATGTCGTTGGACACCCGTAAGACCTCCGTTCATATTCGGAACACAAATGAAGATATTTTAGTTGAAAGCTGATGGCTGAGAAAGGCTTCACACAGGCCTCCATTGGCATTCAGTACATTGACACTTCCAAGATCCATGAAAGGCACTTAAAACGTCGTTACAAAGTCTATCTCACCACAGTGGCTCTACAATAATCATACGATGCGACGACAATAGTTTTTGTGCGCAAAAAAAAATCAAAATAACACCTTTATCCAGCTTGTTCTCGACTTCCGTGTATGCCTCCACGACGCATGCGCGAGAATATGACGCAGATCCGGCGTTCGGACATATGACCCAGAAGCGATTTGTTTACGAGCAGAGGAAGACGCGCGTGTCTAAGCTGTTGGATTCTACATTGATCGTGCTTTAGGTCTCGGCGTAGTGCTCAAAATGGAGCTTAAGTGTGTATTTCATCGATTCCCGAACACCGGCGCTACGTCATATTCTCGCGCATGCGTCGTGGAGACACACACGGAAGACAAGAACAAGTTGGATAAAGGTGTTATTTTGATTTTTTTTTGCGCACAAAAACTATTGTCGTCGCATTGTATGATTATTGTAGAGCCACTGTGGTGAGATAGACTTTGTAACAAAGTTTTAAGTGCCTTTCATGGATCTTGGAAGTGTCAATGTACTGAATGCCAATGGAGGCCTGTGTGAAGCCTTTCTCAGCCATCAGCTTTCAACTAAAATATCTTCATTTGTGTTCCGAATATGAACGGAGGTCTTACGGGTGTCCAACGACATGAGGGTGAGTAATTAATGACAGAATTTTCATTTTTGGGTGAACTAACCCTTTAATATCTCACAATTCTGACTTAATATCTCACAAATCTGAGTTTATGTCATGCAATTCTGACTTTATATCTCACAATTCTGACTATAACTCGCGATTCTGACTTTCTATCTCACAATTCTGACTATAACTCGCGATTCTGACTTTCTATCTCGCAATTCTGACTATAACTCGCGATTCTGACTTTCTATCTCACAATTCTGACTATAACTCGCGATTCTGACTTTCTATCTCGCAATTCTGACTATAACTCGCGATTCTGACTTTCTATCTCGCAATTCTGACTATAACTCGCGATTCTGACTTTCTATCTCACAATTCTGACTATAACTCGCGATTCTGACTTTAACTCGCGATTCTGACTTTATATCACGTAACTCTGAGCTTATATCACCTAATTCTGAGTTTATATTGCGTAATTCTGACTTTATATCATCTTTTTAATTGTTTATTCTGTGGTGGAAACAAGCTCTCAGTTTATTCTTCGTACTCTTTGTATGGATTTGTGGCTCTTCTGAAATGTCTTGTTTCTCTCTCTCCATTCACCACATGCATCTCTCCATGCAGTGAGAGTCTGTGATGTCGTACCGCATCCATCTGTTCAGATGAAGGCCTTGCCACAGGCACTGCCACCTATAGCGCTATGTGATGTCACCATGCGGCTATCATTTGAGCTCAAACTGTCATGTGGTCGGACCCTGTAATTTGCCAGCTGTTTGATTAATATTAAGAAAGCGCGGGTGTTGGCGATCTGTCAGCGGTGATGTTGACGTGGCCAGCGGAGGCGCGTGGATGCAGCTGCCGGTGCTCGCGGTGTGAAATCCTCTGATTGAGCGGAGCTGTGATTACGATTGGAGATGGCTGCCGAGATAGACTTGAGCGGTTGTTGAGGGTCATTCGCTCTCGGGCTGGGCTAATAGTTAGCAATGCCACTGAAAGACGAATGTAATTGTGGAAGATCTGGAAGGCAGATTGTGTTGTGCTGACAGAGAGGATGGATCGTGTCTATTGACTGGGAATCGCAGGGAGGCATATGAGTGTTGCGTTTCTGTAGAAAAGCAAGAACATTTTGCAGGCCTGCTGAAAACACTCACATGACTGACATATATTTTGGATTTGTTTTGAATGCAACATTTCCCCCAGGTATATGTGAGAACAAAATCTACTGTGCAAAAGTTTGGGGTCGGTAAGATTGTCATTGAAAGTAGTCACTTCTGCTCACAAAGTTTCTAACATTATAAATGTATTTACTGTCACTTTTGATCATTTAATCCTCCTTTGGTTAATAAACATATTCATTTCTTACATTTTTTTATTCATCCTGTAATATAGTTAAATTTGTCAGTAAGTTCAATCAGTGAAGGAATTTGATTGAAAAGAGTCATTTGTTCGAGAATCAGACTACACTGGTTTCTTTTTTGATTAACTGTAAAGAACCAGTTCATAAGATTCATTTGTTCATTAATCAGACTACGCTGGTTTCTTTTTTGATTAACTATAAATAACCAGTTCATAAGAGTCATTTGTTCGTGAATCAGACTACACTGGTTTCTTTTTTGATTAACTGTAAAGAACCAGTTCATAAGAGTCATTTGTTCATGAATCAGACTACGCTGGTTTCTTTTTTGATTAACTATAAATAACCAGTTCATAAGAGTCATTTGTTCGTGAATCAGACTACACTGGTTTCTTTTTTGATCAACTTTAAAGAACCAGTTCATAAGAGTCATTTGTTCATGAATCAGACTACACTGGTTTCTTTTTTGATTAACTAAAAAGAACCAGTTCATACGAGTCATTTGTTCGTGAATCAGACTGTATTGATTACGTTGTATGTTATTGCGTGCCACTCACAAGGTTAATTAGAAAGACATGTATTCTTGCAATTATTTAATTCGGATTGCAAACAGGTAAAATATGACTTTTTACCATCGGACCGTACATTGCTAAAAAGCGATCTACACCAGCTAAGTTTACCTACCAGAATTGGCACTAACTAGCATAAATTAGCCTGAAGCAGCTTGCAAATCTATGCTGGATTGAGCTGGTCTTTTCAGCAATTTTCTGTGATTAAGTTATGTGCGTACTTCAACATCTGTGTTGGAGGCAGGAGGGGATCTATCACACCATGGGCCGCCACATTTGTGTAGGTCTGTGCGCGTAATGTGTGCCAGAATGTGTATCAGTATGTGCGCAGGTGGCTGTTGCGTGCTCAGTAGTGCGCTAAGTCCAGCCCTGGAGGCCGGCGCAGGAAAATGATTGAATTCTGAGGGCAAGAAAGCTGACAAATCACTAAAAAACGCTTTAAAAACGCTGTAATAATGCTGTCCATAAATCACCACTGACAGTTTAATCATCCTCGGGTCTGGGGCCTGATCTGACCACCGGACAGCCCTCCCTAATCAGCCAACGCAGAAAACAACCCTGAGCACATCATGCATTCTCCTCTGCTTATGCCTTCAAACGCTCCGAATTTGGACGGGAGCATCTATAAACGTCTCCTCATGGTCCAACATGATCAGACGGTATAATTAAATCACTCGGTGCGCTCTTGCGGGCTTTGAGCTTGTTTGGTAAATGAGTTTGACTGGTCTGTAACAAAATATTTTTCCTATGCGTACTTCCAGGGTTTTTACAGCTGTTAGCGGTATGACAGCTGACGGCTCAGAGTAACTCAAAGCTGGAGGAGAATGGAGCTTAATTCACAGTTGTTAGAGCCGGCGGAGGATGTGCGTTTTCTGCTCTAGAGAGGAAGAGGCTAATCCTCTGCATCTCGGCTCTGATATACAGACTGAGTGGCAGGGTCTTAACAGCCTCGGGTATATTTGTGATGCTAATGTGGGTATCTCTATGGACTGGCTGGTGTTTATCATTATCATTACAGCATACTTTATGCCAAGGCCAATTTGTCATTGAAATCACAATCAGAGCCTTGCCTCCACATACAGAATAGTGTGTGTGTGTGTGTGTTTTATTTGATTCACGACACTCTCCAGTGTTACGAATAATGCGTTACAACAGAGCTGGGTGGGATGACACATAACGATGCAATGATAGAAATGAGTCAACTGGTTGAGATTCTGCTTTAATTCTGCAAAAAAGTCTGACAGCAAGCAGAAAAATTGTCTTCTTACTTCCAGAGTCGACAGCATTGGGATTTAATTTATTTATTAATATTAGTGTTACCCCGTTCACACCAAGAACGATAACTATATTAGCGTCCACACCAGTGCACGATATCGTTGTTTTTATTCTAAGCACGTGGTTGGCTGTCACTTTAAATGCTCGAGCTCGTTACAGCAGGATGGATTCTGATTGGCTGTCAATGTTTTTATCGTTCATCAGCTGGAAAAATCGAAAGTGATTCCAACGATATCGTTTCTCTGTGCCGTTATCGTTATCGCTGTGGTGTGAACTCTGCTATTCTTTAATATTGAGAACAATTTTTAGAACTATATCTTTATAGTTATCATCCTTGGTGTGAACGGGCCTGACAAGACGACGCCAACGCCATTAAACGATAACTGCGACGGATCCACGTGGAATATTGTTGATGGGAAAAAAGACGAGACTAAAATATAGTTAAAAAAATTACAACTTTACCAAAATCTCTACTTTGTAGAATAAAAAGAGACAAAATTGTACAAACTGTTTTAAGAATTCTTTACAAGCTTTCATGCTTACAGTTGGCAGATGTCAAGATTTTTAAAACCCCCCCAATCAGCGCTTTTTGGTAAAAGGGTACATTCTTCATTCTGGCAGCCATGAGCATTGACTCTCTCTCTACGGCGGAAGTGATGCAGATGATCCTGTAAATCAACAGATGAGACTAAATCTGCTATCAAACCTTCTCAGTGATGAACTGTACATAACTCAGGAAACTAGATGAGGTCAAATAAACCATGCGTTTGAATTGACATTCTCTTGATTTGTGCTTGTAGGTAAAAGTGAAAAAAAATCTGATGACATTTTTCAAATGACAACAATCGTTATCGGTTATAATTTTGAGCAAAATAATTGTGATGATCAATTTAATCATTATGCAGCATCGTGAACAGCATCATGTACGTTTTCACCATAGACTGTAAAAAAATATGGACTTAGTGTCCGTGACGTCACCTATAGGATTCTGATGAGCAGTTCTGTAGCGCAAAGTATGGACGAGATGGCCGTTGCCATCTTGTCAGCGCGTTATCGCGTGTCACTCCCGGATAACATAAAATGGGCAAAAAGGCGGGACGTGGGCGGAGCTGAGGTGACGCGAGGACTAACAGACAGCAGATAAAGGGCTATTCACCTGTCACTCGAAGTGGCCACGCCCTTAATTATGCAGAACTTTAATGCTTTATATAATGTAAACGAATGAGTTATAAAAATATTCACCCCCCTCACAGTCGTCATGAAGGGCAAAATTAGCCGTACAGACCAAAACCACAATTTGTACCAGACTGTAAACATGTTTTAATCTGCTGTAAAGTTGGCCATTTTAACATGAGCTCAATGAGATTCTGCTCCTTCTGGAGCCTGTCCCTAGTGGCCAGTCGATGAATTGCAATATATGTCACTTGTATTGGCTTCAAGAGAAACTGCGGGAGGTTTCCGCTTGGTTTTCACAGACTAAAACGAAATGAAAATTCTCAGACATTTGTTACACTAAAACTTGACATGGTGGACTAAATATGATAAAAACGAAGTACATTTGACACAGGACTAAGACTAAAGGTGCGTCCCAATTCGCATACTTGCGTACTATTCTATAACGTTCTTAAAGGGTTAGTTCACCCAAAAATGAAAATTCTGTCATTAATTACTTACCCTCATGTCGTTCGACACCCGTAAGACCTCCGTTCATCTTCGGAACACAAATTAAGATATTTTAGTTGAAATCTGATGGCTCTGAAAGGCCTCCATTGGCACAATAGCACTTTACACTCTCAAGACCCTTAAAAGGTACTAAAGACGTCGTTACAAAGTCCATCTCACTACAGTGGTTTTAAAATAACTTTATGAATCGGCAACAATAGTTTTTGTGCGCAAAAAAACCCTAAATAACGACTTACACAGTGATAGCGATTTCAAAACAAGGCATCTCGAAGCTTCGAAGCGTTATGAATCAGCGAGTCGAATCAGCAGTTTGAATCGCCAAATTTCAGCAGTTTGGCGGTTTGACACGCGTTCCGAATCATGATTCGACTCACTGATTCATAATTCATAAAAATTCCCAAAAGAAAATGGGCACTGTAAATACCCGGATGATGGACTAAATTAATGGAAAAAACGACAGACTCAACTGTCGCAGCTTTAATTGCGTAGTGGAGGGGGAGGCACTACCAGATTCCGATGCTGAATGACAAAATAACCATGTAAAGTTCATACACTACACCGTTGAGCACATAGTGCATAAGCACATAGTGTATAAGTGCATAGTGTATAGTGCGTCATTTGGGACACAACTTAAGACTACATTTAAAAATAGCTGACAATATTTAGACTATTATTAATCAATAGATGTGTTAATTGTATACCTTGAGTCCAGAGCTTAGTGCATTAATATAGAATTGAAATGATTCATGGTCACAGGTGTGCGTATATCAGTGATTATATACAGTACAAAACCTGCTCATCCAGTCAAACTTATAATGTATTACCACCTTAAAGCCTTTTTTAAGTGTTATATAATGTGAAGCAGATGTTTTTACACTAAGCCTGATTGATTTATTTATTTGTTAGGAATAATCCTGTCTTTTTTATTTGCATTAGTCAGTTTCTGAATTACAAGAAGGAAATTTTAGGGGTTAAAAATACCTTTTAGGATTTCTGATGTGTTATCATACCTGCCATACTTGTAATGTACATTACTTCTTTGTGTATTAATTCATTCACTGATGAACGATACTCAATTTACTAGTCTGATTGAAAAACTACACAGGAGCAAATAAGTAACACAAAATTAACATTCTAGTACATTCTAACTACTATTAACTAACAAACACTGATCAATGAATTAGTAAGAGCACTTAGTTGAATGCTATATATATAGATAATATCTAATGTGTCATACCTCCCAGGGAACTACAAATAAGCTATGTACATTTTCATACATGCAAATAATGCATAATTAATTCTAAAGTTTAGATCATGGTAACCCACTAGTAATGACTCAAGTCAAATCCTTCAGAAGGAAAAACTCTTTAAGGACTGAAGTCATTGCAAGCTTTTGAGGTTTTTGTGAGGTTTTGGATAGTAATGACGGATTTAGTAACATTGAGTAACACTGACTGAAGTAATTGTAAGTTATTGCAAGCTTTTGAGGTTTTTGTGAGGTTTTGGATAGTAATGACGGATTTAGTAACATTGAGTAATATTGACTGAAGTCATCAACATTGAAAGATAATGCCCTGATGTATTGTGTGTGTGTGTGTGTGTGTGTGTGTGTGTGTGTGTGTGTATGTATGCGCTCGTGACCCCGCCCACTGCACGCCTGCACAAGCTCGGCTGTTTTCAGAAAGAATCGGTGCAGCGTATCTGTGTTTTATGAGTATGATAAAACTAAAGACTCTTCAGAGATATAAAGGATGCAGTACTAATCTATAGGTACTCAAGATTAACATGAATGTGTGTTATGTACCCTTTAAGTTAATGAAAAGTAACCGGTCTAAACGCAGCACTCATTCTCCAATAATTTCATCCCTTTTCACAGATCCATGGGCTATAGCTGCACAGCTGGCTTGAAAACACATGCCATCATTCTTGTGTACTCAACCTCAGAGAAAGCTCTCAATGCCACTGTCTTTCTTGGCGGTGGCCTTCGATGTCAATGCGAAAAGCTTAAATCACTTTTGATAACAACGTTGCTATAAAGCCCGGAGCCGGTACCACGCTTATGGCCATCAAAAGGGCTCCTTTAAGCTGCGATTTATTGAGATGAGCGCAGACCACCATTAAACAGACGTTTAGCTGAAGTGTCTGTCCAAGGCAACCTCGCTCCACAGGCTATTATTATCAGAAGCAGCCTGAATATTTTGTAGATCGCTTATACCCTATTAAATCAAAATAGGAGTTTGTGGCTTTCAGTCCACTTATATTAGCTTTGAACTCCTGTAATAACTCTCAGTAAGCCTCTAAATTATTATCACCATCCAAACTTTGCCGAAAAACTTGTTGCACACAATCTTCTACATGCCTTCTGCCACCTGATGATGGATAGTTAGCTTTTTTTTTTTTAGCAAGTAAAGACCTATTTTGATGGGACTTGTTTTCAGGGATACGCTAGAGAAATGTGTGTTTCACAGACATACTTTGCAATTTTAATTTCGTCTGAATCTGCCAAGTCTTTCTTTCTCAGAGCAAATTACCTTCCGTTTTTCGGCAAACTCAACGGTCCTCTGAGAAATCTAATCCTGTCCGAATGTGAATGTCTGTGATTGCTAATATTGTATTACCCCAACGTTTCTCCTCGTGTTTTTTAACCTAACTGAGATACTGTTTGTGCACACCTATCTTCCGCATGCCTACTTTTCAATATGGATGGTAATAGACAAAAAAAAAATTACAAAATTTATAAGGAGAGCCAAATCGAATATTTTAGCGTCATGTAAAACATGATAGAATGAAGCAACTTAGGTTTACTTGATTATCTATGTCACAAATTTGAGATTTATACGTCAAGCTGAATAATTAAGCTTCACACTGATGTAAGGTTTGTTAGGATAATATTTGGCTGAGATACAACTATTTGAAAATCTGGAATCTGAGGGTGCAAAAAAATTGAAATATTGAGAAAATCGCCTTTAAAGTTGTCCGAATGAAGTCCTTAGCAATTTATATTAGTACTAATAATACATTTTTGATATATTTAAGTTAGGAAATTTACAAAATATCTTCATGGAACATGATCTTAATATCCTAATGATTTTGGGCATAAAACAAAAATCGATAATTTTGACCCATACAATGTATTGTTGGCTATTACCACAAGTATACCCGTGAGAGACTTATGACTGGTTTCGTGCTCCAGGGTGATCCATCAGGAGTTTGAGGAAGGTTTATTTGTTCATATCTCAATCATCATTGTATTGCATTGCATTATATGTCTTATGTCATATGTCATCATAAAACTAAGCATTTGAATATCATTTACTAAGACATGCTATTGTGAAATATAGAGTGACAACTGATATTTAAATGCATTTTATGCAAGTCTGCTGGACTGTTATAAAGATCACATTGATTGACATAAAAGCTATCATAATTTCATCTTACCTTTTCGCCATAAATATCAACAGCTGCACCCAATTTTTTATATTTGGTCACACTTTAGTTTAGGGTCCATATCTCACTATTAACTACGACTTTTGCCTCAATAAAGTCCTATTTACTGCTTATTAATAGTTAGTAAGGTAGTTTAGGTATTGGGTTGGATTATGGGATGTAGAATATGGTCATGCAGAATAAGGCATTAATATGTGCTTTATAAGTACTAATAAACAGCCAATAACCTAGTAATATGCATGACAATAAGCAACTAGTTCATAGTGAGAATTAAACTAAAGTATTACTGCATATTTTGCTCAATTTGAATGTTTTAGCATGTATATGCATGTCAAATGTACAGTTTTTTTGCTTCAAGAAAACACGCCACAGATATTCATGACTAACGTTGCCCGCCAGCAAACAAAAACGTTAAGATTACAGTATAAAACATATGTCAGCAAATGACAGAAAACACTATGGGGTCTTTAAAACTGCATGTTTTCTTAATGAGGACCCAAAACACATCTGCCGTGTCACACGAGTGTTTTTCTAATTGTTCAAATTAGACGTAATTACAATTTCAAGACAAATTCCCCATGACCTCACCAGAGGAGTCAAACTCTCAACATATGCGTTCGAGAAAGGACACAATTGTGTGCGTTCTGTGTGTCCTTCTTGCCGTGAGTGTGCGAGTCTATGGGAGTGTGCGATCTCCATTGTAATTACATCTCTCGCTCAAACCGACCTCTTCAATTTGCCTTTGAGAATTGCACCAGGGACTTCTTCATCCAGTAATAGAATTACACAACAGTGGCAGCAGCTTGAGACTGGGATATTTAATGTCTGATATGAAATATTAACTGACTTGGTGGTTTTAATTGTCTTTCCCACCATATTAAAGCCCTCACTTACTCTCTGTCTCACTGCCTCTCTCTCCTGTTTTTTCATCCCTCAAGAATAATAGAGAACGGTTTCAGAAAAGGACAGTTATTACTCACTTTATTAAGTGGCGGAAGGATCACATGTAATAACAGTGATTACCCGTTCTCCATCTTCCCTCACTCTCCTGCAGTAAACCTCATGTTCAGCATGTATTTTTGCAGTTAAAATGGTTTCTTTTATTGAAATGTAATGTGCAGAGACAAGCCATTCATACAGCAGGTTGACGTCCGTGGTCTAACAGAACCTGCTTATGATTTATCAATAATAGCATAACGAGCCATTTACTTACTTAAATGAGTGAACTTTGGAAAAATTCAGTGGTACTTTGGGAAAAAGAGCCAAGTTGGTTGCAGTAGTGAGAAATCTCTCATCGGGGCCTCCAGGCGAAATAGATACACATGTCTCCTGAGGAAATTCAGAAGGTAGTCATATCCTCTTAGAAAGATCTTTTGTGGTTTTACAGCTGTTCAAAGGCAGAGAAGCTCTCTTAGCCCACGTCTTGTCATTTTCTTTTTCTCTGTTCTTGCTGAGGTGGTCTTCGCTTGTCTTGTTCAATTGTTCTGACTGTCGATCCTGAGCTGAGACGATTGGCCAAACTCATGTCAGGCTGTAGCCCGCAGTCTCTGAACTTTATACCAAAATCTGGTCAAATATTGTGAATAAATTGACAACTGTTGTGTAATATGATAAATGTTTTATCTTTTATATTGCTACTGATTAAAGGGATAGTTCACACAAAAATCTCATAATTTACTCACCCGCAAGCCATCCTAGGTGTATATGACATTCTTCTTTCAGACGAACACAATCAGAGGTATATTAAAAATAACCTGGCTCTTCAAAACTTTATAATAGCAGTAAATGGTATTTTAGATTTCAAAGCCCAAAAAAGTGCATCCATCCATCATAAAAGTAATCCATACGACTCCAGTGGGTTAAGAAAGGCCTTCTAAAGAGAATCTATGCGTTTTTGTAAGAATAATATCCATATTTATAACTTTATAAACTATAATCACTGGCTTCCATCCACATCGGGTCACTATAACTATAATCACTGGCTTCCAGTAACGGCTGTAAGCGAATCGAGTTCTGGCGGAAGAGTGGCCAGTTTAAAAAAGTCTTCACCAAGTGTTAATAGCAACCAGATTATATTTACACTCAGTGAAAATGGCATATTTTCTTAGCGATAGATGATATTTACACTAAGTGCAAAAGCTGTAGATGCTATTTTAAGTGAAATAGTGATATATTATATTTACACCATGTACAAGTAGCAGTTCTTTGCAATATGTGTAAATAGTAATTACAGGCAATTTATACTTTATTTTGACAGATACACACTATTTGCACCTCAGTATTGTTGTACATTAACATGGATGCCACCTTAATGGGACAATGGGACAATAAAAGCCCTCCCTACACATTTCGTTTTCCAAAATTTCCACTTTTAGAACATTTTCTTAATTTTTATTGAAATTAAATTCCTTTCCGATGTGATATGTGATGAGAAAAGAGAGAAGAGTGAGCTCTGCAAAAGGCAGATTCGAACCCGGGTCGATCGCGTCAAAACCAAGATCTTTAAGCTGTACTCTTTACTGACTACATCACTGAAAACATTGAAATATGTCTGTTATTTTTTAATCTTGTTTGGCTCAACCAGGCATTGTTAGGCGGAGCTAGTGCGAATAACACTTGCCAACAAGGCACGCTATTTGCACTTGGTGTAAATATACACTCCGTTGAAAAAATGAGAATTTTTATCATAAAATTTTTTGTTTGAACTGCGAGAGGCGTCGACTCTCACCTGAGCTTACGCTACTCCTACATCCTACATAATGCTTCGGGTCAGAGGTCACTCTTCCACTGGACCTAGACTCGCGTACGGCTGTTACCAGAAGCCAGTGATTATAGTTTATAAAGTTATAAATATGGATATTTTTCTCTCAAGAAATGCATGGCTTAGCTTCAGAAGGCCTTTATTAACCCACTGGAGCCTAATGGATTACTTTTACGATGGATGGATGCGCTTTTTTGGGCTTCAAATTTAAAGTACCATTCACTCCCATTATATATTTTTTATATAACTCTGATTGTGTCATTGTCATATACACCTATGGTTTAAGGATGAGTAAATTATGGAATACTTTTCATTTTGGGGCGAACTAACCCTTTCATATATTGACAACTGTTGTAATATGATAAATGTTTTATCTTTTATATTGCTAGAACAAAAAGATAGCATCAAATCACAGTGAAACAGCAGCTCTTGTGTTCAGCGTGACATGTGAAAACTATGAACTAGCATGTCACTCGTCTCCACATTACGTCATGTTTTGCTCATGCGCTGCTGTTCTTAGAAACAGTTCACACCTGAGTCCTCTTTAAAACAACCTAAGAACCAAGACATTTCACTCACAATCCTGCCAAGTTCAATGTTAATATACAAAATAAATATACCTAAATGTATTTGAAATACATTTATTTTATGCTTATACTTAATATAAATACCCTGTAGTTGTACGTTTGGTCTGCTAAATTGATATACTTAAAGTCTGCTAAATTGGAACAACTAATTTTGTACTTTATGCACTTTAGTTTTCCAGAAAAAGAGCTGAAGTCCAACTAAAGATATACCGAAGTATATTTGATTGCTAAAGTGGAACTATTGCAAGCAAGTATACTTTAGGTGTCTGATATTATACAGAGATCATATTATCCGTAATAATAGTGATATGAAACACATTTTACATTGTGCCCCAAATAAAGTTTAATTATAATAAGTCTCAAGCGATATGTCAGTAAATGTGTTAATGGATTTGTAGTATACTTGGTATGAAATAAATGTATTTTAAATACATTTTGGTATAGGTTTTTTTCACTAGGGATAATTATTGTGAATGTACATCAAATCAAATCAAATCAAATCAAATAAATAAATACACTACCGTTAAAAATTATTTGAAATTAATATTAATAAGAAATTAATACTTTTATTCAACGAGCACACATTTAATTGATCCTAAGTGATGTGAAAAATATTTTAAATTTTACAAAAAATATTTTTTTTGTTGAAAATTTTGAAAATTCAGCTTCGCCATCACAGATAAATATATATCACATATGATATATAAATATAATTTTATAAACATATACAAGTTTTAAATTGTAATAATTTCACAATATTAATGTTTTATTGTATTTTTAATCAAATAAATGCAGTCTTGGTGAGCAGAAGAGACTTTCTTTTACTTTTGAACGGTAGTATAAATTAAATTTCAATATACAATGTAGCATTTCTGTCATAACAGCGTCATATTTCCTTAAATTTTCTGGTTAAACTTTTGACAGAAAACTGTGAAATGCTGTCACCTCTTTTTCTGTGCCCCTTTTTATCAGCTTTTCATTATTAGATTTGTGTAATAACAAAAACATTAGGAACGTGAAATTATGTTAACCTGGAGTGATGTGCACTTCATAAACAAACTGCTCTGAGACTGTTAAAAACACTGAATCATGAAGCCCACACGGAGTATATTTAATGAAGCCCTTTGCAGATTAATAATCACACTTTTTTTCAGTTATGTAACCCTAAATTGTTTGATAACCATGCTGTCAGACCGATAAAGATGCTAATACAGGTTAACCCACGTTAGATGCTCGAACATATTCACTGGTTCATTAGGTTTAAGAGCAGTGTTTAAGGCGCATTTGCATTCATACTGCCATATTAAAGAGCATATAACCCATGGGTAAAGGAAATGTAGCATGTATGCCTGTCACTATATCTCTAATCCTGTTCTTGCCCAGTCTGCACCCTGATTGATGTAGTTAACTCATAGCGCATGTGCTTTCTCTTTATTTCAGAGATCAGCAGGGTACGAAAGGACATGTACAATGACACATTAAACGGCAGCACGGAGAAGAGAAGCTCAGAGCTCCCGGACGCCGTCGGCCCCATCGTTCAGCTCCAGGAGAAACTCTATGTGCCTGTTAAAGAATATCCAGACGTGAGTCTCAACCCTAAAGCCCATTCACACAGTTCACTGCAAACACACTGATATTTCCATCACAATGCTGTAAATAATTAATGGCATTATTGCAAGAGCACATCGGTTTGTTTGTTTCATTCAATTAAAAATTCAATGAGAAATGATTAAAAATGCATCCTGAGAACCTTTCAGTCACATGAACTAGTCTCGGGCAGCACATGAAGGTCAGTTAAACATGATTTGAAGTCAATCTCTGCACACACACACACACAAGCTCTTTACCGAACCCCAATGAGTAAATGGAATGGTAAATAACTGCAGCTCCTCCGTATGCCTCTTATTTAATTACAAAGACATACGAGTCGATGTAATCTAGTTTTCCTTGCATTAGGACATGGGCCCACGTCCAGTATATTGATTTCATTAAGACGTACTAAAGAAGTGAGGTTGCACTAAGTGTTTGAGTCCATTTTATGAGTCCATTTAATTTATTGTGTTATTAAGCTGATGGTTTGTGGTCGACTGTTGCATTATAAATCCAAGAGTTTTTTCTTAGCCGGGAGTTCAAGTATCACCATCAAGATCTACATTTTTCATTTAAAACTTAATTTATTATTCAAGGGATAGTTCACCAATCATTTAGGTCCAATCCCAATTCTATTTTATACCCCTTCGCCTTCCCCTACCCCTTGCCCCTTGAAACAGAGTGGCGAGGCGTAGGGGTGAAAATGAAGACTTCCAACGCAAAAGCCTCTAAAAGCCACCTCGGTCAAAAATGAGATTACGATACTGAGTGAATGCTCTCCACACATAGTATACATTCGTCAAATACTTTCTCTTCAAACCCACTAAATCCCCAGCCTCAGACCATTCAGAAGTACTGGTACTTGGGTAAAAACCTATATATAGGAGCCTGACAAAAGCCCTCATTTTAAAGAAAAATGATTTAGGAAAAAATCAGACGGATTTAGAGGATTTTGCATCTGAAGTCATCAAATATTCCTCTAAAAAATGGGACACCACTACTATACCATTACATGTCATCATAGTCATCATACCCTGTTTCTTTTATTAGTGTCCTGTAACATTTAACCAGTATGAACAGCAGTGAAGTGTGTAGGCTATATCTAACAGAAATCAGGCGTGAGCATGTTTAACAAATTACTCACTCCCAACAGAGTTTTGCACTGTATTTGGACTTAATAAAACGCTCGTTTTCAGTTCAACGTATGAGCCTTAGAGTTTCCTAAGACGATACAGAATGATACAGACCATAGAAACTGTTCTCTACGTTTGTTAACCGTTCCATTCCATGCCGATCTGAGCCGGTCAGTACAGATATGGTTTCATTTTCTACTCTGGTGCTGCTATAACGTGATGTAAATATCGACTGCGTTATGAAGAATGACCCGATATATTTTTTTGACTATTATTAATTTGTGTTCACATCCTTCAAATGGTGCGTTTAGCAAGATATGGAGAAACTGGCCTCCAGGCAACACACAAGTGATCGATCCTGAGTGAGGACATCACTACACGCATTCTAGCAGCACAGTAGTCTGTGTATGCAGGGAAACTCCTCATTTACCCCTTCGTTCGAAGTGTGGTTCTGAAAAATCTTCGTTTAAAGGGCTATCTGGCCCTTCCCCTTACCCCTAACACTCCAGCCAAAAGAGAATCCAGACACCCCTACCCCTTTACGTGAACACGAAAAACAAAGGGGGAAAGAGGTAAGAGGTAGAATTGGAATTGGGCCTTACTCACCTTCATGTCATTCCCAACCTGTATGATTTTTCCTTGTCCCATTGAAAAAGATCCTGGCCTGTTTCCATAGAATGAAAGTGAATAAGGGGAAATTTGCCATTTTTACGCATCATGTCAGGTTTCATCATTAGTTTGAGCATCTCTTGAACAAATGTCATTGACATTAAAGGCCCTGTTTACACCTGGTGTTAAGATGCATTTGAATCTTTTGGATCACAAGTTGATGAAGGAGACACATCCTTGTTAACACCTGGCGTTTTAAGGCCATTACATACTCCGCAAGAACAGAGAAAAAAGTTCTCGCTCCCAGGCTGGATTGGGAGCTCTCGCAGCTGGTTCTCGACACATCATCTGAGCAGAACTTTCTTCTTGTGGGTGTCCGAGAACTATTGTGTGATTGGTCAGAAATTTAAAGTGGACGGGGTTCATGCGGAGAAACGCAAATGTTCGGCACCTGCTTTTCTCGTGAAGTACATGTTCTTTCCACCTCAAGAAAACGAACACATTTCTTTGTTCTTGCGGAGTATGTACCAAGCTTTAATCCGTCTCTTTTGTCCATTTTCGTCCACTTCTGTCCTGATTTCTTCGAGAGGAGGGTCAATGGGCGGGTAAACGTATGTATTTTTTGGACAAAATAAGCTTGCAAAAAAACACACAGGCACTCTGCTCTGACAGCCACAAGACCAGCCGGACGCCATGAGTGTGTTTTAGAAATCAGGAATGGTGAGAGAACATTGCGCTTGGTACGTTTTTCCTCTTCAAACCAAACTTGGGTCTCCAGCTGACAAGGTTTAAATCCCATCTGACTAGCGTGCTTCCCATAATGTTTGTGCATTAGGTCAGTAGCGGAGAGTAGATGGTCTTTTGTGGCTGTTTGAACACATTTGAACACATGAGCGTCTACACTATGAAATGAATCTGGTCGAATGCGTTTTCGACGAAAGTGGTGGAAAGCGGACAAGCTCAAAACTTTTCAGACCTCATTTACAGTTGTATTTAGCGTCGTCCACTTGTGATCCGATCGACCAAAACACATCTTAATACCAGATGTAAACACGGCCAAACATCTTAATACCAGATGTAAACACGGCCAAACATGATGCATCTAATTCCCCTGTGTTTGATTTGAGAGCTACAGCAGGGGGCAAGCTTTTTTTAGTCTGTTTTTCACACAGTTATCATATAGCTTCAGAAGACTTATGTAGTCATAGGGACAGCATTTATGGTGCTTTTCAGTTATTTTGGAGCTTTATGGCTTTAGTCCCACATATGTAAAAGAGTCCCTTGTGAAAAAGAAGTGCACTTAATTGTATTTAATTTGCAGTTACTTCAAATCTTAAAAGAATGTTTGGTAAAACTTTCTATGAAGTCCATGCTTATAATGAATTATAGCCCCATTTATACAAGTATTACTTTTCTATAAATATATGTTTAACGACTCATTAAGACCTATACTGCATTAAAAGAACAGTTATAGTTTACACATTTGTATTATTTTTTTTTAATTATACATCATGCATTTGCTTTTTCAATGTGCATGATCATAATCCATTATACACTGTTTTATAAACGATCAAATATAAAATAGTTAAAGAGACACTTGTTTGCTGTACAAATTAGTTATCAGTTAAGTCTTTAATGGCTAATGTTTGCATTAGAGGTCATGAATGGTAATTTTGATTAGTTAAAATCTATATCTCCTCTAGGGATGCAACAATACAGTTAGCCCATGGTTCAATACATACCTCAGTTTTTTAACCACGGTTTTCGGTTCGGTTCTGATGGCTTGACACATCAGATAGTTTTTCAGTTATTATATGCTTAAGCAATAGGAAGAGTAAGAGGTTAAGGAGAAAAATGTACTTAAATGCAAAGAACAATCCACTTGTACACATTCCTAGTGTATTGTATAATATCAAATAAATTTAGATTTTAAAATTAACACTGATATCTCACAGCTGCTGGTAGCCCATGTACAAACTGGGGAACACGTGAATTCCTGATTTCCAGCTATCTGTAGTCAGAGCAAGGCTCTGTGCTTTAGCCAATTTGTCTACAATACTTTTGCATGCCTTTTCATAGAGGTCGGGAATTATCTCGGTGCTGGAAAAAGTGCGAGACGGTAGTCTGACTGTAACGCATATCGAGCGCTTTTATAAGATGACGAAAGCCCGCATCTCCAATCACCGAAAACGGCTGCAAATCTTTGGCAAAAAACACCCCCACTGCCTTTGTTATTTGTATGTGTCTCTCGGAACCAGTATGCTGGAAGGATTCAAAACCGAAATGTCTCCACACCATGGATTTGTAAGACCCCAACGCTTTCTGGTACTGTTCCCTCACACTCTGGGTCAAAGTGTGGAATGATGGTTTGGCACCCCCTAACTTTAACAGTCAATTCTGAGAGAAATACAAAGCACGGAAATTATTTCAACGTAAAACAAGTATTGAAACACGTATTGAACTGTGGATGTTGTACCGAACAGTTCAATATTAAATAGAGAATTGTGGCATCCCTTACCTCCTCAGTCATATGCATGGCATTGCTTATAGCAGTTTGGAATTATACTTAAAAAATATTGTTGCAGTATTTTGCTAGTATGTTACATTAAAACAAAGAAAAAAATTTCATTATTGTTACATTTACAAATAAACAACTTGATTTCTTAATATCTGCTTTAGGAAAATTACATCCTATGTTTTCACTTAAAGCCATCAATGATGCATTTATAGAGGTTAGTAACTGTATTATTGTTACTCACAATAAGTATTTGTAAGAACTAGGGCTGTCAAAAGATTAATCGCGATTAATCGCATCCAAAATAAAAGTTTGTTTTTACCTAATATATGTGTGTGTACTCTGTTAATTATTATTTATATACAAATACACGCACAAGCATGTATATATTTAAGAAAAAAATATGATTTTATATATAAAACATTTATATTTATATATATTATAGATTATATAAATGTATATACATGCAAATATTTCTTAAATATATACATGAATGTGTGTGTATTTATATATAAATAATAATTAACAGAGTACACACACATATATTATGTAAACACAAACTTTTATTTTGGATGCGATTAATCATGATTAATCTTTTGACAGCCCTAGTAAGAACACAACACAGCTATTAATAACAATATATTCACTTATTTGACAGAAATAAATCTGAATTACTAAAAAGTCATTGTAACTCTAATATAATAACAATATACTGTATGCATAATTACATGCAACTAACCCTCAAGCAAACCCTAACCCTATAGTACACTTAGTTAATATTATTACTCAGTGCTTAAATATATAATTACACTGTAACAATGACACCTTAAAATAAAGTCTAACCATTTTGTACTGTTTTTAAAAGTATGCTTAAGTATCAATTCAGTGACCAGTATATTTTTCCGAAATCTGCCTTTGATGTTACACAGAAATGTTAATTTTGAAGTGAACTGTTCCTTTAAGTTTAGCCGTTCTCCTGCATAGATTTTTCTGAAAGCGGTATCCCACCCCCTGTCGCTCTCTTTGAGTGTTTGCACATCTCTAGTAACAGGGGTGACATTGAATTCTCCCTGGCCTTTCCAGTTTGTGTTGAGTCAGACCCGCTCAACCGCTTCACCAACAACCTGGTCGGTGGTTAACAAATCTTGAGCAATCGCCGTCAGATCCTGCTTGCCTAAGGCACCCGGCCCTGGGGAACCGGGCGAGTTCCGAGCTGATTGATCCCAATTAACTTATTCTGTCCCAGCTTGATTCCTGCATGGGCAGCACTAATTGAGTCTCTCCAGCAGGGGCGTAAACACGGTTTGGAATTAGAGCCCTCCATTTTGCTGAAGTTTTCTGGTTTGAGGGGCTGTTTATGCGCCTGTGTTTCCCGCGGGAGAGGGCCGCGCTGTTTAATACCGCTGATGCAGAGGTGCTTGAATGTTTTTGACTAAATCATGCCTCAACCTATAGCGTTTATAACATGGCCAGACATGCTTGCCTAATCCATAAACTGCAAACAATGAGAGTGGATGAGAGGATATTTGAAAGTCAATGAGGTTGTTCCTCTAGAATGGTTGTATCCTCCTTGCTGGCAATACTAATATTAATATTTTATTGTTTCCTGTGCATAATACTGGAACTTTATAAAAAGCTAATTTCATTTCATATTCAATTACAACTCCAGTTTGCAAGGGCATGATGCTTTCTGTCTGCAGTTTTTAATGCATTGTGGGTAATTTAGCCCCTGCTCTTAAAAGTCTGAGAGTTAGCCAACACTGCAGTAAAGGCCGTTGTGTGTGCATGTGTGTGTGTGTGTGTGTGTGTGTGTGTGTGTGTGTGTGTGTGTGTGTGTGTGTGTGTGTGTGTGTGTGCGTTTGAAAAGGCTCTGGCCGCCCTTGCTGGTCTGAAGGACACCCAGGATCATTATTAGTGAGTTTGGGATCATTAGGAGGATGAGCAATAAAATGAGACGTCCTCAAATAGCCTTCAGTGTCAATGGAGTTATCCATATCCAGGGAGAATAGAATTTATAATATAGAAATTAGTATAGAAAAATTGCCTATTTTAATTGCCCATCTGCACCAATAATGTCACCAAACAGAAAAAAAAAAACTGCTTAAAACTCTTGATGTCTACCATTGGTCAAGACAATCAGAGAGCCCCACCTCCAAACTCATGCCATTGGTTAAGCTTGTGTCGGCCGGTTGTTTTGATAGCAGTGTTCACACTTTTCAGATGAAACAACATATTAAAGACTTACTTGTAGCTGTCTGTGCATATTAAGTATTTGAATATTGACTTCATCTTTATAGTTGTTGTAGAGCATCTCTGGGGAGCCTGCGATCTCTGCGTTTCCTTTGCTGAGGTCAGAACAGCCCCGATCTCTCCTAGCAGAGTCATGTTTAGTGCTGGAGACCCCCTCTGGACAATCATTAACTTTAAGCTATTAGTCATTAAATATCACAGCTTCTCTTCAAAAGATGCCAATTATCACCCTCAAAAGGTTGCGGCATGTGTGTGTGTGTGTGTGTGTGTGTGTGTGTGTGTGTGTGTGTGTGTGTGTGTGTGTGTGTGTGTGTGTGTGTGTGTGTGTGTGTGTGTGTACCTAGTATTCCCTACATTATGGGGACCAAATGTCCATTCTTTTGGTCACCATGAGGATAACAGCTTACAAAAATATTTTTTATGAAAATGTAAATATGCAGACAGTTTTCTGTGATGGGCAGGGGTGTCCAATCCTGTTCCTTGAGGACCAACAGACAGCAGATTTTAGCTCCAACACACTTGCCTGGTAATCCTGAAGACCTTGATTAGCTGGTTCTGGTGTGTTTCATTATGGTTGAGCTGGTTCTGGTGTGTTTCATTAGGGTTGAGCTGGTTCTGGTGTGTTTCATTATGGTTGAGCTGGTTCTGGTGTGTTTCATTATGGTTGAGCTGGTTCTGGTGTGTTTCATTAGGGTTGGAGCTGAACTCTGCAGGACAGTGCCCCTCCAGAAACAGGTTTGGACACCCCTGGTTATGGGGTAGGGGATATAATATACAGTTTGCAAAGTGTAAAAATCATGTCTATGGAGAGTTCCCATGAAACATGGAAACCTGTGTGTGTGTGTTAGGACACAAATTTGTATAATGACACGGGTATTACACTGGTATTACGACATAAACATGAAATATGAGGACATTTCTAATATATTAAATAGCTTTAAAAACATACTAACAATGTTTTATTAAAAATGTAAAAGGCAGAATGTTTCCTGTGATGGGTAGGGGTAGTGTAGGGGGATAGTATGTACAGTTTGTACAGTATAAAAACCATTACGCCAATGGAATGTCCTCACTTCGATAGCAAAACAAACCTCTGTGTGCGTGTGTGTGTGTGTGTGTGTGTGTGTGTGTGTGCGCGCATGTGTGTTATGGGGACAAAATATTCTCACAAAGATGGCAATATTTCCAAAATCCTTGTCCTTGTGGGGACATTTTTTTTGGTCCCCATGAGGAAAACAGCTTATAAATCATAGTAGGTTTTCTGTGATGGGTAGGTTGAGGGTTAGGGGATAGAATATACAGTTTGTACTGAATAAAAATCATTATGGCTATGGAAAGTCCCTACAAAACATAAAAACACAACAAGCCTTCCCTCCCCACGTGCATCAATGAGCCTTGGCCACTCATGGCCTTTTCGCCGGTTCACCACTGTTAAGCACTTTTGATAGATACTGACCACTGCAGACCGCACTATACAAATGGCTGGGTTAAAAATAACCCAATTGGCAACCCAGCGCTGGGTAAATATTGGACAGAACACATGCTGGGTTAAATTAACCCAGTGGCATTTTTACCCTGCAGGCTGGGCTGTTGAGAAAACCCAGGATGTAGTACATTTTTACCATTGATGGATTGGGTTATTCTTGCTGTGTTATTCTTATAATTTCTCCTGTGCATTAGCCTACTGTAAAACTAGACAATCATGAAAGAACAAATAATGAAGAATACATTTTTAGAATGTTAAAATAAAAACTTCTAATGCTTGTCAACTGGTAAAACACACAAATGTGTTAAAGTTGGCAACAATGACAACTACAACAGTATAGCCTAATATATTCTGTCAATTTCTTCACGTTAAATCGAACTTTTATTTTGACGGGTTGCTATGAAGACCTTTGAGTGTCTGTGTTCATGATATGACAGTTTTCTCAAATGAAACGTGAATTCTCATGAAGTGACGGTTTATGCATTCGTGTCCTCATATAGTGACACGGCAGAGATTACAAAGACAGCGAGCGAGTGTCACACGCGTGCGTATGTGTGTGTGTGCGCGTGCATGCCCCCCGTCATTCACATAGAGACGCATGAGTAATATTTAAATAGTATTTTGCAGTTTAATATTCACAGACACTCGTATATTCGGCTACGGTCTGGAGCCCAGCGCTTAGATAAACACTGGCGCGACTGAACGCCGCTGCGGGGACCGAATATACTCTGGTAGGCTATCGTCACATTTTTTAAATTTCAGTACGGACTTGGTACCGAAGTGCCAGTACTTGTGACATCCCTACATAAAACCATGGTTAATTTCGTAAAGGGATCATGGTTCCGTTTAATAAATAATCACAAACTGTATTAATCGTCTCACATACCTAAACTAACATGACTATGTGAGTCAATGGCATCGGATTCTGAGGTAAAACTTTTGTCGTCTAAGTTGTATATCATGTAAGCTTACGAATTGTTGCTGTGAAAAAAAAAAAAAAAAAACGATAGGCCTACCTATTATGCTAATTAAAATTATTAAAGTCGGCATGAAACGGAAGTTGAGATCGTCTTTTTCTCCTTTTTGTGACGTATATCCGAGTGAAACAGCTTCTGAAATTAGAAAGAATGTAGGGCGAGGCTTGATTTCGTCCTTCGGGAATTGATTGGATCGTTGGAAGTTGGACGTTGCTAACAAAATGGAGGCAGATTTGAAGTTTGCACTCAGTTGTGGAGAAAAACTCGATCTATCTCTTAAATAAATGTATTTTCTCTCTAAATCTTTTCTGTTACTGAGCATATTTCCTCCCTTTTCGCTGGTTTATGCTACAGATTTCACTTATTTTAAGCCTTTTATGGCTTTATTTCTGTAAAACTTTTTTCTCAGCTCTCCCTTATAAGAGGGGCGCGCCGTAAGCATGTTCACACACGCTGCATTCCTAAGTGCGAGTCGTCACCACAAGCTGTTCGTCCGACTATATTGAGTAATTTTTACATAAAAAAAGCTTTTATTTCTCACATATTTCTCTCTTTTTGCCTCAAGTCCTTCTTGAAGAAGGTATTGTGTACACCGAGAAAAATGCACCTAACCACCATATTGCTACGATCAGTGACGGGTTTCTGAGAGGCGGTGCAGAAACGAGACGGGACGATAACCCCGCCCTCGCACCATAGCACATGATCGGGAGAGAAGAGAAGTCATTTCCATGGGGGAGGGAAAGTTAACGTATTTGATTAAAGATTATAAGGGTAAATTAATTTAAAAAAAATTATGAAGTGCACAGATAAATCAGTTATAGTAAACACTACAATATTAAATATAAAAATACGAATTGTAAAATTTGATTTCATGCCGCCTTTAATGAAAACATTATATGAACTTACCTTAAAACATCTGCCACCAGTGGCTTTGCCCCTTGCTTTGTCCTTTCAAAATGATAGTTTGGGAGCGAATTTAAACATCAAGGCGCGAAGCTCGTGAAACAATCAAGCGCTGGGTAGAATCAACCAAGCTGGTTTAACCCAACAAATGGAAATTTGAAACTACCCAATGTTGTTTAAAATGTGATCAAATAAACCAACAAAAATTACCCAACAGTCTCGACCCAGCATTTTGGGTTAAAAAACAACCCAGCATTATTTAGAGCGCGGGAACCACAAGAGCTGCAGTTTTGGAGATGCTCTGACCCAGTCGTCTAGCCACCACAATTTGGCCCTTGTCAAACTCACTCAAATCCTTACCCTTGACCAATTTTCCTGCTTCTAACACATCAACTTTGAGGACAAAACGTTCACTTGCTGCCTAATTTATCCCACCCACTAACAGGTGCCGTGATGAAGAGATAATCAGTGCTATTCACTTCACCTCATAATGTATAATGTTATGTCTGACCATATATATATATATATATATATATATATATATTACTTATTAATAAGAACGCTTTGTACAGAAGGATTTACACAGAAATTCGTTCTGCTCCCATTTCATGAATGAGGCTCAGTGTTCATACGAGCATCCACACCGTCCACCAGGCCGGCTTAAAAATCTCTAATTATATCATGGCAGGCGGTCGCTGATATTTCCAGGTCAGGGGCAGGATGACATGATAGATTTATAGATGAGGTATAGTATGAAGGGAAGAACATGAAAGAAAGAGTGAGGAAGATAAGCAGCATGGGACGTGCGGCAGTGATTAATGTGAGGGTATGATGAGGTCGGGGAATCGGGGCAGAGGAACAGCGGCCTGCCCCGACTGATAAAAGAGAGGGAACGGCCCCACGCGCACCCCGTGCGCCCCACACACACTCGTCTCCCAGACAGGCACGCAACGGCACAGAAATTAATTTGCTCCTTCAAACTCGTGCTGTGTCGCTCCTCTCCCGGCAGCACGCACCCGTTCCGATTTGCTGAACAATGTTATTAGGCTGGGAAAGACAGCCGTCCTAGAAGAGCGCGGCTGCTTGAGATGATTGTTGCCTTTCATTCGAAAGTACAAATCTACAGTTATTGTTGTGTGTGTGTGTGTGTGTGAGGGGGATAATGTTAGGGAGAAGACACGGGCCGTGGAGGAAGAGCGCTATAAATACTCCGCTCAGGGTCTTGGTATAGGGACAAAGCTTTTAATTGTTGAGCGCGGAGCGAGGGACTGAACCGCTGCTGTCATCTATCATTTCTCCCTGTGTGTCCTTTTCTGGGTCAAACTCGTCCACAGTCAGGATGAGCAGCTATCACAGATTATTCATCATTATCAGCATAAGATGCAAGATTGATACCCCTTCATCCTAGCATGAATCGTTTGTGGACCCAAAACATATTTGGACACTGTAGACAAAAAAATTAATGTCACTGCATTAGATACTAAATAGAAAACCATGTGGCATCTGCAAACAAAGAGAACTGGTGATCAGCTGGTGATTTTTAATGGTCAATTCTCCTCAAGATTACACAGGATCTATCGGGATCCACTAATGTTTGGCAACCACAGGTTCACAGTACTTTAATATTAATTTTGAACAGGATATACTGTATATTGATGATAAACTGGGATAGGCTCCCGCCATATGAGCCTATAAGGTCATGTGAATTAATGAAAATGAATACATTGACAAATAATCTATATAGTTTATAAATACACTTCCAATCAAAATTTTGGAGTCTGCATTATTTTTTTAATCTTATTGAAAGTCTATTTTGCTTGCCAATGCTGCATTTACTTGATCAGTAAAACAGTAATATTGTGAAATAGTGTTACAATTTAAAATAACTGTTTTCTGTCTGAATATATTTTAAACTGTAATTTATGATCAAAACTGAATTTTCAGCATCATTACATGATGTGACATGATCCTCCAGAAATCATTCTAATATGATGATTTGATGCACATTTATGATTATCAATGTTGAAAACAGTTGTGCTACTTCATATTTTGGGGGAAACGGCATTTATTTGAAATAGAATCTTTTTAACATTGTCTTTCTTTACAGTCAACTTTTTAGTCATTATATGCAGAGTTGGGCAGTAACGCGTTACTGTAATTTGATTTATTTTTTAGTAACAGAGTAATTTAACACGTTGTAGTGAATGTTACATACATAATTCACCCTTGTTGGCCTGCGGGTGATATGAGGTAGTGTGATGGAGTTTAACTCCGAGGCTCTGAGCGACAGCGTCCCAAAGCTCAGACGTGAACTGCGCGCCTCGGTCAGAGGATATGTCTGAAGGAGTGCCGAAACAGGCAACCCAGGTGCCAATGAATGCCCGTGTCATTTCGATAGACGCCACTGACATCAGTGGCACAGCCTCAGGCCAGCGGTAGGTGGTCCTATCAACCATAGTTAACAGATATGTGAAACCAGAGGGCAGAGGACCGACCAGGTCCACGTTTACATGGTCAAAACGTCTCTCTGGAACTTGGAACGACTCTAATGGGGCTTTAGTATGTACTTTGGCCCGTTGGAACTCAACACACATGTTAGCCCAGTTTCTAACGTCCTTCTTAAGACCATGCCAAACAAACTTTGCTGCAACCAGTCTCTGTGACGCTTTCAAACCTGGGTGGTGGACAGGGGCAGCAAACCGGAGAGACTCTCAATTGACCACCAGGGATAGTTCACCCAAAAATTTAAATTTGCCCATAATTTACTCACCCTCAAGTCATCCTAGCTGTATATGACATTCTTCTTTCAGATTAATAAAATTTGAGTTATATTACAAAAATCCAGGCTAATCCAAGCATTAGAATTGCAGTGATAGTTGCTCTGTTTTTGAAGTGCATAAAAAATGCATCTGTCCATCAAATAACGTGCTCCACTCCGGGGTGTTAATAAAGGCCTTATGAAGCGAATCGATGCGTTTGTGTAAGACAAATATCCATATTTAAAACTTTATAAAGTAAACTTTCAGCCGACCGCCTTCCGTGGAAAAGTGTTGAATGTTGAAAGTGAAACTCAAGATGCGTTCGTGACGTCATGACCTGGTCGCGTTAGTCTTTCGATCGGCAGGGGAACTTTCAACAATTTTTCCATAAATTGAACAGGGAAGGCGGTCGACCGAAAGTTTACTTTCTAAAGTTTTAAATATGGATATTTTTCTTACACAAACGCATCGATTGTTCGTTTGTGTGTTCATTGCCTGAAAAGATGTATTAATAGTCGTCAATATCAAGAAGAACTTGGATTAGAAGAGGAGAGTATTCCCGAAGAAATTGTTATTGCTAAGAATGTGTATATATGTATATATATAATGGATATGTTTTTCCTAAAATTCCTTTAAGCGGTCATTTAAAAACAGAAAATAAGACAATTGTATACACAGTATATCCTATAAAACAGTGGTTCTCAACTGGTTTGACCATGAGACCCACATTTTCCCATGGTCACTAAGCCACACCCCAATTTTTTAGGAATTTGAACCAAGCAAATATTTCTCAAAAGTGGTTGACACACAACACACACACACACACACACACACACACACACACACACACACACACACACACACACACACACACACACACACACACACACACACACACACACACACACACACACACACACACACACACACACACAGTACTGTCCCAATTTACTTAAAATACACATACATTGTAAGACTATCACTAACAAAAGTTCATGTTAATCGTTTAGCTCAGATAAAGAATATTTTCTTTAATGGAGTAATCAAATGAGGAATGTTTGTTTGCATTTTGAAATCTCGTTTTTGAAATCTAATTTAGACATTATGATCTCGTCTTAAGCTCTAGAGAACGTGTGTGAGATTTTGTTCATTTGAGAGGCTTTTCTTGCTTTGCTGATTATTAAAATCACCACTTTTGAGGAGAAACAACTGAGATATTCAAGAGTTCCTGTTGTGTCTAAAATCCCAAGACATTATATACGCCAGTTTTTGCTGTTTTTATTCTATTTTGAAGTCTGCTTCTGTATGTCCACTGGGTGTACGTCATAGTTTCACTTTACTCGACCAGCACCATGACACTCTGAATACTGTTGCGTTCAGTGTCCTTGCGGCTGCATACATAAAGGGCAGTGTGTTGAGCACATGTGTGTGTTTGTGATTTGTCCTGTCATGCAGGAGATCTGGCTGCCTGCCCTTCCTCTCTCCAGGTGTCATTGTTTTAATTAAATGGGTCTGATGGGATGGACCCATAACTCAGATCTGAATGAGGGCCTAATGAAAGTGAAACTACTGGACGTTAACTGGAGTATTGGCTGGCGAACCTACAGCAGCTGGTGCTGATTAATACTGTAGGACTTCATCGCTAAACGCATATGAGTGTGTGTGTGTGTGTGTGTGTCTGACCTCACTATGCAGTTTTGTAGCTTTGTGAATTACAGAAGTAAAAAGGCATTCATGAAAGTGCAGTCCTTTGATTATGGGGTTTTAATACATAGGGTTTTTTTTCATAGTCATGGCATTTTAAGGTTGTGTTTAAGGTTTGTAGTATTGTGAAAATCATTTGGAAGTCACCTTTTCTGCCAGATCTGACTTTCATTGATTTAACCTAATGATGTCATATTGAATCAGTCATATAAAACAATATTTTTTACTTAACTAATTTGAATGTTACCACATTACACCGTGTCCTAACTACACGCGACACAATACGATTCCAGCGACAAGCAACTTGTCTGTCCACACTAGACACGACACGACTGCGAGAATGCGACAAATCATCAAAAGCCACAGCCAATCAGAACAGCGTGTGGGTGGGCTCTCGCGACAAGTGCACGGCACAAGAGATTAATCTTGACGGAACTCGCAAGGAAATGGATAAGTACATAATCAAATTCACAAATAGTACGCCATTTAAACATTACTAAAATACATACTGAGTTACTAAAACAATCTTTGTCATGGAATAGACTTGTTTGTTCATAGTTTGAACGTTCTTGTTTCCATTTGTTTCAGTTCAAGGTCTGAGGTGAATTATCCATTGTTGCTTTTAGTATGACTGTTAAAAAGCTGGGAGCACGAAATTATATTTAAAATCACATTACACGCTTTTAACATTAAATAAAGCACATAAAAATTACCTGAGATTATGTTTTGTGTTGTTGTTGTTGTTGCAGAAATAGAAACCATTTCTAAAAAAAGAATCATTGTGTGTCGCAAAACATACTTCCTGACAAAACATATTCTTATAGTGTTTAATAGTGCTGGGCGGTATACCGGTTCATACCGAATACCGGTATTTATTTTTGTTATGATATGAATTTTGATTATACTGCCATTCCGGTATGTGTATCTGACAGAGAGCTGATGTCCTGCAGAGTTTAGCTCCAACCCTACAAAGCTACCACAGTATAAAACTCATGGCTCATGGCTGATTCTTGATATCTGTGTGCGTCTAAACTTTTTTCTCCCTAGAATGTATTTAAAAATCAAATCAAATCAAATCAGAATGCCTGATCTGTGGCAAGAAAGTATTGTTGTTGAATAGTATCTATTTATATTTTTAGTCAGTGATGAGTTTAGTCAAACATTTTTATTCATGACAATTTTTGTTTATGGCTTCTTTTGATTTGAACAGATTATGTGTTTTGTTAACACTGTAACAACAACCACAAACTTGCATAAAAAGCCAAGAGTCAAACTGGCCAACTAAATGAAACACTGATCACCATAATGATGACCAAATGTTTTCAATACAACCAACATCTAAACCTCTGTTAATTCTCAATAAGAACTTCTATAGATGTCTTTCAGGGTTGGAGACAAACTCTGCAGAACAGCGACTCTCTAGGACCGAACTTGCCTGCCAATGGTTTAATTGTACCCTAAGGACCAATTGTGTACCTTTAAAGGTACAGTTATACGTTTTGTTCTTCAAGGAACAAAATTGTACCTCCACTGTACCTTTTTTTCTGAAAGTGTAGGGTTAGATTTTTAAAATGCTTAAGGTGTCCTCAACTCAGTTTTTTTTTTTCTCCATGGTAATATTTTAATATCCAGGTGTCTGTAATGAGCGTGTATTAATTCTAGTGTGGAATTTTTCTACAATATTCACTCATCATGACAGTAAAATAGGGCATTCTAGTCAATCTACTGCAGTATTTCCTCTCTTAATCAGTAGAAAATGTGGTTAACCCCTGGTCATGCATAGGGGGAAAAAAATACCGTCATATACCGCGAAACCGATATAATTTAGAAAAATACCTTGATATAAATTTTTGGTCATACCGCCCAAGTCTTTTATCCAAGGCTGCATACACAGTATTTGATCAGAAATACAGTAAACACATTAATATTGTAATATTGTCACACTCTGTTGTATTTTCTATTTTATAAGGATATTTAATTTGTTAAAGGTAATTTCCTGTGTTTCCTTTGTTTATGCTTGTCGCCATGGTTATTCATTGTTTAATTGATTGTCACACACCTGCTCTCAGTATATATCTGTGTGACCCAATTCACATACTATCAGCCCTAAATAGTATTTGAAAATAGAATTAGTATGTCCCAAATCGTAGTATGTTGAAATGAGTATTCCAAAGATACCCGGATGGGTCTACTATTTCTATTTCTATACTATTTTAGAATACTATGATTAGAACTACAAACACTAAAACACAAAGAAAAGTGTTAAAAGTGTCTAACCTGACGAAAATATTTATTCAATGTTATCCTCATTATATTTCGTCTGCAACATCATTGTGAACTTCTGTAATGATACGTTTGGCCATTAGCCTAACTTTTAAACACATCATATTTAAATTGCAAACACATGAGAGGAGTCTCCGCATGAAAGACCCACGACTGGCAGATCAACGTGCTACTACAATTCTCTCAGAAATGGTAGGAAATTAAATTAGATTGAATGTGGAGGATTTGAACTGTGATGATGATTGATAGGGCAGTTTACGGTGACAGGATGCATGTAACTAAGCGACAGACCTGTCCGTTAATGATGATGAAGTAGTTTGTCCCAAAGCTTGCACACTCTTCTGCTACACACTCAAAAGTATGTACTTTTTCTTCACAAAAAGAGCGCATACTTTTAGGACATAGTATAAGTAGGCGAATTGAGTATATATGGCCCTCTGTTGAGTTAGATCACGGTCTGGTGTTGTTTAGTGCACACTGTTGCGTTACTGTTCTTGTTGTTTGTCTTTTGCTTTAATAAAACTCACGCTGCATTTTAGATCTGATTCATCCTCAGCCAAGCCATGAAATATTATTACAAATTTTGGTAACACTTTATTTTAGGGACCTCACTATAAACTAGTTGCTTATTATCATGCATATTACTAAGATGTTGTCTGTTTATTAGTACTTATAAAGCACATATTAATCCCTTATTCTGCATGACCATATTATACATCCCATAATTCGACCTAATACCTAAATTTAACAACTACCTTACTTATTATTAATAAGCAGTAATTAGGAGTTTGAGGCAAAAGTCATAGTTAATAGTGAGATTTGAACCCTAAACTAAAGTGTGACCCACATTTTTACTTTAATACATTTTAAAATGTAATTTATAATTTGCAATAATTTACTTGATGCATTATTACTCCAGTCTTCTAAGTCTTTGATCCTTCAGAAATCATTCTGATATGGTGCTCAAGAAACATTTCTGATTATTATCAATGATGAAACCATGATACATCTTTTCAGGATTCTTTGAAGAATAGAAAGTTCAATGAACAGCATTTATTTGCAATAGAAATCTTCTGCAACATTATAAATGTCTGTGCTGCCCCCTTTAATTTAATGCTTCCTTATTTAATAAATATATGGATTTCTTTCTTTTTTAAATCGTATTGGAAAAAAAAACTTTTGAATGGTAGTGAATAATTATTTGGCTAGAGATCTTCCTTCAAGGAAAAGTGGTTTTCAACAACAACAAAAAAAAGGCCAACATACTTTAAAAAAATGCCAAAATCAGATTGATTGAAAAAATGTAATGTGTGAATGCTAATAATTATTTATAATTACTTAATTTACATGTTTTATGGTTAAAATGGCCTTGTCATGATACCCAAATGCATTATCAATTTCTAATCCAAATTACATGTTAAGTTCTCCTCAGCATATCTTTGAAAATAATTATTAATAAAAAATGCTGCTATATAATACTAAACATGGTTATTTGGCTTGTAATCATAGGGGAACCACTTTAAGTGCTGTAAAACACCAAATCCTGGTGCCTCAGTGGTTCTTTAGCACTTCTTTAGCAGTTCTTTGGGGTGGTTAAGGTGCTATAGCACCACTGCCATACAAAGAACCTGTTAAGCCCCTTAGAAGGTTCTTTAGGAGCCAAAGAAACACTGTTGGTGCTGTTTAGCACCATTTTTGTTGAAGAAATAAAGTGCGATATGGCACCTCTTATGGGTTCTACATAGCACCATTTAACAAAGGTGCTGTAGACTTAAATATATGATGATAGCACCAAAAGTGGTTCCCCTATGAGCCAAGAACCACGTTTAGTGCTATATAGAACCATTTTAGAGTGTACACAGATAATATTAGCAAATATCAGATCAAACTGAAACGCAGTCAGAGTTAATATTTAAACCCATTAGTGTGTATTTGATCTGATTCCTGGATCCTGGTGAAAGTGCGCGGTGAGGTTATGATATGAACAGATGGATTGAATAAGAGAATGAGCGTCTCACGGACTAAGGTTATAGATTTCAGCATCTACCCTTAAACCCTTTTTCTGCAGTCCAGCACGTAAAAACACTCCCGTACACGCTCCGGCTCTGCCCACGATGAGCCGAGTGTGAGTCTTCTCATTACTCTGCTGATAATAAACAATAACACACACACACACAGGGGAGACGTGCAGCGGCGTTCCGGATCACCTCGCGGCTAATGAAGGTTAATTAGGGTTCATTAGGACATGATGAGCGCTCGCAACACCACCACAGCCCTCTGCTTTACTCACTCCTGATGGACACCTGAACGTCAGCCCATTTCAGTGAGAGTCCAGACATGCACCAGTGCAATTACAGTATGTCGTCATTATAATATGAAATGCTGTATCAGTGTTTTTCAGCGTTTATTTTGTCTTATGATCCACCACAGCCCCGTAAATGATCAACATGATCACTTTGCTGAAAAACCTGTTGCACACAGTTTACTTCTGTCGTCTGATAAATGCTTTATACTTTTTAAAGACTTTATACTTTTTTTGCTGTGAAATCGTTACTGACTTTTATTGTTATTGATATTTGAAGATGAACACTTACTGGACTAAACATCGTTTTTAGAAAGAATCATATTAAAATGTGAGTATCAAATATGATCCATCAGGCTTTTGAGGAAGGTTTATTAGTTCATCTCTCAATCATCTTTGTGTCGCATTGCATTATATGTTTTAAAATTACAGAACTTTGATCATAAAACACTGAAAAGAAAACAATAAGTAAAATGTACTTATTTTTTCTTTCGCAAGTTTTAGCACACATATTTTTCAAGTAAATGTCACATATGGAATTAAGTGCACTCTACTTAACTGAGTTAAGTTAAGTAAAATTAACAAAGAAAATATGTAACAGTAACTTGTCCAGTAAAAGTTTGAGTTATTTAGTTGATGTTTACTTTCCAATACTTTTTACTCAAACAATATAACACTGAATTAAACCACGCTTTTAAATTGTATGCTTGGAAACCTTACAGTAAATAATACAGTAGAAGTAACATGAACACAGAGACTCAATACTTGGTACACACAATGACGGTAACATTCGATGGATCGATGTCATTTTGAGTAGAAAATGAACTCCAGATGTCAAAATGGCAAGTTACTAAACCTAACAACAAAAGCAATGATAAAACAGTGTAAATACTGTTGGAAAAATTATTCACGCTCCGGTGCACCAGTATCAGAAATGTTGAGTAGGTTTTACTTAATTTTATTACGTTGATAGTTAAACTTTAATTTCTACAAGTTTGAATTGAGTACTAATATATAATTTACTTTAGTTTTTTTTATAATATTATATAATTTATATATATTATATAATATTATTATTATATAAGTCAAAAAATTAAAAACACATAAAAAAAAGCATGATTTCATCTCTTAAATGTCTTAGTTTGTGTTTTGGTCATAATTTAGACTTTTTTTTAAATCTAATTGCAGCTTTTTTATCTCATAATTAGGACTTCTAATAATTTAGATTTGTATGTCATAATTTTGACTTTAAATCCAAAATGTAGAATTTTGATCTCAGAATTTTTAAAGTCCTAATTTCAACTGTTCATCTCACAATGACTTAGCATGTCATATTTTTTACTTTTTATCTAACAATAAGGACTTTTAGAATCATATTTTCAACATTTTATCTTATAATTATGACTTAGCATGTCGTATTTTCGACTTTTTATCTCACTATTATGACTTTTAAAATCATATTTTTGACTTTTTATCTCTTAATTATGACTTTATGATAATTGAAATGAGCTGATCAGTAATATAGTTGAATATTTAGTGTCCCCAACTGAGCAAGCCAAACGCCAAAGGCTACAGAGGTGACAGTGGCAAGCAACCAAAACTCCATCAGTTGACAGAATAGAGTTCCAGTGCCAGTTCTCCCCTAATATAACACTATATGAGCCATAAAAGCCTGATGTATCCAATATGATACTCAACAAAAACATATGCAGGCTTTGAAGCGTTAATACTGTGGGTGAAAATCTCATCAAGTTGCTTTAATGAGACACCTGAGCTTGTTTGTCTTTTACAAGTTTTGACAGTTCTGCGCTGAAAATATCATATAGAAATTTCCTCAGAGAAAGACCTAACGGCAAATTTATTATAAATAAAACCCAGGTGGAGCGTTTAACAAACACAGTAATTTACTGAGAAAACCGCCAGACGACTGCTTCAGCAAAAACAACTGTTTCAGGCAGAATGTGAGGTTATTTATGTGATTCAATCAATCTGCTGTTTTATTTCAGCTGTTGGTCGGAGTCTTCCTTATTATTTAGTTTATCCGTAGAGTTACATTTCAAGTTTAATGGTGCAACACAAAAACCTTTAGTAGTGCACAAGTTACAACTTAGTGCCCATTTACGTACAGCTGGTGCAACAGGCCCCAAATTCACATTGGAAGAAAATAGGACTGAATGTTGTAGAGATAAGTGTCTTTATGTACACACATATTTTACCATGAATCTCATCACAATTTGATTTATTAATTTATTAAATTATACAATAAAATACATCAAAGTCATACTTGAAAATAACTTGAATGCAATTTCTGTGATGAATTTGTTTTTAATTTATGACTTAAAATTGAGGGTGTTACAACTGCCATGATATCATAATGAAAAAAAGACTAATTATTTCTTGAAATGAAAACAAAACAAAAATGGTGAAACTTTTGGTTTTGTTCATTAGTATAAATAGCGTGTATCTAATAATTTTACTTTACTAATTGTTACTTGGCTACAACACATGATATTTTTGTCATTAAATGTTTTGTTGAAAAATGGTATTAAAAACCATATGGGACCAACATGAACAACATACAAAGAGTTAGAATATATAATATAATAATAAACGATAATACTTTACTTTCCATTCAAAAATAAGGATTTTTGTTCTATTTTATATGTTAAAGTAGCACAGCCTTGAGGTACACTTACCCTTGGGTAGAAATCACTGATGTATGTTATAATATATTTTGTAATATTTCATAATCGGCAAGTTTTTCCAAGACCTAGAGAGTTAGTGGAGTGCAAATGTAGACTTAAAGGGACAGTTCACCCAAAAATGAAAATTACCCCATAATTTACTCACCCTCAAACCATCAAGTCATGTATATGTTTTTCTTCTTTCAGACGAATACAATCGGAGTTATATTAAAAAATGTCCTGCCTCTTCCAAGCTTTATAATGGCAGTGAATGGCAGCCTACAATTTGAAGCCCCAAAAAGTGCATTCATCCATTATAAATGTACTCCACACGGCTCCGGGGGTTAATAAAGGCCTTCTGAAGGGTTAATAAAGGCCTTCTGAAGCGAAGCCATGAGTTTGTGTAAGAAAAAAGGGCCTTTATTAACCCCCTGGAGCCATGTGGAGCACTTTTATAATGGATGGATGCACTTTTTATAAAGCTTGGAAGAGCCAGGACATATTTTTAATTTAACTCTGATTGTGTCGTAAGTCATATACACCTACATATACACCCTGGCTTCAGGGTGAGTAAATGATGGGGTCATTTTCATTTTCGGGTGAACTAACCCTTTACGTCTCCTTCTTATAAGTGTCTTTCGTCTAGCTAAAGTGAGTAATGGTGTACATTTCAATCTGTTTCTCACACAACGCTATTGTTTGGCTTCAGGAGACTTGGTAAATAGCCCACTAGTCATATGAACTACTGTTATAATACCTTTATGGCTTTTATGGTGCCGTTTCATTCATTGTAATTGCATGGAAAAGAGCTTCTAGCTTTTGTGTTCTGCAGAAGAAAGAAAGTCATAACGACATAAGGGCGACTAAACGATGACAGAATTTTCATATCCGCTCAAAATACTTTTAATCCTGCAACGTCTAAGTAATTTGGACTTCACGTCCCGAGTGAGCGCAAACCTAACACACACACACTCACAGAGTGAAATTAGACAACCACAAGGGAATCGACCAATCAATACCACTCACGGATCATCAGCACAGGAAGCCGTGATAAAACATTTGAGATCAAGTGTTGTAGATATGGAGGCGTACACGCGGTTAGACGTCTCCTTTCCTCTCCACGAGTCCCTCACCTCTCTGAGAAGAGATGTGCCCTTCTTCCCCTCCCCTTGTCCTGCACAATAATGAAAACAAAAGACATCCTGCAGCAGGGAATCAGAGCGCAGTGCTATTAGAAGCCATGCAATAATTAATTTGCCTATTACCAGAGCCGACTCGTTTATCTTCATAAGATAATGCCATCACTCCCAGTCTCTGGCAGACCCGCATGCGCTCTGTCTTAAACGGCCCTAATTACGTCCCCGCTGCCTATTTTATTGTAGTTGATGGAAAACACACTTAATCTCCACTGTGCAGAATGAGTAAATAGGCCCCAGCCTTGAACAGCAGATATTAGAGATTCCATTAAAGCCCAGTGCTTTTTTATGTGGCTTTTGTTACGGGTGCGGGAGCGTTAAAGAGCTGAGGTAAGGTGTACGCCGATGATGCCGATAAGTCAGGCTGTCTTTATCCGTTTCAAGCCTTTTCATGCACTTCCACAAGGAGGGAACTTTACATTAGCAAAAGCCCAGTGATATGATTATGGCAACCAGTCAAACAATCTGTCAGTTGATGTTTTAAAGGGGTGGTTGATTATGATTTCACTTTTTTTAACTTCAGTTAGTGTTGCTGTTTGAGCATAAATAACATCTGTTACAACGTTCAAAGCAAAGTGATATCTTTTCTTTTAAAGAAATCGCTTTTTAAGGACTACAACAAACGGCTGGTAGGGACTACAACGAGCTGCTTCACGGGTTGGTGACATCACTGACCATCACATTTACATAAACCCCGCCCCCGGGAACACACAACAAAGAACTTGTTGAGAAGAGGAAGAGTTGTTGTAGTCGAGCACATTTAGGAGTTGCTCAAGCTGTCGCATTCGTCTTTTCTCATTTATTGCAATACAGTATGAACACAAATGCAATAGCATGTCATAAAAGCAAGATGACAACATAAGTTATAACCGTAATTAAACGAAACTATACCTCTGGCTCTAAAGGATCTTACAACAGTTCCCACACGAGCGATTTATAGATTATTATGACAGAATGTGCTAATCAATGACTTGAAGATGGTTAACTCCACATCAGCCACATAAATTCATCAACTAACTATTCAGAAATATTTTCTATTCTTCTTGAGTCTCTCCATCATTGTCTGACTCTGGTTTGAACATAAAAGGCTGAACAGTTTTTTACATTTTCAGTGTGTGTCTGCATGAGGTAATCGGAGCTGCTAACACAAGCTCTGGAAGCTCCGCCCTCTTCTAGAAAGGGGGCCGGAACAGCAGCTCATTTGCACTTAAAGGGACACACACAAAATCGGCACGTTTTTGCTCACCCTCAAAAATAAAATAAAAATGATCTGTGGGTATTTTGAGCTAAAACGACATACACACTCTGGGGACATGAGAGACTTATTTTACATCTTGTATAAAGGGGCATTATAGGACCCCTTTAAGTTTAGAAGTGGTGTGGATTGCGGTCTGCTGTAGTGGTTTGGGCTGCTAACTGAACCTAGAGGATGTTTTTATTGCTCTGAAGTTACTATTTCTCAAGAGACTTGGAGTTCTCAGTTTCAAACGTCAACTTAGTCAAATGTATTAAAACTGTTGACAGAATACAGAGCCGTCAGTCAAATGAATGGGGGTCACATGGCTCAGATTTGGATCTGATCTTGTGAGGGCGAGTTGTTCAATAGTATTCTGATCGGATTCTGCCTATCGGATTGGATCAAATCTTAAAAATTGGTTGTTCAAAAGAAAAAAAGGATTCTGATTAATCACAAAATACAATCTTGGTTTTGATCTGGATGAAATCATCAGTTTTTCTGTTGTTCAAAACTTTTTAGTAAAATTATCCCCAAACAGCTGTAAATATTAAACAAATATATTATATTTCATTTAAAGTGTTTTTATCACTGTTTGTAAACTATATTGGCACAGTAAGAGATGACTGAGTCAAAAGTTCTTTGTGAGCGAATACAGTTTCTCGGGTGAATGCTACGCAAAACTTTTCTGAGAGAACACAAAAGCATTGAAGTGTTTTTTTCCCCATCTCATATTTCCATCACCATGTCCCTTTAGGGGCTCCGTAGTAGAGCACTAGTAATCCAGATTTGGTCATCTGAAAAAGTGTGTATCTGGATCAGGGTGATCCAATCCAATTTTGCTTTGCAAAACCAACACAAAAGTAAGATGGATTACCTGATCCTGGAGAGCAAAACATGAGATTTCCAAATCCAGATCATTCTAATCCAGATGAAACTTTTTGAACAACTGGCCCTTGATTACACACTTTTTTGCATCAACTCCGAGCACAGTTTAAGACATTGTTGAGATTGGACTCTACAGGAGAAACCTATAAGATTAACGGGCTCTTTTTCTACGGAGAGAAATCAGAAGACTCTATTGAAGGTTTCATCTCATTGGCTTCTAGGAGAAAGAATTGAGATATTAACAAGCTTATTATGAGATATTAACCTAATGGACATGATGTATCTTCAAACTCCATATGGGAAAATCCATGAAATATCACTATTGTGCTCTTAAAGGGTTTGTTCACCCAAACTTGATAAAACCTGTCATTATTTACTCACCCTAGTATCGTTCCAAGCCCAAGACTTTCCTGTTTGAAACACAAATGAAGACTTTTTAATGAAACCTGAGAGATTTCTGTCCCTCCATTGAAAGTCCATGCAACCAAACCACACTTCAAAAAGGTTTTATAAAATAATCCAATTTTTGCTTGACACATTTGAACAAACCTCATTGGTTCACCTTTATGCTTCACCTTTGCCATATTTGATAAGCTCTATGCATGTGCAGTGATATTTGTTTATGTGTGAATAAAAGCCTAAAGTAAGTTTCGATTCATAATTCATAATTTATGAACTTTTTGAAGCAGCAATGGTTTGGTAATATTTGGGAGATTTTATTATCTTTAATTGTGTTTTGAACATTAACAAAGGTCTTAGGGGTTTGGAAAGACATGAGGGTGAGTAGTTAATTTCTTCAGTCATTATTTATTTAGGTTTAACGCATTCTTTTGACTATAAGTAATTTTGCACCTACATGTTCACTAACTCTCATTAGTAGTGTATTAGAAGACTGGTAGGGTTAGGGTTGGAATAAGTTGACATGTAGTTACTTATAGTCAGAAGAATGTCTGTTGGAGGACCATCACAATGAAGAGTTAGCAGATATTAAGCAGACAGTCTACTGATACTCTAATGAGAGGTAGTTGACATGTAGTTGCAAAGTTGCTTATAGTCAACAGAACACTCAAAAGAAAATAATTTGAAGTAGGTTCAAGCTGCTCTTTTTTGAAAGCCTCGAGTGACCAGGGTCTCCAGAAAGACCAAAGAAACAGCATGAAAGTATCGTAAAAATAGTCTCTATGGCTCATGTGCTATATTCCAAGTCTTCTTAAGGCATTTGATGGATTTGTGTGAGTAACAGACCAAAATTTAAGCCGTTATTCAATAAAAACCATTGTGGTTGGTCACAAGACATACAAGAATGAATGTCAGTTGGGTAGATTTATCCTTTTAACACAAGGCTGCTCTAGAGAGACGGTCCCCTATCATTGTTTTGCCAAACGATGGTCCCGTGCTCCTACATGTGCTTAGAAGGGTTGTGTGGGAATGTTGAGAACCCAAAGGAGGACGCAGCTGCCACCCCGATCACTAAACAGACCCACAGAAAAGGTTAAATGCTCACACACACATGAATGTCGGCATGCAAGGAGGCTGTGCGAGTGTCTTGGTCTGTTCTTGTAAACAGTGATGAAAAGAAAAGCTGACTTAAATGTTCATCTTCCTCGCTGTCAGGTGATGTAGGGGCAATGGAGGGAGGCCGATTCAGGTTGCAAGAGAGGGTTTTCACAGCAATGCCACAGAACCATCTTTTGGGTTCCCAAAGAACCTTGCAGTGAAAAATTCTTAAAATAACAATTTTTTTCTTGGCGTAAAGAACTTTGTAATCATCAACAACAAAAAAAGAATGTTTTGTGCATTTGAAAGGTTTCATGGATTTTAAAAGTTTTTTCATGGAGCCATAGATGGTAATCAAGTACCTTTATTTTTAAGAGCGTATACTAATATATTCTTAAAGAGTACATAACACACGGTTTCTGCCACTTTCGTGTTAATCTTGAGCACCTATAGAGTAGTATTGCATCCTTCATATCTCCCAAGAGTCTTTAGTTTTATCAGATTTATAAAAAACAGATATGCTGTACCGATTCTTTCCAAAAGCAGCCAAACTCGCTAATGAGTTACACACACACACACACACACACACACACACACACACACACACACACACACACACACACACACACACACACACACACACACACACACACACACACACACACACACACACACACACACACACACACACACACACACACACACACACACACACACAAAAAACATCATGGCATTATCCCTGGATCACTTCTGATTCACTATACGTTCGCAATTGCCAACAAAACACACACATTTGATGCAGTTTCACTCACCGCCTGTGGTTCCCACTCATGACCGGGAACACACAAACACACTTACAGAACTCCGGGAAAAAAAACTGCAAACAGCATCCACTGTTTCCTTAACACTGGGTTATTTGGGAAGCTGAACAAGGTTATCTTTCCCTCACACCCAGAAACACACTTCTTTAGTAACATTGATTTTGTGAAAAAAAAATGTCAGCGCTGCCGACAGCTTCTGTAACACCGAACGAAGCTCGTTGATGGGCGGCTCTTGCTCTCGCTCTGGTTGATGTGTGTGTGCGCTTATCCTGGAGAAGTGCTCATACAAGCACCATGTGAGATGGTGGTCCAGTGGGTTAAACCATGGAACTGACACACAGAAGGTTGCTGGTTCGATCCCAGTGTGTCTTTGAGCAAGGCACTTTACTCCATGTTGCTCCAGGGGGATTGTCCCTGTAATAAGGGCACTGTAAGTCGCTTTGGATAAAAGCGTCTGCCAAATGCATAAATATAAATACAAGCAATTCTGCTCTTTATGACATCATACAGGGCCATACTCGAAAATGTATTTGACACAGAAATACTCCAACTCATTTTATTTTTTGTTTTATTTAGGCACTGTTTAGCATGTGAATCCAACTTAAGAGCGTAAATAACTCAAATGGACATTAACTCTTTCCCCGCCATTGACGGAAATGTCCGGTGTTCTGTGTTTTCACTGTTATACGGTAGGGGGATCTATGACATCTTCTGAAAGAGTACTGAATCTCCTGATCAAAACACACGTGAAGAAGAAGCAGAAACAAGCAATATCATATGTAATCATATGCATATGTAAAATAATGCGATCATCTAACATTAAACATCATATAAATCAAAACTATCTAATGTTACTGAATGAAATGTCGCCCCAGGACGAGCTACAGGACTGTGAAGCTTTGGGGGTGTTGATGGACTCGATCTACTCCATCTGTGTTTTGATCATCCCCCTTTATCCCAGTCTTTGACAAAAAAAAAACAAATTTTTCTCAGAATTTTGCTCAAAATGTTGCTTTTTTATGAAACCCACAAGTGTTGATAACAAAAGAATGCATGAAGCTACAGTAGAATAAAACAGAGGGTCTGTTCTTTCTTTTGATATATTGCATGTTCAGATATTCATGCAACAAAATATTCTGGGGGCCATGAAACTTTTCTGAAAACGATCAAAAACGCTGGCAGAGGCTGGCAACTTTTTTTGAAAAACGCTGGCGGTGAAAGAGTTAAAGTTTTTAATGGAATCATTGATGCTGCAGTATATTTTGCGCTTGCTTCCGAACAGCGTCACACCAGCAGCGTTTCTCACGCAAACAGACACATCTCACGCTAACCTATTCATGTACGCACATCGGCCTCCATCCATTGCCCCGACACCACCTGACAGCGAGGAAGATGAAAATTTAATTCATCTTTTCTTCTCGTCACTGTCTACAAGAACACACCAAGACACTCGCACAGCCCTCTTCACACACTTGCATGCAGACATTCATCAAAGCATCAAAGGAGCTTTTGTGAGATGCGCAGCAGGAGTTGGCCCACACAAAAGGCGCAGGTACAAGAGAGTGAGATTGTGTGTGTTAGATAGGAGAGCTTGGGGTGACAGCCGGTGAGCTGAGAGGTGGGGAAGTGTTGCATCCATTCAGGTAGGCGAGACACTGCTGTCACTTACGCTTTTGGTGTGCGTGAGAATACATGGAGTCTTTGTGCGGCTGCTTTTTTGGGCTATACACCAGCGATGTTTGTCAAATGGCTTTCAGAATCAAACATTTGTCCTACAGTCGACATGAAAACCAAATTGACCCTGTTTACTTTATTAATAAAAGTCCCTGAACTTATTCAGTGTGATTCATCCGTGTATACTTTCTCTTCCTCCGAAACAACTTTTGGTAGCACTTTATTTTACATGCTGTTATTGTTCCATGTTCATACTATAAGTAATAACTAGGTACCAACCCTGAACCTACCCTTAACCCATGTAGTTACCTTATATTGTAGGGGACACTAAATATTTAACTATATTACTGATCCGCCTGCATTGACACTATATGATTACTGAACTGAGCTGGATGACATCTCTGTTTTCTCCAGAGCGGCTGTACAGCCGAATCAAATTCTGTTGCATTATTGTCCTTTGAAACAATCGACATTGTAAAAAGCGCTATATAAATAAAGGTGACTTATATTATCCAGCACTTTCTTAGGTAAGTACACGTAAGTGCATGTACTGTAAAATAAAGTACAACCCAACTTTTTTGAGGGGAAATAACTAACTCTTTCCCCACCATTGACAGAATTTTTCAGCAATCCGCGCTGATCTTCTGAAAGAGTACTGAATCTCCTGATCAAAACACAGGAAAAAGAGAAGCAGAAACAACCAATAGAAGCATTGCTTATATGTGTAAAATAACGTGATCATCAAACATTAAACAGCATATAAATCAAAACTGCCTAAAGGCCCTTACACACCGGGACGAATATCGCGCGCGCTTATCGCCAGCGTTTTTCGTGCCGTTTTTCGGCGCGTCTTGAGTGTTCACACCCAAGCGATTTTCACTGGCGCTGCGCCGAGTGAACGTGCACATTCAGTCGATGCGCTCCCGGTACACAAGATGGTGCTGCGGCACTTTAAGCCTCTGACACTCGCTTGTCACACAGAAGGAGAAGAGAGACAGTATTTACGTGCTTGCCAAAACCATAGACATATTATGTATATGGACAAAACCATTCACACACTTTTTGCTAACTGGCAAGCAGCATTAGCAGTTCATCTTCTTCTTTGTCTACTTACTACTTCTTCGTCGTATCAATGTGTGCTCGGCAAGAGCGTTTTGTGCTTGAGCGCCACCAAGTCGTGTTTTACTGTCACTTCAGCAGCTCCAGGCACGTGAACAAAAGCGCCGATCTCATTGGTCGGCCAGTTTTTTACGTGCCGCGTCAAAATAAAAAAACGAACCCGAGGCGTTTTTTTAAAAATTACGCTTTTACGCCTGGCGTTTTGCGCGTCGGTGTGAACACTCACATTGGCGCCCATTGTTTAGTCCCGAGGCGTTAAACGTCGGCGATAAACTCGTGCGAAAATCGTCCCGGTGTGAACAGGCCTTAATGTTACTGAATGAAATGTCGCCTCAGGACGAGCTATAGGACTGTGAAGCTTTGGGGGTGTTGATGGACTCGATCTACTCCATCTGTGTTTGATCATCGTTCAAAATCTGATCTGGATGTAGTCTTTGACAAAAATTTGATTTTCTCAGCTTTTTGTTCAAAATGTTGAAAAGAAGCAACATTCAAATGTTAATTTATGAAGCTATAGGGAAAAAAATAACACTTTATTTTGATGTGTCATTGTTACGTTACATGCAGTTACTAAATTAATAACTATAAATTATGGATAAATACATGTTCTAAACTCTAAACCAAACCCTAATCCTATAGTAAGTACATGTAGTTACTTAATATTACTAAATGTATAATTACAGTATAACAAAGACACATTAAAATACATTGTAAACAAAAAAGTGTTTTTTGTTTGTTTGTTTTTTAAAGCAGAGGCTGTTCTTTCTTTAGATGCAATATATTCATTCATCTGGGGGCCATGAATGTTTTGTGAAAATTATCAAAAATTCTGGCGCTGGCTGGCAACTTAAAAAAAATAAAAATAAAAACTTTAGTGGGAAAAGAGTAAATAAAATCAACACCCTCTGTTTTTAATTAGTGTTTACATTTTTTTTTAAAAAGCTAATTCCAGAATTCCCTTTAAAGAACTACACTACTGTAATCCTCAAGAGAGATCCACCAATCAGAGAAGTCGCGGTTACTATTTAAATGAGAATAACAACAAAAGAGCTCAGAAGCGACCATTCACTTCCATAAAGCATTGCAAATGACGTAACCAACATCTCATATGATCTCTCATATTTTGTTAACATGATAAACATTTTGCAGATTCTGTAAGGTGTATGTAAAATGATGAACGCAACACTACTATTCAGAAGTTTGGGGTTGGTAATATTTTTGAAAGAAGCCTTTTATGCTTACCAAGATTGCACTTATTTGATCAAAATACAGTAAAAACGCTAACATTGTGAAATTTTGTATTATAATTTAAATTAGATGTTTCCTATTTTAATATGTTTTAAAATTTTATTTATTCCTGTGATCAAAGCATCATTACTTCAGTCTTCAGTATCACGTGATCCTTCAGAAATCTTTCTAATATGAGGATTTGCTGCTCAAGAAATATTTCTTATAATAATCCAGGGTTTTTTTGCATTTGCATTTCAATATACAGTGTCATATGTCAGCAATGAAATGTGTTGCAAATACTGTTTAACGTCTTTACGATTAGCTTCATCTTTAAAAATAGATTCTATAGTTGAATGTTTAATCCAAGCGCAAATCACTGTATGTGAAGGACACTGCAACAGATTTTTCCCATCAGGGGAACATCTCTGAAACCCAACAGCCGAATAAAGGCGAGTTTTTTCAGGTCCGTCCGTATGTGTTCGAGTGCTCTCACCAGGGCCCGGGCGTCACATAATCCAGACGGAGAGAGCGGAGGTCATCCGACCGTCTGTGATACGCTACAGAGAGCGGTGTGTGTAATCCCGGCAGATGTGTGAATTCAGCAGGGAGACCGCGGATGTATAATTTGCGCCTGCTGCTTTCGGAGAGAAGCCGATCCTTCTGGAGTCTCTCGCACTGATTACTCAATCTCCAAGGGCACCTTAGAAATTCGCCTGTGCAGGCCTGAAGAAAAGACTTTGATTTGATATACCGAGCAGTTTTCCATCACACAGTGACAGCAGCTCTGACCTTTGCGGTGGCTTGGCTTGTGAAAGGGCTTGTTATTTCCTGTGGCCGTCCTTGAGGGTGTTTTCCGGTCATATAAAAATTGAGTAACCAATAAGGAGTGTATTATATTTTATTTTTATCTTTGGTAACACTTTATTTCGATGGTCCACTTTAGACATCCTACTAACTTTAGGTAACTTTGCAACTTCATGTCAACTTATTGTACAAACCCGAACCCTAACATACTAACACTCCACTACAGTCTACTAATACAACATGTAGTTGCAAAGTTACTTATAGATAGAAAAAGGTCTAAAGCGAACCACCGAAATAAAGCGTAACTTTTTATCTTTTTATTTTATTTTTTCCCCCCAAAACTATTAACTTCTACTTACCAATTTGAGGCGGAATATCATCCTCCTTTGTTATGGCATATTTATATTTATACAACAGTTATTCCAGGTTCTCGAATCTGATTGGCTGAGAGCCTTTTCCAGTCATGCGATATTCTCCCAGTATCAGCACTGGAACCGCTTCACCGCTTGTATCCCTCCGCGTGCGGTGTCTTTAAAGCGGTCGAGCAAATCCACCAATATTTTTCAAATACTATTGCTATTGTGTCACGGAATGTAGTTTTTTAGGCAAGAATGTAGGTACATAAATAAATATATAAATAAATATACATAGAAAAGCCAAAAAAAATATTTTTTTCCATATTTATTTATTTATTATTTTATTTATTTCCACATTTATTCATTTCTACATTTATTTATTTCTACATTTATTTATTTTTACATGTATTTATTTCTACATTTATGTATTTCTACATTTATTTATTTCTACATTTATTTATTTTTACATTTATTTATTTCTACATTTATGTATTTCTACATTTATTTATTTCTACATTTATTTCTTCCTACATTTCTTCCTGCGTTGGGAAATGAGGAGGGCGTGGTTTACCTCAGACATAGCAATCGAGCTCAGAGTAGGCGTGGGCGAAGGGTTGAGGCCGCAGTGACACCCTGTGGTCGACATACAACAAGTATAGCTTACTGACGTTCATACTGTCTGTGACTTCGATAGGTATATATGGTCAAAATCTTAAATCTTACTGTATGACATGGCTACTCTTTATTCCGGACATGGCCGTAGAACATCATCTGGTCTGGATTTGTAAAATGTCCTGGGCTAACAAACATGATCAGCAACATCTTCAACAGACAGGGACTCTGAAACGGAAGCGCTTATATTTTACATTTATTTGTATATTTATTTATGTATTTAATTATTTTTAATAATGGCAGGTTTGGAATTCCATAGTTCTAGGGCTGCACAATATATCGGAATTATCGAAATATCGCAAATGTACATATCGCAATATGCATATCGCAAGGGCACACAATATCTGAATGATTTGAATAGGCTACTTCAACATTGTGAAAAGTGTACGTTTTAGGTCGATGCATATAGCAGAGAATAGACTGTGCACACGACTATTACTTATGTGACTTGCTTGACGTTAAAAAGAGTTATTAAACACAATAACTTGCGAAAAACAACTCCTTGCAGTCTCGTTCTGTCTGCCACACACACCGAAATGTGTGCACGAGCCGTTCTTTTTTCGTGTCTTGTTACACACTCGAACTGTCAATGCTTCCTTTTCCCAGAACCGATGCTTTATTTTCCAAGAAAGAGTGTGAAACAACACACAAATGATACCATTCTGTTTTTAAATATATTTTTTTAAATATAATTTAGGAAAGGATATCGCATATCGCATTTTTCATCAATATCGCACTGCCCAGAGCAAACTGATTTGGCTATGGGCATAGTTTCAACTTTATATTTTTATTTAACTGAAGTAGGCTACTATTATAAAGCAGCTTTTGTACTTTTGACTGAACTGTTTGCTTGTGTTTATTTCCTATTGTACATACTTTTATAATGACTAATATTGTAAATATTATTCATCAATAAGTAATGTTTTATATAAATAAATGCCATATTAGGTATTGACAAAGGGTCCGTTAGTGATTGTGATTTCCACTTCAGTGAAAGTTAGCTACTTTATTACACCATTAGATGGCAGCAAAGTCTTCAGTGATAGCAAAGACTTTTATGTTGAAATCCCCTTAAAGGGTTAGTTCACCCAAAAATGAAAATTCTGTCATTAATTACTCACCCTCATGTCGTTCGAGACCCGTAAGACCTCCGTTCATATTCGGAACACAAATGAAGATATTTTTGTTGAAAGCTGATGGCTGAGAAAGGCTTCAGATAGGCCTCCATTGGCATTCAGTACACTTATACTCCCAAGACCGATAAAAGGCTCTTAAAACGTTGTTACAAAGTCCATCTCACCACAGTGACTCTACAATAATCTTACGATGCGACGACAATAGTTTTTGTGCGCAAAAAAAATCAAAATAACACCTTTATCCAACTTGTTCTTGTCTTCCGTGTGTGCCTCCACGACGCATGCGCGAGAATATGACGCAGATCCGGCGTTCGGACAGATGACCCAGAAGCGATTTGTTTACAAGCAGAGGAAGACGCGCGTGTCTAAGCTGTTGAATTCTACATTGATCGTGCTTTAGGTCTCGGCGTAGTTCTCAAAATGGGGCTTAAGTGTGCATTTCATGGATTCCCGAACCCCGGCGCTACGTCATATTCTCGCGCATGCGTCGTGGAGGCATACACGGAAGACAAGAACAAGTTGGATAAAGGTGTTATTTTGATTTTTTTTTGCGCACAAAAACTATTGTCGTCGCATCGTAAGATTATTGTAAAGTCACTGTGGTGAGATGGACTTTGTAACGACATTTTAAGTGCCTTTTATCGGTCTTGGGAGTATAAGTGTACTGAATGCCAATGGAGGCCTATCTGAAGCCTTTCTCAGCCATCAGCTTTCAACTAAAATATCTTCATTTGTGTTCCGAATATGAATGGAGGTCTTACGGGTGTCGAACGACATAAGGGTGAGTAATTAATGACAGAATTTTCATTTTTGGGTGAACTAACCCTTTAACTGTTAAAAGGACAAACCCAAAGATATCACTTTCCTCTGCCGACATTCAAACTGATTTTGTGATTTTGATTATAAGATTGACCTGAAGAATATCATCTAGATGCAGGTAATCTCTCTCGATCTCTCTCTCATAATAACCTACTCAACATTATGTAATAAGCTTCAATGAAGCGACTCCTTTGTTACTAGTTTTAAAGTGACGTTTCAGAATCAGTTACAGAGGCTTTGGCTCGACTGTTAAACTGTCAACTTGAGATCTGAATCTGTGGAGGAAGGAAGTAATTCTGCACAAAAATAGATTTTAAAGACACTTGTTTCTGGTTTATTTACACACTTGTGCCGTCAAACTGTTGTATAAACGCAATATCACACTCGTAGCCGTGCTGATATATAGCCATATCACACTGCTACTGGTGTGATATTGCTCTTATGACCCTCTTCATCAGTTTTTTTTTTTTTTTAATTGATGCTAAAGTATTTTTTCACACTTTAATAATGATGGTTATTTGGTTAACTATAATGGTTATTCGTGTCCACAATTTGGATGGACAAATTATATTGCATAATTTGGTTAGCAAATCTGGTATTGTTCAGTGAGTATAACCTGGGTTGCTGTATTTGTTTTTATAAATTCTGTGCTTTGCATGCACATTAATAAGTAAAGTGATTATTCATGTTTCATTATTCATTTTAGATATATTTTATGGGAGACTCAGCGTCTATTGCCTCTTCTGGGACTGGCACTGGTAATTTCTCTGCATCTTAAAATGAAATAGTAAAAAGCAATGGGCTGATGAGGAGGTCACATTTTTTAATGAATGTTCCATTGTGACATTTCTTGTGTGAGAGTTGTGTGTAGGACTAGGACATGTAACTTTTTGTATTTATTTTTTATTCAGTGTATTATTTTAAAATGTAAATTAAATCAGGACAAAATGCTAACTTTGTACTTCGAATAGAACAGTCTATTTTAAATGAATTTGCTATTTATGTGAACAATTAAACATAGAATCTCTCATCACTCATTACCATTTTAGAGACCAACCGAGTTGAGAAATTCTATTTGGTTATCATGCAAATGGCACTTACAGCAGTTTAAAGATCAGAAATGTAATTAACTGTAAGATTTGTACAACATAATGTGAGAATAACTTTATTAGGTAGCCAAACCAGGTTAGTAATTGAGAATTGTAATTCAGAAACAATCCATCCACTTATTCCCTGTAGGATCGCCAGGATACTGGAGCCTATCCTACCGTCTCGGGCCGAAAGAGTCCATTATTTTTCCATAAGTGTAAATTTGATAGCCTACTAGCTAAGATACTGTGTTAGCAAGTTCAAAGCTTGTCTTACTTTTTTCCAAATAGTTAAAAATGTCATTACTATTACACACTAAATCCACACCATCACAACTGGAAGATTGACCAAGAGCAGTTCTTTATTCCAGGGCAACAGGATAAAAATGTAAAGGTTTGTGTTTTCTGAGAAACACTGTTCCAGCAGCTTCAGACGAACAATGACACTCAACACTGTCCTGTTACTAAAGTTATTACAACAACAGCATATCTTGATTCTGTGAAACATAGCAAAACCAATGTTACTCACGTATGGAGCAGAAACAACACAAGCTCTGCGTCTGTTTTCAGGCCTTCACGCTTAGGTCTCTCCAGAGCTGGCAAGCTTTTCTAATATTAATGCGGGTCCTAAAGCTCTTGCCTGATCATAACCCTTATTTTTATGGTGATATTTCTCAGACCTTTTCTCTTTTGTAATGTCTCTCAGCCATCTCTCTTTCTACAGTTTTTCTTCAAATCTCCTTCGTGCTCACTCTCTCCTCCCCCATCATGAGTGAACCCGCCCCCTACTGCTGATTGGCTTCCTCTCTCCTCCCCCATCATGAGTGAACCCGCCCCCTACTGCTGATTGGCTTCCTCTCTCCTCCCCCATAATTAACGGACACGCCCCCTACTGCTGATTGACTTACTCTCTCCTCCCCCATAATTAACGGACACGCCCCCTACTGCTGATTGGCTTCCTCTCTCCTCCCCCATAATTAACGGACACGCCCCCTACTGCTGATTGGCTTACTCTCTCCTCCCCCATAATTAACGGACACGCCCCCTACTGCTGATTGGCTTACTCTCTCCTCCCCCATAATTAACGGACACGCCCCCTACTGCTGATTGGCTCACTCTCTCTCCTCCCCATCATGAGTGACAAACCCTCTACTGCTGATTGGCTCACTCTCTCTCCTCCCCATCATGAGTGACAAACCCTCTACTGCTGATTGGCTCACTCTCTCTCCTCCCCATCATGAGTGACAAACCCTCTACTGCTGATTGGCTTCCTCTCTCCTCCCCCATCATGAGTGAACCCGCCCCCTACTGCTGATTGGCTTCCTCTCTCCTCCCCCATAATTAACGGACACGCCCCCTACTGCTGATTGGCTTCCTCTCTCCTCCCCCATAATTAACGGACACGCCCCCTACTGCTGATTGGCTTCCTCTCTCCTCCCCCATAATTAACGGACACGCCCCCTACTGCTGATTGGCTCACTCTCTCTCCTCCCCATCATGAGTGACAAACCCTCTACTGCTGATTGGCTCACTCTCTCTCCTCCCCATCATGAGTGACACGCCTCCTACTGCTGATTTGCTACAAGTGTGTTGTGCTGCTCAGTCCGATTCACTTTTAGCAGCGTTTCTCAGAAATCGTTTACTGCACCTTCAACATTGACGTTGTTTTCAAGGCAGTAAAAAGTAAACTGTGTAGAGAGAGCGGCGGTATAATATGGATTCATGTCACTAATACATGATTGAGCATTGGAAATGACAGCTTTTCTTGACTGTTTGTTCCTAGTCATTAAACACACTTTAATTTAAAAGATGCCATGTGTATTATTTTAACAGGTTTATTAATAACAAAAGATGGAGTGACAGTCATCTCATATTAGATCCTTGCTTGATGCTGATTTTTTTTATGTACATGCAGAAATAAACACACACACACACGACTTTTATTCGAAGGGTGAGCGCACATGCGTCGCATACAAATGTAATGCACGCCCTGGTGCTTTGTGCCTCCGAGTAAAATTTAATTGCTTCTTTTCATTCATATCCGCAAGGCTCTTGGACAGGGATGAAGGGTGCCAAAATAAAAAAAAAATGCACGAACACATACTCAGTGACTGTGTTTTACCAGTAGTCGATTATGCATGGAGTCAGTCATGTGAAAAGAGCGTAGCGCTGGAATACCAAACACATTGATAAAGCAGACCCCGAAGGCTTATTGATTAGAGCAGGAGGCCTGTAGTGTAAAATGGGATTTTACAGAATGCAAGGCTGCATGCATTGAGCTTCAGCTCCAAAACAAACCACTGCCGCACGTCACACTGACTGTATTAGAGTGGAGTTCCCTTAAGGAAGAGGAAGAGATGGGAACATGCAAACCTCATAAATATGAATTAGTAGTTTACGTGTAGTTGCAAAGTTATTTATAGCTAGTAGAATGTCAAAAGTTGATTATCAAAATAACTGAGCATCAAATCATTATATTAGAATGATTTTTGAAGGATCATGTGACACTGAAGACTGGAGTAATGGTGCTGAAAATTCAGCTTTGATCACAGGAATACATTACATTTTAAAATGTATTAATAAGGGGTGTGACGATACACTTATCTCACGAGAGCGAGACAAGATTTTTACATAGTATTTTTAAGAAATCCTCAATGATGAAATACATGACTAGAAAAATTGTTTCCAGGTGAATTTGAAGTGTTTTAACTCATCATCTTGAAATGAATGTCATTTCAGTTCTACTTTCTGAGTATGAATTATCATATGCAGTAAAAGACAACAAGCACTGTAAAGGTTTTGCTAAAAACTGACTGGCTTCTGTCCTGTATGATTGTCTCTTCAGACCTCAGAACTGCACATGAGCTTCTTTTGACCTCCTAACTGAACTCCTTCCCACAAATTGATCATAGATATTAAGTGCAAACAATAACCATAATCAAAGTACTCAATATTCAATGTGCAAATAGAGACCAACATTTTCGTCAAGCATGATACAGAGCTAAGAGATGGTTACAACGACATGGCTTTCATAACTGGAGATATTCGCGTGCCTCAGGGAGCCAAGTTATTGAAATCACGTTTGAATGCGCGCTCCTGTTTACTTTCGCTTTCAATTTCACGATCGTGCATACTCCGTGAATAGGGAGCGGTGGTGCTGACGCTTCTGCTGCGCAACGAATCCTCCACCACGGTCCTGTCCACAAGCACACTCGTAACACACACTCGATGCGACCGCTTCACTAACACGTGACACACACTCATAACACTCACTCAATGTCTTCTCGTCACGTGATCAGTGCTGCGCACTATGTACGACTCGAACAGCTCATGTTGGATGAGCTGATGGAATTGAAGCGACTGTTATCCACCTGAATTAAATTGTTTTTATTTCTATAAAAAACTAAACTAGAGTGGAGGCGTAATGTAAACGTAGTGTTGGCCTATTCTATCCTAACTTCACCCTCACACTCCGTCATGATAATATGACGCGAGACAGCTTTTCAGATCTCGTCACAATATTACAGTTTTTACTATATTTTTGATCAAATAAATGCAGCTTTGGGGAGCATAAGAGACTTATTTCAGAAACATTATAAAATCTTACTGACCCCAAACTTTGGAACGTTAGTGTGTTAAGAGTAGGTATTGTCTGTAACACAAAATCACCCACATTTGTCTGCCAGTTCTCCTGCATGACAGGGCACAGCCCGGGCCCGAGCCTTTAACCGACAGCCTTCAGGTCAGTGCTGATACCTGATCGATTAAATGAACAATTGACGTCTCTTATCTTGTCAGTGAAGGCCCAGAGGAGGCGCTGACATGTGGGAGACTATCGGCTGCTGCTCTCTGCTCATTGTTGGAGTCCCAGGTGATGAGCTTTGTGATAACACTTAGGCAGCCGCCTCGAATAAAGTACCTCCCAGGGAATTTCATTCGCACAGTTCTGCTGAATTTCTGTCTTTAAACCATCTTGCATGTCTGTGATCACTTTTGGGACTAACCAGGGTCAGAAATTAACCAGGGCCAGGGAAATTAACCATCTAACATTTCATATAGGCCTATTTCATTTCATTTTAGTCTAGACATATTTAGTTATGGGCTTAGTGCCTCTGCCTACAGACACAGAGGTCTGAATTCACTATCTTAGAGGCAAGTTATGTTTAATGTGTAATAATGAAGTGGTTTTTGTTGAAAAAAACTTGGAAAGCAGCTTGGAAAACATTAAATGTAAAGAAAATTGTCTACGGCCGAATCACAGCCGTGCTCCAATAGAGCCATTTCGCACTCCTACTCGTGTGATATTGCTATATATATATATATATATATATATATATATATATATATATATATATATATATATATATATATATATATATATATATATATATATATATATATATATATATTCAGGTTGACTGGAACACTTTTCCCAGTAATCTCAATGGCAAAAAGTGTCTCAATCAACCTGAATTCACCCCCTATAAATGTTAATCGCATACTTATAGTGAAATTAAACACACAATTTATCTTGTTTAACAGATTAAAGGGTGATTTTCACAAAACTGTGTTTTCTTCAAACTTTTTTCAAGTTAAATGTATGTGTCTTCCCAAAAAGGACACTTGGAGACCCCTAAAGGACACCAAATAACCAAATGATATAAGCATTGGATATATAAGCATTCCACCTAATCACACTCAGGGATCCACTCGCTCAATTTTACTCAAGTTACTGTAGTGGTATCATTGTGGTATCGCTCTTTACAATGTTGGAGACATAACGGTTATCCTTTTGCCCTTTTGCTTAACTACGTTATCAAACAGCTAATAATGTGTTGCTAATGTTACACAAACCATGTTCCCATTCTCCATTTCAGTCTGACTTCAGTATCAGTCAGAATCAGAACGTCAGTGGAGAAAGGCATATAGTTCATCATAACATCGTAATATACATAATTCACAGTGGTAACCTGGCTTCTCTTGAGACTCCACTGCTTCAGAGAATAGTTAATGATATGTTAAAGCCCGCCCCCCTCGTGGCGTGATTGGTTACAAGGTAGTCTTTGACGTCAGAAACACCAGCGATTGGTTCACTGCAGTTTTAAGAAGAAAATACTCAGCAATGGTGTTGACATGAATTTGCTCATGGTTTGTCTGAAAGCATATTAAAAACACCACATAGACATATAAACAACATTAAAACTTGATTTTCACCACAGGGATCTTTAAATTATTTTAATGCATTAAGGTATTTGAATTAAGGCAGCGGCTATATAATATTTTCTTAGCAATAGATGATATTTACACTAAGTGCAAAAGCTGTAGATGCTATTTACTAAGTGAAATAGTGATATATTCTATTTACACCATGTAAAAGTAGCAGTTCTTTGCAATATGTGTAAATAGTAATTACATGCAATTTATAGTTTATTTTGACAGATACACACTATTGGCACCTCAGTATTGTTGTACATTAACAGAATGCAGTAATAACATAGAGTGCAAATTATTATATTTCTTAAAATTATTAAATGGATGCCGCCTTAATGGGACAATAAAAGCCCTCCCTACACCGACCCCTAACCCTACCCAATAACTGCTTTTATTATTATTAAACATTTCGTTAGGCACTTTATTTCCACTTTTAGAACATTTTCTTAATTTGTATTGAAAGTAAATGCCTTTCCGATGTGATATGTGATGAGAAAAGAGAGAAGAGTGAGCTCTGCAAAAGGTGGATTCAAACCCGGGTCGATCGCGTCAAAACCAAGATGTTTAATCCTTACGCTTTACTGACTACACCACAGAAAACATTGAAATACATCTGTTATTTTTGTAATCTAGTTTGGCCCAACCAGGCAATGTTAGGCGGAGCTAGTGCGAATAGCATTTGCCAACAAGGCGCGCTATTTGACAACCCCAAGTACTTTTTAGACAGAGTATCTATACAGTAATCTAATTACACTGTTGAAGATGTAATTAGTAGCTAGTAGTTAATTACTTTTTTAGTGTAACTTACTCAACACTGAGCACAGTGCATAAACATTTCAATAACCCTAAGTAAACAGATGCGTTTTCAATTGCGTTTTGAAGGTGGAATAGCTAAAATTACACTGAGATGCTGATTCCCAGTATCTAGGGGACGAGACACTTAAAGATTGAACACTCAATGAAGAACTGTTAACAACCATTAATAATCTCTCTCTGGAGGACAGCTAAATATTGTGGTGCGAGACAATTAAGAGCTTAAAAAAGTGGTAATTAGAATTTTTGTACTGTGTGATAAGCAGCCAGGAGCCGGTGTCGGAGTGAAATGTGCTGACTCTTTTGTGTCTTTGTTAGGAATTGCTTTATTAACAATTTACTTCAGAATATGATGAGCAATGCTCCCTGCATAATAATGCTTCAAAATAATCGGTTATTTTACACTGCAGTGTTGTTGATGCAAACAGCGACTTGTCAGATGCCAAAGTATGTGTCTTATACAGCTCCATCCGGATGCAGTGAGTGAGATCTGTGTGTGTTTGTGTGTTGCAGTTTAATTTTGTGGGCCGGATCTTGGGCCCGCGGGGGCTCACAGCCAAGCAGCTGGAGGCAGAGACAGGATGTAAGATCATGGTGAGAGGGAAAGGCTCCATGAGGGACAAAAAGAAGGTAAGATCTGCAGACACACACACATATACAAACATTCCCTAACACACACTTGCATACATATTCATAAAGACAGGGAGTCCTTTTTCACTTATTCATAAGTATACAGTTACAAAACACTTATACATCATTTTCAATCCATTAGTTTATAGTTAATTCATAGTTTATAAACTCTACATTGGTAATGCATGAATATATATATACAAATAGTGAGTTCTTCATTATGTTTATCCTTTACTTGTTAACCATACTTAACTAATGTACAGTATTTTAAACCAGCCTAGCTTTATTAGATATTACAGGGTTTTTTTTCAATTGCTAACAAGAATTGTTCAATACTGAAACCACATTTGTAAAACTCTTCATACAGTCTGCATTACCAAGATTAAATTTGGCCAAGTACATCTAAGCTCCAAAACTCAGACCAACAAAACACTTCATACATGTCTCAAAATAAGCTTGTTCCACCAATCACTGGCAACAAATTCTCATTCAGAAAACATGCATGTCACTCATGGCCAGTGTTGTGCAAGTGACTTCCAAACTGTAATACATTGTAGATTACTTGTTACTGTTATTTAATAGTAATTCTTTACCTAACAATATTACTGTCTCAGAATTGTAATGCACTACATTACTCCTGTATTACTTTTGAGTTACTTTCACCAAAATAACTACAGAAGTAGAACTTAACATTCTAAAATGCCAAAATGAAGGCTACTACAGAGCATTTTACATCCAGTAGAAGGAGATATGACTTAGCATAATGACTGTGGGCTGTCCAGGCTACTAATAATATACCATATAATTGGCAAAGTGAAGGCTCAAGAGAATGCAAGATCAGGATGACAGACTGAATCTCAAACGATCCAAGTCTGTTAAAAGTATGGTAGAGGTAAAGTGATTATCTGGCAATATCTGGGAATAGCTTGGGTCTATTCATATTAGACACAACAGAACTGTATGTAAACTCTAATGCCATGACAAGATGCACATTTGTTCTTTTCTTATTGTTGTCATTATTTTATTCTCTTTGAATTCAAGAGGTTCACAACACAAAAACGTCATTGGATGTGCAAAAAGTGCCAGATGTTTTTTTTTTTTTAATTTTGGGACATCGATAGTTCTTTCGGTTTTGGACAAAGGTTGCATTTGACTAGCCTAGCCTGGCTCCGCCCTCCTACGTACTTCCGCTCAATTTTCATTTTCCTTCAGTACGTCTGGAACTGCGGTATAGTCTTAGGTTTTCCCCGAACAAATTTTTACTGGTCCAATCAGCGAACAGAGGGACTGGCTGAGAACGATGACGTTGATGTCGTGCGCTAGTTTGAGTTGTAGTTCAGTAATGGCGGCGGAGAAAAGATGCGAGCGAAGCCGTTCGGTCCGTTGTGGCACCGCTGCTGAATATCCAGAAGTTAAAGCCGGAGCAAGAACAATCTTTGCTGAGTTTTGTTGGTGGCCATGATTTTCTAGCTCGCTCCGTTAGTGCTGAAGGAGTTGCTGAAGCCCCGGTATTGTTTCTCGTGCGATCGGAAGGTATTGTCATCATTTACAGGGGCTAGTCAGTGATTTTATTGCCGTCTTTCTCCCACCACCCGCGTAAAAATCCCGGGCCGAATTACCTACTTGTTTAGACAAACACCAACGTTGTGTGGTAATTGAATTGCTGTCCGAATCCACATCTCTGAGTTTTCAAGAATATATCACTTCAAAATTCACTGTTTATATACTTTTTGACCACTGCAGAGCAACATGCGGTTGCGCTTCGCTGTAATTTGGATGCATTTCTAGACTTGTGTTTCTTTAAATGCAAGTATTTTCAATAGAACTATATTTCATCACCACTCAAAAAATAAAAGGAAGAAAAGCACGTAAACATTTGAATTGAATCTATTTTATTTACAGCAATCATGTTATGGACCACGTGAGCAGCGCGTTCACGATCACAAAACTCTCCCCTCCACCTTGAAAAAATCACCATCCGAATGCACAAGGTTTTATCACTGAGGTGGCGTGCACATTTATTTTTATGGATTTCCTTGTGAGAAACAGAGGCGAACGGCGCATGACATACATCACAACCAAACGTTAGCGATTGGTTATGGCAGATCCAATAGTTTTATCGCGCGCCTCGTCCGTTTGGGGAGGTGTTTATACTCAACGCGCTCGCCGTTGTGCTATTCTTTGAAACGACAGAGCCTTTAAGCCTTCTTTATAGCCGTTTTTCCACTGGCCAGCGCGAGCACACACAGAGGCTGAAATCATGCCTCGCGGCAGAGGCGTTGTGTGTAAACATGAGATGGTTATTGTAGTTCTAGACTAAATGTGAGCATTTACTGATCTCACTTGCACAATAAAGATTCTGTACTCTTCAAAATGAATAAAATCAGTCAAATGCAAAATCAGAGTACTCAAACCTCAAATATATAAATGTTAAATAAAACTAATATTTTTATGCATTTAATCTACCTTTATTGACCAATGTCGTGCTGCTGACCTTTGATGATTCAGTTAAGCCATGAGCAAAAATTACTAGATTTTTTGTTTTTATTGGTAAAACGTTTTTCTCCTGTGTCCTATTCTTCCATTATCCAGAATGGCAGCACATTTTTACCTTTTACCTTTTACTTTTACTTACCTTTTACTTTACTACATTTTACCAAATTTTTACCATTTTTACCTATTATTTCAATTTTGGTATGAAGAGGTCTTTACATTTGCACAAAAAATGACTTTTTTTGCTATTAAAAAACAAAACAAAACAAAAAACGCAAAAGTAACATAATGCATTACTTTTCTTAAAAAGTAACTAATGAACTCAATTAGTTACTTTTTAAGGGAGTAACGCAATATTGTAATGCATTACTTTTCAAAGTATCTTTCCCCAACACTGAAAGTGACAATGAATGACAAACTCAGTATTTGTGTATAGCCTATTAATATAGAGACTACAATTCATGAACTATGAATTAACTATAAACTAATAGATTGCAAATTATTTATAAGTTTTTTATTACTGTACACTTATTATAAAGAGTTTCCCTTTTTGCCACAACTGCCATTTGTGGGTGAATTGTTAAATATTTCCTAATGTCCATGACATTTTCATCAATAAAATGTAACTTTTAAAAATATATTTTATATTATATTATATTATATTATATTATATTATATTATATTATATTATATTATATTATATTATATTATATTATATTATATTATATTATATTATATTATATTATATTATATTATATTATTAATTATATTAAAATGTCCTTATTGCATTTGTTTATTGCAATTTTTTATTTGTGAAAAATTGCCTCTTGTGGTAAATTTTCCACCTAGGTAAAAAAAAAAAAAGAATGCTGTTTGAATTTCTTTTATTTGTCTTCTCTTACATCGCCATCATTCTTACCATTTTAACCATATAACATTACACTGCCAATTGGCAAGTGTTAATTTTGGACCCTGGAGGCAGAGATAAAAGATGCATGAACAATCACAATCACACCAGATGGAGGAATCTGATTGGCTGATTTTGTGCACAATCTTCACACATCCATATGCTTAAGCATATTGTTCATTTTTAACACGCACTCAAAATTCACTCAGTCAGCAACTGTGGCTCGACGTCCGTCCAGATCTCACGACGGTGCGATCGGACGAGTTTCACATGCACACGGTTTGCTCGAGAGTAAACTAGCCCGGTCCAGTCCTCACTGCCCAACTGAGATACTTTGCGGGGAACAACACGCCCTCCCCTCGCTCATGAGAGCCATGGGCAGGTGTTCAAACATTGTCCTTGGCCTCAGATGAGTGGGGGCTGGATCCTGTGGCCCTGCCAGGGCTCCTCTCCCAGTCAAACCCCAGTCAATGTACGACACGCTGGGCCAGCGACGCCGGGGCGGAGGGGGTCACGGGACGGTCTGGAAGCACAGGGTCACATTCACTGTCCATCATTAACACTTGAGCAAACACACATGTTCATTTGAACACAAACACGCAGTTTATTATCTCGGGGATTATTGGCATTTTTTGGGAGCAAAGCACAGTACGCCTGCACTTTTACACAGATGTGCACGATCACACGCTTGTCCGTCTCACATATGTATCTGATCTGGAGGCACATTTGTGTTTGCATTAGTTGGGCAGGACCCATATTTGGACAAGTGCTGGAAGCGGATAGTTATCCGAGGCCCATCCCGTGTGACCGCGAGGAGGATCGAGAGGAAAATAAAACAAGTGCTTTGTGAGAAGCACTGTTGTCATCTCGATCGCTTCATGCACATCTGGATCGGCTCTGCATCCTGTCAGAGCGCAGCTGGTCGTCCGCGTATCGGATCTCAGCTGTGTGCGCGTGCGTGTGTGTGTGTGTGCGGGCCGCCGATGGCCCCTTTCTGATAGTGCGACCCGTTCGACGTCCACGGGGTCAATTGAAGCTCTTGTGCAAACATTCACATGTGTGTTTAAAGGTTCTGCAGTCTTTGCTCTTCGAGTCTCAAGCTGCTTTGGTGGACAGCGGAAAATCTCATGCCTGTGTCCTTTGTTTCTCATGATCTCTGTACCTCCGACCTTGCATCTGTCACTCACGTCTAATGTAACACTTCACTTCAATATCCTGTATGTTAGCATTGCTTAATGCAGTAACTAACTGAAAATAACAATACAAATTATGAATTCATTTTGGTTGATGTTGGTCTCTACCATTCAAAAGTTTGTAGTCAGTACATATACCAAAATACATACACTCACTTAAAGGATTATTAGGAACACATACTAATACTGTGTTTGACCCCCTTTCGCCTTCAGAACTGCCTTAATTCTACGTGGCATTGATTCAACAAGGTGCTGAAAGCATTCTTTAGAAATGTTGGCCCATATTGATAGGATAGCATCTTGCAGTTGATGGAGATTTGTGGGATGCACATCCAGGGCACGAAGCTCCCGTTCCACCACATCCCAAAGATGCTCCATTGGGTTGAGATCTGGTGACTGTGGGGGCCATTTTAGTTCAGTGAACTCATTGTCATGTTCAAGAAACCAATTTGAAAAGATTGGAGCTTTGTGACATGGTGCATTATCCTGCTGGAAGTAGCCATCAGAGGATGGGTACATGGTGGTCATAAAGGGATGGACATGGTCAGAAACAATGCTCAGGTAGGCCGTGGCATTTAAACGATGCCCAATTGGCACTAAGGGGCCTAAAGTGTGCCAAGAAAACATCCCCCACACCATTACACCACCACCACCAGCCTGCACAGTGGTAACAAGGCATGATGGATCCATGTTCTCATTCTGTTTACGCCAAATTCTGACTCTACCATCTGAATGTCTCAACAGAAATCGAGACTCATCAGACCAGGCAACATTTTTCCAGTCTTCAACTGTCCAATTTTGGTGAGCTTGTGCAAATTTTAGCCTCTTTTTCCTATTTGTAGTGGAGAGGAGTGGTACCCGGTGGGGTCTTCTGCTGTTGTAGCCCATCCGCCTCAAGGTTGTGTGTGTTGTGGCTTCACAAATACTTTGCTGCATACCTCGGTTGTAACGAGTGGTTATTTCAGTCAAAGTTGCTCTTCTATCAGCTTGAATCAGTCGGCCCATTCTCCTCTGACCTCTAGCATCAACAAGGCATTTTCGCCCACAGGACTGCCGCATACTGGATGTTTTTCCCTTTTCACACCATTCTTTGTAAACCCTAGAAATGGTTATGAATGAAAATCCCAGTAACTGAGCAGATTGTGAAATACTCAGACTGGTCCGTCTGGCACCAACAACCATGCCACGCTCAAAATTGCTTAAATCACCTTTCTTTCCCATTCTGACATTCAGTTTGGAGTTCAGGAGATTGTCTTGACCAGGACCACACCCCTAAATGCATTGAAGCAACTGCCATGTGATTGGTTGATTAGATAATTCCATTAATGAGAAATTGAACAGATGTTCCTAATAATCCTTTAGGTGAGTGTAAATCAAAAGGGATATTTATTATGTTACATTTTAAGCAAATGTTGTTCTTTTGAACCTTTCTTCTTTCAATATTGATAATGATCATGAACGTTTCTTAAGCAACACATCAGCATATTAGATTGATTTCTGAATAATGATGCAGAAAATTCAGCTTTGATCTCAGGAATAAATTACAGTTTAAAATATAATACAATAGAAATCATTTTAAATGCATTTTAAATTGTAGTAATATTTCAAAGTATTCCTGTTTTTACTTTATTTTTGATCAAAGACATTCAGCCTTAGTGAGCATAAATACAGTATATTATATATATATTGAAAATATATATTAAAAAAATCTTACTTTGCCATATTGTTGTAAAATATTGTTGTTCATTTCCGAGTTTTTGATACCTAATGCAAAAACAAATGCGTGTTAATGCATTCAATCTTATTGTAAAGTGTTACCAGAATAATTATAATGACTACAGACTGACTACTAATAGAACACTTTTTGCATTTAAAAAAAATATATAAATAAAGTAATAACTTATTAATAAAACATTTTATTAATAAATAAATGGATTGTTATTGTCTGACACTGATCTGAACTGAAAGCGACACTGATCTGAATCTCAAAGCGACCAAAACTAGAATCAACCTGATATATATATATAAACACACACACACACACACACACACACACACACACACACACACACACACACACACACAGTATATAGTCTATCAATATAGAACACTCATTTTAGCTGCTGTTAGTTTCACTTGCTGTGTGTGCATGCGTTCATGTGTGTGTGTGTGTGTGTGTGTGTGTGTGTGTCTTTACAGTGGGACAGTTAGTTGAAGGTGAGAGCTGAATGTTGGATGTGTATACAGTACGTCAGTAAATGAGTGCTGTTTTGCCACTTGTCTCTTTCCTTTGCATCAAAGTTGTGTTTAAGGAGAAGGTTAGACAGAAAAGGTCTAACTAAATTATATTTAAAGGCCATCCACAATGTGACATTGTTTTAACAGTGGAAAACGCTCAAGGTATCTCATGAGATGAAGCTGTTGAAAGCTCCATGAACTACAGGAGCAGTCAGAGACAAAATCTCCTCCTCACCAATAATAATAAAGCTAATAGACATGAACCGGCTGTGGAAGTTCTGTTCATATATATCTCTGCCTTATCTGGAGAAAGCTATTCAATGATAAACATGGCACAAGAATGCATACAGTAGCAAACCCTTCACTAGAGACTATCCTGATCTTTGAGGATCTCACGCTCTCTAAAAGGAATTGGGCGCTGGTAAAACTTGAACTATAATTTACTAACATACTAGCATTTAATGTGTTGCTGGGGAAAACGTTTAACCAGAATTCACAGAGATTTTTGCCTTCAGAAAGGTGTAGTAACACAGCTCCTTTACCAGTTGCATTATTTGCGGTATCACATGAGACGTATTACACGCTGAAGTTGAACCACTCTGTGGATTTGTAGACGTTCATGAATGACATGCGTTCAGTTTCTGGAGAAATTTGCAGCGTTCTGTGGAGGATGCAGATCCACGTGCATTATTGGCTTATTCTACTTACATGCAATTGATTAGATTATTCCTGTCTCGGGCAAACATCCTTGTCCTTCGTGTCATGTTTCTCTCTCACAGACACACACACACACACACACACACACACACACCGGTTTCCATGTTTTATGGGGACTCTCCATAGACATAATGATTTTTATACTGTACAAACTGTACATTCTGTCACCGTACACTAAACCTACCCATCACAGAACATTTATGCATGTTCACATTTTCAAAAAACATCACTAACTATGATCTATAAGCTGTTTTCCTCATGGGGACCAAAACATTTCCCCACAAGGACAAGGATTTCCGGTATTGCCATCTTTGTGGAGATATTTTATTTATATTTTCAACTTTAAAGTAGATTTGTCGCATGTAGGATTTTTGAGTAGAGTAAACAATTACAAAACAGATACAGATGATTTTCATTCTGGTCAACAAGTGATAAATGAACAAAACAAAATTCTGCAAAATAGAATAGTAAATAAAAATGTGAACCCATAAGCTATGGTTACCAAATGCTACAGGAAATGTAGGCATCACAAGTAAACAACATTATAATGTACACAAATAAAAAAAATATATATTTAAGTGTTGGTAAATTATTGTAGTGTTTTTTAAAGATTAACTTAGATGAAGGCAAATGCGATTTGAATGTAAAAAAAATACATAAATAGTGGAAATGAGTAAATACAGGGCTTGACACTTGTGAAACGTTACATATTTAGAAACGTTAGGGGCACAACTATTTGTGCATTTATATATATGCCATATTAGTGTTCTTTTAGTTTCACTGTGAAACTATATAGTTTTGTTAATATTTTGAATTCAATTTAGTTCTGCTTTCATTTTAATTTGAGTTAAAAGTTTTAGTAATTCTGTTGTTTTGTCCTTGTGTTTTTGTTATTTAAAAAAATTTGAGTCAATATAATGTTAGTTTGAGTCAAATAATGTTCTTAGCCTTTCCTTCCTGTGACGGGGCATCCCAGACAGAAGCTGAAATAGTTTACTTTAAATGAAATGAAATGAAATTACATACAGTTTGTGTAACCAAATAATAATCAGACACACTGCGGGACTTTTATTTGGGCCTGAAATACACCGGTACTCTTATTTTGAAATATCTATGCTTTATTATTGCAGGACGCTTGAGGGAGATAAAATATGCATTTTTACAACCGTATACAACATATTACTATATAAACACCGTAAAGAAAACATTGTCATAATTGATCAGCATTAGTTCATAAGCATTCGCTTGGCATAAATGTGTGCTATTCTTTGACTGCGAACTGATTTGAAGCGCGGTTGGGCGAGCCTGTAGAATGCACAAAAATTTGAAACGTGAAGCGCTCACATTTATTTAATGAAATGTGTGTGTTAGTGATGCACTGCTCGCAGTTATATTCACCGATCGAGTGGGCCGAGTAATAAAAAATAACATTCATATTAATTGTGGGTGGATTTAGAGAAAAATCATTGTGTTTGTTTGATAAAGACATTTTGCGAGCCCTCTGGGCGAATCATTGGCGGATGGCGTTTTTCCACACGCTTTCAAAACAACCCCTCACGTGTACTCAAGTGGGAGCCGAAGCTGATTATAATATGCAAATCTTATCCAATCATAGCAGTGGGCGTTTACTTCCAAGTCTTCAGTGCAGCACGCCCATAAAAACAGAGCGTTCCATGAGAGAGGCTCAAAACCAGGGTTGAAAATAGCCCATTACTTATTCATTATGATGTTTTTTCAATGATTGATTGATTGATTGATTGATTGATTGATTGATTGATTGATTGATTGATTGATTGATTGATTGATTGATTGATTGATTGATTGATTGATTGATTGATTGATTGATTGATTGATTGATTGATTGATTGATTGATTGATTTATATCTTTATTTCGAACATGAGAGAAGAATATTTAAAATAAAATACAATAATGTTCAAACATTTTAAAAGAAAAGGAAAAAGGAAAAATAGAAAAATAAAATAAAAAAGCAACAAAGTACATTTTTGAATGTAAAAACCATGCGGACGTCATAAGTTGACCTAAGACAACAGTATAAAAAAATTCAAAAGCCAGTTCATGACTCCTTTAAAATGACCATTAAGACGCTTGTTATACAATTTAAGGTATTGAAGACTTTTTATGATCTTACATTTAAGAAAACAACTGATCCGCAGGGATTGTTTAATCACACACATGCTCCAAAATACACTCTACAGTTGACACACATCTATTTTTAGTCGCAAATGCGAGTGAAATGGCCGCATTGTCGAACCCTGAAATACCCAATATTAACAGATTTATATAAATTAAAAAATCTCTAATGTCATCCTTCAGATCAAAGCCATGGGATTCAAAGAAAAAGTAGTGCACACTAAATAAATTGTAGATGAGCCCATGGCACGTGGGACTGTGAAACACAAAGTTAATATGAGCCGTGTTGTGTTGCTGATGTAGTTGCTGTGATGTGTGTTCTGACTGGGCCTGTCAGAGAGACTCAGCTGCAGTGTTGGGCCCGCTGGCAATTACTGTTATTAGAGCTGTCACAATCACTTCAGCTTCATCCTCTCGCAGCATCACTAAACAGACCTGCGTACAGTATGTGCGTGTGTGACGGTGTTTTATTTCTGGGTCTCCTTCTCGCATTTTGCATACATATTAAAGTGATTGTTCATGCATAACCACGGCAGTAGTTTAAACGCATTGGGCCTCATTTATCAATCTAACGTAGAAACGAATGCAGAAATTATCTTACGACGGGGTTCACGTGTGATTCATGAAACATTTGTGTGCTGCCAATCCCGTCGTACGAATGTTTATAAATGTGGCGGCTCAAAACAACCGTCATTTGAATATCACGCCCCTAAAAAAAAATCACGGTTTAGAAGCCTCGCCCCTAGTTTATGACACAGAGAAACGTATCCCGTCCGAGATGAGAGAGAAAAAGAAAGAGAAATGGATCTTACTCCAAAAACACCCGTTAACCTCAGGCTATTTAAGTTCCCCTCACTCCATAACTCCAAATCCTTTACATTTATCGGTAGGCTATTCAGAACAGAACAAGAATGAAAAATAAGTAGCTATTAAATGATCAAATAAAACACAAATTAATCTATCCAAATGTTTCCATATTCACAATCTAGCATTTGATTGCTAAACTATTATTCATTATGTAAACAAGGCTTTGTACTTCACTCGTGTCCCAATATCCACGTAAAACTTCATACTTGAAAATGTGTAATTCATCCAAAATATGTGCTTGGTGGGCCGCGGGAGCGCTGACCTATGGAAGCCACACAATAAAAATGTAAAAAGGTGATTGCGACTTTTTTGTGATATAAACTCGCAGTTGTGAGAAAAACTGAGAGGGGAAAACGGTCAGAAATGCGAGTTTATATCACATAATTGCATCAGAATTGTGAGATAAAATGACAAAAAAATGTTATGTAAAGTTAGCAATGGTGTGTGTGTGTGCGTGCGTGCGTGCGTGCGTTCGCGAGAGAGGCGTCTGCGTAATCAGTTGAATTTAATAAAATAAAGAAATAAAGAAAACAAATTGTATGCACTTCCTGTCATCTCAGTTTCCAGTGAACTTGTTTTTAGAGTGTGTAGTTTATGTAGGGCCCTATACTTAAATCAAATTGTGATATAGACGAGTGTCTGTGAATATTAACCTTTGTCTCTGTGTGAATGAATGGTGCAGATGCGCTGTTTCATTTCTCACACACACACACACACACACACACACACACAGAATGAAGCACATGTGATTAAGAGGACATGAATGCATGAACTTCATCTCCAGAGCCGCTCTGAGAGTCACTTCATGAGCATTTTACCGTTTAATTTGAGAAAAACTACGGTCATATCATAAACACTCACAAACTCAAAGCTCTTCATGACAACCCGTCAAAATAAAAGTTTGTTTTAACTTGAAATTGTGACAGAAATATATTACTATTGTACAGTAGAATTTAGCTACGTCTCAATGTAATAATAATAAATAAATATTTATTTATATGTTGTGATAAAAGATTTCATCACATTATGAAAGCAACTTTCATAACTCAAAACCTTCCCCCCAGTCCAAAAGGTTTATTTTGTAAGGTTGCTGAGCAGCGGCTAAGTTGATCGTAGAGACCATTGGTGGCAATGTTACTACCATCTACTTAGGCTTACAATGCTATTGGGAAATACAGCCTGGGTTACTTCAGTTTGAGCATATTTTCATATATGCAGGATTTGCAGAAAGGCTATTTAAAAAATAAAAAATAAAACTTCAGTGGACCTGACAGCAAACTAGCAGGAAAGTGCTGTTTCTCATTTCACTTGTGAAGAGGATATTTACATAGAAGTCTTGAAGCTCAGGCTGTATGAAACCGCCTGTTTAATGGGAAGGGTCAGAGAGAGGCATGAAAAAATAGATTATGATGCAAAACACTTTACTAACATTATAAGTGAACCTCATGAACTATGATATGATCTCTCTAAAGTTGAGATAATATCTCTACACAGAAATGACTAAAGAGGACACCAGAACTCACAAACTGGTAGTTTACATAGTTCGACTCTATTCATTTATATGACACTTTCCTGAGGAAATGCCACCACTGACATTTATCACTGAATATCACTCTAGTAACCATTTTACCTTGTTCCTGTGAATTCTGTGTTTTTTTAACCTCATTTAGAAGAATACTATAAGGTTTGTGTTAAGTTAGTGAATAAATATTACCATTTACGGAGTGTCTATTGACAACAAGTGCAAATAGCACGCCTTGTAAGCAATTGCTATTCGCACTAGCTCCGCCTAACAGCACCTGATTGGGCCAAATAAGATTAAAAAAGCGCCTGTATTTCAACGTCTTAAGGGGCGCAATCAGTATAGTGTCAGGCTTAAGGATCTAGGTTCGAATCCGCCTTTTGCAGAGCTCGCTCTTCTCCCTTTTCTCATCACATATCACATTGGAAAGAAAAAAAAAAGTTTTCTGAAAGTGGAAATAAAGTGCCTAACGAAATGTTTAATGATATTAAAAGCATTTATTGGGTAGGGTTAGGGGTCGGTGTAGGGAGGGCTTTTATTGTCCCATTAAGGCGGCATCCATTTAATAATTTTAAGAAATATAATCATTTGCACTCTATGTTATTATTGCATCCTGTTAATGTACAACAATACTGAGGTGCAAATAGTGTATCTGTCAAAATAAAGTATATATTGCATGTAATTACTATTTACACATATTGCAGAGAACTGCTACTTTTACATGGTGTAAATAGAATATATCACTATTTCACTTAGTAAATAGCATCTACAACTTGTGCACTTTGTGTAAATATCTAAACCCAGTTTGATCTGCCAGCAATTTTGCGGAAACCAATCACAGGTGGCTTATCCACCTGGTGCGCTATTAGCGGGTTTAACACAATGACGTATAGAGAAGCGATGGATCGATGCCTGTTGATCACGCCTCTTGTGGTCTGATTGGTTGAAGGACTATCCAATTGCGTACAGAGTCATTTGAATTATGCTCGTTGATCACGCCTCTTGTGTTGTAGAAAATACAGAGCAGACCCAGACCAATGTTCAATGTTAAATTGAGCTTGGTCTGGTGATAGCCAGACAAGTAAATAGCATCTATCACTAAGAAAATATGCTATTTGCACTTAGTGTAAGTAGAATCTAGTAGCTATTAACACTTGGTGTAAATTGCATCTATAGTGCAAATAGCCGCTGCCTTAAAGTAATTGTCCATTTTTGTCCAGTTACATTTAAACATATCACTTTCATCACATGGTATCACATAAACTAGCTTTCTTTCGTGTTGCATTACATCTGCAAGTTATACCAATATATCAATAACACATACTTACGTAATTCATACTGCAATGAAAATGACATATTGCTTTAGTCCCTACTTCCATATCCAGCATCAGTCAGACATGTGATAATATATACAGATAAATATACAGATAAAGACAAAGAAGGCTTTATGGAATCCTCACACAGAAACTCAAGTTTGAGAATACAATCGTGAGCTGAAATGTTGCTCTGTGTGTTTGTCTGGCAGAAAATCTGCTGAAATATCTCTGACACAGGTTGTGAACCTTTTTTCTTTTGTTCTTTAAATCCTCTAACAAGACGCTTTAATGTAACTATGCTTTTACACCACCACCAAATCGTCTGGATTTGAGGGCAAAGCCCTCTGTCGTTCTCCTAAATCTATCCCGAGAGAGACCGGTATTCTGTATTCTCTAAGCTGTGTGCTGCTTGGTGGCTTTTTCCATAAGATTTGACTTTTAGACACTGTACACACAAAGTCTGTCTGTCACAGAAGGTTCAGTGTTTTAGCTGGGCGATATGGGCAAAAACATTATCACAATAAAATGTCTCATATCAGTCGATATCAATAATTATCACAAAACATGTCAAATCTTTATTTCTTTCCAGTTTAAAAGCAGATGTTATGCTCCTAAGTGAAAGTTGTAGAAACCAGACTGTTAAATGTGCTTTTAAACTTGTCAGATGATGACAAACACTTCACATTTTTTAATTATTTACACTCAGTTCTCAGTGTCTGCATGTGCTAATGGGTGATTTTGTTTCTAGTCATGAAACAGGTTTGTGTTTCACCTGACTTTGATGACGCGTATCTTTGGCACAGGTTGCAGTGCAAGCTGCAATATTAATAATAGTACATGTTTTGTCTCTGAAACATCTGTGTATACAAATATTGCATTTATTTCACTCAAGCTGTGATAACGTATGCAAACACAGTGTGAGCGTCACAATGGGTTGCAGAAAGTGTACGACTTTCACATCTCCGTTTGCAGCTCCTCCCCTCCTGCATGCGGCTACTCTCGCCGATCGGTTGCATGTACAACACACCTGAAAGCTGCCGTCAGTCTGAAGGTCTGGCTACGCGAGGCTCGTGGTCATGTGACGGAGACCGATCAGCGAGTAAGCGTATCTGCTATAGTGAGCTTGCACTGCGCTGCTGTTTGAACTGTCTGATGCTGCAACGTTCACACCAAACGTGAATAGAGCGTCAAAATCGCATCTACCGCGTCTAGTTGGATGCTTGAACATTTTGAATCCATTCGCGTGTCCACAGCGAATTGGGCGTTTGAAGCGAAATAGGCGTTCAAGGCGCTTCAGGGGAAATATGTCATAAAACACCACTCTGCCTCTTTTCATTTTCATTAAAAATATATATTAAACATTAATAGCCACACAAATGTGGTGCAGGCAACACACTACCTAGCCTACTGCATGTATATTAAATATCCCAAAAAAATTAAGTTATGAAACTTCTCTTTGCACCTCAGTCAAAAAGATTTGGCAGACAACAAATTATAGATTCATGACACCAAAGATCGCCCGTTAGATCTACACAAGACGAACCACTACAGGACATCAGAGCCAGCGGCAAACGTCAGAAGGACTAGCCGAGGAAAGGCTGCTCTCGCCGGGGTTAATGAGCGCTGGGCCCGGTGAACGCCTGGATCTCACAACTCCAAAAATGCAAGATTAATTTTTTTAAATAGGCGCTTAATTTCAAAAATTTACTGTCATTTTCGTCAACAAATAAAAACAAGACGAAAATGTTAGGGAGGGACGATTCGGGGCGAGATCCAGTCAGAACTGATGTCCTGTGTAACAGATGCGCACATTTGATTTGACCGTGCTGATCTAACCGCTGGAGAACACGGCGCTGTTGCGTTTCTACAGGCTCACACATCCCCAATCCAGCGCTCCAGAGCGGTTCAATCAATGAATAGCGCACATTTATGCCAGGCAATTGTTTATGAAATAATGCTGATGAATAATGACAATGACAATGACAATTTACTTTACGATGTTTATATAGTAATATATTTTAGACGGTTGTAACAATGCAAATTTTATCTCCCTCCTCTGAACTTGAATGAGCAGCTGCAACTGCAGACATTTCAAAATAAGAGTCAGTGTGTATTTTGAGCTTGTTTATAATTAAAAGTCATGCATTATATATTCGTTTTTGCGTACACAATAATTTCATTTAATTTAATTCCCATTTAATTCATAGTCAGGAGGAAAGACCAGTATTTGACACATATTCAATAAAGTATCAGGGTTATAATAGTTAACTAAAACCATAAAAAAAAACGTAATTACTTGAAATTAAACAAATATTAACTGAAATTAATAAACAAACTTATTTGAAGCTTTAGCTTAACCTGATATGGCCTACTAACTAAAACAGAAATACAAAGTTTTAAAAACGAAATAGATGTTTTTAAAAAACAAACAAAAAAGTGAATTGAGCTCTCTTTCGTGTATTTTTTATGTCAAAAACAAAATGATGTCAAAATGTCAGTTCAAGTGACAGTCGGTTATGAAATGCTCAAATGCTTAATGTATTACAATTTAACTAAACTCATTAGATTTTAGGAGACTAAATCTACTGTAGATTTAGTCGACTAAAATCTTATGATATTTAGTCGACTAAAACTAGACTAAAACTAAAAACAATTCAGGTGACTAAAATATGACTAAAACTAAATGGCATTTTAGTCAAAAGACTATGACTAAAACTAAATCAAAATTTGCTGTGAAAATTAACACTGGTGCTCTCTTTATAAATTAAACCACAGATTTGAGCTTTAAACAACTACATTCTCACCTGAAAAAGTCTCAAAACTACATTTTGTGACACAATAGTAGTATTTTTTAATTATGCGGGGTTTCTCATCACGTCCACGTGACAGCAGCAAGCAGGCTCCTGATTGGTTAACGCGGTGCGAATTGATGCCAAAGTTCAAATTTTTAACTCTGGCGTCAGACGCGAATTCGCTTCAAACGCGTGAATGCACAAAAAGCACCACTCGCGCGTATCGCACAAGACGGTCAATTTGTGTCAAATTTGCATCATTCGCGCGAACTGGATGTGCGAATGAGGCGGAATCACGAAATTTGTCTATCGCGCCGCAGGACCACCAGACGTGCGTCAACGCGCCTTTCCATTGACTTAACATTAAAATCACTCGCTCCTGACGCTTTATTCCAGTTTGGTGTGAACGCAGCAAATGATCCGTGTGGCGCGGTTCAAATAAGTAGCTTGGTTTCGTTCCACTTTTGGTGCATAAACATTATATTGAACATTTATCGAACTCTTGCTATCATTTTATCAAGGAAACTTATATTGCGATAATAATGGTTAGCGTTTTACTCGCCCAGCCCTATCAATATGGTTTACCCGTATCATTGCATCATCAAAACATGAACCTCCTCTGAGCCATGCAACGTTTACATGCTTGCACATAAAATATTGTCAGAGCCATAGCAATTTAGGGAAGTGCTTGACACAAGTTCAAGTCTCGGCTCCAAATCCTCTCTCTTCCTATCTGTCCTCCTACTGTCTTATCTAAATAAAGGCAAAAAGCCCAAAATATAACTTTAAAAAGAATTAGCTCATATTACGGTTACGTGAGCAATAACTTGATTTCCATAATCCAATTAAGCCAGTATGACATCTGTCGTATCCTAGTATTACTCTGAAGTGTAATTCTGAATGCTACGAGAGAGAGATGTTTGTGAAAATTATAGAACATATTTTCGGAACTGTTTACAAACTTTAAACCTAAATTGTGTTATGCATCACCAAGCAGAATGAGAAATAATATACACTTTTAAGGTTTGTATTTTTTCTTTTTTTTTTCTTTTTTTTTCCATCTGCAATTGGTCAGACAAACAGACCACCAAACTCACAACATTGAGCCAACGTTGCCATGTTAGACAAACAAAGCGTTGTTTTGATGAGTCAGTGTTCATGGAAATCAACCTACAGGTTGTTTACTTATAGCTGTCACTACACATTAAGCCGTAGTATGAGAATGTTTGAACATCAACAAAATTACACGTTTCAGCCTTTGAATAAATGAACATAAATCAATTTATAAATGGCTGAGGCACTGCAAGAATCTCAGTTGCATTTTTTGTGCCGTTGTCAAGGACATGAATGAGAATGAAATTAAATGACTGTGAACTACTGTGACGTAAATTATTGTACTACTAACACAGAATTGAAATCGCAAGAGCAGCCTTACAGGATGAACCAGGATATAGACCTTAAGCAGAAAATGATTTGTATGTAAACATGGTCACTGTGGTGAAATACATCTCATTACTCTCCCTCTTACTCATCTCTCATGTGCCATCGTCCTCTCCCACCCAAGGCGCGATATTAGTTCCCAGAGCCTTCCACCGAGGGGTCGGCGCTCCTTATTGCCTCGGAAAGGATTACAAAAGAGCAGGACAATGGATTTATGGGCGTTGATTGCGCTACTGCTCGGCTACCGCACGGGCAGCTCAGAGACAGCGCACGAGGGGAGAGCAGTGTAAACAAAGGCCTAGTCGAGGGCCCCGCAGTTGGACATATTTCCTGCGTCGGACGTTGAAGGAGCGTCGCCTTGACTACCAGCCTGTCACTGGGCGCCCTGCGGGGCCGCAGAAGGAACAGCCGAGGCCTGATGCGAGACAACCTGCCTGGACCGCGGGAAAAACAAGTGTCTCAGCTGTAGCTTACCCTCAGATAGACTGACACATACATGCCTATACACAGCGGTTCTGCTCCAGTCCCTTCTGGCTGTCTCTGCCCAGTGTTATTGACAGCGTGGCTGTGGGTGGGTCGCTGCACTGTGACAATCGGCCTCAGAAGATCAATTTTTAGCACTTGTCACAACTAAGGAAAGCCAAGTAAATCGGCCAAGCGAAACCAAGAGGCCGAACAAAAAGAAAAAGGAAGTGACCTCATAACACCCGAGCACCAACGTCCTGAATGATAAATCATATTGAGTGTGTTGGGCGATACGCAACCCAGTTTCTCCACTTCCTCACTTCGCGCCGAAAGGGCCAACAATGGATCCTTAATGAAAATCAGCAGGCAGAACGCGGCAACACAGACGGCGATGCTGATTGCCATCAATTTCCCATTTGCAGTCATAAGGAGAAAAAAACGAGCACTGTTTGCATATCTGATTATTGCATAAATCAGATCTTGATTTTTCCTTGTGAAATCCTACAGGAAAATGAGAAAAACGAGCCAAATGCAGACAAACAAAAGCGGTGGTGTAGGCAAAGTGTAACGAGCCCCTTCAACTTAATGCGCGCTGGGTTTCTATCAATTAAGCAGTTTGCCCTCAGCAATCTTCAGTGCCTTGTAATCGAAAGTTTCCATGTTTTTCTGTCGTACAATTGAGTTTTTAAAGCCCCTATGTTTCTGCTCCACTAGCACCACCAAACAAAAAGGCATATTATTTTCTGAAGAAAATGTGATGCTTGCCTGTCCAAATTTGCCAGCACAATGCTAGGGCGTTGCGGTTGTTTTTCAGGGCATTATTATGCAGTTGCTATAAGGTGTTGCTTTGCTGATGCTACATGTATACCCTAATGCTAATCGGTTTGAGTAGGGTGAACTTAAATTAAACAAATTAGTTCAATCAAATGAACTTTTATGAGTATTTAGAACTTTCTTTTTCTTTTGAGTTCACAAAACTGACACATTTTAAGTAATCTGATTTGCTTTATTGTTTTAAGTTTTATAAACTTTTCCTTGTACTTGTACTTGTGTAATGACAATAAAGTTGAATCTAATCATCTAATCTAATCTTTATAAACTTAGATTTTTAATTTAAATTGAACTTAAACTGGGCTGGGATTTCTATTTCCCAGCATGCTTTGCCATGGCACTCGAAAGGGAGAGTAAATGCTATAAGTGTTATATGTTTTTATGTGCAAATGTAATGTTTAGTGGGAGATTAGTAGTGTTGAATGTTTTGCTATGCTAACTTAGAAGAGTTTCTGTTATAGTGGGGGGGGGGCACTTTTTTTTGAGGAACAAGTGGAGCATGAGCTTGGTTTGAGAACAGATTTCTGTTAAATGTTCTATAATATGCTTTACTCATTCAGCAATTGCTATGCTAATGCTATCAAAGCATTGTGTTACCAATTAGCAAGTTAGCAGTTACTGAATTAGCTAAACGTATTTAGTATGTCCACTACTAAAAATATTTTAAGTTGAGATTACATGATAATTTTAAGTTAAATGTAGGGCTAGGACAATAAATCCATGCATCGCGAATCGAGAAATGATTCTGGATCGATTTTGAGATTTTCCAAATGCATCACTATTCTCTCTCGAATCGATTCTTAGCTTAGGTTTTAACAGCAGATGGCACTGTATTCTTTAGCATTTTTCCAATTCCTTACACACTACTTGAACTAAAAATAATTCTATAAAATAATCATTGATGAAGTTTGAAAAGGTTGAAGCAAATTACAAGGGTGTTTGCAGTGGCCTGTTTACATTCAATTCGCAGTATACAAGCATTATGAGGTGCAAGTACACTCTTGAGGCCAGTCCATGAATTGCAGTTTCAGTCACTTCAGTATTGGCTTCAAGAGAAACTGCGGGAGGTTGCCGCTTGAGCTGAAAGCATGAGCGCTCTTCTTCATGAGCTTTTGAGTGTGCGGTTTAAAACAAGCCTAGAGCACCATCTGCTGTTAAAAACTAAGCTCAGCATCGATTTGAGAGAGAATTAGTCACGATGCATTCGGAAAATCTCAGAATCGAGATGCATCGATTTATTGTTCCAGCCCTAGTTAAATATTTGAATTAGCTTACTCAAATATTTCAAGTTAAGAGCAATTCAAATGTATGAGTACACAACAAAAATCTGCCAGTTCTGCTTGAGTTTTGCTCATTTAGGACCAGATTTACTAACAGCTAAATAAACCCTCTTTTGGCGTTAAAACTACTGTCAGGATTTAGTAAAGACACGCAGTGAAAAATTAACGTTGAAAAGGCGTGGACAGAGTTATTTTTGCGGCTGACCTTATCGCATATGCATTTGTTGCAGTTTCCCTTTCAGACGCAAAACTTATGGGCGGAGAGTATTTAATGACTCGTGCAAGGTGATTTACTAAGGTTTGCGCTAGTCAATTTACTGGTGTTTGCGCCATTATTTACCGGCCAAAAAACATTTCTTAAAGGATTAGTTCACTTTAAAATGAAAATTTCCTGATAATTTACTCACCCCCATCTCATCCAAGATGTTCATGTCTTTCTTTCTTCAGTCGAAAATAAATAATTTTTTTGAGGAAAACATTCCAGGACTTCAATGGCAACCAGTGGGTTAAAGGTCCAAATCAATGCAGTTTCAAAGGAAGGGCTTCAGAGGCTCTGCACGATCCCAGCTGAGGAAAAGGGTCTTATCTAGCCAAACCATCAGTCTTTTTCAAGAAAAAAATAACATTTATATACTTTTTTACCTTAATTGTTAATCTTGGACATTCAACATTTTGGTTTCCATTGAAGTCCATTATAAGGAGAAAAATCCTGAAATGTTTTCCTTAAAAAAATTAATTTATTTTCCACTGAAGAAAAAAAAAAAGAACATCTTGGATGGTATTGGGGTGAGTAAAATGTCCATACATTTTCATTTTGAAGTGAACTAATCCTTTAACCCATTTTGTGCCTGTGTTGAAGTAGGAATTTTGGAATTGCGCTCTCACGCTAATTTGCCCTGTTTAGTAAATCTGGCCCTTATTCGGGAGTGATCTTATACTTGCCCTACTAATGTTTCCAAACACGTTTCCAAAAGACTTCAACTGCTCCTCATCTGCCATTGGTCTGACAAAACAGAAAGCCACCACCCCAAACTCACTCTGTTGTTTAAGCTGTTGTTGCTGTGCTGGTCTAGATTCTCAATGTTTTGACAGCGCCTCAGAGCCACTGTGTATGTTTTTCAGTGAAATCAACCAACAAATGGCTTACTTATAGTTTTCTCTGTATATTAAGCTAAGTTAAAATCATATTTGTTGCGAGGACGGCTGATCTCTGACTCGCAGTCGGACGCAATGATGTAGTTTTGATTTGTAGCTCATGCTATTGTTGCCTCTCTCCGCTAGCTGCGAAGCTTTTGTCACTGGCTGTCTTGAGAGTGTATGAATTTTACGAGGTCTCTTTTATAGAGCCGCATCTCACAGGATGACATATACATGGCATCCTGACTTCTGCTTTGGTAGAACACAGTACATCAAAGAAGCAGCTTCTCCGTTTTGTTTTTACTTTCACATCCTCTCTGTTGTAGTCTGTGTTTTTATTAGATTTGCAGTTGCACTTTGTTGTATCAAGGTATCAAACCGCACAGCAAGAGTGGGAGGTGAGACGAGCCCCAATATCCTTCTTGAACTTCATCATATCCAAACACACATATATTTCTGGTCAACTCTGTTTAAACCCAGGGGTCAAGAATTGACGCACTATACACTATGTACTCCACCATCTAGTGTACTTTATTTAGCAATGGAGTCTGTTAGTCCATCCTCCTCCGCTATGTGATTAAAGGTGTGATTAACACTTCCTTTTTTTGGTTAATTAAGTGTATCATCCGAGTATTTGAAGTGCACTTTTTCTTTCTAAAAAATCCTCATGCCGTGTTTACACCTGGTATTAAGATGCGTTTTGGTCGATCGGATCACTAGTGGACGACGCTAAATACAACTGTAAACAGGGCCTAAAACATGTTGAGCTTGTCCACTTTCAACCACTTCCAGAGGTAGTTGAAAATGCATTCGACCGGATTGCTTTCGTTGTGTAGACGCTCATGTGTCTAAATAAGTTCGAACAGCCGCAAAAGACGGCTACTCTCCGCGACTGACCTAATGCACAAACATCATGGGATGTGCACTAGCCAGACGGGGTTTAAACTTTGTCAGCTGTTGACCCAAGTTTAGTTTGAAGATGAAAAACGTACCAATCACAATGTTCTCTCACCATTCCTGATTGGTGAGAGAACTCACTGCTTTCAGCTGGTCTTGCGGCTGTCAGAGCAGAAATGAAAGCTGATGCTCTGGGCCCTATCTTGCACCCAGCGCAATTGACTTTGTACACCGACGCATGTGTCATTCCTATTTTGCACCCGCGCAAAGCGCGCTTTTCCCTCCACAGAAGCACGTCGCTAAACTTGTGAATGAACTTGCGCTACCTGGGCGGTTCAGCGCAAAAAAGGAGGCGTGTTCCGGCGCAAACAATCCCTGGTGCTATTTTGCTGTTCCATTAAACAATTGCGCCACTGACCAGAAAAAAACTAGTCTAAAGTCAGTGGCGCGTTGCGCGTTGTTCATTATGCTATTTTAAGGGCGCATGCTTGACCATAATGTATAGCGTGCACAACGCGCATACACTTTGCTCATGTAATCTACACAGATGCAACAGTTATTTTTGCAAATCATAAATTGTTACACTAAAAAAATATTAACACATGAGATGACGGAAATCATTGTGGTGTGCCACGAAGATGTGAAAAAATAGGCATAAATCTAGCTTACAAATGATTCAGGCTAATTGTAATAATTAAGGATAAGACCTGTTTGCCCAATTGTGGCAAGACATATATGTATAAAGGACATCTGACAAATTGGTTTGTCCGTCAAGAACCAGGAAAAAAAATCGGTGAGGGTGGACGCAGCGATGTCCTCTGCTGGCGTCAGGTCCTGAGTAGAGGCAGATCCACCTCCCGTTACACGGCGTGCCCGATTGATGCTGGCAAGCTTGGACTTTCCCCGTCTTCTGATGTCATTGTAGCGCTTGCGGCACTGGTGCGACGTCCTGGGGATGCCAGCTGATGAAACAATTGTGGCTATTTCCTCCCACGCCTGTTTAACCGACTCTATTTTGGGTGGGTTTCTCCCATCCCCATACAACACAACTTCTCTGTCTTTCACTGCTCTTACAAGCACATCAGTCTCCTCGGCTGTGAACCGCTCCTGGCGTGCGCCTGGTAAATACGCCATAATAATAGCAATCCATAATGGAACTTGCGCACCTGCTTTTACAGGGAATGTTGGATGACGCTCTGATTGGTTTATTCACGTTACGCCCAAACCACACCTATGAATAATGAAGCTATTTCAGACCAACCCATTTTAGATTTGCGCCGGGCGCAAGAGCCATTTATCCCGCCGGGAAAATAGCAACAGCGCCGAGACCCGCCCACAAAGTTACTTGCGCTTCGCGCTTTGACACTTGCGTTTCAGATCGTTAAAATAGGGCCCTCTGTGTGTTTTTCCATCGTCTCCAGGTGCGTTCATATGTAAATCGTGTGCGCTTATTTCGTCCATTAGATCGAAAGATCTGAAAATACATTTACCCGCCCATAGACACTGTTGGGTTAACAGTTTAGGACCCTGGACCAGTAGTGAAAAATGAAGACCAAGAGTCAGGAGTTAGATTAATTAAAGAAATATTTACTGAAGAATAGTTTGCAGTTTCATCAGCAGAAGCCAGCTTCAAGAGGAGTTCGTAGGCCGCGCTCCCTCTAACAGTCTCCCCGCCTCCATCTAACGTACATACAATTTCTGAACAGTTATACTGTTTTCAAGGTCTAGCCACGACATTACTGCCATGTGGAATGATTCTGATTGGCAGAGAAAATGCCCAGTCATGGTAAATTTCCACACAAGGATAGATAGCAGAGCATATCACTAAAATGGGTAGACTAGCCCCATGACTAGATTTTTAGATCACAATGACCCAGGAGGTCATAGAAAGACGTTTGTGTGCAGAAAGCGTCCATCTTCAATATTGGGCCTGCACCAATCATGCAACGCACATACAAAAGCTCCAGAGAATAACAGTTCCCTCAAGGTTGAGAACATCTTAACTAACTATCAACAAGGCACTTCTCCAAAACATACTGATACTACATCTAATACAGAAGTGAATTTATTCTATTTAATAAGAAAAGCATATAAAAGAGGTCCCCGAAAGTCACGTAGACCTGTATCCAAAATCACTCATTAAATATAGAGAGGTTATAGGTGAACTGATTTATTAAATATAGAAAATGGTTAAAACTTGATTATCATTGATTCTTATTTTAATATTGATCATGTGTATGAACGAAGAGGCACAGGTATCTGACCTGCCCCTTCAACCCTCCCCTCGAAGAAATCTGGACAGAAGTGGTCAAAAGTGGACAAAAGAGACGGAATAAAAACTACATGTGTAAATGAGAATGTGTCTTCCTCGTCCACTTGTGATCCAATCGACCAAAATGCATCTTAATACCAGGTGTAAACAGGGCCACACACTACTCACACTATTTATTCAACAAATGGCATAGGATAGTGCATACGTTCACAAACTGGTACACATCTAAGGTTTGTCTAGTTAGCATGGTCCTGTTAGCCAATGCTGCCATAACTACACCACCAGGGAAAGAGCAAAAAGCATCTATCTCCAATAATAGCCACTCAACATATTGTTGCACAAGCTTCAAGTTCATTATTACATAAGAAACAAAATTATTTGAACCCGTCCTGCACTTTCTTATGAGCCTCCTTGATTGTAGCAGTCAGCATTGTGCACAGTAGCAGTGCATCTAAAACGTTTCCCTCTCTTTCTCTCCAGGAGGAACAAAACCGAGGCAAACCCAACTGGGAGCATCTGAATGAGGACCTCCATGTGCTCATCACGGTGGAGGATGCCCAGAACCGGGCTGAGATCAAGCTCAAGCGCGCGGTGGAGGAGGTTAACAAGCTACTCGTGCCTGCGGTGAGTGCCACTGCTCTCCTGCTCACATACTTCCTTTCTCTTCATTCCTGTTGCACAACTCTCTTGAATATCACGCATCATGCTTATTTAGGCTCTGTGATGTCATATGTTTCAAAATGACAGGAACTGAACATCTGAGGTTGCGTGCCACAAGCTTTGTTTGGGCTTTCAAACCATTTTCACACGATAAATGAGTCCCTCCAAACACCTGTACACTGTTCACAACCTGTGTGTGCGTGGGCGACTTTATAGTGTGTTTCACCGCAATGTTTAAATACTCCTATAATTGGCAGGCTTTCATGCACTATACCATATGCAACTCTCTAAGTGCAAATATCATTTAATCACCAGCACTTGCCCTTTAAAAACAATTATCACTGATTGCTTTACTGGACACCAAAACAGAAACGTTCCAGACAGATTCACTCAGCAAATAATGCTGTTTCAATTCACATAATTCATATTTGAAATGAATAATTGTGACATCATGCAACAATCATCTACACTTCACTCTGTTTTTATCGACCAAACATTATATATAAACACAATATATTTGGAATTTATTATAAAGGCATACCTATAATTCATATGTACAACAGAAAAGAAAATATGAACCAGAATCTGAATAATCCAGTATTTGTAACAGGTAATACACTCTCAAACATATAACACAACTGCTTGAATACATAAGTAGTAATATTTGACACTGATTAGATTTGCTTGATATGCTTTACATCTGCTGGTTTTGATGGAGATCGTAAGAAAATCTGTGTTCTTGTATTATGAACATTTGTGTATTAGTAATGCTCTTTTATTAGGAAGAGTAATGTCATCTACTCAGAGCACATTAGAATGTGTGAATCAGCCTTTAAAACGTAGAAAAGCTTCCTCTTTCGTTTCCTTTCTTTTTGGTGTCACTTGATGAGTGGGAAGTGAAACATTTTCCAAACGCTCTCCTGAAAAACGGGAAGTGCTGTGCAGGGCCGGTGTGGTTGAGTAGTCAGTCACTTGAAACATTCTCCAAGAGCGAACCGTTGCATCATTGTCATTTAACTCTATATGAAAGGGTTGGAAGAACAGGGTCAAGTCAGCCTGTATGGGCATAAATTAAGGTATTTTAGGGAAGAACTGTATTCTGGAAATGTCAGTGAGGCAGTTGGAGCTCTGTTTTAAAACCCGCCTAGATAAGCAGCATTTTAAGGCATCATACACGGACACCCAAAAGCTGTTTCAAAGAGTAGGCAGCCAAAGTTTGACATTTTAGAGAAATTTTGAATTATAAATATACTTGTATTTAATTCAGTGCCTAAAATAGAGAGTTTGGTCTAATTGAACTGGATTGCTTCACCCACAATTTATGTGTGTTATCAAATTTTTTTTTTTGTACTTATTGTATTGAATTGTTAGCTTAGCGATATTCTAAAGGCACGTTTACGGAAGTTAATTTTTCATGCGTGTTATGTTAGTATTTGTGTGATGTGTGTGAATGATCATTATGTAGACAGGGCTCGAAATTATTTTATTTAATTAAGAGCACTCCCAACTTCAAAAAGCGAGGAGCACCTGCAAAAATTTAGGAGCACCCACCACAACTAATATATATATATATATATTATATATATTATAAACAGATTTCGTTTATATATAAGACAACACCACATTTTTTTTTAGGGAAATGACAACAGTACTTATCATGGATTTTTTTTGTGGACGTTTTTTTTTTACAAGCAAATAGGCCGATTCTGCTTCAGGTTGCGCTTTAAAAAAAACAAAAAAAACATCTATAGCCATTTGAAATTAGAGGCCCTACTGCATTTTTAATTACGATCCAAACAAAGATGCTACACACATGAGCAGCATGAGCAGTTGTTTTTTGTTTAAAGTAGATTTAATTATAGGATTTAAAGTAAAAACAGAATGCTCTGACTTTAGATTCGTGAAATTATGCTACATAAGACACCTCCGCAAAAAAAACAGTACACAGATTGAATGAAAATGCAAATTCACTCTCTGAGAGTAGGTGGCGCTTATGTAACAGCAGCGGTTTCTTTGGGTAACGCTGTACACAAAGCAGCTGCGCTTATAAACACTACTTAATACAGCGATAAGAGAAAAAGAAAATGCCAGTGAAACTTTTCTCCTGAGATTCATTCATATAAACCCCAACCCCAATTCAATATTTTTCTTCCTATAGTTCAAGTACCATGAACAGTGAGCTTGTTGTGCCTGGTAGAGTATTTTCTCTGGCCCTGTCCCAAATGGCACCCTAAACCCTTGCAGTCTTCCTACGAGTCCACACTTTTGTGATGTAACGCCGCTTTGACTGTCAGGAAGAAGTCTGATGTGGAGCTCGTGTTAGTGCGGGCTCGGCAAAAGTTTGCATCAAGGGTGCATATCGACCACAATGGGGGCTCGCGAGCACCCTTCTGAAACCTAAAAGGACAAATGAGACAACCTACGGTCTCATGGACTTAACGGACACGTGCACACGGCAGCCATTGTGAGTTCACAAGACCGAAAGTCCATATGAAGTGTGCCATTTGGGACAGGCTCTTTTCTGGCGCGTCTCTGTTCCCTTCTTTGTGTATGTCTTCAGCGTGTCCCGTCTCTGGCCTTTTAACGTCCTATTCACAGACTTCACTAGCCTGACAAGCCAGACCCACATCAAGATGTTGGGTCTGGAAACTCACCATTGACAGGGCTCAATCCGAGAGGCGGGATAAACGGTTGTCTTTCAAATTCCCTCTGCACGCAATTGGATAGTGCCTCAACCAACCAAAGCAAAGAAGAAGGTGAAGCCGAGCTAACGTTAGTTGATAGACTTTCTCCGTATCCGGTCGGTAAAACTTCGAACATATCTTCTTTTCTTAAGAATGACTTCAGTGCCGTTCTTTGTTCTTTTCTCAAAGAAAAGCTTAACTCCAAGTCTTCCAGAGTCTCGGCCAAAGCTGATTCAAAAGACCGCTGTTCGTCAGCTTCTTTGTTTACGAGTAGCACGCAGAACCTCTGCAACTCTGCTGTGACGTGCCGTCCTTATGTTAAGCCCGCCCACCGACTCTACACACGCTGTGATTGGCCTGACCAGAGTTTGGTTTTTCCTGCTCTCAGGTCTACCGAGAGTTGCTAGACTACACTCGCGGCAAAATACATTTTCTGCTATTAGGGTGCGTCTAGATTTCTAGGCTAAGACTTCACAGTATTTTCACACGGATAACATTTGGGGGAACAGAGATTAGAAAATAAAACTAAAAACCAATTGCAGATTGTGTGTTTGGAGCAAAAACCATCTGGTTTGGATTTATGGCTCGTTGATCGGTGCATCTTGGGAGCATATGTAACCAAAATGGTCACAATTCCGAGCCTTGGTAGAGCATTGCATGTCAATCATGCCTAGTTCAGACTGCGTGATTTTCAAACTCGTAGGGTCACTCCTCTTTTCACACTGCATGACTATCTGGGCCAGCATTCAGTTGCTGCTGTGTTCACACTGCACGATGGATCGGCTACAGGGGGTTTCACACTGTATGACTGTACAAGAGGAATAATCGGCGACAGCTCTGTCCCGTCCGCAAATTACGTTTCACAACAAAGCACACGCGAGAAGTGAGAAGGAAACAACGCGAGATCACACGTGCATCAGACTGGAGTTCTTGCACGAGACTGGAATTGTTATTAAAAATATAGACTGCAGTGCAGAAACTTGGGGTCCAAATTGTCTGTGCGCTGATTTGCAGCAAAAGGGAGAAAAATAAAAAAGATTATGGTGGAGGAAATGGTTGGGGAGACACAGGGAGCAATGATTGTGTTCTGCAAAGAGAGTTTGAGGTAAGTAAATAACAATTGCCATGTGCTACTGTTGCGGCTGATCAAGCAAATGTTTGTGCTTTGTTTCTGTTTGATATAACTGTACATATATGTATTAAAATAGTAATATTATGGTCTATAACTCCTCCCCGAACCTCCCGCTGCCATGTATCTTGCTCTCTCATTGGCTGTAGGTCATCGCCGATGCATTTTTCAGTCAGAACTCATTTCACACAGCAGGAGTTTTAATCGCCGACAGGTCCAGATATTTAGCAAATATCTCGCGGGCGTCGGCGACTCACCTGAGATTCTCTCTGATCACGTCTTTGATCATTGACACTGAGTGATTGTCACTCACGTGCACGAGCACCGATTTGCCTATGATTTTTTAGGCATTTGTCGGCGATTTTGCAAAACCTGTCAGCGAGTCAAAATCGGGCAGTCTAAACTAGGCATATATAGACAGCATACTGTGATGGCAAATAAGCACTAATATACCTGATAATACACAGTATATATCGAGCGCAAAGATTCCAGAAACTTTCATTGCACATAGAATGTCATATGACCTTAAATGAGAAATCATGTGTTGAGGAAGTAAGTGCATGCTCTGCGCGTCTGTTAACAACTATTGCATGACCAGTGAGTCCTACCTCAGTCATTTCATTAGCCATGAGACTTTAATGAAGAACACAACTGCTCAGGATTCAGATGCTCACTGCTTACTCTGTTCATGTTGCATTGTAACAAAATGTATCTTATAGAAACCATAGTTCCTCATTAAATAGGGATGTCCAGATCCGATCACGTGATTGAAAATCGGGCCCGATCACGTGGTTTCAGACTTGATCGGAATCGGACGTTACCTCCTGATCAGGACTCGGATATATATGTATATATATTCTCATAATTTTTTTAACACATCTATAGTTATGCGGTGGCACAGAGTTAGACCATTTTGACTCCACACAGAAACAGCAACGCGTGCGGCATGACACTTTGTTGCAGCATCACTTTGTTGCAGAGACGCTATTGGTTAAATAAGGTGAATTAAATAAAAAAATAAGGAACATCCTGGATCTTTTTTTTCGCTCTTCTTTATTCTTTTTTTATGTATTATAGAAGTATCGGATCGGGACTCGGTATCAGTAGATACTCAAAATCAAATAACTCGGACTCGGACTTGAGGGCAAAAAAACCTGATCGGGACATCTCTATCATTAAATAGTTATCAGACTTCACCCCTAACCATGAGACTGGGCCAAGTGACATAATGCATGAAAGTTTGTAAAAACTAGTGGCCGTGGAAACAGTCAGTAGACCTAAGATTTTCTAGTGTGTGATTGATTGTTTCTTGCTCTTGTCCTTCGTGTGTACATACATGTATGCCGCATCACACATTTCTGTGAAGATTGCTTATGTGGCTTCCTTTGCAGTATTAAAACAAGAGCTACTGGCTCACACCCTGGGTCACGTCCTGATCCCATTCCCCTTCTTGCTCCATCAACTATTAATCCCAAGCTCATAAAAACTTTAGTTATCACCAAAGTGGTTTACTGGACTGGAGTTTTTATTTTAAGCCATTTTTGTTTTCAGATGTTTTGTCAATCACAGTGGTCTTAAAATGTGATGAGTGACAGTTGAAGACTTTCATGTCAGTTTACAGAAAGAACAGAATATTATGCCGCCACCGGAGGAAAGATTATATGTTATTGCTTCAGTTGGCTGTCATGGCGACTGCCAGCACCTTCAATAAGCTCAGTGTGAACAGTCACACCTCCCCAATCAGTGGACCTACTCTTTGGGACTTAGAGTGGACAGAGACCACAGCTACTACTGCGACGTCGGCATTACATTTAACCCGATCGTCCATCTAAGAGCAATTCCATTGTGTGTCAGACGGCCCACAGAGAGGCCGCCCCTTCCTTATCAACCCCAGCCCCGCTACCGCTGTGTATGATGGCCGACCATGTCTACCGACCAAAATCCATTAACACCTCTGTGTTTGTCTACAGGGACTTTTCTCAGTCAACTATGGAGGGAGGGATTTTTTTTCCTTTCTGTTTGCGCTAAGATAACAGCCACTAGTGTTCTGCTCCAACTTCTGTAAAGATCTTTATAATCCCTGGTGAAATTTACATACTGATTGATCGCATCTTGTGGCATTTGAGCTGTGCGCTCTGCTTCTCCACATGTGGGTGGGGTTAGCTGTTCACCGCTGGTGTTTGTAGGAAATGTCCTTTTTCTACAGGATATATATATATATATATATATATATATATATATATATATATATATATATATATATATATATATATATATATATATATATATATATATATATATATCAGGTGAATGCAGTCACATCATAATGCATGTCAGGGGGTCACTTGCTGGACTCGTGGTCTACCTTCCGGGGAAAGCTAGCAAACCGAGGCACATTAAACCGAGGCTCCTCAGAGTCATCTATTTTAAATCATCATCATTATCTACATCACCACCGGTGCTCTCATCATCATAATCAGCAGCACTGGCAGTAGTGGCAGCAGTTGGTGTGGTGCACGCAGGACGCCAATGACCAGCAGGATACTGCTAACACAGTCAAAAGCAATTATCATCAATGGCTTTGTGACAAATATATAAAAGCCTTCACTTCACAATTGCATCTGATTGTGCTGACTGAGGCAAGGTCTCACCAGACTCCCCTGAGCTCCTCTGTCTCTCAAATGCAGGAAGGAAAGCTCATTTGCATATTTTCCAGTGGTAACATTCTGCTCTTTTCCATACAATGAAAGTGAATCGTGACTAGAGGCTGTCAAGCTGGAAAAGTACCATAACTGTTGTCCAAATAACATGAGCACATTATCCCAAGTCTTTCTGAAGTCATACAATAGCTTTGTGTGAGGAAAATCTTGGCTTGACATAATACATCTTGAATGACCATATCTGAATATACCATAAGTGAATGTGAATCAGGCCCTGTTTACACCTGGTATTCGAGGGAGACACATTCCTGTTTACACCTGGTGTTTTAGTCTCTTTTGTCCACTTTCAACCACTTCTGTCCTGATTTCTTCGAGGGAGGGTCTATGGGCGTATAAATCTATGGGCTTTTTCAGATCTTTCAATGAAATGAGCTCACACAATTTACATATGAACGCGACCGGAGACAACGGAAAAACGCACAGAGCATCAGCTTGTGCCTGTTCTGATAGCCGCAAGACCAGCCGAACGCTAGAAATCAGGAGTGGTGAGAGAACATTGTGCTTGATAGGTTTTTATCTTCAAAGCAAATTTGGGTCTTCAGCCGACAAAGTTTAAACCCCGTCTGGCTTGTACACATCCCATAATGTTTAAGCATTAGGTCAGTAGGCAGAGAGTACCCGTCTTTTGCGCCTGTTTGAACACATTTGACCACATGAGCGTCTACACAATGAAAGCAATCCGGTCAAATGTGTTTTCCACTACCTCTGGGTAGATTAAAGTTGTTGAAACGTTCGGCAGGTTTCGGCACCGGTGTAACAAGGTTAGTTGTTATGGGAAGAAGGAGGTGGGACCTCCATGAGAAACTCAAGACCGGTGTGGCGCGCGGGTGATCGACTCGCACTGCTCTCGACCTTGTCCTGCTTGCCACAACCCTGTTTACACCTTTTTTAGCGTCATCCACTTGTGATCCGATCGACCAAAATGCATCTTAATACCAGGTATAAACAAGGCCTCAGATGCAGTGAGAAGATGATCAGTGAAAATGTCTCTTTTTTTCCCATTTGAAGCTATTGTATGACTTCAGAGGAAGCATAGCATTGAAATTTTGATGCTTGACAGCCCTTGGTCACCATTCACTCTCAGTTCATTGAAAAGGGCCGTGTCAACATTCTGCTAAACTTCCATTGTTGTGTGGTTTTTGCAGAATGATGCATCAGAGCTGTTGGCTAATGGGGACCCTGGTTTGAGTCTGACTTGGGTCAAGATTCTATCCTAGATAGTAATGGTTTAGTAATGGTTGTAATCTTGCATCAATTTCCTGACTCAACTCCCGTATCCTACAAAAATAAACGGCAAAAACGTATAAAAAGCTTGGAATGACATGAGTGAAGTCCTCCTTTTATGTTTTTTAACCACAGAAATTGTGTCTTTTCCCAATGGTGTGAGATGCAAAAGGAGATTAATATTTCTCTTTGTAGTTATGGTTGTTTGAAGGAGGAGCAGAGTATATGAGCTCATAGCCAAAACACTACTTGTTCCCAAGATTCTGGGGAGGGACACTGAGGCAGCAACTGGTCACCATTGTGCCTTTGAGCAGAGAACTTAACATTACAGCTTAACATTGTCTATTTGGTCAGCTGTAAATGGCTAGGTTATAGTTACTTTCATATCCAGGAAGGGAGTTCAAGGAATCTGCATGAGGGAGTGATCTTAAACGTAAACATGTACAAATTGGAAATTCCTAAAAATATATTCTACTCAAACTGAAGCTCTTAACCTCCTACATGTCACAGATAATTCATATTCCTGGAAGAAAAAAAAAGATGTCTCGTGTCACTTCACTGTGAGTATTTCCAGCTATGCTAATCTGAACTAAGACACACAACTTTTAACGGCAAATTACATGCACACCCTGGAGAAAGCTAATTTCAGAAAGCATTTTAGGGCCTTTATTTAGCACATAAGCCGGTAGGCAGCATCTAAACCTGTGGTGAGGTGAAGCGCTTGCTGCTATCTGTTATAGCTCTCAACGCTCTCACTCTGTTTCCCCACCCTGTGTTAGTGGTAGCTAGGCCTAAATGGTCATTGCTGAAGGGACTACTTTAATTAAAGTCCTGTCTGTCAGCCGCCCCTCCGTGGCTCCCAGCCTGAAGCCACGACAGATAGAGGCAGCTCTAATTGTCAGGGCTGGAGATAAAGTGAAATTTGAAATTGGGTGTGGAGGGACTACTACCACACAATACACACACACACAAACACCTCCCCTTTTTGGCCCATGTGGTTGTCCAGCTGTGCCAGCAGTGGTGTTGGAGAAGAGGGGAAGTTAAGTAAACAGTAAGGGCCAGCGGGGGCCGAAGTACCTCAACCCCCTCTCTACCCAGCACGGTTCAGATTAGTGCACCCTGTCAGTCAAAACATCCTTCTTAGGCACTGTAGTTCCGGCTCGTACCTGAATCCCAATGATTTTGATCTTTAAGTTTTTATGGGTGTCTGATTTTTGAGTGTTTCTTGGTGGTCGCTAACACAACCATCACTATTACTGTTGCTTATTGTTTAGGGGTGTCCAATCCTGCTCCTGGACAGCCACCTTCCCACAGTTTAGCTCCAACTTGCCCCAGAACACCTAACTGGAAGCTTCCAGTAATCCTGGAGATATTGATTCGCTGGTTCAGTTGTGTTTAATTAGAGTTCAACTCTACAGGAATGTGGCAGGACTGGACACCCCTAGTTAACTCTTTCCCCGCCAAACACTGAATTTTCCATTATTTGTGAGAAAACGTTTCCTCGCCAAACGCAGAATTTTCCAGGTTTCCGTGTTTTCACTGTTATTCACTAGGGGGCACTATAACGCATCTTCTGAATGAGTTCAGGATCTCCTGATCAAAACACAGGTGAGGAAGATGCAAAAAAACAAGCGATCGTATGTAAGCAGATGCATATAAGGTGATCATCAACATTAAACATCATATAAATGAAAGTTGCCTAATGTTACTGAATGAAATGTTGATGAGCTATAGGACTGTGAAGCTTTGGGGTGTTGATGGACTCGATCTACTCCATCTGTGTTTGATCATCGTTCTGAATCTGCTCTAGATGTAGTCTTTGACAAAAACGTGATTTTCCAGGTTTTTGTTCAAAATGTTGCTTTTTTATGAAACTTACCCATATTTAAAGCTACACTGTGTGATATTTTCCCCCATCTAGCGGTGAAAAGGTATATGACCATCCAGTGAATATTAGTTTCTGTTCCTCTCAATTCCGATTTCGTTTTAACTCCTACGGTGGCCGATTTAGTCCAAGATTAACATGGCTTCCAGTTCGACCTCGTCCACATTCGACACGGTGCCATCGAGTGTTAAAACGCGAAAGGCGAAGCTTGAATTTACGGGTATGTCCCTCTTTGGCTAATGTACTTTCAAGATGGAGGGGCAACATGGCGACCGGCATTCGAACCCCTCACCCGTATGTATTTTCAATGGCATATTATAAACTTACGAGAATACTTTATTACTTGAAAGAAGTAAATATACATTAATGAGCACATATATTTTTGAAAGAACTACGTGTTTTAGCTAAGAATAAACTAAAATAGTTACACAGTGTACCTTTAAGTGTTGATAAAAAAGGAATGCATGGAGCTTGAATAAAACGGTTTAAAAACAGAGGGTCTGCTCCTTCTTTTGATATATGGCATGGTCAGATATTCATGCAACAAAATATTCTATGGGCCATTACATTTTTGTGAAAATGACCAAAAACCCTGGCGGTGGCTGGCAACTTTTTTTTAAAATACTGGCAGGGAAAAAGTTAAGAGTCACAGATTTAAACAAACCCCTATCTCTAAGTAATAAACTTTGGTTTGTAATCCATCCCAAACTTCGGACATGACAAATATCTCAAATCATGTGACTTGTTGTAGAGAGGTGTGCTATTACTTTCCTTAGATACAGTGGGTGAAATTCCCTTTTACACAGAGATTCCGGAAAATACACTGATAATGTGTCCTGGGATTTGTCCAGGGATCATTTGATTTTGGTTCATTCACACTGCCAGTGATTTTCTGAAATCTGTGTGTGCATTCACACACATCCTGTAAAGACATGTGACATCTGTCCTCGTATGAGATGGCAGAGATGGAAAAATGCGACCATCATGTGCGATTCAGTGTGTGTGTGAGTGGTAAATTAAACCACTTGTCTGTGGCATTCATTCACACAGGGACACGCAGGATTCGTATCAAAATAGTCCTTTTGCAGTTTAATATTCATAGACACTAGTCTATATCTCAAGATGCGTTCTCAGGTACCGACATTTGGCACCGATTGATTTATTGTGAATCGGTTCTCAGTAGTACCGACGTAATTCGGAAGGTGCCCTTAAAAGTACAGAGTTCGGTACCCAAGCCTAAATATTACTAGGTCCCTATCCCGGGATCGATCCCGGAATCAGTCCCAGGACATGTTTGCGTTCACACAGAAGGCACTTATTTATGCTTCACGCAGACTATTGTAGAGACAGGGTGGACTCTACTGACATTACCAGTAAGCAACCTATAAATCAACCAGAAACTAGTCAGCTACCTAGAATTTTAGAAACGCCCACAACATCCTTGCATCATGCCAGCAGCTTTTTTACAAGCAAACACCACTTGTTGTAAAACATGTAAAAATCTAGTCATTGGACTTTTTAGATCTTGTCCCTTGCCTGTTCTTTCTCCTTCACACATATCCACATACCAATGTTTTGAGATTCTCAAACACTTCTCGACTAAATCACCCGCTGGCACATGCTCACGATGGGATTGTGAGCCCCACAGACACAGAGCCACTGCTGGGAGAAGCGTTTAAGAGCTGATATCTAGGCGAGGTACGCACAAGTTCTGTTTGGGGATTCCCATGACGTGCTCAGTGAGCGTTAGTCACACATAAACGAATCTCTGCCTGCAAGATTGCACATGGACACCTTCACATCTTTGTAAGAATTCCTGAGTGGATGTAGAAGCAAAAGCGCTTTATGGGTGAGCAGAGCCAATGTTGCTGTTTGTGACTGTGTTTTTTTTTAGGAAGGCAGGAGAATGAAGGGCCCAGTGGTTTGTGGGAGGTTCCATCTGTTCCCTTCATGGCACAATAGGCTCCCTCTTGCATGACATGTTTTTCTGCCTCTCGCTGTTTCTCTGAGTGCTCAGCACTGGTGAAAGAGAGAGAGAGAGAGAGAGAGAGAGAGAGAGAGAGAGAGAGAGAGAGAGAGAGAGAGAGAGAGAGAGAGAGAGAGAGGATGAATAGAACCCATGTCTCTCTTTGCAGAAATGAGTGTGTGTGTGTTTGCCGGCAAATCTTTTTTGCTCTAAATAAGACATGTTGTATTCATTTGTGGATGCACATTCGGATCTCGCGAAATGACTGCACATTTTTGCATATCTTTGTCTCTGCAGGTGCGCTTACTGCTTCCTTTTATCCAAAGGTCTCCTTTCCATCAGTAATGTGACTTTGTATATGTCGACGGGTGCAACTCTGTGTGTGGCTACGGTGTACGTGTGAACGGCAGGGACTGCTCTGTGGTCACATGATTGAGTAGTCATCCATGTCTTTGAGGCTGAGAGAGCATCAAAAGGCTCTTTGTTTACAACTGGAGTGTGGAAATCCTGAGCGGGGCTCTTTGGCCCTACAGGGTTGGATAATGCTCCCAGTGGGGCTCTCTCCCCTTCCCCTCCTCTCTCTCTCTCCTCTGAGAGAGTCCAGCATCTTTTCTCTCCCTCTCATTCTGGTCTGTTATCTCTCTGTGTGTCCCTCCCTCACTCTCTCATGATGTTATTGAGTAACACTTTGTTTCCGAGCTAGTGTTGGTACAGTTTGGTTGCACTGGGAATAAAGGCTAGTTGGGGTTCACGGGGCAGAGAGTGCATTACCTTGGCAACTGTTTGAGAGGCCCCATCCTCAAAGGAGAGCACCGGGTCATGTGACTGTACTACAGAGGGGCTCAAATCATCCACCCACTTCCCCTGCTTTCAGATTTTCAGCTACTTTAAATGACAAACTCGCTCATTCATGTGACCAGTTGGAATCTGCAGACTTTTTCACTTCTTGGAATGATTTGGAGGGGAAAAATTTGGAAGTACACCGAATTGATTTAAATGGGTTAAACGTTCAACAAAAATGCCATTGTAAGTTTTTGTTTGTTTGCACATCCTGGCCAGCCACACAGAGTAAGACTGACACAGCCAATGCCTTGTGTATTAAACAGCACTCTTTGGCCACATCCACATGAAGCAAGAGCTTTCCATATCCAATCTCCTCATCTCAAGAAATATCTGCGTACACACGAAACCACTGAAACCGACTCAAAATGATGTAATATACATGCCAGACCAGTATGTGGCGCTGTAATTCTGCCACAGAGATGCACTAAAAACAGAGAAGCCGACTTGGGTCATGCGCGAGACGTGGTGTGATGACATCATCGTTTTACAAAATATACGGATTGGCTGTACACACGAAAACGTTCAGTTCAGATTTATCCACGGTTTTAGGCTCCCAAAATGCCAGATCTGTCTGGATGAAGCGTATCCTGGCCACGCCCTCCTACGTGCTTCCGCTCAATTTTCATTTTCCTTCAGTACTCTGTCTGGGACTGCTGTATAGTCTTAGGTTTTCTCCGAACAAGTTTTTACCGGTCCAATCAGCGAACAGAGGGAGTGGCTGAGAACGATAACGTTGATGTGGTGCGCTAATTTGAGTTGTAGTTCAGTAATGGCGGCAGAGAAAGATGCGAGCGAAGCCATTCATTCCGTTGTGGCACCGCTGCCGAATATCCAGAAGTTAAAGCCGGAGCAAGAACAATCTTTGCTGAGGTTTTTGGAGGCCATGATGTTGTGTCCCGGGAAAAGTTTGATTTTCCAGCTCGCTCCGTTAGTGCTGAAGGAGTTGGCTGAAGCCCCAGTAAGTTAATTGTTTCACGTGCGGTCGTAAGGCATTGGGTGCGTCAATCAGCCCCCTAGCTCAGTAGTCAGGGCACTGATCAGGGAGTCAGCCCATTGACTTATGTCCTGATCAGTGCCCTGACTACTGAACTAGGGAGCTGAATGAGACTCACCCATTGTCATCATTTACAGGGGCTAGTCAGTGATTTTATTGCCGTCCGTCTCCCACCACCAGCATAAAATTCCCCGGCCGAATTACCTACTGTTTTAGACAAACACCAAGGTTGTGTGGTAATTTTGACCCCTGCAGAGCACCGTACGGCCGCGCTTCGCTGTAATTTGGATGCATTTCTAGACTTGTATTTCTTTAAATGCTGGCAAGTATTTTCAAGAGCAATATATTTAATCACACTCAAAAAATAAAAGGAAGAAAAGCACGTAAACATTTGAATTGGGCCGTTATTTACAGCAGCATTTATTCTTATCATACCAAGCAGATGATATTTTTTTACAGTATGTTATGGACCATGTGAGCAGTGTGTTCCCGAACACAAAACTCTCCCTTCCACCGTGAATAAATCACAATCTGAAGGCATGAGGTTTTATCACTGAGGTGGCGTGCACAATCTGCACAGTTATTTTTACGGACTTCCATGTGAGAAAAAAAGGCGAACGGCGCATGACACACGTCACGACCAAACGTTAGCGATTGGTTATGGCAGATCCAGAGTGGCTCTGGGCAGATCCAATAGTTTTAAACTTCAACAGAGTACCCGCCCTCAAGGAAGTAAACACTTGTCAATGGAGAGTGGCCAGACTCTCTGTACATTACAAATGAAATGTACGAGAGTCTGGTAGGACCGAGCTAGATGAAGCGCTGATACGATACAAATTTTGGACCCACTTTATATTAGATGGCCTTAACTACTATGTACTAACATTTGAATTAATCATTTGATACAATGCACTTATTGTGTACATACATGTTTTTACATTGTACTTACATTTAAAAAAAATACCTGCATGTAATTACATCTGTAATTAATTTCTGTACTTTACATTTATAATTACACTGTTGACCCTTCCCTTACACCTAACCCTACCCTTAAACTTACCCATCCCACCACACCTGTCTCTAACTTTACCCTTAAACTTACCCATACCACCACACTTGCCCCTAACTTTTCCCTTAAACTTACCCATACCACCACACCTGTCCCTAACTTTACCCTTAAACTTACCCATCCCACCACACCTGTCTCTAACTTTACCCTTAAACTTACCCATACCACCACACTTGCCCCTAACTTTACCCTTAAACTTACCCATACCACCACACTTGCCCCTAACTTTTCCCTTAAACTTACCCATACCACCACACCTGTCCCTAACTTTACCCTTAAACTTACCCATACCACCACACCTGTCCCTAACTTTATCCGTATCCCACCTCAATATCAACAAATGTGTTTTGCAATACAATATGAACACAATAAGTACATTGTTCTTATTTTTTGATGTAAGCTCATGGTAGTTAAGGCCACCTAATATAAAGTAGGACCCAGATTATTATTAATGGCAGATGGGAGGAATGTGTTTGGTGATACTAGTGCCCCTGAAATTACACACACCACTTTTAATAAATGAACATGCAAGAGACATATTTGTTCCCTTTTATGAACGGCAGATGTTCTTGCGAGTTTTGGGGGCCCAGATTCTGTGTGGACCCACTTATTTATACCCAAATCACCTTGTCCCTCTCTTTGCTACCTCTCTCTCTCCCGTCCCAGGAATGACAGAGTAATCCCTGAGTAAATATAGGGATAGAGTAAAGATGCCGACTCCATGGCCGTTCAGAAATCTATCCAGCTTCTCTGCTCCGCCGAGCTCCAATAGAACAGCTGCCTCCCTCGGGCACCACGGAAACGAAATGTCACGAGCGAAATAAAAGGCTCCCATTCCGAACATGTACCTTCTGTCAGCAAACGCCACTTTTCTCCAACGCTGCACTTAGTCTTTAATGCACTGCTTGACTTTGCCGACGCTCGGTGGCCTTTTCTTCTGAGAAAATGCCGAAATAATTTTGTGTTGTCATCTCCGGAGCCTTTTACTTTCCGTCTCTGACTTCCCTTCACCGCTACAAGGGTAAAGAATGAATATGATACAATATGATTGTTGATCGCGAAAGGGTATGTGAAGGATTGGCCTTTATAATTCTCTGGTTTGATCCTAAAGAATGCCTTGAGGACAATGCCAACAGAGAACAAAGGAAAAAGGATTCAAATGAAGACTTTGAATATGATATGGAACACGTTTTGGAAATATTAAGTCTAGCAAGACATTTATTTTACAGCTTTATACCATCAACAAATGCCTCTCTCGTAGCTATTGCTATTTCTCCTAAGGAAAGAGACCTCCGGGGTCTAAGCTGGAGACTTTTAACCATTGCTCTCGATCTCATTGCAAATGCGATATTCAAGGGAACCCTTTTCAAGTGGTTCAAGTTGGTTTATTACTCCTGTAGAATACCAGAGGAGTAGTCGGTGGTTCTGATTGGGCTTAGCAATGCTCTTCATTCAGATGAGAAGATCCTTCTTCTCATGCCGATGTTTAGAATTTGCATGCAGCCTGGAGATGAATAATATAAGAACACATGCATTTTTAAAGGACAAAATTACTCAAATCTGTTTTTCAGACAGTCTGGGACAGACGCGGATGCTCTGTGGGAGCTGCTCGGCTGGAGGATGAGAAAATTCTGTGTGATGTTGAGGAGCACTTTTACCCGCTCTCTCTTTCTGACGCTTTTTCGAATTCCCCCGTCATGTTTTTTGACTTTGTGACCAGCCTTTTTGTTGCAGTCCTCATTTTTTAGCTTGTTGTGACAGATCAAAGCTGCCTTTTATATGAACAGAGATAAGAGGACTGTATTGTTATGGAGGGATGGCTAGTTGCAGGGTTACCGGGTAAGAATGTGTGTTTTGGAAAGTGTGTGTGTGTGCTAAAAAATGAAAGTTTCACGACGATAAAGTGAGTCTTGGTGAGCTCTCTCTCTCTCTTTCTCCGTCTCTGTGCCGTCTCCTCAGTTCAAAGCCAGTTTGATGTATGAGACTTCCTCCTCCTCCTAATTGCACCTCTTTAATTCCAATGAGGAGGATGCCTACGCTCTGACAGCTAATCACTGACACAGCCCGCTTTACTCGGCAGTCGGGTGTACTTGTCTGGAAACGTCATGTCTGTTTCAACTGTGTGTGTGTGTGTGTGTTTAGACACGTGTGCATACATGTGCGCTGCCTTACATTGTTTGCGCGAGAATCTCACAGGCAGACCCAACAGCTGGCAGGGCTCTGTAATGTTTCAGGCATCTGTTTTAATGTACTCAGGTAATATCTGGCTTGCCATTAAGGATACTTAAGTGGTTTGTTTTCACTGATGCAATAAAAAGATTTCAATATGATCTGAAATATTTCTCATCGAATTCTTCCAAGGCCAAATTATCTGAGCTATGCTATGGCATTAATGTAATTTCAAATCTAAATTGACCCTATTTATTTCCTTTATGCACATTCCTGTTCTTATTGTGTGCAACTCATTGGCACATTTCATTTAAGTAGGGTGACCAAACGTCCTGTTTTCCCAGTCCTGTCCTGGCCTTAATATAACAATTTTCTATCCATACAGATTGGGCATACTTTAAATGTATTGAAATTAACAAGGAATCTTTGAGTAAAGTTCGAGTATCATTTGAGTATCTCATTGTCGGGCCGAGTGTCCTGGTTTTCGGTAATCAAAATATGGTCACCCTACATTTAAGCATTTGGCTTTGGAATCTTTTATCAAAGCAAATTTGACAAATCCCTCTTACTTTTCAACCTCTCCCCTCTTTACCATCTGTCTCCAAGCAAAAGTCACCACTTTTCACAATCCAATTCATTTCTGATAGGTCCCACCCGTATACAGTTTTGCCTTGAATGTCCTGTTTCACACAGAGATACATCAGATTAATTAAACGGCCTCTCTATTTACACTAAGTGTAAATAGCCTGTCTTGTTGGCAGTAGTCTCAGCCTCAGACGTCAAGACTACGGACCGTTGGCTGAACGTCTAATGCATATGGCACACTTTTCTGGAAACACTTCTGGAGTTTCAAAGTCATCATCTGAGTGGTTGAATTCTACAGGATGTCCGCGAGACGTGTGTGTTGCTTCTGTTCCGCGGTTCCGCCTGGAAACAAATGCCGTGATGCCAAAGCCCCTCGTTGAAGAAGAACGCCGTCGTGTTTACAACTGTGACAATTACCCCTTTTCCACCAAGGTAGTTTGAGTGCTAGTTTGGAGCCAGAGCCTAGTTTCAAATCAGTTCTTTGGTTTTCGACACCCAAAGCACCAGCTCTGAACCAGGAAAAGTGGTTCTTAAGTAGCACCAAAACATTGCTGGTCTAGAAGTAAGAACCGCTTGCGTCAGGGGCTGGGGGCGGGGTTACCGTGACCAACAAGACCAACACAAACTTGTGACCGCCATTTTTGAAATAGCAGCTAATGGAGCTAATAGCTGCTCGATTGTAATCTCTGTCTATACCAATCACGGTGAGCTAAACGAATGCGTTGGATTCGCTGTGTTTTGATGCCGATGTAGGATCGTAAATGCCGAAGTTCGTGGCTCCATTGTTGCCGTAAACTTACACAACGTTCTTGATTTAATAATTTATAGATAATTTACACCGGTCTGTTATTGCAGGGACATCGACTTTACATTTCCACTCCCCTAAACATGATGTGGAACAAAACAAACTGTGATTGGTTGCGTTACATGTCAGTCAAACGTCCTCTTGGGCGGTCCTTAGCCAATGAAAGCTGCAAAAGAGTCCAGACCTTCTGCCGTCAGTCTGAAGGTGTGGCTACACGAGACTATGTTGGCAGAGGCTATTTACACTAACTCCGCCCACTGACGTCTGATTGGGCTAGACAAAATTGCGATTATACAGAATTGTCAACAGTAAAAATGTCAGATCGGAAAGGCATTTATTTGAATACAAATGAAGAAAATATTCAAAAAGTGTAAATAAAGTGTCTAACGTGTTTAATAGTTAAATGTTTAGGGTAGGGGTAGGTGTAGGTGTGTAGGGATGGATTTATTGCCCCAATAAGGTGCCATACATTTAATAATTGTAATAAATATAATAATTTACTTAATGTTATTATTGCATACCATCAAATGTACAACAACACTGAGGTGTAAATAGTATCTGCCACTATTAATATGTATGAATAGCATCTAACTACAATTTACACTTATTGCAAAGAAAATACAGCTTTTTTTTTTACATATATATAGAATCCTAGTGTAAATAGAATCTAGTTGATATTTATATTTAGTGCAAATAGCCGCTGCCTTAAAGGGTAAGTTCAGCCAAAACTGTCAATTCTGTCATTAATTCCCTCACCCTCATGTCGTTCTAAACCTGTAAGACCTTCGTTCATCTTCGGAACACAAATGAAGATATTTTTGATGAAAGTGATGAGAGCTTTCTGACCCCTCCATAGACAGCGCTATAAACAACACTTTCAAGGTCCAGAAAGGTAGTAAAAAATCGTTAAAATAGTCCATGTGAGTCCATTGGTTCAACCTTAATGTTATGAAGCGATGAGAATACTTTTTATGGAACAATTTAAGGTATAATGTCAGATCAGAAAGGCATTTATTTTCAATAAAAATGAAGAAAATGTTCGAAAAGGGGAAATAAAGTGTCTAACGTGTGTTTAATAATAAAGTGTTCAGGGTTAGGGATAGGTGTAGGTGTAGGGAGGGATTAAAAGTTGGCATCCATTTAATAATTTTAATAAATATAATAATTTACACTATTATTGCATACCATCAAATGTTGAACAACACTGAGATGCAAATAGTATCTGACACTATTTATAAGTATAAATAGCATCTTACTACTATTTACATTTAGTGCAAAAATACTGCTATTTTCACTTAGTGTATGTAGAATATATTTGCTATTTACATTTAGTGCAAATAGCCGCTGCCTTAATTAAAATGAGTAGGAAACAGCATTTCACATTGACTTTAAAAGGGCTGTCTTCTGCATCTTTGTAGCTTTATTTATTTTTCCTTAAGGCTACTTCTTACTATATGATAGTTAAGGTTTCATAATTTGGTGACAGGTTCTAGCCTCTTGTTGACCCTTAGAATTAAACTGACCGTCATTAATGTGCTTATGGTTGTGACAGCAATACTGTGATGGTTTTTGAACTGATTTTTACAGCTTCAGTAAAGGGTATAATGGAATTAGGAGGGAGTTTTGCGATATGAACATTACAGTGTCCTTGCATAGTACTTTTATTTCATTTTGTTTAAAAGGAAAATCATGTTCCCCTAGATAGTCTCCTACAGTACGTGTAACTTGCCCTTCACAGTCCAGTAAATGACATTGTTTTTCCATGCAAGACAGGTTGATTAAAATGACGTTATAAATACGAGTTTTAAATATTAGAGCTATGATTACACTTGATTGAGGAGAGCATGACATTACCTGTCATCTCGTACCTTTATTACACTTTCAAATCATGTGAACAGGATTGAAGTGAATTAACATTCTTATTTGTCCTCATTTACCTATCGAATTTAGTGTAACGTACCAGACTGCACGTCTGTGTGTGAACACGTCATCTAATACCACTAATACTCCTGTCTGCTTGGTGTGTTACTGTTGTTTATGGGCCACCGAACAGATGAGGATTTTATTCGACAGAGCCTGCATTTGTATGCGCACATACGCAGAGTTTTGGCACCAGGGACACTTGCACTACTTCCCTCTCTCAAAGCCAATTAACATAAAACTTCATGTGCAGGAAACTGTCTAAGACTGTAAGCTTTCCCACAGGTTTGCAGCTGAACTGATGCATGTTCACAGACTGCCTCTCCAAACGCACCAGCGTACACACAGGCCTACGGTATCTCCCTCCCTCTCTCCCTCTCTCGGGCCATTGTGACCCTGAGTATTTTCTCTCACATCCAGGAAAGGCTACTTCCCTGCCTCTTACCGAAATAACCTGTTGTCTAATTTTAACCTGTGGGTTTGCAGACAAAGAATAGAGCTTGTTATCTTTACACTCATTTATGTGGCTAAATTTACCCTGCAGTTTTAGTGGAGGTTGCAAATGTCAATTAAGCATAACTGATGCATTCACTGTGTGATGTAGACTGCCGTAGTATTACCATTGTTTTTTTGTTTAGTTTTTTGGGATATGTAAAAAAAAATTCCAAGTGGAAGTACCATCATATGGTACTATGTAAACTATGTAACTTTGGAAAATACCATGGTATATGTCAGAAAAAAACATAGTACTATCCATGGTTCTTTTTGGTAGTTTTTTTAAAGTAGCCTATGATATTCTTGGAAGTACTTTGTAGTACTGTGGTATAGGGATGTCACAAGTACCTGTACTTTGGTACCAAGTCGGTACTGAAATGTAAAAAATGTGACGATACCAGCATTTGTGTAGTACCGGTACAGCTGCGTTCAGACGCTTAAGTGTTTATCTAAGCGCAGGGCTCCAGATTGTAGCCAAATATATACTAGTGTCTATGAATATTGAACTGCAAAATACTGATTAAATATTACTCCTGCATGTTCTACGTCTCTGTGTGAATGAGGGGCGCAGACACGCGGGCGCGCGTACACACACGCGCTGTCTTTGTCCCTGCCGTGTGTCACAATATGAGGACATGACCGCATAATCCGTCACTTCATGAGAATTTACCGTTTCATTTGAGAAAACTGTCATATCATGAACACAGACACTCAAAGGTCTTCACGGCAACCCGTCAAAATAAAAGTTTGGTTTAACGTGAAGAAATTGACAGAATATATTAGGCTACAGTAGATTTAGCTACGTCTCTATGTAGTAATAATAATACGTCCCTACTAATAAAAATAATTATGCCTAGATGGTTGCTTATTTTTCACTTGATCTTTTTTTTAAACAATCTTTACTTTTAAACAGCATACAGCCTTTACATGTTTATGTATTATTTACTTAAAATAATTATCATCATAAATAATAAACTTATTGAATTGAATTTTAAATAGTTAAATGAAATAAAATAAAATAAAAATACACTTCAAAAGTTTTGGGTCTGTAAAATTTATTAAAATGGTTTTGAAAAATATTTTATGCTCACCAAGGCTGCATTTGTTTGCTCAAAAAAACAAATACAGTATAAAACAATTAGCCTGACGTCGTCATACTCAATTCTAGTCAGAATATGAGTCTGATTCTGCTCCGTTGGGCTGTGATTATGGGGCGTGTTTCTACCGAACCAGGAAAGACCTCAATTGGATAGACCTACAACCAATCAGAGCGACGGAGTGACGCATAACGTTAGTTGTCAAATGTCAACAGAACTCAACTGCACTGTGTTGCCAAGTCCACGGGTTGAAGCGACCCCAATAATGTGATATACAGACCCAGGAATGCGAATTTTAGCAGGCAGCCCTGCCAAAATAACACCTATTTTACCCCCCAAATGCCTTTTTTTCCCGGAGAACCTCCCTGGAAGGCTATTGGGCTTGTTTTTGGCTAGTTTTGAGGAACGTTAGCAATTGGGCGGGTTTCGTTGTAAAAACTTGGCAACCCTGTCTGCACGCACGCTGGAATAAGTAGCCTAACGTTAGAAGAAGAAGATGAGTGTAAACGATCTTTGCCGGTGTTGTAAAAAAAGAATTTAAGGATACACAGAGTACTTACCAACACAATCATCATTTCTGAGAGAAATAGTAAAGGTGAATGCATATACGAACAAGTTCTCCGTTTAGGATTAGAACAAATTCAACCCAAGCGCCTTTGATGACGTGGATGATTACGTTACTGTTTATCATCTGTCCATCATCGTCTAAAGCCCGCCCTGACAATTTCATTGGTCCGAACAGCTTCTGTTCGGGCATAATTACTTCTCTATTGAGCAAGTCCAGACCGAACTGCCCGAGTAAAAATGTTGTGGGCGGGGCTAAGTTCGGCTGGCATCCAGGCTATAAAACAATAATATTGTGAAATATTATTACTCAAAATAAAGTTTTTCTATTCATCAAGATTCTTTGATGAATATAAAGTTTAAAAGAACCCCATTTATTTGAAATATATATTTTTGTTACCTTTAATCCTTGCTGGATAGAAGTATTATTTATTTTCAAAAATATCTAACTGACCCTAAACGTTTGAAAGATAGTGTATTAGATATTACCGTGGTAATGCATTATGTTTTCTACTGTAGTGATGGCTTCACATGGTCTGGTACTTTGACAAAATAATGTGATCTATTGTGATCAAAAAAAACAACAACATGTGGTCCCTATGTAGTACAAAATATTTTTTGAGATATGTGCCATGGGTATTCTGG